>NC_056458.1:34866541-36066541 GCF_018296145.1 Oncorhynchus tshawytscha | reverse complement strand
CATGGTCTGCTTTTCCAAAAGGAGGGTGGGGGAGGGTCTTATATGCTTCGCGAAAGTTAGAATAACAGTGGTCTAGGGTTTTGCGAGCCCTGGTAGCACAATCGATATGCTGATAGAATTTGGGGAGCCTTGTTTTCAGATTAGCCTTTTTAAAATCCCCGGCTACAATAAATGCAGCCTCAGGATATGTGGTTTCCAGTTTACATAGAGTCCAATGAAGTTCTTTCAGGGCCGTCGATGTGTCTGTTTGGGGTGGAATTTACACAACTGTGATTATGATCGAAGGGAATTCTCTTGGTAGATAATGCAGTCATCATTTGATTGTGAGGAATTCTAAGTCAGGTGAACAAAAGGACTTGAGTTCCTGTATGTTGTTATGATCACACCACGTCTCGTTAATCATAAGGCATACACCCCCGCACTTCTTCTTACCAGAGAGATGCTTGTTTCTGTCTGCGCGATGCGTGAAGAAACCAGGTGGCTGTACCGACACAGATAGCGTGTCTCGAGTGAGCCATGTTTCCATGAAACAAAGAACGTTACAGTCTCGGATGTCTCTCTGGAATGCTACCCTTGCTCGGATTTCATCTACCTTGTTTTCAAGAGACTGGACATTGGCAAGTAGTATGCTCGGGAGCGGTGCGCGATCTGCCCGTCTATGGAGCCTGACCAGAAGACGGCTCCGTCTGCCCCTTCTACAGCGTCTTGTTTTGGGTCGCCGGCTGGGTTCCGATCCATTGTTCTGGGTGGTAGGCCAAACAGAGCATCCGCTTCGGGAAAGTCCTATTCCTGATCGTAATGTTGGTGATTTGACGTTGCTCTTATATCCAATAGTTCCTCCCGACTGTATGTAATAAAACCTAAGATTACCTGGGGTAACAATGTAAGAAATAACACATAAAAAAAAAAATACTGCATAGTTTCCTAGGAACGCGAAGCGAGACGTCCATCTCTGTTGGCGCTGGAAGTTGTTCCAATGGGAATTTGCGCATGTTTACAGTGCCACCATTAGGTCAAAGTTGATGATTTTTATAAAATTCCTTTTGGAACAGTAATTGGTGGCATATTTTATCTCAAACCTAGACTTTCAAGTCTCTTACTCCCCAACATGGGGACAATTGGGAGCACCTGCACCACCCAAAGAAAAAGAAAAAAAAGTACCTTTCAGTTTTTATAGGTCTGCTGCATCTCGGACTCTGGTCGTCACATTGCTGCTGACACCTTTATCTGAATCCCACTGTTCTTACCTTACTAACGGTGCAAAGCATGTGTTTGTAAGACTTATAGTTTTGAAATCGAAATGTACTTAATGAAGTTTATTTAATTCATAACATTAGTATACAATATTATGCGTTATTTAGAAAATTTCACCAGAGAGGGTAGTTTAACAGGTTAATTCATGCAAATGTTGGTTTAGCGTTAGCATAAATTTAGACAAGTGAAGAATAAGATAATTGTTTTCATCTGAAAGCATATTGGAAAGCATCTATAAAACAACCAGTTCATCTTCCTCTTCAACTCACTCCATGATTGACTCCATGACTTAAGAATCCCAAAAAGTGTATATGAAATGGGAATACGCTTGATATGACAGGGAATGAAAGTATTTTTCTCTTATGCTGCACTTTCTTAAGACACATTGTTGTCTTCGTGTTCTTTTGACCATGACAAAAGAAAATTGCCTTTGCTGTTACGATAATTTGTCGTAAGTAAGATGAAGCGTGAAATCAGAGGAAAAGGGACGACGAAACGAGATGTGAACCAATCAGACATGCCTTGGAGGTTTGCTAATGTTGTCGGTGTTATATGGTGCATTTGATATGCTTTGTTTTGTGATCTGCTCTGTTCAGCATTTGTCATGCACATCATAAAGAGCAATGGGGTGGAAGTGTCTCATCCTAAAGACACATAACAGGTGCAGATTCTCGTAGATCCTAGGAAACCTGGTCCATCAAGAACTACAGGGATGCTGTCTCTCTCTCTCTCTCTCTCACTCTCTCACTCTGTGTGTGGGTGTGCATCAGTGGTGGTCGGTCCTGTTTAAGATGAGGGAGGAGGATTATTATTTTTAATGATCATGGCCTTATTTCTATTGCAGCATATTGGATTCAATCCCCGTTTTGTTCCGTTTGCTTCCTTTTAAGTAATGTTTTAAAATGTTTAATACACCCCTGATCACAAACAAACACTGTTCACTTTCATAACATCCACTTAAAAAGAGCATGATGACTTGATGGCTCATTGTATTTATAATTTATGCTCGCAACTACTGATGCGCTCTCCTCCTCTCACCTTTTCCATTCACTTGTGGACTTCAGTGTACAACACATCAGCTCTCTGTGAACAGGCGAAAAAACCTTTCCAAGCCAAACCTTCATATCATGACTGCTAACCGCTACCCACAGCCTACATAGTTGTCATGTCATAGTCAACATACTAGAACTTACACTTTAGTAAAATCCCTACAATCATGCAGTACAGTGTACAGTCAGAAAGCAGTTTAGCAGTTACACCGGTGGGCCCTGGTGGCAATAAATTAATGATATGTGCACTTTGGCCCTGAGGCCTTTATCAAAACAAACATGTCTCATGTTGGGTACGCTAGAGAGGACCTGTGTATCTTGCTATAGTGGGGCAGCAGGTAGCCAAATGGTTAGAGTATTGGACTTGTAACTGAACGTTTGCAAGATCGAATCCACGAGCTGACAAGGTATAAATCTGTTGTTCTGCCCCTGAAAAAGGCAATTAACCCACTGTTCCTAGGCCGTCATTGAAATTTAGAATTAGTTCTTAACTGACTTGCCTTTTTAAATAAAGGTTAAAAAAATTGTCTGGCAACACTACAGTGCATTTGGAAAGTATTCAGACCCCTTTACTTTTTCCACATTTTGTTACATTACAGCCTTATTCTAAAATTGATTAAATAAATGTTTTTCCTCATCAATCTACACACACACATCTACACACACACATCTACACACACAAATGGGTTTTTATCTTATTTATACAAGTATTCAGACCCTTTGCTATGATATTCGAAATTGAGCTCAACTGCATCCTGTTTCCATTGATCATCCTTGAGATGTTCTACAACTTTATTGGAGTCCACCTGTGGTAAATTCAATTGATTGGACATGATTCAGAAAGGCAAACACCTGTCTATATAAGGTCTCACAGTTGACAGTGCATGTCAGACCAAAGATCAAGCCATGAGGTCGAAAGGATTGTCCGTAGAGCTCCAAGACATGATTGTGTCAAGGCACAGATCTGGGGAAGGGGACCAACAAATGTCTGCAGCATTGTAGGTCCCCAAGAACACAGTGGCCTCTATCATTCTTAAATGGAAGAAGTTTGGAACCACCAAGACTCTTACTAGAACTGGCTGCCTGGCCAAACTGAGCAATCGGGGGAGAAGGGCCTTGGCCTTGACCAAGAACCCGATTGTCACTCTGACAGAGCTCCAGGGTGTTTCTGTGGAGATGGGAGAATCTTCCAGAAGGACAACAATTTAATCAATTTTAGAATAAGGCTGTAACGTAACAAAATTGAGAAAAAGTCAATTGGTCTGTATACTTTCCAAATGCACTGTATACAGAAACAGTTGAAGAAGAAGCCACTGCTCCAAAGCCGCCATAAAAAAGCCAGACTACGGTTTGCAACTGCACATGGCGACAAAGATTGTACTTTTTGGAGAAATGTTGAAGCAACATCTCAAGACATCAGTCAAGAAGTTAAAGCTTGGTCGCAAATTGGTCTTCCAAATGGACAATGACTCCAAGCATACTTCCAAAGTTGTAGCAAAATGGCTTAAGGACAACAAACTCAAGGTATTGGAGTGGCCATCACAAAGCCATGACATCAATCATATAGAAAAGTTGTGGGCAGAACTGAAAAAGTGTGTGTGAGCAAGGAGGCCTACAAACCTGACTCAGTTACACCAGCCCTGTCAGGAGGAATGGGCCAAAATTCACACAACTTATTGTGGGAAGCTTGTGGATGGCTACCCAAAACGTTTGACCCAAGTTCAACAATTTAGAGGCAATGCTACCAAATACTAATTGAGTGTATGTAAACTTCTGACCCACTGGGAATGTGATGAAAGAAATAAAAGCTGAAATAAATTATTCTCTCTACTATTATTCTGACATTTCACATTCTTAAAATAAAGTGGTGATCCTAACTGACAGGGAATTTTTACTAGGATTAAATGTCAGGAATTGTGAAAAACTGAGTTTAAATGTATTTGGCTAAGGTGTATGTAAACTTCGGACTTCAACTGTACATATGAAATGGGTAAAACATTATGTAAACATTATTGAAGTGACCAGTGTTCCATTATTAAGGTGACCACTGTTCCATGTCTATGTACATAGGGAAGGAGCTTCTAAGGTGCAGGGTTGAGTAACCGGGTGGTAGCAGGCTAGTGACAGTGACTAAGTTCAGGGTAGGGTACTAGGTGGAGGCTGAATATCGATGGCTATTTAACAGTCTGATGGCCTTGAGATAGAAGCTGTTTTTCAGTCTCTCGGTCCCAGCTTGGATGCACCTGTGCTGACCTTGCCTTCTGGATGATAGGAGGGTGAACAGGCAGTGGCTCAGGTGGTTGTTGTCCTTGATGATCTTCTTAGCCTTCCTGTGACACCAGGTGCTGTAGATGTACTGGAGGGCAGGCAATGTGCCCCCGGTGATGCGTTGGGCAGACTGCACCACCCTCTGGAGAGCCCTGCACTGGACAATCTTGTGTCAGTGTAGTAGGCCTGTAACAGTGTTCTGTTCACACTTAAATTACATTTGTGAAAGAACATGCCAATGTTTTTACATTTTTGTTTAATGAATCCGTGCACTTTTTTGTTATATTTTTCAATAGATGATATGAGATGACAGAGAAACTTATTAGCCTGGTGTATTTCCTATTGAATTGGACTAATATGTTCAGAAAAGGCCCTCAGTATTAAAACCATTTAAATGATCATCACTCTGGATAAGATCACCTGCTAAACTGTAAAATGTCAATGTAAGTATGTAAAATGCCAATGTAATGAACTCACACAATATCAGATGATTTCAGATAAATAGACTGAAGATTTTTTTAAATATAACACTAGAACACCTTCCTAATATTAGAATATCTCTTAAGTAAGTAAACTGTATGAAGTGATGTTTTTCCGTTCATATGAGTTTAAGAAACAATTCAAGACACTGAAGAGTCTGGTAAATACACTATGGGCACGCCTTCATATACTGTGGACACACCTTCAAATGAGTGGATTTAGCTATTTCAGCCACACCCATTGCTGATATGTGTATAGAATCGAGTACACAGCCATACAATCTCGATAGACAAACATTGGCAGAAGACTAGCCTTGCTGAAGAGCTCAGTGACTTTTAATGTGGCACCGTCATAGGACGCCACATTTCCAACAAGTCAGTTTGTCAATTTCTGCCCTGTAGAGCTGTACCGGTCAACTGTAAGTGCTGTTATTGTTAAGTGGCCGCACACAGGCTGCACACAAGCCTAAGATCACCATGCGCAATACCAAGCGTCGGCTGGAGTGGTGTAAAGTTCGCCACCATTGGAATCTGGAGCAGTGCAAACGTGTTCTCTGGCATGATGAATCACGCTTCACCATCTGGCAGTCTGATGGACGAATCTGGGTTTGGCGGATGCCAGGAAAAGGCTGCCTGCTCGAATGCATAGTGCCAACTGTAGATTTGGTGGAGGAGGAATAATTGTCTGGGACTGTTTTTCATGGGTCGGGCTAGGCCCCATAGCTCCAGTGAAGGGAAATCTTAACGCTACTGCATACAATGACATTCTAGACGATTCTGTGCTTCCAAATTTGTGGCAACACTTTGGGGAAGGTCCTTTCCCCAAACCAGAAATGGTTTGTCGAGATCGGTGTGGAAGAACTTGACTGGCCTGCACAGAGCCCTGACCTTAATCCCATCAAACACCTTTGGGATTAATTGGAACGGCAACTGCGAGCCAAGCCTAATCGACGAGCAGGTGTCCATATACTTTTGGTCATGTAGTGTAAATCCTAATGTCTGGATAAGGTAGAGATATACTACTATCGTTCTCTCTTTTTTCACCACCAGAAGGTTGTGTTGTTTTTGTAAAATCATGATCATGATTAGAACACCTTCCTAATATTGAGTTGCATCCCCCCTTTTACCCCCAGAACAGCCTAAATTCGTTGAGGCATGGACTCTACAAGGTGTCGAAAGCGTTCCCCAGGGATGTTGGACCATGTTAACTACAATGCTTCACACAGTTGTGTCAAGTTGGCTGGATGTCCTTCTTGTTGTGGACCATTTTTGATACACGGGAAACTGTAGAGCGTGAAACCCAGCAGCGTTGCAGTTCTTGACACAAACTGATTGTGAAAAACCCAGTAAAGTTGCAGTTCTTGACACAAACCGGTGCGCCTGGCTCCTACTACCATACCCAGTTCAAAGGCACTTAAGTTATTTCCTTTCCCAATCACCCTCTGAATGGCACACATACACAATCCATGTCTCAATTGTCTTAAGGCTTAAAGATTTCAGTCTATATTAATAATACATGTCATGGAAAGAGCAGGTGTCCTTAATGTTTTCTGCACTCAGTGTAGAATGACCAGGTGAATCCAGGTGAAAGCTATGATCCCTTATTGATGTCACTTCTTAAATCTAGTTCAATCAGTGTATGTGAAGGGGAGGAGACAGGGTAAAGAACAAACTGTAAGCCTCGAGACAATTAAGAAATGGATTGTGTATATGTGCCATTAGGCTGTGTGTTTGTACATCGATTGAGGTGAATGAAGCTACAGCAACTAAGGTGATAATGGCTGGGGTAATTTTTTTGCTTGTTTTTGCTGTTCTCCAAATAGCATTTTAGAGTTTTAAAATTGTATAGAAATGGAGTAAATGACTTTCAACTTTCTTCAAGTGTTATCTCCATCAACAAGAAGGTTGTGAAAAATCTGAACAGTAACGTTTACACTAAGAATTGGGAAGCAAGTGCAGGGAGTGAACTGAATAAATATTGTCACATTGACCCAAACAAGAGTAGCGTACAGACATAAACACAGAAAAAACAAAAATCCTAGTGGCTAGATGTGCCAGGCTTATAGAGACATACCCCAAGAGACTTGCAGCTGTAATTGCTGCAAAAGGTGGCTCTACAAGGTATTGACTTTGGGGGTGAATAGTTATTTACGCTCAAGTTTTCTGTTTTTTGTCTAATTTCTTGTTTGTTTCACAATAAAACATATTTGACATCTATCCATTTTAAATCCAAATGGTAAGGCAACAAAATAGGAAAAATGCCAAGGGGGGTGAGTATAATTGCAAGCCACTATAAATAGACATTTTAACGTCACAGATGTAGCTGTTGGTAACTTGTGGAATAGTCACAGCATTCAGCATTCAAATCAAAATCAAATCAAATCAAATGTATTTATATAGCCCTTCGTACATCAGCTGATATCTCAAAGTGCTATACAGAAACCCAGCCTAAAACCTCAAACAGCAAGCAATGCAGGTGTAGAAGCAAGGTGGCTAGGAAAAAGAGAGAGAGAGAGAGAGAACGAACTTAAATTCACGCAGGACACCGGAAAGGACAGGAGAACTACTCTAGATATAACAAACTGACCCTAGCCCCCGACACAAACTACTGCAGCATAAATACTGGAGGCTGAGACAGGAGGGGTCAGGAGACATTGTGGCCCCATCCGACGATACCCCCGGACAGGGCCAAACAGGAAGGATATAACCCCACCCACTTTGCCAAAGCACAGCCCCCACACCACTAGAGGGATATCTTCAACCACCAACGTACCATCCTGAGACAAGGCCGAGTATAGCCCACAAAGATCTCCACCACAACACAACTCAAAGGGGGGCGCCAACCAAGACAGGAAGATCACATCAGTGACTCAACCCCTGTAATAGGGTTAGAGGCAGAGAATCCCAGTGGAAAGAGGGGAACCGGCCAGGCAGAGACAACAAGGGCGGTTTGTTGCTCCAGAGCCTTTCCGTTCACCTTCACACTCCTTGGCCAGACTACACCAATCATATGACCCACTGAAGAGATGAGTCTTCAGTAAAGACTTAAAGGTTGAGACCGAGTTTGCATCTCTCACATGGGTAGGCAGACCATTCCATAAAAATGGAGCTCTATAGCAGAAAGCCCTGCCTCCAGCTGTTTGCTTAGGAATTCTAGGGACAATTAGGAGGCCTGTGTCTTGTGTGCGTCTTGTGACCGTAGCGTACGTGTAGGTATGTACTGCAGGACCAAATCAGAGAGATAGGTAGGAGCAAGCCCATGTAATGCTTTGTAGGTTAGCAGTAAAACCTTGAAATCAGCCCTTGCCTTGACAGGAAGCCAGTGTAGGGAGGCTAGCACTGGAGTAATATGATCCAATTTTTTGGTTCTAGTCAGGATTCTAGCAGCCGTATTTAGCACTAACTGAAGTTTATTTAGTGCTTTATCCGGGTAGCCAGAAAGTGGAGCATTGCAGTAGTCTAACCTAGAAGTAACAAAAGCATGGATTAATTTTTCTGCATCATTTTTGGACAGAAAGTTTCTGATTTTTGCAATGCTACGTAGATGGAAAAAAGCTGTCCTTGAAACAGTCTTGATATGTTCTTCAAAAGAGAGATCAGGGTCCAGAGTAACGCCGAGGTCCTTCACAGTTTTATTTGAGACGACTGTACAACCATTTAGATTAATTGTCAGATTCAACAGAATATCTCTTTGTTTCTTGTGACCTAGAACAAGCATCTCTGTTTTGTCCAAGTTTAAAAGTAGAAAGTTTGCAGCCATCCACTTCCTTATGTCTGAAACACAGGCTTCTAGCGAGGGCAATTTTGGGGCTTCACCATGTTTCATTGAAATGTACAGCTGTGTGTCATCCACATAGCAGTGAAGGATTAGACCCACCCGTTGTATAATGTTGAATTATGAACTGGGTAGTTCGAGCTCTGCATGCTGATTGGCTGACAGCCGTGGTATATCAGACCGTATACCACGGGTATGACAAATCATTTATTTTTACTACTCTAGTTATGTTGGCCGTGGTATATTGACCATATACTACACGTCCTCGGGCCCAATTGCTTAATGATCTCATATTCAATTTAGCAACATTTTCAGCAATCCCTGCAATACATTTTGCCACAGCGTATGTCGTATTCATACACTATCTGGGTGAATCAAACTTTATAACAAAATCAATGGTGGCCCCCTGTATGACATTTGACCCCCTGTATGACATTTGATCAGCAGCTTTTAAATTTACCAGACAATAGAGAAATTTACCAGACCCATATGCGTTATGCATCTGATCGTAAGACGTTCTTACAGCAGTAGCCATTTGTTTTCCAAACTGTTTTCCCGTGATTTCATTTAGAAATATTGTGATATGTTTGGTAGGGCCTCTACTTTTCACTGACATTCGCAACACAACAATCATTTATTTGGTATTTGATGTGTGTGCTGACCAAACTCCTTCTGATTGTAGACAATTCAACTTAAAACAATCCACAACTTATTATTTGTTTAAGGCGAAGGGGAAGCTAATGATTGTCTGTGGCCAAATCATGCTTAGTAGCCTATTTTGAATTTTAAAAATTATTTCTGCATAGACAGAAATAGGCCAATTAGGCTATATCATTTTATCAATTTAATCCAATTTACTTAGGGAAAGCTTAGCTTCCCCTAGCCTTATGGACGTGTCACAAATGAGCCTATGTCCTTCTACTATTCCCCCCAAAAGGCCTCCCAAGTGGTACAGTGGTCTAAGACACTGCATCTAGGATGCAAGAGGCATCACTGCAGTACCTGGTTCAAATCCAGGCATATCACATATGGCTGTGATATGGACAGTGCACAATTGGCCCAGTGTTGTCTGGGTTTGACTGGGGGTGGCTGTCATTGTAAATAAGAATTTGTTGTTAACTGACTTGCCTAGTTAAATAAAGGTTACATTTTAAAATTAATTAAATAGTAGAAAGTTTACCTATTCTATTGGTCGGCTTGTTGAGAAAGAAATAGCCCAAACAGACTCTGGGACAGTTGTGGAGCAATAGATCCCAAATTCATACAACCAGTATACCAAGGCTACATCATTTTTTAAAAATCGATAAATCTGAGTTTGCTTAAAATGTTGATAAACTATTAAATTATTAGCACATCAATACGCACAAGACAGTAGGCTATGTTCATTTGGCTACCAGACAATATAATACATTTGGAAAACAATAGAACATGAGAGAAATAGGTTACTGGTTTCAATGGCATGTGGAAGACTTTATAAAAAAAATGCCTCCATGGATATGGTTGAATTTTGCCATGGCTACTTTGAAGCAAGGTAAAACATGCCTCATAATATGTTGTAAAACATTCAGGTTTCAAGTAATTAAGTAGCTACGTATATATTTTCAAAATACATCCTGCCTCCAGCTCAATGCAAAGTAGTGTGTGATGTGCTGATGAAGCCTGCCTTCTGTTGCCTATGCATTTGAATGGTGAATGGGAAACACCAGTCAATTAGCCTACCAGTTGAGAAATACAAATAGAAGCTCTTTTTAATCATGGCCAAAAACAAAAATCTTATCACAGGATTGCATTTAGAATTGTTGCACATTAACTGGGCTTATAAAAGGGAGAAGGAAGGAAGCAAGGAAGAAAGCATGCATGTCAGCTCATGCCAGCAGGAGTCTCCCATCCCCATGGAAACAACGCACTGGCTCAATCTACAGTCCCAGAAGTCTGGAGCGAGAGAAAGAAACAGAAGGCCAGAGAGAGTGAGCGAGAAAACATTTTTTAAGTAACTAGTGAAGAAGTCAACACTTCACCGACAGAGAGGTATCAGATCAGGCAAGCCGTTAGCCCCAAGGGGGATGCTAGACACAGAAGGATTCGAGCCGTTAGCCTCGAAGGAGGATGTTAGACACCAGAGGAGACTAGCTGTTAGACCCAAAGGAGGATGTTAGACACCAGAGGAGACTAGCCGTTAGCCCCAAAGGAGGATGTTAGACACCAGAGGAGACTAGCTGTTAGACCCAAAGGAGGATGTTAGACACCAGAAGATTCGAGCCGTTAGCCCCAAAGGAGGATGTTAGACACCAGAGGAGACTAGCCGTTAGCCCCAAAGGAGGATGTTAGACACCAGAGGAGACTAGCTGTTAGACCCAAAGGAGGATGTTAGACACCAGAAGATTCGAGCCATTAGCCCCAAAGGAGGATGTTAGACACCAGAGGAGACTAGCCGTTAGCCCCAAAGGAGGATGTTAGACACCAGAGGAGACTAGCTGTTAGACCCAAAGGAGGATGTTAGACACCAGAGGAGACTAGCCGTTAGCCCCAAGGAGGATGTTAGACACCAGAGGATTCGAGCTGTTAGCCTCGAAGGAGGATGTTAGACACCAGAGGATTCGAGCCGTTAGTCTCGAAGGAGGATGTTAGACACCAGAGAAGACTAGCCGTTAGTCCCGAAGGAGGATGTTAGACACCAGAGGAGAGGAGTTGTTAGCCTCGAGGGGGATGTTAGACACCAGAGGAGTTGTTAGCGCCGAAGTGGGATGCTAGACACCAGAGGAGATGAGCCATTAGACCCGAGGGGGATGTTAGACACCAGAGGAGAGGAGTTGTTAGACGCGAGGGGAATGCTAGACACCAGAGGAGAGGAGTTGTTAGCCCCAAGCGGGACGCTAGACACCAGAGGAGATGATCTAATTGACACCAGAGGAGATTAGGGGGTGTTATACATCACACCAGATGAGATGAAGAATTAGCCCTGAGGGGGTTGTTAGATACCACACCAGAAGAGATGAGCCGTTAGACCAGAGGGGGTTATTAGACACCAGACGAGACGAGGGGATGTTAAACATCACACCAGAAGACATGAGCCGTTAGCCAAGAGGGGGGTGTTAGACATCAGAAGAGATGTGCCGTTAGCCTCAAGGGGGATGTTAGACACCAGTGGAGATTAGGGGGTGTTATACACCACACCGGATGAGACGAGGCATTGGCCCTAAGGGGGATGTTAGACACCAGTGGAGATTAGGGGGTGTTATACACCACACCGGATGAGAAGAGGCATTATCCCTGAGGGGGGTGTTAGACACCAGTGGAGGTTAGGGGGTGTTTATACACCACACCGGATGAGAAGAGGCATTATCCCTGAGGGGGGTGTTAGACACCAGTGGAGATTAGGGGGTGTTATACACCTCACCGAATGAGAAGAGGCATTATCCCTGAGGGGGGTGTTAGACACCACACCAGAAGAAACAAACCGTTAGCCCAGAGGGGAAAATTAGACACCAGACGAGATGAGGGGGCGTTAGCCACCACACTAGATGAGATGAGCCATTAGCCCTAAGGGGGATGCTAGTCACCAGAGGAGATGAGCCGTTAGCCCAGAGGGGGATGTTAGACACCACATCAGAGGATAAGGAGCTGAGTGTATGTTCTCTTTCCATTACTTTTGATGGTTGCTGTCTAATAAAGCAAGGAGAGAACTCTAATTAGCGACACCAGAGGCAGTAGCAGCAGCATGGGCTATCCATCTGATACCTCTCCCCTTCTGTATCCCACCACTGCTACTACCGTAGATTATACCTGGGGTCGTATGTATCAAATGTATCAGAATAGAAGAACTGAACCTCATTCACTGTGACCTAAAATTCAAAACTGATCCTAAATGAGCACTCATATGAGACCCTTTATGAATACCGGCTCTGTTCTCGTATTGCTGTCTAGGACCACCATGGGCACGGCCGGCTTGCTCATTAGGCGGGATTAGGCGGCCGCCTATGGTGGCAGATTGGCGAGGGCAGAACTTTCTGAGCTAAACTGACCAAGTCTCACCTCCAACAACAACACATAAAACCTCACATAATTCTGTCCCAAAACAATGACAGTTTGTCTCAACCAGTGGAGTAAGGGATTTTTAGGTGAGTGTTGATGCCACCCGGTAATAAGCAATGACCATTTTGTTAAAGGCAGGGCCGCAAAATATTTTGCTTGTCAATTTCCAGCGTACCTCCAGGGTACTGTTGGAGCAACGCATTGCTGTGGCGCTCCACCAACGTTCTGTCCAAAAAATCATCTGACGTAAATCATGTAGCTGATACACTATATGATATGGTAGAAAGAGTTTGTGTCCTTTTCCATAGGCTACAGGTTGAAGATACAATGTAATGAGATGGACACTTTTTTACATCATGCAGGTTTCTCCGATCAAATAGCCTAACCTATATGACACCTAATCAAATAAAAAAATGCGCTGTCATGTTAACATATTCTAAAAACAGGACTGGTCAAGTTAAAAGGACAATATGGAATGGACAATCACAACGGTTGTCCAGGAGTTTCACCCCATTGTCATGATCAGTGGTTTCAAGTTTATATCTGTACATTTTTGACAAGCTGATCGTAGCGATAAAGAAAATACTTCTGCATTTGTGCTGTGTAAGCGTTGCAAGTAGGGTCACGATAACTCCTGATAAAGTTGGGTAGTTGATATCCAGGGCTTAAATAGCACATTTATTAGTCACAGGAATCAGGACTAATAAAGCCAATGCAACGGCCTGTTTTACAAATGGTGGGCCTACCACATGGATGGGCATTCATACATTTTGATTGCGGGCTGACATGGTAGGCTACTCCCCAGTCAACACAAGCCAATGTCTTTTGGACACCTCTTTTTGGTCCTGTCTTGACCGACGTCTTTTTTGGGGGTGTTTTACAAATGATAGGCTTACCCCAGATGGGAATTCCTAAAATTATATTTCAGGAAACACTGTAGGCTGTACCTCAGTAAGCACGGATCAATGGCGATGCCTTTTGGACGTCTTTTTTTGGTGCAGTCCGGTTCAGATTTTGTCCAGTCTGGACCAGCCTTCATTTGGCCCAAACATAGACGTCTATAAATTACGTTATTTTAACTTTCATTCAGAACCAAAAATGTGCCTGATTTCAACAACCTGAGAAATACATATTTTCAATGTCTGGACAGTACATATTTTCAACATCCGGAAAATAAGTATTTTCAACTTACATACAGATCTGAAAATGAGCCCGATTTCAACAACCGGAAAATACATATGTTCAACATCTGGAAAATATGTATTTTCAACTTTCATTCAGAACTGAAAATGAACCTGATTTCAACGTCCGTAAAATACGTATTTTAAAATGTCCAGAAAAGATGCCTTTTCAACGTCCTGGAAAATATGTATTTTAAACATACGGGAAATACGTACTTTAACCTTTCATTCAGAACCTACAATAAACTTAACTTCAACATCTGGAAAATACGTCTTTTAGATTGCTGGGACTATTCTAGTTTTGTGGGGAGGTGTTTTCTCGTCTTGCCTAGGCTGGCAGATCGGCAAGGACCGGCCCTGACCAGGGAAAGTTGCTCACTCCTTTAACCAACCACGGGGAACACACAATGCCTTTGTGTGTTTTGAGAGAGATCTCCCCATCTCTAGTCTCTCTGTGTTTTGAGAGAGAGATCGCTCCCTCTCTAGTCTCTCTCTGTTTTGAGAGAGAGATCGTTCCCTCTCTAGTCTCTCTCTGTTTTGAGAGAGAGATCGCTCCCTCTCTAGTCTCTCTGTGTTTTGAGAGAGAGATCGTTCCCTCTCTAGTCTCTCTCTGTTTTGAGAGAGATCGTTCCCTCTCTAGTCTCTCTCTGTTTTGAGAGAGAGATCGCTCCCTCTCTAGTCTCTCTCTCCCTCTCTAGTCTCTCTCTGTTTTGAGAGAGAGATCGCTCCCTCTCTAGTCTCTCTCTGTTTTGAGAGAGAGATCGCTCCCTCTCTAGTCTCTCTCTGTTTTGAGAGAGATCGCTCCCTCTCTAGTCTCTCTGTTTTGAGAGAGATCGCTCCCTCTCTAGTCTCTCTCTGTTTTGAGAGAGAGCTCCCTCTCTAGTCTCTCTCTGTTTTGAGAGAGATCGTTCCCTCTCTAGTCTCTCTCTGTTTTGAGAGAGAGATCGCTCCCTCTCTAGTCTCTCTCTGTTTTGAGAGAGAGATCGCTCCCTCTCTAGTCTCTCTCTGTTTTGAGAGAGATCGCTCCCTCTCTAGTCTCTCTCTGTTTTGAGAGAGAGATCGCTCCCTCTCTAGTCTCTCTCTGTTTTCGCTCCCTCTCTAGTCTCTCTGTGTTTTGAGAGAGATCGCTCCCTCTCTAGTCTCTCTCTGTTTTGAGAGAGATCGCTCCCTCTCTAGTCTCTCTCGCTCCCTCTCTAGTCTCTCTCTGTTTTGAGAGAGATATCGCTCCCTCTCTAGTCTCTCTCTGTTTTGAGAGAGAGATCGCTCCCTCTCTAGTCTCTCTGTTTTGAGAGAGAGATCGCTCCCTCTCTAGTTCTCTCTGTTTTGAGAGAGAGATCGCTCCCTCTCTAGTCTCTCTCTGTTTTGAGAGAGAGATCGCTCCTCTCTAGTCTCTCTGTTTTGAGAGAGATCGCTCCCTCTCTAGTCTCTCTCTGTTTTGAGAGAGAGATCTCCCCATCTCTAGTCTCTCTGTGTTTTGAGAGAGAGATCGCTCCCTCTCTAGTCTCTCTCTGTTTTGAGAGAGAGATCGTTCCCTCTCTAGTCTCTCTCTGTTTTGAGAGAGAGATCGCTCCCTCTCTAGTCTCTCTGTGTTTTGAGAGAGAGATCGCTCCCTCTCTAGTCTCTCTCTGTTTTGAGAGAGAGATCGCTCCCTCTCTAGTCTCTCTCTGTTTTGAGAGAGAGATCGCTCCCTCTCTAGTCTCTCTCTGTTTTGAGAGAGATATCGCTCCCTCTCTAGTCTCTCTCTGTTTTGAGAGAGAGATCGTTCCCTCTCTAGTCTCTCTGTGTTTTGAGAGAGATATCGCTCCCTCTCTAGTCTCTCTCTGTTTTGAGAGAGAGATCTCTCCCTCTCTAGTCTCTCTCTGTTTTGAGAGAGATATCGCTCCCTCTCTAGTCTCTCTCTGTTTTGAGAGAGATCGCTCCCTCTCTAGTCTCTCTCTGTTTTGAGAGAGATCGCTCCCTCTCTAGTCTCTCTCTGTTTTGAGAGAGATCGCTCCCTCTCTAGTCTCTCTCTGTTTTGAGAGAGAGATCGCTCCCTCTCTAGTCTCTCTCTGTTTTGAGAGAGATCGCTCCCTCTCTAGTCTCTCTCTGTTTTGAGAGAGATCGTTCCCTCTCTAGTCTCTCTGTGTTTTGAGAGAGATATCGCTCCCTCTCTAGTCTCTCTCTGTTTTGAGAGAGAGATCGCTCCCTCTCTAGTCTCTCTCTGTTTTGAGAGAGAGATCGCTCCCTCTCTAGTCTCTCTCTGTTTTGAGAGAGATATCGCTCCCTCTCTAGTCTCTCTCTGTTTTGAGAGAGAGATCGTTCCCTCTCTAGTCTCTCTGTGTTTTGAGAGAGATATCGCTCCCTCTCTAGTCTCTCTCTGTTTTGAGAGAGAGATCGCTCCCTCTCTAGTCTCTCTCTGTTTTGAGAGAGAGATCGCTCCCTCTCTAGTCTCTCTCTGTTTTGAGAGAGAGATCGCTCCCTCTCTAGTCTCTCTCTGTTTTGAGAGAGAGATCGCTCCCTCTCTAGTCTCTCTCTGTTTTGAGAGAGAGATCGCTCCCTCTCTAGTCTCTCTGTGTTTTGAGAGAGATATCACTCCCTCTCTAGTCTCTCTCTGTTTTGAGAGAGAGATCGCTCCCTCTCTAGTCTCTCTCTGTTTTGAGAGAGAGATCGCTCCCTCTCTAGTCTCTCTGTGTTTTGAGAGAGATATCGCTCCCTCTCTAGTCTCTCTCTGTTTTGAGAGAGAGATCGCTCCCTCTCTAGTCTCTCTCTGTTTTGAGAGAGAGATCGCTCCCTCTCTAGTCTCTCTCTGTTTTGAGAGAGATATCGCTCCCTCTCTAGTCTCTCTCTGTTTTGAGAGAGATCGTTCCCTCTCTAGTCTCTCTGTGTTTTGAGAGAGATATCGCTCCCTCTCTAGTCTCTCTCTGTTTTGAGAGAGAGATCGCTCCCTCTCTAGTCTCTCTCTGTTTTGAGAGAGATATCGCTCCCTCTCTAGTCTCTCTCTGTTTTGAGAGAGAGATCGCTCCCTCTCTAGTCTCTCTCTGTTTTGAGAGAGAGATCGCTCCCTCTCTAGTCTCTCTCTGTTTTGAGAGAGAGATCGCTCCCTCTCTAGTCTCTCTCTGTTTTGAGAGAGAGCTCCCTCTCTAGTCTCTCTCTGTTTTGAGAGAGATCGCTCCCTCTCTAGTCTCTCTCTGTTTTGAGAGAGATCGTTCCCTCTCTAGTCTCTCTGTGTTTTGAGAGAGATATCGCTCCCTCTCTAGTCTCTCTCTGTTTTGAGAGAGAGATCGCTCCCTCTCTAGTCTCTCTCTGTTTTGAGAGAGATATCGCTCCCTCTCTAGTCTCTCTCTGTTTTGAGAGAGAGATCGCTCCCTCTCTAGTCTCTCTCTGTTTTGAGAGAGATATCGCTCCCTCTCTAGTCTCTCTCTGTTTTGAGAGAGAGATCGCTCCCTCTCTAGTCTCTCTGTGTTTTGAGAGAGATCGCTCCCTCTCTAGTCTCTCTCTGTTTTGAGAGAGAGATCGCTCCCTCTCTAGTCTCTCTCTGTTTTGAGAGAGAGATCGCTCCCTCTCTAGTCTCTCTGTGTTTTGAGAGAGATATCGCTCCCTCTCTAGTCTCTCTCTGTTTTGAGAGAGAGATCGTTCCCTCTCTAGTCTCTCTGTGTTTTGAGAGAGATATCGCTCTCTCTCTCTCTCTCTGGAATTCTAACAGGCATAATAAAAAAAATGATGAAACTAAGAGTAACCCAGGCACTTACTGGGGAAAAAAAGTCTCTAAACCTTGTGGATATTAGTATTAACATTATTTGAGGTTGCCATGTGCATCCGTTGCCAAGAATAGAATTGGAGTGGCCAGGTTCATATCCATGTTAATGCATGTTGACAAACTTAGAATATAACATCATACAATATTTCATGTATTTAATAATAGCATTACATTTACTATGGATAAAAATGATGCGAACAACTGTGGGAATTAGTTGAAAACACTTACATCAACTAATTCCCACAGTTGTTCGCATCATTATTATCCATAGTAAATGTAATGCTATTATTAAATACATGAAATATTGTATGATGTTATATTCTAAGTATGTCAACATGCATTAACATGGATATGAACCTGGCCACTCCAATTCTATTCTTGGCAACGGATGCACATGGCAACCTCAAATAATTTTCGGACATTTCCTTCTTCTCTGATATCCTTTTTTGTTGTGGGTTTATTTCACACAGAAGTTTGGGGAATGAAGTTCAATAATTTGTCAAGAAAGATCTACTGGCATCTGAATTAGCATAGACAGTGGGGTCCTAAATTATTAACACCCTTGATAAAGATGAGCAATAATGACTGTATAAAATAAATAATTCAAATACTGAGCTGTATTGTATGCTCAAAAACATTGGGAAATAATAGTATTTTATACTAATACTATTGCTCAGATGACACCCCTAAAGACTGGTGTAAATAAGTAGTTGTAAGTTTAGTATTTGTTCCCATACTCTGACTACATCAAGCTTGTGACTCTACAAACTTCTTAAATGCATTCGCAGTTCCTTTTGGTTGTGTTTCAGATGGTCAAAGATCATACCACCCAAGACATGCTAACCTCTGTAACTTTCTCACTCATCATTTTTCACAATTCATTCAGGATTATCCGTTATCATGGTAGCACCCACATGAATGTAGAAGTCACTTTATTTATAATAAAGGTTCCTCCAAAATGACTCAATACATGATTTAGCATTCATTTCTATTGGGCACAAAATAATCTGAAATATAACCAAAATGAACTGCAAATGCATCCAACAAGTCATTGCATGCAAGAAATATGGGACCAAACACTAAACTTTTGACTACTTTGTTTATAAGAATCTTTAGCTGTGTCAATAATTTTGACTCCTACCATTTTGATAATGACATGTTAAACAAAATCTCTTTCTCTGAGCAATAGTATTAGTATAAAATAATATAATTTCCAAATTGTTTTGAGCATACAATATATGACAGTATTTATTTTTATACAGTCATTATTGCTTATCTTTATCAAGGGTGTCAATAATTTCGGACCCACAAAGTACATCTTAATTAATAATGAAAAACATAATTGTGGAGTGACGTGTAGAATTAGATAGTGCTGAATTAGGCATCTAGAAGCCTTTAAAATACATTTTCATATATAAATTTTTTTTCAATAAAATAAGTATAGCCACTGGTCCTTAACATTTTCTAATATACACTGCTCAAAAAAAGAAAGGGAACACTAAAATAACACATCCTAGATCTGAATGAATGACATATTCTTATTAAATACTTTTTTCTTTACATAGCTGAATGTGCTGACAACAAAATCACACAAATTATCAATGGAAATGAAATTCATCAACCCATGGAGGTCTGGATTTGGAGTCACACTCAAAATTAAAGTGGAAAACCACACTACAGGCTGATCCAACTTTGATGTAATGTCCTTAAAACAAGTAAAAATGAGGCTCAGTCGTGTGTGTGTGGCCTCCACGTGCCTGTATGAACTCCCTACAACGCCTGGGCATGTTCCTGATGAGGTGGCGGATGGTCTCCTGAGGGATTTCCTCCCAGACCTGGACTAAAGCATCCGCCAACTCCTGGACAGTCTGTGGTGCAACGTGGCGTTGGTGGATGGAGCGAGACATGTCCCAGATGTGCTCAATTGGATTCAGGTCTGGGGAACGGGCGGGCCAGTCCATAGCATCAATGCCTTCCTCTTGCAGGAACTGCTGACACACTCCAGCCACATGAGGTCTAGCATTGTCTTGCATTAGGAGGAACCCAGGGCCAACCGCACCAGCATATGGTCTCACAAGGAGTCTGAGGATCTCATCTCGGTGTACTGTACTGGCCTGTCTCCTGGTAGCACCTCCATGCTCCGGACACTACGCTGACAGACACAACAAACCTTCTTGCCACAGCTCGCATTGATGTGCCATCCTGGATGAGCAGCACCACCTGAGTTGTAGACTCCGTCTCATGCTACCACTAGAGTGAAAGCACCGCCAGCATTCAAAAACATCAGCCAGGAAGCATAGGAACTGAGAAGTGGTCTCCACCTGCAGAACCACTCCTTTATTGGGGGTGTCTTGCTAATTGCCTATAATTTCCACCTGTTGTCTATTCCATTTGTGAAATTTATTGTCAATCAGTGTTGCTTCCTAAGTGAACAGTTTGATTACACAGAAGTGTGATTGACTTGGAGACACATGGTGTTGTTTATTTTTTGAGCAGTTTATTTCCCTGTATGAGTTGATGTTATTTTTTAAATTAAAAATATATATATTTTACCTTTATTTAACTAGGCAAGTCAGTTAAGAACAAATTCTTATTTTCAATGACAGCCTAGGAACAGTGGGTTAACTGCCTGTTCAGGGGCAGAACGACAGATTTGTACCATTTCAGCTCAGGGATTTAAACTTGCAACCTTTCGGTTACTAGTCCAACACTCTAACCACTAGGCTACCCTGCCGCCCCATAATGAGGTCTCAGATTTCACAGACTTGGTCTCAGACTTGGTCTCAGTGCAGCATGGTGAATTAAGTAATCAAACATGCTCCAGTGCTTACATTTCCAAACAATCAATCAATGTCCACAACCAAGTCCGGTTGTGGACCGGTTCCGACCGTCATTTTTGTGTACAGAGCGCTCTGTAAAGTGTGCAACATCAATAGCTTTATATTCTGCTAACGAGCTGAGCTTCGCTTAAGCTCCCACTGCCCGCTCTGATCTGAGACCAAGTCTGTGAAATCTGAGACCTAATTTGCATAGGGAATGGTCACATTTTCTGGCCTATCAAGACAAATAATCGATTTTCTCTGCCTGCCAGAGCATAGGTACTTTTAAGGAAATGAGAAACTCCATTGGAATCGTATTAATGCCGATTGTGGATGTTGCCCATGCATTGTCAATGAGCCGCGTGGTGCATTCTGGGCGATTCTGGGGCAAAGAGATCACTCCTTCTGCTGTTTTTTTCACACTCAACAATTTCCTGTGTATCAAGAATGGCCCACCACCCAATGGACATCCAGCCAATTTGACACAACTGTGGGAAGCATTGGAGTCAACATGGGCCAGCATATCTGTGGAATGCTTTCAACACCTTGTAGAATCCATGCCCGACTAATTGAGGATGTTCTGAGGGCAAAAAGGGGGGTGCAACTCAATATTAGGAAGGTATTCCTAATTTTTTGTACACTCAGTGTATGTTTGTCTTTTCATTGGCCAATGGGATTCCTATCTCCTCCGTTCTAAGTATCTCTAGCCAGAGACACAGTTCCACGTGGGTTATAAGGCAAAGGGCAAACCAGTGAGCATCTATTAATGTGTGTTTGATCTTGTTGTGATGTTCTCAGATGGGATTTAGAGCTCTCAACATGAACATTTCATAGAACTGAAACAAGGCCACCTTCTCTTGGTCACAGAGTGACAAAATCACTTAAAGCTGAAGTTGTAACTAGTCGGCAGGCATTTGAATAGTGTCTCTGAGTACTCAGGATGCAGTGCAGAACATTCTCTGTTGTCAGTGATATGTGATGGTGTCAGTTTTATACTGTCACTAAATATGATCATATATATTTCACAGTGATAAGGTACAATCTTATAGATATTCATTTTATAATTTGATTGTTACTATATTTAGAAAGCATTTCAATCCTTTCAAGCCCTATTTCCCACATCATATATCATCATATTTTTACTATGTAGGCCTCCTTGAGCTTATGTCCTCAAAAGTGAGTAGACCTCAGCAATTTATATTACCAGAAAGGTGAGATTTTCATCTTTCTTGGAGTATGCAGCATTACTAGTTATTGTTTATGGCCCTCTCATAATACAGTGCCTTCAGGAAAGCATTCAGACCCCTTGACTTTTTCCACGTTTTGTTACGTTACAGCCGTATGCTAACATGAATTAAGTAAAAAAAATCCTCATCAATCTACACACAATACCCCGTAATGACAAAGCAAAATCAGGTTTTTAGCTTTTAACTTGAAATGTGAAATTAAGCTCAGGTGCCGGTTTTAGCTAGCCGGCTAATTTTGAACCGCAGTCCCTGGGCAGGTTATTAAAACAATTACAATAACAATACAGACAATCAATGAGCAGTGAGCACATGCAGAGCGACATAGGACAAGCAACATGTTGCATGCAAACAGAGCAATAGCACAAAAAGCAATAAAACAAAATACATAAAAGCAACGTGTCTCCATACCTCACAAGGTACAGACAACAGATAACATGGAAAGCGACAATACACAGCTAGGGATTATGTTCACAAGTCTGATTGGCCTTTCACCATGTTTTCATGTTTTTTTGTGAAGGTGTGATAGGTGGTATACAATGAGGGGGAAAAAGTATTTGATCCCCTGCTGATTTTGTACGTTGGATGAATTGTGTGCCCATAGAGAACTGCTTCCTATTCTGTCCCAGATGCTAATATATGCATATTATCATTACTATTGGATAGGAAACACTCTGAAGTTTCTAAAACTGTTTGAATTATGCCTGTGAGTATAACATAACTCATAGGGCAGGCAAACGTCCAAACAGGAAGTGGAAATTCTGGGGCTGGTTGATTTTCAACTCATTGCCTATTCACATCCAAATAAGACATGGATCTGTTCGCACTTCCTACGCCTTCCACTAGATGTCAACAGTCAGTAGAACTTGGAATGAAGCCTCTAGTGTGATGTGGGACTGGATGGCAGCTATTTGAGTCACTGGTCTGGCAGAATGCCAGTTCCTGGTTACGCGCAGTAGTCATTATACCGCCTTGCATTCCATTCCTCTGTAGACAAAACAAATGCTCTGGTTGGAACATTATTGGATATATATGATAATAACATCCTGAAGATTGATTCTCTACTTAGTTTGACCAGTTTATTCGACCTGTACTATAACTTTTTGAAGTTTTCGTCCGAGTTTGCCTGGACCAGCGCCAGCTTTTGGACATGTGAACTAAACGTGCTAGCAAAAGTAGCTAATTGGACACTAGTAATGGACATTATGGAACAAAACAATGATTTATTGCGGAACTAGGATTCCTAGCACTGCTCTCTGTAATTACTCTGGATATTTTGGAGGCATTTCTGAACATGGCGCCAATATAAACCGAGATTTGTGGATATAAATATGCATATTATCGAACAAAACATAAATGTATTGTGTAACATGATGTCCTATGAGTGTCATCTGATGAAGATGATCAAAGGTTAGTGATTCATTTTATCTCTAATTCTGGTTTTGTGACTCTATCTTTGGCTGAGGAAAATGGCTGTGTTTTTTGGGATTTGGTGGTGATTTAACATAAATATATGTTGTGTTTTCGCTGTAAAACATTAAAAAAATCGGACACGATGGGTAGATCAACAAGATGTTTATCTTTCATTTGCTGTATTGGACTTGTTAATGTGTGTCGAAAAAGTCTAAAAATTATATCGAAAAATAAAGGTTTTTAATCAATTACTATATTTGAGTTTAACCACAATATTTGCTGTATTATTAGTTCTGTCTTTTCAGGTGGATTAAACTGAAATTTCAACCAACTTTCTATGGCTTGTTTAAAAAATAACAACATTTTGGAGACGATTTCATTTTCAAATAACCAAAAGTGAGTGGTTGTAATCTGAATAAAGGGAAAAATGCGATTCTTGAACATGAGGTGAGACATTCTTACTAATTTACTGGAGAACCATTTCGGATTTAAGTATAACTTTTGTATGATTGTTGCCTTTACTTACATTTCTAATGCTTTAATATTTAATCGTTTCTGCCCTCCAAATCATATTCATTATATAAATAGCCCCTTTTAATTTTGTCTAGCTTGCCATTCCAAATAAAATTGAATATGTTTTGCTCATATAATTTCAAAAGCAGGTCGCTAGGTGTAGGCAAATCCATAAACAAATAGGTAAAATGTGATATGACTAAAGAGTTAATCAGGGTGATTTTTCCCCCACAAATAGACAGGTATTGTCTTTTCCATGGTAGCAAGATCTTATCTGTTTTTGCTAACTTTCTATTCAAATGTATTGGAGTGAGATTATTTATTTATTTCAGGATCTGTATACCGAGTATGTCCACATCCCCATCAGACCATTTTATTGGTAAACTACACGGTAATGTAAAAGTATATATTTTTTGTGAACCAATACATAATATAGTACACTTATCATAATTTGGTCTTAATCCAGAGAGGTTAGAAAAAGTATCTATATCCTCTATGAGGCTGTGGAGGGATTCTAATTGTGGATTTAAAAGAACATGAATCATCAGCGTACAATGACACCTTTGTTTTTCAGTCATGGATTTCTAATCCCTTAATGTTATTGTTGGACCTAATTTTAACAGCTAACATTTCGATGGCAATAATAAATAGATATGCCGATAGTGGACCACATTGTTTCACTCCTCTTGACAGTTTTAAACTTTCTGAGATGTAGCCATTATTTACTATTTTACACCTATAGTTATACATAACTTTAACCCATTTTATAAGAGACATTCCAAAATTGAAATATTCCATGCATTTATATATAAACTCCAGTTGTACTTTATCAAAAGTCTTTTCAAATTAATCTATGAAAACCAGGCCTGGTTTCCCAGATATTTCATAGTGTTCTATTGTTTCCAGTACTTGTCTTATATTATCTCCAATGTATAGTCCATGTATAAAACCTGTCTGATTAGGATGAATAATATCTGACAAAACCTTTTTCATTCTATGAGCTAAGCCTTTAGCAGGACTTTTTGCATCACAACACTGAAGTGTAAGAGGCCTACCATTTTTTTAATGGACTGGATCTTTATATTTACCACTTGGATCCTGTTTCAGTAATAATGAAATCAGACCTTTTCGTTGAGTGTCCGATAATCTACCATTTATATAGAAGTGGTTAAAACATGCTAATAATGGTCCTCTGAGCATATCAAAAAGTTTGGTATACTGTACCTCCACTGGTATGCCATCCAGCCTTGTAGTTTTCCTGGACTTAAAGGCTTTAATGGCATCGAGAAGTTCCTCACATGAGTCTGTACATATTTTAATTTGACATTATTAATAGGAAAAAAATTGATACAATTAGCTTCGGTTAGTGGAGATGGACGAGACTGAATCGAAAACGTATGCTTAAAGTACTTTACTTTCTCTTTCAAAATATTGTTCAGTGAATCATGAGTGACTAAATCATTTGTAACAAGTTTCAGTAAACATTTTTGGTAGCTTTTCTATGTTGAAGATTTAAAAATAATTTGGTGCATTTTTCCCCATATTCCAACCCACTTCATTTTTATAATATATTACACTGGATCTTTCTTGAATATGTTCCTCCATTTCTTTTAGTTTTACCTCTAACTTACTCTAAGCCTATATGGTACAGTTTTTGCCATCTGTACTGTTAGTCCTTCACTTATATGGACTCTTAAGACCTAAATTGCTTTTGTTTTATAGATAGAGTACTGAATTGCATGGCCTCTAAAGGCACACTTAAAAGTGTCCCATACAATGAGGGGATCTGATGTACCTATGTTATGTGAGAAAAAGAAAGTTATAAATTCTAAATTTCCAATATCCTCGCCCACGTGGAAATTCTGTAAAAGTTCTATATATGCCAATTATGTGATGGTCTGACCACATTCTGTCCCCTAACAACCCTTTTTAAACCTTTGGTGTCAGAGAGAACGACATAAGAAAGCAATCAAGACGACTAGCTTGATTAAACCTCCGCCATGTAAAGTGGGGCAAAAAAGTATTTAGTCAGCCACCAATTGTGCAAGTTCTCCCACTTAAAAAGATGAGAGAGGCCTGTATGTTCATCATAGGTACACTTCAACTATGACAGACAAAATGAGAAAATAAAATCCAGAAAATCACATTGTAGGATTTTGAATGAATTTATTTGCAAATGATGGAGGAAAATACGTATTTGGTCAATAACAAAAGTTTATCTCAATACTTTGTTATATACGTTTTCTGTAAGTCTTCACAAGGTTTTCACACCCTGTTGCTGGTATTTTGGCCCAATCCTCCAAGCAGATCTCATCTAGAGCAGTGATGTTTTGGGGCTGTTGCTGGGCAACACGGACTTTCAACTTCCTCCAAAGATTTTCTATGGGGTTGAGATCTGGAGACTGGCTAGGTCACTCCAGGACCTTGAAATGCTTCTTACGAAGCCACTCCTTTGTTGCCCGGGTGGTGTGTTTGGGATCATTGTCATGCTGAAAGACCCAGCCACGTTTCATCTTCAATGTCCTTGCTGATGGAAGGAGGTTTTCACTCAAAATCTCACGATACATGGCCCCATTCATTCTTTCCTTTACACGGATCAGTCGTCCTGGTCCCTTTGCAGAAAAACAGCCCCAAAGCATGATGTTTCCACCCCCATGTTTCACAGTAGGTATGGTGTTCTTTGGATGCAACTTAGCATTCTTTGTCCTCCAAAATGACAAGTTGAGTTTTTACCAAAAAGTTATATTTTGGTTTCATCTGACATTCTCCCAATCTTCTTCTGGATCATCCAAATGCTCTCTAGCAAATTTCAGACGGGCCTGGACATGTACTGGCTTAAGCAGGGGAACATGTCTGGCACTGCAGGATTTGAGTCCCTGGCGGTGTAGTGTGTTACTGATGGTAGGCTTTGTTACTTTGGTCCCAGCTCTCTGCAGGTCATTCACTAGGTCCCCCCGTGTGGTTCTGGGATTTTTGCTCACCGTTCTTGTGATCATTTTGACCCCCCGGGGTGAGATCTTGCGTGGAGCCCCAGATCGAGGGAGATTATCAGTGGTCTTCTATGTCTTCCATTTCCTAATAATAGCTCCCACAGTTGATTTCTTCAAACCAAGCTGCTTACCTATTGCAGATTCAGTCTTCCCAGCCTGGTGCAGGTCTACAATTTTGTTTCTGGTGTCCTTTGACAGCTCTTTGGTCTTGGCCATAGTGGAGTTTGGGGTGTGACTGTTTGAGGTTGTGGACAGGTGTCTTTTATACTGACAACAAGTTCAAACAGGTGCCATTAATACAGGTAACGAGTGGAGGACAGCGGAGCCTCTTAAAGAAGAAGTTACAGGTCTGTGAGAGCCAGAAATCTTGCTTGTTTGTAGGTGAACAAATACTTATTTTCCCCATAATTTGCAAATAAATTCATTAAAAATCCTGCAATGTGATTTTCTGGACTTTTTTCTTCTCATTTTGTCTGTCATAGTTGAAGTGTACCTATGATGAAAATTACAGGCCTCATCTTTTTCAGTGGGAGAACCTGCACAATTGGTGGCTGACTAAGTACTTTTTTGCCCCACTGTATATCTCACTAGGTCAGGGTATTTAAGCCTCCATATATCCACTAATTGCAATATATCCATGACATTCATGATTTCCTTAAGTGCCTGAGGGTGATAGTTTGTAGTGTGATTTCCTTTATGGTCCATAGAGGTATTTAAAGCCATATTATAATCTTCCACCCTAATAATATTGTTGCTTGTAGAGTTGATCAATTCTTATATATATTTTCAAAGAAGTGAGGATCATCATTATTTGGACTGTATAGGTTAATAAGCCATATCTGTTTATTGTCAAATAACGTATTTAAAGTCATCCAACTACCTTGAGGATCTGTTTGGACAATTTGCACATTTGGATCAAAATGACTGTTAATTAATAACATCACCGCTTTTGAATTTCTTTGCCCATGGGAGAAATATATTTCACCCCCCCAGTCCTTTTTCCACAAAACTTCATCTAAAATTGTTGAATGAGTTTCCTGTAAACAATAGATATTATATTCCTTCTCTTTTAGCCAGGTAAATACTGATCGTCTTTTCTTATTGTCTGCTAAGCCATTACAATTATAACTGGCTATACTTATTTCACCAATTACCACAATGAGACACAAGTTTCAATTCTATTTATCATAATATATATTTGTAAACGTACCATTAAAAAGTAACATGATGATGGACTCTTTGTAGTTTTAAAAAAAGGTAGAGTCCAGCCCAAACACATCTTTAGCTTTAGAGTTCTTTAGTGAGCTAATAACCTTGTTCACCTCTGACTCAGAAACCTCCCTTGTGATGAAGACAGGTTGAGTGTCATTCCCTAGCACTGAGCCCAAGAAACCAGTAGAGGTTCTGTGTCAGTACCTTGTCAGAGTCAACAAAGTAGGAATTGAAGGCTGTTGCTATTTTGACTGCATCCTGTGTTAGTGTTACGCCCCTGAAAACAGGGGAGAAATAATCACGAGAGTGATACGGTGTTTTCTCAATTCAACTTTTAGTTAAATCATTTTACAAAAGTAACACATTACAAAACAACAGAAAAACCATTATACAAATAACACAGCAAAATATCTTATTAACAACGTACATGTTCATTCACAATCGACATAAAATGGCAGCTTCTCTCAGTACGATGCTATTCTTCGCTACAACCGAGCAGGGCTCATATTACTCTCTTCAAACTTAACTCTAACTTCCTCAAGATGTTACTAAAACACACCTTAAACACTCTTAACGTTAGCGAGTTATTACATTTAAATTACTCTTTTTTATCATCAATAAAGTACCTGAAAATAGGGGAGAAATAATCACGATAGTGATACGTTGTTGTATTCTCAATAAAACTTTTAGTTCAATGAGAAAAGACCGCGATTTCCCCAGGAATATGAGTGGAGACCAGAGCAATCGGGCTCATAGATTAAGAGCATTTCGTAGATCACAGATGAACACTTTTAGGCACCACAAAATAAAGTAATCAATATAACGTTTACACATTACTCTCACAATTCGTACCCTTTGACAGATTTGAACTTTAACACAATTATGCATCTCAAAAGTTGCATCTCAAAAGTGTTCAGTGGCTTCCTCTCCACATACCCACTTTGCATTTCCCCTGATTTCAGGACACATGCATAGCTGAAAGTAATATATTGGATGCTTTATACCAGGGATTTGCTCTCATCTCTCCAGAAGGTGAGGTACAGTGGCTTGCGAAAGTATTTTTCCTTTTTTGATGCCTCACAGTCTGGAATTAAAATGTATTTTTGGGGGATTTGTATCATTTGATTTACACAACATGCCTACCACTATGAAGATGCAACATATTTTTTATTGTGAAACAAACAAGAAATAATACAAAACTGAAAACTGGAGTGTGCATAAATCCCCCCCCAAGGTAAAATCTATGTAGAGCCACCTTTTGCAGTAATTACAGCTGGGGGTATGTCTCTATAAGCTTGGCACATCTAACCACTGGGATTTTTGCCCATTTTTCAAGGCAAAACTGCTCCAGCTCCTTCAAGTTGGGTGGGTTCCGATGGTGTACAGCAATCTTTAAGTCCTACCACAGATTCTCAATTGGATTGAGGTCTGGGCTTTGACTAGGCCATTCCAAGATATTTAAATGTTTCCCCTTAAACCACTTGAGTGTTGCTTTAGCAGTATGCTTAGGGTCATTGTCCTGCTGGAAGGTGAACCTCCGTCCCAGTCTCAAATCTCAAAACAGGTTTCCCTCAAGAATTTCCCTGTATTTAGCACCATCCATCATTCCTTCAATTCTGACCAGTTTCCCAGTCCCCGCCGATGAAAAACATCCCCACAGCATGATGCTGCCTCCACCATGCTTCACTGTGGGGATGGTGTTTCGGGGTAATGAGAGGCGTTGGGTTTGCGCCAGACATTGCGTTTCCTTGATGGCCAAAAAGCAACATTTTAGTCTCATCTGACCAGAGTACCTTCTTCTATGTGTTTGGGGAGTCTCCCACATGCCTTTTGGCGAACACCAAACATGTTTGCTTATTTTTTTATTTAAGCAATGTTTTTCTCTGGCCACTCTTCTGTAAAGCCCAGCACTGTGGAGTGTAAAGTGGTCCTTTGGACAGATACTCCAATCTCCGCTGTGGAGCTTTGCAGCTCCTTCAGGGTTATCTCTGGTCTCTTTGTTGCCTGTCTGATTAATGCCCTCCTTGTCTGGTCCATGAGTTTTGGTGGGAGGCCCTCTCTTGGCAGTTTTGTTGTGGTGCCATATTGTTTCCATTTTTGAATAATGGTTTTAATGGTGCTCTGTAGGATGTTCAAATTTTCAGATTTTTTTTTATAACCCAACCCTGATCTGTACTTCTCCACAACTGTTTGGAGTGCTCCACTTGCTTGGTGGTACCCCTTGCTTAGTGGTGTTGCAGACTATGGGGCCTTTCAGAACATGTGTTTACATACTGAGATCATGTGACAGATTATGTGACACTTAGATTGCACACAAATGGACTTTATTTAACTAATTATGTGACTTCTGACTGTATTTGGGTGCACCAGATCTTATTTAGGGGCTTCATAGCAAAGGGGGTGAATACATATGCACGCACCCCTTTTTGTTGGTTGTTTTATTGCATTTTTTGAAACAAGTATTTTTTTTCATTTCACTTAACCAATTTGAACTATTTTGTGTATGTCCATTACATGAAATCCAAATAAAAATCAATTTAAATTACAGGTTGTAATGCAATAAAATAGGAAAAACGCCAAGGGGGATGAATACTTTTGCAAGGCACTGTAGCAATGTTACACTATTGAGATACACCACTAGTCATCACTTCAGCTCTTGTCGTACCCTGCTGTTCCTGCTATCCTGTTGTGTTCATTCCTGCCTGAACCATGACCCCTATCTGCTGACCAACATTGCTGAGGAGGTGCAGCTAGGGTCGTATTCTCCAGCCCCCTCCCCCTGGTGGGATTACCAGAATTTGTCCAATAAGAAACACAAGGTTTCGTTGCAATAGTGTGCTGTAACGAGTAGGACCCAGTTGTTGGTAAGACAGGTTGCTTTCCAGTAGCAACAAGTAGTAGGAAAGGAGATACATAAGAATGAGAATTGGACTGGAATGATAAATCTATGCTGGTTAAGACTGTAAATAGGACTGTGTGTCTGAACGGGAAGGGAATTGGTTCTCATTAAGTACTTGGCTTTTGATTCAGACTGGCCATGCAGGGCAAATGTGGTATTGTCCCAAATGGCACCCTATTTCCTATACAGTGCACTATTTTTGACAATAACCCTATGGGTCCTGGTCAAAAGTAGTGAGTGCACTTACTATATAAGGTATAGGGTGGCATTTGGGAAACACTCCAAATAAATCTTATTATTCTAACTACGTTCCTTTCGGTTTCATTCCTGTGGTGGTTTTGTCAGTCATTTGTAATCATGTCATGTACAATGTCTGTGCCTATTTTCCCTAGTGGCTCTCCTGTATTCCACACCAACCTTTTGAAGAGGGAACAGGACCACATCTTTGGATTGTGAATGAGTCGTTTTCCTTTCAGTGTATTGAGTGTTTTGAACTGTTTTCAGTAGTGCTGTAAAAAGGTAAACACTGGGTTACTGTAGCCCAAGGTATGGTTCAAGGTTTTTTTCTTAAAGCTAACTCCCTGAATATTGTATTTTATTGTAATGCACTGTATTGTGTTTTAAACCATTTTCAGCCACCTAGGTACCGGGATCTTTTTAGTAGTGCTGTAAACAACCAGGGTTATGGTAGGCCAATGTATGGCTAAAGTTCTTTACTTAAAGCAAACTTATTGCTAGAACATTGTACATTTTATTATGTTGGACCAGTTCATTCAATACAGAATAACAAATCACAAGTTACAGTAATTGACGTTTATGCACCAATTATGCATTATTTATGCATTTAATCATACATTAAAATATAATAGAAATATATATTTCTACTGTTAGAAGTCAACTGTTAACAAATGGATTATTATGGATATGAATGATGAAACATTATGTTATTAGGTAAAGCATCAAGAATGTCAGTGGTTTAATAAAACAGTCACTCATAACCAAATCCATCGTTGATATACAAGTAGGGGCATTCCATAGCATACTGACCTTTAATATAGCTTAACCTATTTGAAGAATTAAACAATTTAAAAAGTAATGTAAAAGCATCAATAGGTCGACTGTGGTCATAAAATTAAAGGCAAAACACTCGAGGGGTTGAAAATGAAAATGGGGGGGAAAATAACCCTAACCTTCTATACCGTGAGGGGTTAAGCCATTACAGGCAGACGCCAGGGTGATAATCCACCAAATGGGTTTAAACACTTGAAAGCTGCTGCTACATGCATCACACTTGAACACTCGCCAGATAAAAATGACTGTGTCCCAAATGGCACCCTGTTCAGAATATAGTGCACTACTTTTGACCAGGGCACATAGCAATCTGGTCAAAAGTAGTGCTCTATGTTGGGGACAGGGTGCCATTTGGTACACAGCCCGGAGAACCTGCTCCTGCTGGTGTAATAAAAGTGGACAGCTTGATGATGTAAGGTAGTTTTATGATATTATCCACACACTACGCCACACCACGACATACCGACAGTTTCCTCATTGGAAAAAGATGAGAGTATAAGAGGATATGTCTGACCTGCATTCCACCACAGAAATGTGTAGTTTTCAGAATAATGTTAATAACTTCTTATGGCTGCAGGGGCAGTATTGAGTAGCTTGGATGAAAGGTGCCCAGAGTAAACGGCCTGCTCCTCAGTCTCAGTTGCTAATATATGCATACTATTATTAGTATTGGATAGAAAACACTCTGAAGTTTCTAAAACTGTTTTAATGATGTCTGAGAGTATAACAGAACTCATATGGCAGGCAAAAACGTGAGAAGAAATCCAAACAGGAAGTGAGAAATCTGAGGTTGGTATATTTTCAACCCAGGCTCTATTGAATTCACATTGGGATATGAATGATGCACTTCCTAGGGCTTCCACTAGAGACAATCTTTAGAAACTTGAATGAGGCTTCTGCTGTGTTTTGGGACAGAATAAGAGCTGAATGAGTCAGCTTACTGGCAGAGAGCCATTTCCTGGTCACGCGCATTCCACATGATATCGACTTGCCTCTGTAGACACAAAGGAATTCTCCAGTTGGAACTTTATTGAAGATTTATTATAAAAACATCCTAATGATTGATTCTATACTTAGTTCGAAATGTTTTTTCGACATGTAATATGACTTTTTGAAGTTTTTGTCTCTTTGTTTTTGTCCAAACGCATAAGCGTTTGGATATGTGTACCTAACGTTAACAAAAGTAGCTACTTAGATATAAATAACGGACATTATCAAACAAATCAAGCATTTATTGTGGAACTGCGATTCCTGAGGAATGCATTCTGATGAAGATCATCAAAGTTAAGGGAATAATTATCATGTAATTTCTGTTTCTGGTTTCTGTTGACTCCAACATGGCGGCTAATTTGATTAATTTTCTGAGCGCCGTCTCATATTATAGCGTGGTTTGCTTTTTCCGTAAAGTTTTTTTGAAATCTGACACAGCGGTTGCATTAAGGAGAGGTACAGTGGGGCAAAAAAGTATTTAGTCAGTCACCAATTGTGTAAGTTCTCCCACTTAAAAAGATGAGAGAGGCCTGTAAATTTCATCATAGGTACACTTCAACTATGACAGACAAACGTTTTCTGTAAGTCTTCACAAGGTTTTCACACACTGTTGCTGGTATTTTGGCCATTCCTCCATGCAGATCTCCTCTAGAGCAGTGATGTTTTGGGGCTGTTGCTGGGCAACACGGACTTTCAACTCCCTCCAAAGATTTTCTATGGGGTTGAGATCTGGAGACTGGCTAGGCCACTCCAGGACGTTGAAATGCTTCTTAGGAAGCCACTCCTTCGTTGCCCGGGTGGTGTGTTTGGGATCATTGTCATGCTGAAAGACCCACCCACTTTTCATCTTCAATGCCCTTGCTGATGGAAGGAGGTTTTCACTCAAAATCTCACGATACATGGCCCCATTCAATCTTTCCTTTACACGGATCAGTCGTCCTGGTCCCTTTGCAGAAAGACAGCGCCAAAGCATGATGTTTCCACCCCCATGCTTCACAGTAGGTATGGTGTTCTTTGGATGCAACTCAGCATTCTTTGTCCTCCAAACACGACGAGTTGAGTTTTTACCACAAAGTTCTATTTTGGTTTCATCTGACCATATGACATTCTCCCAATCTTCTTCTGGATCATCCAAATGCTCTCTAGCAAACTTCAGACGGGCCTGGACATGTACTGGCTTAAGCAGGGGGACACGTCTGGCACTGCAGGATTTGAGTCCCTGGTGGCGTAGTGTGTTACTGATGGTAGGCTTTGTTACTTTGGTCCCAGCTCTCTGCAGGTCATTCACTAGGTCCCCCCGTGTGGTTCTGGGATTTTTGCTCACCTTTCTTGTAATCATGTCTTCCATTTCCTAATAATGGCTCCCACAGTTGATTTTTTCAAACCAAGCTGCTTACCTATTGCAGATTCAGTCTTCCCAGCCTGGTGCAGGTCTACAATTTTGGTTTTTGCAGGTTTACAATTTTGTTTCTGGTGTCCTTTGACAGCTCTTTGGTTTTGGCCATAGTGGAGTTTGGAGTGTGACTGTTTGAGGTTGTGGACAGGTGTCTTTTATACTGATAACAAGTTCAAACAGGTGCCATTAATACAGGTAACGAATGGAGGACAGAGGAGCTTCTTAAAGAAGAAGTTACAGGTCTGTGAGAGCCAGAAATCTTGCTTGTTTGTAGGTGACCAAATACTTATTTTCCACCATAATTTTCAAATAAATTCATAAAAAATCCTACAATGTGATTTTCTGGATTTTTTTTCTCATTTTGTCTGTCATAGTTGAAGTGTATCTATGATGAAAATTACAGGCCTCTCTCATCTTTTTAAGTGGGAGAACTTGCACAATTGGTGGCTGACTAAATACTTTTTGCCCCACTGTATATCTATAATTCCAAGTGTATAACTTGTATTATCATCTACATTTCTGATGAGTATTTCTGTTGAATCGATGTGGCTATGCAAAATCACTGGATGTTTTTGGAACTAGTGAACGTAACGCGCCAATGTAAACTCAGATTTTTTTTTTTATAAATATGAACTTTAGCAAATAATACATTCATGTATTGTGTAACATGAAGTCCTATGAGTGTCATGAAGATCATCAAAGGTTAGTGATTCATTTTATCTCTATTTGTGCTTTTTGTGACTCCTCTCTTAGGCTGGAAAAATGGCTGTATTTTTCTGTGGCTTGGTGGTGACCTAACATAATCGTTTGTGGTGCCTATGCCGTAAAGCCTATTTGAAATCGGACACTGTGGTGTGATTAACAACAAGATTACCTTTAAAACGGTATAAGATACATGTACTTTTGAGGAATTTTAATTATGAGATTTCTGTTGTTTTGAATTTGGCGCCCTGCATTTTCACTGGCTGTTGTCATATCATCCCGTTAACGGGATTGCAGCCCTAAGAAGTTTTAAGTAGAGGGATATCAACAAAAACTTAGGTGTGAGATATGTGGAAGTGTTCAGTATCTCTGACTGCTGGGGTACAGGTTGAGGAATTATTTCCTTTCTTTGGTATTCACTAAATAAAGCCGAATCAGTCAAACAATGTCCATGGAACATCTCAGCATCTATTCAAGTGGAAAATATAAAATAACATAACATTACATAATATAACATAACATGCAATCAAACAATGCAATCCACGTGTAATAAGTTTGAGAATGTCTGTCTCTCTGTTGCTTTAGTGTTTCCTCTCCTCTCTCACTCCGGCTGGGAGTGATCATACCTGACACATAGCCTGCCTTTACTTCAGATCATTCCTCCAGCTAGTGCATCAGTAGTCTAAAGAGGACCATCATAGAGGAAACAGGAGCAGACCAAGCCTGCATCCCAAATGGCACTCCATTAGCTATATAGTGCACTACTTTGACCAGGGCCCAGACTTCTCTGGCCAAAAGGACTGCACTACATAGGTAATAGGATGCCATTTGGGATTCATCCCCAAGACAGGGCTCTGTTGCTCTGCTTGTCACTATATGATTTAATCACATTACTGCATTGTAGAGCGATCTGGCCATTTTCCCTTTCTCATCTCCAAATCTCACAGCCGCAACACTATCCCATTCTCCCCAGTCCCTTGGGGGGAGAAAGGAGGGGGAGAATTAGGGAAGAGGGGGTACTTGAATCCTCATCCACATGTGCTGTCAAATAGATGTTGCAATATACGGTATGCAATTCTTCACTCTTCAGGTAATGTGAAAAAAATGGATAAGCACGTGAACCCAGTCAATGACAGCACTTCCCTCGAGGGGACTGAACTTAATAAGAAAGTGTTAGCTCTCTATAATGTTGCACATACTTCAGATTAAGGTGAAGGCAAAGCCCTAAATCTCTGAGTTTCAAAGCTCATTGCTAGAGCTTTTTAAATGTGACCCTGACAAAACACAGGCAACGTTCCATTAATGAAGTGTTTTCCTGTATGGAATGATTTGGAGAAAAAAAATTAGCCCTCAACCCTTCTTCATCATAGGAGTATTCTCATCCTTTGACCCCTGAAGCCCCTTGATGAGATTGCTACCTCGATGACATCCATACTTCAAAAAGGTCTAATTCATTGAGAACCCACACAACACATTTTCATACACTATTTACCTGTGAACATCATACATTCAATTAAGTATCTGTAAGGAGAAGAAACTTCAATGATTAACCCTCCTGCTGTGTTCCGGTCGAATTGGACCGATTTACATGTTTTCTCTCTGAAAAATGTAGTTAATTTAATCTGATTGTCATAAGGTGGCATGACTTTGTCCACACAGGGCATCTGAACACACAAAATACATTTGGATGATTTTCATTACATTTTGGGTGTGTAATTTAACTTTTGTACAACTGTGGTGTTAAAAATGACTGGTCATTAGAATTGAATGGGTGAGGCTACAATTAGCGTATAAAATTGAGTTCAGGCACATGCCCATTCATCAGATGGACACACTTCCTCTCGAAGACCCCCACATGCATGTGTGTTTGAGCACACACACCTCACTCCCCTTCTTGGCTTCCATGGCAACCCCCACGGGAACCTTTCTCCAATAGAATCTTTCCCCCACGGGAACCACAAGTGTTGGCATTCTCACAAACAATCGCAATGTTTCAATAATATATACAACTTTTCTCGCAGCTCTGGTACATAAAGCTTTTGAGACCCTGCTCACAATTCATTCTGTGGCAGTACAATGACCAAACGATATACTGTATGAGAGGCTCTTGTTCATATCTTTGATCATGACACAGGCGAGGAGGATAGAGTCCTTGTTAAACTTTGACACAAAGGACTCTCTGATAAATAGCACAATATGTTTCATCTGAGTATTTGTTATAGTCAAAATAATCCGTACATTATTATTTTTTTAAACTCAAAAACGAGTTGTATGAGCTCAGGTCAATGAGGCCTACAGGCCATAAATAGCAAAGAGAAGTTCAAAACTTGTAATGTTCACAAGAACTTAAGTTGATAAAAAGATCTAACACAACATTAGGTGATAATATATGTATTATTATGGATTTATAATCAGTTATAATGGGGCGGTCATTTTAGACCGGGAACACAGAATAAAGTAACATGAAACGAACACAACAGGAGGGTTAATCAAGGTCATACTGCCTTATTTAGCGACCGGAATCACAAATATGCCTATTGAGTTGAACGGTACAACCTTTAACTTTCCTGTAAATATTTCTGCTTGTCTCTGTAGCCTCCACAAAGACATCTACAGCCTACAAAACAGTCCACAAAAACATCACCAGTAGGAATAAATCATCAATCCAAAAAAGGTAAAATAGCACAGACGTGGAACTGGGACTGAAAAACAACAGCTGTGTCAGGTACAGGGCATTCGGAAAGTATTCAGACCCCTTTGCTTTCCCATGTTTTGTTAGGTTACAGCCTAATTCTAAAATGAATTAAATTGTTTTCCCCCTCATCAATCTACACACAATACGCAATAATGACAAAGCAAAAACAGGATTTTAGAAATGTTTGAAAATATATAGAAAACAAACCCCCGAAATATCAAATTTTCATAAGTATTCAGGCCCTTTACTCAATACTTTGTTAAAGAACCTTTGGCAGCGATTACATCATCACGTCTTCTTAGGTATGATGCTACAAGCTTGGCACACCTGTATTTGGAGTTTCTCCCATTCCTCTCTGCAGATCCTCTCAAGCTCTGTCAGGTTGGATGGGGAGCGTCGCTGCACAGCTATTTTCAGGTCTCTCCAGAGGTGTTCGATCCGGGCTCTGGCTGGGCCACTCAATGACATTCAGAGACTTGTCCCGAAGCCACTCCTGCGTTTTCTTGGCTGTGTGCTTAAGGTTGTTGTCCTGTTGGAAGGTGAACCTTCGCCTCAGTCTGAAGTCCTGAGCGCTCTGGAGCAGGAGGGCCGAACAGACTTCCATTAACATCGACGGGGCTGAAGTTGAGCGGGTCGAGAGTTTCAAGTTCATTGGTGTCCACATCACCAACAATCTATCATGGTCCAAACAAGACAGTTGTGAAGAGGGCACTACAACAACTTTTCCCCATCAGGAGACTGAAAAGATTTGCTATGGGTCCCCAGACCCTCAAAGAGTTCTACCACTGCACCATTGAGAGCATCCTGACCGGTTGCTTCAATGCCTGGTATGGCAACTGTTCAACATCTGACCGTAAGGCACTACAGAGTGTAGTGAAATCCAGAACCTATGTACTACGCAGTTTCAGAAGAAGGCCCCAAAATGGTCAAAGACTCCAGTCACCCAAGTCATGGACTGATCTCTCTGCTACCGCATGGTAAGCTGTACCGGAGTGCCAAGTCTAGGACCAAAAGTCTCCTTAAACAGCTTATATGGCCAAGCCATAAGACTACTGACTATTTACATTGACCCCTCCCCCCTTTGTTTTTACACTGCTGCTACTCGCTGTTTATAATCTATGCGTAGTCACATGTTTTCGCTCTGTCAGTATGGGGTATTGTGTGTATATTGATGATTTTAGTATAAGTCTGTAACGCAACAAAATGTGAAAAGTGAAGGGGCCTGAATACTTTCCGAATGCACTGTACATTCCAGTGACTTTTTTCTTTTATCTATTTCATGCATTAAAAATATTATTTGCCATGTTGCAGGTAAGTAATGATTTCTTCCTAACTTTGACTCGAATATAAGAATTAAATGCTGTATCTGCATATTCACTGTAGTTTTTTAAGTAGCTTTTTCTTTGCTTCAACTACTATTAACATGGTCGCTGTGGTTACGAACCCAGTGTGGATGGCAACCTGTTCTTGCCCTCTGACTGGTTTCAAGGTAAGGAAACATAAGCCTAAGTTATTTTGTAACTTGGATGGACTACCCCTTTAAAATAAAAACATTACTTAGTGGTGATCTGTAGTGTTTGATAAAGCATTTATAATGTATTTACATGCATGGCATGAAGAGTCATAATGCCCTACATATGTTTCAATACCCTTTGACTTAGGGTTGGATTCAATCCGTATCACTGAAGTTCAGCAATATAGTGTGATTGAAATGTAAAAGTAATTTCTGGCTAAACCGACATATGCAGCGTTTACCGTAAATCCAGTCTGCGGTATTGCGGGAACATTGGCTTTGCATTTATATCGTCCTGTGGCACAGTTATTCAGCACTAGATTGAAACCAGCCCTTACATGGCAGTTGGTCAAATATCATTATTTTTTATTCATTCTCAGTAACGTGTGCTCAAAGGTCAAATGTTGCCCAACACCTATTCACTTCACAGCCGGTAGTGCTCTTTGATTGGTAGCTTCTAGATGACCTTGGGTCTTTTGGACGGTATTTGCACATTCTGAAATACCATTCTGAAATACCAGCGTGGAATTATTTTGTCTCTTTTGCTGGATGTCACCTTATGTGTGAAAATAAGCATGTTCAATCGCCATGGTTTAGTCCTGATGGAGTGCATAATTCTGCTTGAACTCACCCACTCTCTCTTCCACACAAGGGCAAACACACACACATGCACTGATGCACACACTCACACACAGAAAGCCACACACACACACACACACACACACACACACACACACACACACACACACACACACACACACACATATATAAATAAAGTGGTAGAAAGGCTTTGGATATGTTTGCAGCATAAAATTCCAGGTTGGCATTAATACAGTACTACTACTACTGCTGCTTCTGCTGCTGCTACTCCTGCTACTACTACTGCTGCTGCTACTACTACTACTTCTACTGCTACTTCTACTACTACAACTGCTGCTGCTGCTACTACTACTACTTCTACTGCTACTTCTACTACTGGTACTACTACTACTACAGCTGCTGCTGCTGCTGCTACTACTACTACTTCTACTGCTAATTCTACTACTGGTACTTCTACTACTACAACTGCTGCTGCTACTACTACTACTACTGGTACTACTTCTACTGGTACTACTACTACTACTTCTACTACTAGTTATGCTGCTACTACTACTACTGCTACTGCTGCTACTACTATTAATTATACTACTGCTACTACTATTAATTCCACTACTACTGGTACTACTGCTAATTCTACTACTACTACTACTAATTATACTACTACTACTGCTGCTGCCACTATCAAATCAAATCAAATCAAATTTTATTTGTCACATACACATGGTTAGCAGATGTTAATGCGAGTGTAGCGAAATGCTTGTGCTTCTAGTTCCGACAATGCAGTAATAACGAGCAAGTAATCTAACTAACAATTCCAAAAAAAAACTACTGTCTTATACACAGTGTAAGGGGATAAAGAATATGTACATAAGGATATATGAATGAGTGATGGTACAGAGCAGCATAGGCAAGATACAGTAGATGATATCGAGTACAGTATATACATATGAGATAAGTATGTAAACCAAGTGGCATAGTTAAAGTGGCTAGTGATACATGTATTACATAAGGATGCAGTCGATGATATAGAGTACAGTATCAACGTATGCATATGAGATGAACAATGTAGGGTAAGTAACATTATATAAGGTAGCATTGTTTAAAGTGGCTAGTGATATATTTACATAATTTCCCATCAATTCCCATGATTAAAGTGGCTGGAGTAGAGTCAGTGTCATTGACAGTGTGTTGGCAGTAGCCACTCAATGTTAGTGGTGGCTGTTTAACAGTCTAATGGCCTTGAGATAGAAGCTGTTTTTCAGTCTCTCGGTCCCAGCTTTGATGCACCTGTACTGACCTCGCCTTCTGGATGACAGCGGGGTGAACAGGCAGTGGCTCGGGTGGTTGATGTCCTTGATGATCTTTATGGCCTTCCTGTAGCATCGGGTGGTGTAGGTGTCCTGGAGGGCAGGTAGTTTGCCCCCGGTGATGCGTTGTGCAGACCTCACTACCCTCTGGAGAGCCTTACGGTTGAGGGCGGTGCAGTTGCCATACCAGGCGGTGATACAGCCCGCCAGGATGCTCTCGATTGTGCATCTGTAGAAGTTTGTGAGTGCTTTTGGTGACAAGCCGAATTTCTTCAGCCTCCTGAGGTTGAAGAGGCGCTGCTGCGCCTTCCTCACGATGCTGTCTGTGTGAGTGGACCAATTCAGTTTGTCTGTGATGTGTATGCCGAGGAACTTAAAACTTGCTACCCTCTCCACTACTGTTCCATCGATGTGGATGGGGGTGTTCCCTCTGCTGTTTCCTGAAGTCCACAATCATCTCCTTAGTTTTGTTGACGTTGAGTGTGAGGTTATTTTCCTGACACCACACTCCGAGGGCCCTCACCTCCTCCCTGTAGGCCGTCTCGTCGTTGTTGGTAATCAAGCCTACCACTGTTGTGTCGTCCGCAAACTTGATGATTGAGTTGGAGGCGTGCATGGCCACGCAGTCGTGGGTGAACAGGGAGTACAGGAGGGGGCTCAGAACGCACCCTTGTGGGGCCCCAGTGTTGAGGATCAGCGGGGAGGAGATGTTGTTGCCTACCCTCACCACCTGGGGGCGGCCCGTCAGGAAGTCCAGTACCCAGTTGCACAGGGCGGGGTCGAGACCCAGGGTCTCGAGCTTGATGACGAGCTTGGAGGGTACTATGGTGTTGAATGCCGAGCTGTAGTCGATGAACAGCATTCTCACATAGGTATTCCTCTTGTCCGCTACTACTACTAATTATTCTACAACTACTGCTACTACTGGTACTAATTATACTACTACCTCTACTACCGCTACTATTGCTAATTCTACTACTGCCACTACTAATAATTACACTGCTGCTATTACTGCTGCTACTACTTCTACTGTTACTTCTACTACTACTACTACTACTACCACTACTACTGCTGTGGCTGCTATTGGTACTACTACTGCTACTACTACTACTAATACAACTACTACTACTAATTCTACTACTACTACTGCTGCTACTAATGCTACTACTAATTATGCTACTACTGCTGCTGCTACTACTGGTACCACTACTATTATTATTATTATTACTACTGCTGCTACTGCTACTGCTACTGCTACTGCTAGTACTGGTACTACTACTACTATTACTAATTCCACTACTACTACTGGTACTACTGCTAATTCTACTACTACTACTACTACTACTTATACTACTACTAAGCACATGACCCATGCACATGACCCATGGTCATGGTGGACATTCAGTATCACAGGGTATTTGTATTCAAAGTCCATTGGATAAAGCATAGACAATTATCTGAACCAAGACAAAAAGCAGCCATTGATAAGTGCAGACAGACATGCACAGGGAAATATTACAAGTTGGCCTTGAAACCCCTCAACAAGAATTAACAAAGTTACAGAGACACGATCACTAAATGACTGCATTATTTAAATGCCTCTACCTTGAAGAGAGAACGTTGGCATAAACTCCAGAGGGTATTCATGCACTAGCAGTGTTCTTCTGAGTATCCCAATTCGAATCATATTGTTTTCATGTATAGGTTTGCAGTGGTTTTTAAACGGACAACTTCCCTTCCTACCCTGTTAGAAAATGTGAACAATGGCAGCGGCGTCAATAAAGTCTATTAGAACTGAGAGTAATAGCTAGGTCAATATGACACACTGCTTGTTGGTTGTTATAGTCACACAAACACTTATGAATACTTTACGACATAAGATGTTTTCTTTCAACACCACCTGCTTGTTAGTGTATCTGTAATGGATATTGCTATGAATAATGCAGAATCACTATTATACACTGTGCATTATGATAAGTAGCGTTTTGACCACTTGGAATTACTTTTCTTTGAAATGTCACATCCACATGCTTTTATCTAATCAAACTCACTTGCTGCGATAACAATGGAAGAAAAGTGTTATGTAGGATTTCTAGGAATAGGTGTAGCACATGTCATTTCCTGTCCTTACTTCTGCTTGGGTTGACTAGGCTCTTGGTCCAACTGTTGCTTCCTTGGCTTGTGTGTAGGTGATAGCCTGATAAGTCCCCCGCCTTGCACAATTAAACCTTGTTTACCGACTCCACTGTGCAAGGGTCTTTGAGTCAAAGTCCATAAAGTCCTCTACCTCTAACTGTCTCCCTTCCATGACACTCCATTTCCTGATCCAGCTTTGAGTACATGGGGTTTGCTCTTTGAGTGAAACGTCACCTGAGCGTTGTGTTCTGCTCTACAGACAGAGGGCAATGTAGCACGACTGTAAGGAACCAGACATCTGGTTTCAAGTCATTTAAAAGGAATAGAGTTGACAAAAGGTTTAAAAGGTTTGAACTTTTATCTAGCTGTACAGAGACTGATTAGCTATAGGTCAGAGTTACCAACCTATTCCCTTCATAGTAGCTGACACCAAAATATCCTTCATTCACAGGGACGAACTGGTCATAGGGCAATACTGGAAAATGCCAGATGGGCCAGTCCATTTTTAGCCCAGTAGGCATGTCTAAATTGGAGATTTTGTGCAACATTCTCATTACTTGGCTAAGTCTGGAACCAACAGGACCCTGAAGAGCTTCTACCCCTAAGCCATAAGACGCTAAATAGTTAGTTGAATAGTTATAGTTAATACTTCAGTGAGCTAAACCAGGGTCAGACAGAGTGTTTCTTCGAAGTCTTAAACAAATCTACTTTGAAACAAAAGTATACACCTCACACACATGGTTATGGGTTTAACCTCTTGCGACGAGCAGTCCCGGATCCGGGATCGTAATTAAACAAAAGAAGGCACCTGTACCATATATTGAAATGTATTCAATGTTGAGTTTGCATCCCAATATTACACTTTATATACATCACAGAAGACTGAAATATAACAAAACTGTTTGACTTAGAAACACTGAATTATTTAAATTTTTTATAATGTTTATTAATGAGGAAATTATAAGAAAATATTATCAACATTCCACCATGAAGCCACTAGAGGGAGATTTGGTCATTTGAAAAGGGCTACCCAATAGCTACCTGGACTATCTGCATTGACCCTTTTTGTAATTCTTTTTACTCATCACATGCGCTGCTGTTACTGTTTATTATCTATCCTGTTGCCTTGTCACTTTATCCCTACCTAATATGTTCATACATGTTACGGATACAGGTATTCTGTGTGTGTATCCTGTGTGTGTGTGTGTATTTCTTTTCTCTCCTTCTCCCCTCACAGGTGGCAATCATCATTCCCCAATCAGTCAACATGCAGTCATTAATCAGAAGACACACCTCCTCATTTTCCCTTACCCTATCACATTTCTCTCTCTCTCTCTCTCTCTCTCTCTCTCTCTCTCTCTCTCTCTCTCTCTCTCTCTCTCTCTCTATATATATATATATATATATATATATAGAGCTATTTTGTTTTGTTTTAGCACCTCCACGTCACTTTGTCCCCACCTGTGAGTAGTATTGTTTTTGATATGGTGTTTGATGGTGGGAAACGTGGGAACCAAGACAAGTTACCCATGGGCATACACTACCCATAGGACTACTTTGTCTAAAAACACTAGTTCGAACTGGGCAGACCACCCACGGTATTTTTGGTTGGTTAGTTAGCTTTATGGAAGTAGGCTAGTCTAGCTTAGGGGTATTTTTGGATATTTGTTTCTTTCCTTGGGTCCAGCTCAGCCCCTTTTTCATGCCCCCACCCGCCTTTACCCTGTGTTTGAAAATAAACCCTGAGTGTTTGACGGTAGATAGTAGTTGTCTGTGGTTATTTCATTCTCACCGTTACTTTGTCACTATTACACTTTTAATGAGTTATGTTACTGGTCTTGTTACCATCCCCCCTAGACTGCCGGGCCAAAGGGATTCGTAACAATACAGAATCTACTTAAATTACCTTGTACCCCTGCACATCGACTCGGTACTGGTACCCCGTGTACATAGCCAAGTTATCGACACTCGTGTATTTATTCCTTGTTATTATTTTATCTTTATTTTCTCTCTGCATTGTTGGGAAGGGCCCGTAAGTAAGCATTTTCCTGTTAGTTTACACCTGTTTTTTTATGAAGCATGTGACATGTAAAGTTGTATTTTATTTGATAATGGGGGCCTTCAAGTAGAAAATGGGCCGGTGTGATTTTTTTTTTTAAAGAAAAAAACCCAGAATGTTATCCCTTTATTTCCTTCTATGTTATGACAGGGGTCATCGAGTGTTAACCTGGCTAGGCCACATGAGCATTCATTACTCTACCAAAACACCATCCAATCCACTCACACCTCATCTATTCTTGTGCCCAGGACTACAAGAGATGCATGAGTTGTTTCTACTGAAGCATGCTGTACTAAAAACATGACTTATTCCATTTGAGGACTGGTCTAAACTCACTTGGTTGTCACTCAGCTTTAAGCGTATCAATTTGCATGGCTTGTTCTGTATTCAATTTCCGTCACTACGACTTCGGAAATGTAAAAAAAATAGACGTACAAAAAAGTTGCTTATCTAACTCAATTGAGAAAGAGAACACTTTGTATTTTGAGAGTGTTTTACATTTTGGATCTTTCAACGGATCTAAAAGGCTGTTTGATATTCTTTGTCAGGCGAAATGTCACACTTTCATCTGTTGAATACATTTTTACAAAACATTAACTCCATTTCATGATGACATGAAAAATATATTTTATTAATGGGGAAGGAATCTCTTGTAAGAATATATGATTTCCCTCCCAGTTCCTTAGTCCTTTTAACACTATGGTTATATCCCAAATTGCACCCTATTCCCTACATAGTGCACTATTTTTCACCAGAACAATATGAGCCCTGGTCAAAAGTAGTGCACTATAAAGGGAATAGGGTGCCATTTGGGGGAAACACCTCATCAACGGTGCGATAGCCTTCGTGTCTCACCTCCGTGGGATTCTACTCAGTGGATGAAGGCATTTGCAAAATGTCAATAAGAACACAGTAAATGATCTACAAATCCTGGGGAGAAGCAGCTTCTGTCAAGTCAATACTTGCTGTTGTGTTGATTAATCGTCTTGCAGCGCTCTCTCTCTCTCAGTAGCCTATAATTTATGTAGAAGAGAAACAAGACCTTTGTTGATCCATGGCCCGCCAGATATCAGAGTGCACAGTGAGAAAATGTAATTACGGGGAAGATCTGCCACACTTTCTCAAAATTGCGGGGGCCTCATTTATTAATCTTATTTTTTTATTGATTGAATTTTTTATTCTAATTTCAGGCGACAGGATCTTTGTGTTATTACGTCGTTAAAATGTTCCTGAATCAGTTTGGTCGTGACTTATTCTGTGGAATGCAATCAGTTCGGGGAGGTAGGGCCATGAATTTTGCATGAATTTCTTATTTTTTTGGGCTTCATATTCTTCAAGCTCTCGAAATGCAGATCAAGTCAACATAATTAGCCCGTGATTGCGCAATCATGGACAATTATTGTGCCCTTTTCATGAATCATTATACAATGCCAAATAATTGCATATGCTAATTACCATCATTTAGATTCTTTACATTCCTTCAAGTAACATGTCACATTCAAAGACACCTGTGGTGGGTGTAATAATAGCTAATTGCTGGTTTCTCACGGTTTCACTGCTGTGATATGCATAACATTTCTCACCTAAGCACATACACATCTAAAGGCTTGCCATCTAGAGAGGTATGTTTGCTCGACCCAACATTACTCAACCGGGGTAAGGTACAGAATTCCCTAGGTACTGATCTAGGATCAACTTCATAATGCCAAATCCTAACCTTAAACATTAGTGGGGAAAATGCAACACTGACCCAAGATCAGCATCTAGGGGCAACTTCACTATGTTCCACATTACTCAATGGAGCTGTCAAAACAAGTCCATTGTCCACTTTGAGTGCATACTTCATACAAAATGTGTGGTAACTGAATTGAGGACAGCCATAAGGTTACTAAGGCTACCTATCAAATGTGGCTACATCAACGTTTTGGATTTTTGAGCGGAACTGGTGCATTGGACCTAGACCCCTTGAAAGAGAAAAGGTACTTCGGCTATAAAAGATGCACAGGCTCTTGGAAGTAGTCAGTGGTCCAAAAAAGATGGTGTCAAGTAGCTTAAACCTTTTAATTTGTTTTAAATATCTTTGGTGGGTTTTATTTTGTTATTTTGTTGATAGGACATTGAAGAGGAGACAGCAAAGGTAGAAGAGTTTGTGAATCAGAAGGGCTGGACCACGCAGGCCAACTTTAAACCTATATGCACATTAGGAAACAATAAATAAAAGTCAACCTACACAAACATTATTCATCAATAGGTTATGTTTGACTAATATTTGAGAATGCAACCCATTTGGGAAGCAGCAGCATTCCTCTATATCCTATGCAAAACTTACATTGAAAATGCTGTGATTTATTCTAATTTATACCAGTAGTGTCAAACATTTTCACATCCCTCACAACCTAGCTACACTGTATACGTAAGGAAGTATTTGATGTTTTCCTCCCTTGGAGTTTGCCGTGGAAGGCCCTTAATTGAATATTCACTATTCATTTACTGACATGTTTTCCAAATGCATATGTTTTCTTCTTCAACATCTGTCTTTATAGAAATAATATCAAGGGAGGAACTTTGTTGATAATTACACTGATAACTCATCAGTGAGAGGCTCTGGAAGGCAGTTGCTGAACAGCAGTTGCTGTTCAAACCTACAAACACACCCCACCAACATCTTCTCTTCCTGAGCCACGGACACTCATTAGCTAAGTAAGCCAATAAAAAAAGAGGGAAGAAAAACACCTGTTTATGCATTGCTAAGATAATTACCCGCAGATAATGATCAGCCAGGAGGATGGCAAAGAAAAGTAGTTTAAGGACTCAATTACCGATGTTATGAAACGCGAGATCAAACTTAAAAGATGGATAATAATTCAGTGACTGGAAGGAAATAATCAGAGTTTGTGGTGTGTGTGGCAGTTGTGTACGTACGCAAGGGAGGAGAACAAAGGTCTGGTGTGGTCTGGCCCTGTGGTTGGTCCTCTGGAGACTGGAGTCACAAAATGTCACTGGCTGATTTCCCATGGATAAAAGCCTGCCTTCCTCTCAGCCTTTTATTAATTACAAAAAAGTGGCAAATAACATAGGCCAATCAATTCTGTCTGACAATCGCTTATGTGAAAGGTCTCATCTGTCGATCAGTGGTTATGGAATTTGTATTAAGAGAGTTTGAAGGGTCACAGAGACCTCTTGGGAGGGCAGGAGCAATCCTCTGGAGTTCTTCTGTGTTATTTCGATCCTGGTCATTTCGATCCTGTTAGTACCGCATTTGTCATAGGTTGTATAGGAAATGACAGGGATGTGTCATTCATGTTCAATGCACTGTACACAGAAACAAGACCCACTGGAGACAAGCAAATATATATTTTTTAATTGCCATGTGCAATATCAGATGTCTGACTGCTTAATGTCGACGTCCCATAACCTTGTTTAGTACAGTGTCCATAACAGACAGCCTGAGACTGAGGCTAATTAATAATTTACCAACATTAGTAGTAGTTAGTACAGTAGTGATTGATAGTGTGAATTTATACATCAATTTAATTACATTATTCAATCGTAGTTAGACTGGAGTGAACGTTTTGACCCAAACACGTGTTACTCTTTTCAGTTTTTTGTTCCTTCATAGTTTTCACTCTTATCTTCCACTGCTTCCAATACTCTGACTTTATCTGTTTTTCTGACTTTGCAAGGAACCTGAGTCAATCTCAAGTAAGCTTTTCCATATGAGTACGGATTCTACCTCAATTAACTTCAATAGTTCTTTGTTGAAACAATCGTGTTGAGATGTTCCATGTAGAAAAATGCAACTTTGAGCTAGTCCTAATACATGACTTAAAGCTGTGGATCAGTTAGCCACAAGCTCATCTCTTCACAGCAACAGTACACTGTAATCACTCTCATAGTGTGTAAGGTTTCTTCTGGAAACATCAGCAGATAGAAGAGATGGGAAAATAATTGTTACTGGGTTTAATTTCTTCCAGAGCAAAGTTAATCAATGGGAGTGCATGAGGTGCCGTTTAAAAATATAATTGTGAAATTAATTTGAAGAAATTAAATGATTTGGTATGACGTTACTTAAAGGTGATTAGGACATTTCTTTTTAAAAGGCCGCACATGCCCCTTTTCCACTCCCATTGATTAGTTAGTTGTGGATGTCTAAAGAAAACTGAACCATGGATTACAGTTTTTCCTGGCCCATAGACTACTTTCAGGGTGAATAACCATGTACATTTATTTAGTTGTAAAATATTTATTTCCCTTTAAAGTAACTGTCCAGTGTTTAGATTTCTATGAAATATTACCTATAATTAATTACAATTTGGGTTAAATAGTTTTCCTTCACAATTTTTTAAAAATGAGGTATGTTAAAAAGCAGCTTTTCTGTGTTGGAGTGGTGTCGGTGTACCCCAATGACAATGGTGTGGGCATATAGCAGTCATTAAAAATATTCAATGCTGATTGGCTGGCTCATCCTCCTCAATCAATCTCTATGAGGAAGTAGTATTTTTTTAATGGACTACTTGAGACAAGTTTGAGGTGGTGTTTTTTTCTCTCCAATTTATGCTTTGGCCACAAATGAGTACAGGATGAGTCAACACATTATTTGGGTATGCGATAACAGAATTTGGACTTTTAAAAGTGAGATTTTCCCTGGACAGTTACTTTAGACACAGTTCAACGATGGAAAATGTATCTGCTTGAAGATATTTTGGTTATAGTGACACCTTGATTGGAGATATTCATCAGTTTTTGCTGGATCCCAAAAGAAAGATACAAAGATGAGCAGGACTGATGTAGAACTAAACCACAAGACAGCAACTGTACTGCTTTTGCAGTTCTACAATTGCAGCCAGGCTCCGGGGATGGAATGCAAATATACATTTTTTTCTGCATGCAGGAAGTATGCTGGACTCTCATCGACATACATACACGATACTGTATATATTTGTTTGAGTAGCTTTTTCCAAATCAAATGCAAGCAGTCTCGAGTGAGCATTTCCAAATATGTGTTCATCCAGTATGATACCCCTAGCAGGCTCAAAAGGTACCCCTGGTAAACAGTGGAGCTGTAGGAGGAGGTACAGGATGATTTAAGATGGGAGTTGAGTTGGCTCGTAAACACAGCTCCAACCAACACACATTTGGAAAAGACTGAATCCATGAGAGGATTCCTTACGATTTCACATTTCAGTACCTGTCACGTCCTGACCATAGAAAGCCTGTAGGTCAGGGCGTGACTAGGGGTTTTAGTCTAGTTTATTATTTCTATGTGGTGTTCTAGGTTTAATTTTCTATGTTGGTGTTTGTGTATGATTCCCAATTAGAGGCAGCTGGTAAATGTTGTCTCTAATTGGGGATCATACTTAAGTTGCATTTTTCCACCTGTGGGTTATGGGATATTGTTTATGTTTAGTTGCCTGTTAGCACTGCATTGTTAGTCAAGTTTTGTTTAGTCTTTATTTGTTTTGTCTTTGCTAAAGTTTCACTTTATTCTTTAATAAATATGTGGAACTCTACATACGCTGCGCCTTGGTGCGGCCATCATTCCAACGATCGTGACAGTACCACAACGAAGTGTGTTGTACTCGTTATGTTTGACCATAGCTTTATTTGAAACTATTTTATGAGTTGGGCAGTCCCACTCCTTTTGTATCTTATGAAGAGATATTACTACAGTGTTGGAAAGACGGGGAGGATAGAAGGGTGAGTCAAAGGGCAGTTGCTAATCAGCTAAAATCTTAAAGTTTACAATGATGAGATTCAAACACGCAACCCTTGGGTTGCTAGTCATTCATGTTGTAAGCCTACCCATCCACCCCGACCAACAACCCTATTTTCCTGGATTTAAATGAACTCTAAAATGATACCAATATAGGTTGTCCATATTAGGACAGCATCAGTCATTATAACTATAATTATAATCAGTCATTATGAATGGTGGTGCTGGTCATTACCAAACAGGCAGGGTATGGATGGAGGCTGCATTAAAATCTTAAAATACATTGGGAAGACATTTGGTTTATATATGACATACTTTGTTTATATTGGGGTCATGATTTTCAATTAGATCATCAGCAAATGCCTTACTAATGACTGGAAAGTGTTACCCAACTGAGTCATCTGGTGGGAGAGATATGAAGATCCCTGGTTGACTGTTTGTTGTATGAGCTAATGCTTCACTGTGAGGATGTTGGGGCTGCAGGTAGCCTAGTGGTTAGAGCGTTGTACTAATAACTGGAAGGTTGCTAGATCAAATCCCTCCCAGCTGACAAGGTAAAAATCTGTTGTTCTGCCCCTGAACGAGGCAGTTAACCCACTGTTCCTATGATGTCATTGTAAATAATAAGTTGACTTGACCAGTTAAGTAAAAGTAATATTGATTTTGCACTGAAACATACAGGCCCTGATTAGTTCATATCGTATTGACCAATAGTAATTATCTGAGGAAGTCATAGTACAATAGGACCTCATAGACACAAATCTTAATGTTACAGATTGATCACTCAACTGAACTGGCAATATCAAACTGGGAAAGAAAACACGTCTAAATATGCAATAAATATATATTTTCTAAAGGTTGAGTCAGTTAAGTTAAGTCAGTTAAGAATAAATTCTTATTTTCAATGACGGCCTAGGAACTGTGGGTTAACTGCCTGTTCAGGAGCAAAATGACAGATTTGTACCTTGTCAGCTCAGGGATTTAAACTTGCAACCTTCCGGTTATTAGTCCAACACTCTAACCACTAGGCTACCCTGTCACCCCAGTTAAGCAGAACCACCTAATCATCTCTTTTCAAGCTAAATAGTACAATTTGAGACAGAACAATGTGTCTCACTAAAAACGGTGGGCACTGAGTAACTGTAACCACAGAGGCGACAGACAGAAAAAAGTAACTTTATCTTTATCCCTGTCATTCAGTAGTCAAATCACAGTACACAAAAATGCTGGATTTACAGAGCTCCAGTGTAAACAACACAATATCAGCTAAGTATGGCAAGCCACGAAAATGAGAACAGCTCCGGCAGCAATAACACTGTATTTGGCTCCACAGCTATCTGCTCACACACACACACGTCAAGCTGCAAGTGTCACACATTGAATGGGAAAGTACAGATGTCCTTGACCATAAGAAAGAAACCAACAGTTTGTGAGTGAACAAAGCATTTGATACGTTAGCTCAAGTGAAGTAGTACAACAGTATGACACATCCACTTCTCCATGCATTTATCTGTGACCTGTGACTCAGTAGTGAACTTTCACAAGGCATACATCAAAAAGGCAAAACATCTCCGTTAGTCCAAAGTAAAGGAGCAAAATATAGAATATACTTAGATAACCAAAATGTATAATCCACTGAGTATTAAAGTAGTCCAGGTGTAGAGATATTAGACCTGCAGGTCAGTCCTTCAGTCAGTTGGCAAGGTGTTCCTTTTCATTACATAGCCTGCCGCTCCCTCCATCTTTCCTCAGAGGTTTCATTATCCATCTAAGGTTTTTTTCTCCTGCGGATACAAGAAATGCCTCTGGCAGTTTTTAACAATACCCCTTTGTGCTTCAAACCCCAACTGGGTAGCTGAACATAGTCCCAACAGTTTGTCTTTTTAGATGATAAACAGCAACTTTTTTACAATACTGGAATTATTCCACACAGATGTGTGAATAATACCTACATCTGCACGTTTTGAGGAAGCCCACTAGTCGAAACAGAATAGGGGTCAACAGCAGAGCAATGTTCATTGAGAAAGTGGACATTGATTGGCATCTTTTTCAACCAATTGTGGCTCTCAAGGTTATGATGTTCTTTTGATGTTTTTTTTTGTTGATGAGCTTGTTTCAAGGAGAATACAGTCTATCCCATGTAATCAAAAGAACATGTACTGTGTGTATGTAAAAAGTATGGTACGTACAGTGTCCATATTAGTAGAGGGCCAGAGTACAAACCAAACAAAAATATAGCACTGTACACCGGTCAGGAAGTGTTCCTCAGAGTGTCCAAAGGTGCTATCCTCGACCCATCCTGTCCGATCTATCCATACTGTAACTCCTTCTGCCATTACACATGGGTCTGCATGCGTTTCTGCAGCGGCCGCGTCAGGTCTGAGTTCTGCGAGGACGACTGCGAGTAGTGGGAGGAGGAGGAGGCGGCCGAGGCCTTGCTGTCCTTGTCAAACTGCACGTAGCCATCCTGTTTGCTGTAGCTGCTCACGCTGCTATCGCACTGCGTGTCGATGAAGGAGCTGGAGTCGCTGAGCGAGCCCCGCTGGAACTCACGCTCGCACAGCTCGATGGAGCTACTGCCCATGCCTAGCACGAAACGCTGGCTGTAGTCGTACAGGCGGTTGGGCCCGGCACCCAGCGTGCTGTAGATGTTGGTGAAGGACATGCCTGTGGGCACACGTTGCTTGCCCATGGTGGCTGAAGAGGAAGCCGAAGGGTTCCGGACTTCTGCGCCGCCGGTCTGGCTGGGGGCCATTGACATAGTCGGGGTGCCATGGTGCTCCTTGAAGGTATTGACGCTGTAGTAGCCATTTGTTGGATCCTTGTGGAGGAGACGGGGCAAAGACATAAACAGATGTGTTAATGTTAGGACAGGAGACATAAAATGGAAGGCATGTCAGTGCAGTGCAGTTACTATTTTGGTAGTTGTTATTGTGATCAAATCGATAACTCACTGAAAGATTAATGATTACAGTTTGAAAGAGGCACATCTGTTTCTTTATCTGTGTCATCATCAGTCAAACATGGGAAATGTCAAACAGCACCATTTCTTCATTTTCTCTTTTCATGATCCAGACATCTGCTCTCATTTGAACAGGAGAGAGTTAGGTTTCTATTATAAATAGCCTACATGTACTTAATGCTGAAATATAAATACTCCGAGGCACCATCTATAGTGCCTTCAGATTCACACCCCTTGGATTTTTACACATTTTGTTGTGTTAAATTGATTAAATTTAGATGTTGTGACACTGATCTACACACAATACCCCCCAACATAATTTATTTTTTACAAATTAATAAAACATTTAAAGCTGAAATGTCTTGAGTCAATTATTCCACCCCTTTGTTATGGCAAGTCTAAATATGTTGAGGAGTAAATATTTGCTTAACATGTCACATTAAAAGTTGCATGGCCTCACTTTGTGTGTACTAATAGTAGTTAACATTTTTATGATTACCCCATCTCTGTAACCCCACACATACAGTTAATTTTAAGGTCCCTAAACTAAGTAGTGCATTTTATGCACAGATTCAACCACATAGATCAGGGAGGTTTTCAAATGCCTCACAAAGAAGGGCACCTATTAGTAGAGGAGTAAAAATTAAAACAGACACTGAACACCCCTTTGAGCATAGTGAAGTTATTAATTATGCTTTGGATGGTGTATCAATACACCCAGTCCATACAAAAATACAGGCATCCTTCCTAACTCAGTTGCCATAGAGGAAGAAAACCGCTTAAGGATTTCACCACCAGGCCAATGGTGATTTTGAAACAGTTGCAGAGTTTTAATGGCTGTGATAGGAGAAAACTGAGGATGGGACAATTACGTTGTAGTTACTTTACAATCCTAACCTAAATGACAGAGTGAAAAGAAGGAAGTCTATACAGAATAAAACAAATATTCCAAAACACTCATCCTGTTTGCAATAAGGCACAAGTAATACAGCACAAAATGTGGTAAAGAAATTAACTTTTTGTCCTGATACAAAACATTTGCTTGTGGCAAATCCAACACAACACATCACTGAGTACCACTCTTTATATTTTTAAGCATGGTGGTGGCTGCATCATGTTATGCATATCAAATAAAATAAAATGTTATTTGTCACATGCACCAAATACAACAGGTATAAACCTTACCGTGAAATGCTTACTTAGATGCCCTTAATAACCAACAATGAAATTCAAGAAAAAGAGTTAAGAAAATATTTACTAAATAAACTAAAGTAAAAATCTAAAAGTAACACAATGAAATTACTTAACAATAACGAGGCTACATACAGGGGGTACTGTTACCAAGTCAATGTGCGGGGGTACGGGTTAGGGGAGGTAATTTATACATGTAGGTAAGGGTAAAGTGACAATGCATAGATATGCTTGTAATTGTTAAAGACTATAGAATTTATTTTTGAATAAAATGAAATGGAATAGAGCTAAGCACAAGCAAAATCCTAAATGCAAACCTGGTTCAGTCTGCTTTCCAGCAGACACCGGTAGACAAATTTACATTTCAGCAGGACAATAACCTAAAACCCAAGGCCAAATATACACTGAAGTTGCTTACCGTGATGACATTGAATGTTCCTGAGTGTCCTAGTTACAGTTTTGACTTGAGTCTGCTTGAAAAACTATGGCACGACTTGAAAATGGCTGTCTAGCAAAGATCAACAACCAACTTGACAGAGCTTGAAAAGTTTAAAAATAATAAATGGGCAAATATTGTACAATCCAGGTGTGCAAAGCTCTTAGAGACTTACCCCAAAATATTCACAGCTGTAATCGCTGCCAAAGAGGATTCTAACATGTATTGACTCAGGGGGTTGAATAATTATCTCATCAAGATATATATGTTTTATTTTTCATAAATCAAAAATGACATTATTGGTGCCCCGTGTGAGGATGTTTCCGTAACTGTTTCTTCAATGAAGAAGTTGCATAAAAAGGGAGTAGGGTAAAGTTGCCCTTAGACACCGATCTTGGGTCAGATTTATATTTCCCAACTAATGGTTATGGTTGAGATTGGGGGAGGGGAAATGGATCCTAGATCTGTACCTAGGGGAAACATCACCCCGAACTGCATAAACAGAGTATAAACTTTGCCAGGCTTAATCAACAGGTATTTATGCCCTAATTCTATGTGGTCTAAAGCTGTGACAAAGCAACACCTATGTTTTCTCATGTATTCCAATAATCTCATGTATTCCAATACCAAATTCATATCTATATCAACAGCTATTATTAGAATGATGAGACATCAAAGAAACAGGCTGATGTGTGCGACATGTGAAAAATAGAGAACATGCTTTCGGGGTGTGAAATAGTCATCTCCCATTAACACGAAGAAATCCTCTTATCAGCTAATTAAATAGCCTTAATGATTCCACATGTGGGAGCAGCATATGTTGAATAATTGCAAAGCCAGTTCATTTTCAGTCTCAACCTATGTGTGTAAAGTGTTTTCTTCTCTCTTTATGCTACTCCATTTCCTTTCTTGAAATGAACTGATTGTTAGATTCCGGGAGGAGGGAGAATGACTTTGCTTGCCAACATTCAAATGGATAAAATACAACATTTGCTGTCAGAGCAAGCAGACATCTTTGTCTGTACTTGTGGCTGGAGGCTATTACAAAGAACTCTATTAGCGATGGCAAGACAGAAAGGGTAGGTCCCTCAAGGGGCGGAATCTCAAGGGTGGGAATTGAATTCGCAGGATGACATCAGGAAGAGGAAGCTCTATGAGAATATACTGTATATTAGTGGTTCACATCTGACCGGATAGATGGAGAAGGTAACACATCTGACGCGAGAGAAGGAGAAGATAACACGTCTGACCTGAGAGATGGAGAAGGGGTCGCCTCACAGATAAGAGTCAGAGTCAAAGAGTCAGAGTTAAGCCTTTGAATGTGAAAGTGTAAGTCTGGCTTCCTAGAAGTTCCAATATCCCACATTATATTTGCATATCAGTGTTTTAAGGGACAGTTAATCTAAAATAAGGGATTGAGTGTGGCGCCGACAGACATGGAAGCTCTGCCTCTAGCTCCTAAGCGACTTTGCAGTATTATTATTGTTATTTCTTACATTACTAGCCCAGAATGGTTTTTGTGAACTTTTGGATATCAGAGCGACGGTAACGCACCAGCATTCTGACCAGAAATAGGACTTTCCCAAACTGGATTTGTTTGGCAATTTTAACAAAGCAAATATGAGGAAAATGCTACCGAAATTCTGTCAACAAATTGCTTGTAGTAGTTGCACTTCAAAAACTCTCGACCATTGTTACTCTCCCTTCCGGGATGGCTAAAAGGCCCTCCTCCTTCGGCAAATCAGATCACGACTCCATTCTGCTCCTCCCATCCTATAAGCAGAAACTCAAACAGGAAGTATCCGTGCTAAGGTCTATTCAACATTGGTTTGATAAATTGGAATACATGCTTCAAGATTGTTTTGATCACGTGGACTGGGATATGTTCCGGGTTGCCTCTGAGAATAACATTGATGCATACACTGACACAGTGACTGAGTTCATCAAGAAGTGTATAGGGGATGTTGTTCCCACTGTAACTATTTAAACTTACCCAAATCAAAAACTGTGGATAGATGGCAACGTTCGCGCAAAACTAAAAGCAAGAAAAACTGCATTTAACCACAGCAAGGTGACTGGGAATACGATTGAATACAAATAGTGCAGTTATGCCCTCCATAAGGCAATCAAACAGGCAAAATGTCAGTACAGAGACAACGTGGAGTTGAAATTCAACAGCACAGACAGGGGACGAATGTGGCAGGGACTCCAGACAATCACAGATTACAAAGGGAAAACCAGCCACGCTGCAGACACTGATGTCTTGCCCCTGGACGAGCTAAACACCTTCTTTGCCCACTTTGGGGATAGTACAATGTCACTGATGCAAGCCGCTCCCAAGGACTGTGGTCTCTCGTTCTCCGTGGCCAACGTGAGTAAAACATTTGAGCGTGTTAACCCTCGCAAGGCTGCCGGCCCAGATGGCATCCCTAGCTGGGTCCTCAGAGCATGCTCAGACCAGCTGGCTGGAGTGTTTATGGACATATTCAATCTCTCTCTATCCCAGTCTGCTGTCCTCACTTGCTTCAAGATGTCTACCATTGTTCCTGTACCCAAGAAAGCAAACGTAATCTAACTAAATGACCTTCACCGGATAGCACTAACTTCTTTCACCATGAAGTGCTTTGAGAGGCTAGTTAAGAACCATATCCCCTCCACCTTAAATGACACCCTAGACCCACTTAAATTTGCATACCACCCCAATAGATCCACAAACGATGCAATCGCCATCGCACTGCACACTACCCTATCCCATCTGGAAAGGAGGAATACCTATGTAAGAATGCTGTTTATTGACTACACCTCAGCCTTCAACATCATAGTATCCTCTAAGCTCATCATTAAGCTTGGGGCCCTAAGAATGAACCCCGCCCTGTGCAACTGTGTCTGGGACTATCTGACGGGCTGCCCCCAGGTGGTGAAGGTAGGAAACAACACCTCCACTATGCTGATACTCAACATAGGGTCCCACAAGGGTGCGTGCTCCACCCCCTCCTGTAGTCCCTGTTCACCCATGACTGTGTATCACGTTCATCATAAGGAGTAGACCAAGATGCAGCGTGGTATGTTTCCATCCTTTATTTTGGAATAGAAAACTTCAAAGAACAAAACAACAAAGCGAACAAACTAAACGTGAAGCTATAATAATGCTCACATGCAACTATACATAGACAAGATCCCAAAAAGCACAATGGGGAAATGGCTACCTAAATATGATCCCCAATCAGAGACAACGATACACAGCTGCCTCTGATTGGGAACCATACCAGGCCAACATAGATATACAATTCCCCTAGATAACCCACCCAGACCCCGACCTAACCAACATAGATAATATACAGCTCTCTATGGTCAGGGCGTGACACTGTGTGGCCACACATGCCTCCAACTCATCATCAAGTTTGCAGATAACACAGCAGTAATAGGCCTGATTACCAACAATGATGAGACAGCTTATAGGCAGGAGCAAAATAACTTCTCCCTCAATTTCAACATAAGGAAGGAACTGATCGTGGACAGCAGAGGTAGCACACTTACATCCACATCGACGGGGCCGCAGTGGAGCAGGTGAAAAGCTTCACGTTCCTCGGCGTACATATCACTGAAAATCTGAAACGGCCCACCCACACAGACAGTGTGGTGAAGAAGGTGCAACAGCAGCTCTTCAACCTTAGGAGGCTGAAGAAATTTGGCTTGGCCCCTAAGACCCTCACAAGCTATTACATGTGCACAATTGAGAGAATCCTGTCGGGTTGTATCACCGCCTGGTACGGAAACTGCACCACCCACAACCGCAGGGGTCTCCAAAAGGTGGTGAAGTCTGTCCAACGAATCACCGGGGACACACTGCCTGCCCTCCAGAACACCTAAAGCACCCAATGTCACAGGAAGGACAAAAAGATCATCAAGGACATCAACCACCTGGCGCACCGCCTGTTCACCCAGTTATCAACCAGAAGGCGAGGTCATTACAGGTACATCAAAGCTGGGGCAGAGAGACTGAAACACAGCTTCTATCTCAAGGCCATCAGACTGTTAAATAGCCATCACTAGATGACCTCCACCCAGTATCCTGCCCTGAACATAGTCACTGAATATAGTCCCTGTCACTAGCCGGCTACACCACCCGGTTACTCAAACCTGCACCTAAGAGGCTGCTGCCCTATGGAATAAGTGGTCAAGTAAATAAAGGAACACTGGTCACCTTAATAATGTTGACATACTGTTTTACTCATTTCATATGTATATACTGTATTCTAGTCGATGCCATCCTATTCAACTATTGCTGTATATATACTATTCTATCCTATGTATTCAATTCTACTAAATACTCTATCCACATGCTGCCCATAATGTCTACACATCCCATCACATATATACAGCACCTGTCAAAAGTTTGGACACCCCTACTCATTCAAGGGTTTTTCTTACTTAACATTTTTTTTCCCACATTGTAGAATAATAGTGAAGACATCACAACTGTGAAATAACACATGAATCGTGTAGTAACCAAAAAAGTGTTAAACAAATCAAAATGTTTTTTGTTGTTGAGATTCTTCAAAGTAGACAACCATTGCCTTGATGACAGCTTTGCAAACTCTTGGCATTCTCTCAACCAGATTCCTGGAATGCATTTCAATTAACATGTGTGCCTTGTTGAAAGTTAATTGTTGGAATTTCTTTCCTTCTTAATTAATGCATTTGAGCCAATCAGTTGTGTTGTGACAAGGTAGGGGTGTTATATATATATATATATATATATATATATATATATATATATATATAATGTTCATTTTACCTCCAGGTGCCTCCAGAACTTGTTCATGCCAATCAGATTAGATGGGTGCATCCCAATAATATATAATTTATCCTGAAGTGTACACTTGTTCACTACTTCCCACAAATCTGAAAGCATTGGATTGCTGGAGATATGGGCCAGTGAAAGTTTACACCATATTTTTTTTCAAATCAGTGAAGGGAAGTGAACAAGTGCACACTTTGGGAGGAAGGAGAGATAATTGGGGGACGTAGCCAATAATTTCTCATGTTTGAATTGAAGAGATTGCCTCCAATTTAGACATGAACTTTTCCATCAATTCAGAAACTCTAACGTGGTTGCGGATGCCTAATGGAATTTAGAATGAATTAAGAACCACTCTACCTGCTTTTGACGTTTCTCCTCAATCCCTTTGAAATTCAATCTCTCGTCCATTCTTTAATCTGCATATTTCTACTTTCAGTTATATATAATGAAAATTAAGTGTTATAAGCGGGAGAGTGGTCTATCTATAATAGGGAAAACAAAATATACACGACGAAGGATTTGCAGGTACTCCCTTCTACTCTACCTTGACTTGCTCATGGGTATCTTAATAGGCAGCCTTGTTTCATGCAAAACTCCTACTGGTTATTTTCAGAACACTCCAGTACTGTAGATCTAGAGAGATTCTCCTTAGAAAAGATGTGGATTGTGACTGAAATAAGATTCCTTACATATGAGCAGAACATCAATAAGCCATTCTGTGTGGAAAAAGAAGAAGAAACAGAATAGGAGTACTAACTGAATAGAATACATGTTCCTCCTAGAACTAGAATACGGTGTACATTTTAAGACATTCCTGATGCTGTATCACTGCCCAATGTATGCCTGGCTCTGTGCCCCCTTTAATGTGCTAGAGAAGAAACAGAATAGGAGTACTAACTGAATATAATATATGTTTTTCCTTTAACTGTAGTGCAGTGGACAGTGCACATTTTAGGACATCCCTACTAATGCTGTATCACTGCCTTGTGTATGCCTGGCTCTATGCCCACCTTAATGTGCTGGAACTCCTTCTCTTCCTCTTGTAGGACTTCCAGCTGCTTCAGCACAGACTCCTGTGCCTGGAAGTCCCCACGCTCAATCTGAGACACCAAGGGGGCAGACATGTCACTGAATGGCTGTTTGATATTATTGTACTATCAGCGGTGTAGTGGAGGGTAAACGCATGCAAACACTGCTTTTATTTGGTTAATAGCATTTACATGCATATTTACGTTAAATAAGCATGGTTGTCTGTTTTCAGGGTTAACCCACTTTTATTTTTTAATGCTACATCCCTGAGTAAAATGCCATGTCTAAATTAGAGCTTTGGGTTACTGTGTTTGCAGTAAGTCTGTAGATAGATGTACTGTAGAATGAAAAATTTTCTTTAATGAACTGTTGATTAGAACATTTTCAATCAATTCAGATGTATTATCGATGGACTCGTAAATTACATGTGGAGAGGAGAGAAGAGTAGCGTTCAACTCACCATCATCTGCTTGATTGCTGTGTGCTCCTCTGTTTCCCGCGCTGAGTTGTGATCCTTGTGAACAATCTCCACCCGGATGTCGTTTTTTGCCAAACCCACTCCTTTGAGGTCTGTAGAGAGACAGGGAAACTGATTGGCACCACTGACAGAAGTCCTCTGGCACCGCATCATACCACATCCGAGCGGCTTTAAAAGCTGTGGCCCCTTAGATCTCTTGATGGGAGCTTGGAGAGTCCCTTAGCTCCACAGACAGACCACAGACAGCATCAGCATCATAACATGTTCTTTGGTGGACTGGAACTATTCTACACTCCCACAGAAGTCACAGCTCATTACAAAACTGGGTTCTGCTTTATTTGAAGTGCATCTTATGTAGGCTTCATAAGCACTGCATAAATGGGTCACAAATCATCTATAACCATATTCCATGCTCTATAAAATATTAATAAATATGAACAAATACATTGGTGGGTATGTCACCCAGTTAAGCCACATTATGAATCTTTATAGAACATGATATAGGCTTAAAAATGAGCAACCCTTCAGTGCTAGGGCTATGTGTGCCAAAGAATACATTGAATACATGCATAATGCTTAACTCCTAACCATAAATACTCATGTGTGTAAATATTAACCACCGACAGTTGACACAGGGTATGCCAGAGGCATTTATGAATGATTCGATTATAAGGTGTCATGTGCTGCTTATTTATGTGTTATGGACATTATATAGGGCACTGTATACCTGAGTGTCACTGAAATTGATGATAACTTTCATATACAATCTTATCCTTATGTTGGCAGGATCCGTATTCCTTAAACAGACAGCAGTGACTGCTGTCATTCATGGACATTATACACATTAATATTTCTGTAGCACTTATGCATGGCACTAGTGAAATACACTTTATCGACAGCCTATGATATGGTAAGATCATATACATGGGTTACTTACTCTCTGTTTTAATTTTGCTTGCCAGGTCTCTCTGGCGAGAGGAGATGGATACGGGTAAGGAGGACATGACGAGGTGAACGTCTTCTGTGGTAAACAACAACAGCAACAACAACAACAACATGGTTAACAGCAGTCTACATTGACCGTATATATATATACATATATGAGCGCTGTATCACTACACTCCAACAGTGGCGGTCAGTGCCGTTTAAGATGGGGGAGGACAATTTTTTGGTTTTAATGAACATGGCCTTATTTCTATTACAGCATATTGGATGACTGTCATTCCTATTCCATTCAACCAGCTCAATGTAACATGGATAGGTTTAGGCTACTACATGATCCTCAACTGTTCCCTATACTCATCATAAGGTTGCTACAACCTAGCCTATGAATTAAAGTTTACAACGTAGGTGCATACAGGTCGAGAGAAACATTTGAGGTGACATGGACATTATATTATTATTGCCTTTATCTAGCTAATATAGGGTTTAATCATTAGTCCAACAGTTGCAAACGAGAGTTTCTATTGTAGAAACAAATTCAGGTGTGTTTATCCCCGTTTTGTTCTGTTTAAGAAACATTTTTGAAAATAATTGGTGGAATGAATATATCCCCTGTAAATACAGTTCGCTTTCATAACAGGCACGTTGTACTCCTTCTCACATCTATGCACTCTCCTCCTCTCACCTTTGCCCCTTGTCGCTTGTGGATTTCAATGCACTGCATGTGACCAAGAGAAAAAACCTTTCCAAGCCAAACAATATCATAACTGCCACACACAGCCTACATTGTTGTCACCATATTAGGTAAAGTAACGTCGTAGTCAACATAGCTAATATAACTAACACGTTAGTAAAGCTGCTACAATCATGCAGTGACATTACAGTGTACAGTCAGTAAGCAGTTTTGCACTTACACTGGCGGGCCCCGGTGGACATAAATTAGTAAAACCAAAAGCTTACCCTAACTTGGAAGAGTTCCAGTTTTGTGTTGGATAGTCATAGCCAGCTTGCCAACATAGCATCCCTCTGTTTTAGCAGGGTGTTTGAGTAGGCTAAACTAGCTAGCTGCATTTACTAGTTAAGTAAGGGCAACAGAAAGTAAAAACAAAAATAAAGAAATCTCTCTCTGTCTCTCGCTCTCTCTCTTGGTTCTCCTTCATTTTGGAAGAAATTAATTTGTTCAAAACTGTTCACCTATTGTCTCTCTCTCGCTCTTTGAGTCAACTACTCACAACAATTTTTGCACTGCAGTGCTAGTTAGCTGTATTTTATTATTTCAGTACTAGAGTCATTCTCCGATCCTTTGATGGAAGCTAGCTGTCCTCCGGCTACACCATGGTGCTACCCTACACAGTGATGCTGAGGCTACTGTAGACCTTTATTGCAAAGTAGAATTCTTCAATCAAATATTTGGTGAAGTGATTATATTTAGTATAGTTGTATCTAGGGCACTTTTACAACTTTTATTTTTCTGAAAATCACGAGGAGTATGGTCCTCCCCTTCCTCCTCTGAGGAGCCTTCACGGCACTCCACTGTGTAGGCTGTGTTTTATATCAGATAAGGATATTGCTTTAAAGGAGAAGTTTGCCTTTTTACAACCACATCTCTATTTGTAATGTAAATGGCATGTTATAGAAGGGTACACACACCTTTTTTGTGATTTCACTTTTTTTGTTTTACAGTACTGTACCCCAAACAGCAAATCACCTTCTCATCCTTGTTGTGTAGTATGGGGTCCTGAAAGAACACGAACAAATGCTCCAAAAACACCCAAATACATTATTTTAGAAATGGCAAAGCTCTCAGTATAGTGAGGCAGGTCTTCCGATGTTCTACACATGAAATTGTGTCATTACAAACTTTATCCGCAATGTTATATTCCCTTTTGCACGACTCGAGACGTTTCCCCTATCCAGCTGTTCCATTCTCTGTGTAGCCTGCTGCTACATGCAAGTGCCAAAATAAAGAAAATAGGGCGTTGTGCCACCACAAATGCATCTTTGGCATAGTGTCTGGAACTTCATGTGTGGAAGAACCGCATGCTTTATACTTTATATCCTTTATGTACTCAAGTGTTTCCTTTATTTTAGCAGTTCTTTATAGATTGGGCAGAGAGGTATAGCCCGAGCCGCTACACAATTGCATGTGTACAACATCTAAAGACCTGCATCACTATAATGAGAGCTTTCTTAAATTATGTATTTGGGTGTTTTAGGAGCCATGCTTTTTCGGGCCACAATACTACACAATGTGGATGAGGAAGTGATTTGCTGTTTGGGGTAAGTTTCTCAAAAACGTGAAATCACAAAATGGTGACTGGATCCTTCTATAACATGCCATTGACACAAAAAAATGTGGTTGTAAAAAAAATCTAATTCTCCTTTAAGGCACTAGCTCCCATCTAATGGGACATTTATACAATTGGGTGACAGACAGTGTCAAGCAAGAAATATTATGTTAGAATCTAGCTGCAGATAACTCTGAGCTTTCTCGGTCCTAAAATGGGCATGTTGGGCAATATATAGTATATATGATTTAAAGAGAGTAATGAATATACCAGTACCATAGTTTCAGGTTTAGATTTTTGTCCCATAAAATGTGTCCTCTCAAAGGATTTGACATATGTTCTTACAGTGATGAGTTGATATCCTAAAACCATTAAGCTTAGCATCCCAATGCAAATCATTCTAAGCACTACAGAGCATTTTGATCTGCACAGATTGTACATGAAAAAACAACACCATTTGATTGTGAAACCAAGGGTGTCTATTGAACACTTTGGCTGTCCCAGAAAGGATACGTTTTAAAATGCACTTACTCCTCTGGAAGCGGGCACAGCAGAAGGCAGCCAATGTGCCCATGAGGACAATGAGGGCGAGGAATGCCCCCACAGCCACTCCTATGATGACAGCCAATCGGAGGGACTCTGAGAAGACATGGATAAAAGACAATACGGTGGCCATATTAGGAGTCCTGATGAGACTGAGGCTGTCCGGATATAGGCATCGTACAGAGGTGGTTTCGTCATGCAGTTGAACTCGGGTAGGCCTACATCATGTGATATACACCAAGGCTAACACTTACTGTATGTTGAACTGTGTCCTTGCTAATGCAAAGGTGAACACAACTGGTGAATGGTAAATAGTGAAAACCTTTTACAGTACCATTTACAGCACGGACAATCTTGACACCCATTATTTACATTTACTTCAAATGGCTGAGAGGTTTACAGCTTTGTAACAAATGGTGTCCTAAATGTTGTGAATAGGTTCATAGGCTGTAGGGGTTGATTTTTTAAACTGAGCTGTCTCAAAGATGAGTGTATAACCCTGTGGCTAGTCAATGTCTAGTTCATTAATTCAAGAGCATAGTTGACTTTAGTAAGATCTTCAGAATTACAGAATTGGCATTTCGACGATCCCTTTGAAAACAGATAGTTTGGAGCTTTGTAAGGGAGAAACCTAATAGATAAAAGGAGGAAATTAATGAAAAAAATCATCTCAGGTCAAATAAATATTTCAAAGACATCATATGTTAAGCTGTAACCAATTGAGACGTTGTAAATTAGATTACAAATTGGAGTTCTGAATACGTCTAAATGCCATTACAGGATTTCACAGATTGAAATTGTTGACATTTACCCAAGTAAAAGGCTTATCATGGAGCCATTGCCCTCATGCATGAAGTAATCATGGCAATATCCTTAATCTCTCCCAGGCTCTTACAACTCTTTTTCTATTACTTTAATTTGCCCACTTTCTCTCAGACCCCAATTCTCTGTCTCATACACGTACTCTCTCACACCTACCCACCTACATGTACACACACAGACCACACTGGTGGTATAACAAACACAGCTGTTCACTGCATAAACATTCTGAGAACATAAAAAAGTTATGACATAAAACATCTTTAACACTACCACAACAGTTGTTTAAAAAAATGTACCACATGGTACAATATGCCCACAGTTTTTCAGTAAAAAAAATGTCCAGTGTCTGGGATCATGTACACTACATGGCCAAAAGTATGTGGTTGTCGAACATCACATTCCAAATTCATGAGTGTTAATATGGATTTAGCACCCCCGTTGCTGCTATAACAGCCTCTACTTTTCTGGGAAGGCTTTCCATTAGATGTTGGAACATTGCTGCAGAGACTTGCTTCCAATCAGCCACAAGAGCATTAGCGAGGTTGGGCACTGATATTGGGGAATTAGGCCTGGCTCACAGTCGCCTTTCCAATTCATCCCAAAAGTGTTCGATGGGGTTGAGGTCAGGACTCTGTGTAGGCCAGTCAATTTTTTCCACATGCAAAAAAACCCATTTCTGTATGGACCTCGCTTTGAGCACAGGGGCATTGTCATGCTGAAACAGGAAAGGGCCAACTCCAAACTGTTGCCACAAAGTTGGAAATAAAAAATTTGTCTAGGATGTTACTGTATGCCGTAGCGTTAAGATTTCTCTTCACTGGAACTAAGTGGCCTAGCACGAACCATGAAAAAAAAACAGATCATTATTCCTCCTCCACCAAACCTTACATTGGGGCAGGTACACTATGCATTGGGGCAGGTAGCGTTCTCCTGGCATCCGCCAAACCCAGATTCGTCTGTCGGACTGCCAGATAGTGAAGCCAGAAAACTTGTTTCCACTGCTCCAGAGTTCAATGGCAGCGAGCTTTACACCACTCCACCCGACGATTGGCATTGCAGGTCTTTCGGAGCATGCAGTTGCATGGTTTGCTAACTATCTGTCTGATAGAACTCAGTGCACTCAATTGGATCTCAATTGGGTCTGTTAAATTGTCTGTCTTGAATGGTGTGCCCCAAGGCTCTGTACTTGGTTCTCTCTTATTCACTATTTATATAAATGATTTAGACAAAAATGTCCAAAATGCACAACTTAATTTTCATGCTGATGATACTGTTATTTACTGTTGTGCCTCGTCTCTTACAAAAGCTTTCCAGAACATGCAAACTGCTTTTTATACTGTTCAACATACCTTGTGTCAATTGAAGCTTATCCTCAATACTGACAAAACTAAACTAATGGTGTTTTCTATTGCAAGAAATAGACCTTTGAACCTTTCACCTGTCAGGGCAAGAAGATTGAGGTTGTAACCTCATATAAATATCTTGGAATTTTAATTGATGACGGACTCTCTTTTAAATTGCATATTCAACAACAGTCACGTTCTGACCTTAGTTCCTTTGTGATATCTTTGTTTTAGTTGGTCAGGGCGTGAGTTGGGTGGGCAGTCTATGTTCTTTTTTCTACTATTTGGTATTTCTGTGTTTGGCCTGGTATGGTTCTCAATCAGAGGCAGCCGTCAATCGTAGTCCCTGATTGAGAACCATACTTAGGTAGCCTGTTTTCACCCTTGAGTTGTGGGTGATTATTTTTCCGTTTCAGTGTTTGCACCATTTGTGACTGTTTCGGTTTTCATTTTGATTCTCTTATTCTTTTGTATTTTGTATTCATTTTTCCATTAAATTACATCATGGATACATACCACGCTGCATTTTGGTCCTCCGATCCTTCCTACTACTCCTCAGAGGAGGAGGATGAAGAAACCCGTTACAACAACTTACAAAACAATTGAAGCTGAAATTTGGATTTTATTTTAGGAAAAAGGCCTGTTTTTCTTTTGAAGCCAGAAGGAGGCTAGTATCAGCTACATTTATGCCTTTACTAGACTATGGGGATATTTTATATATGAATGCTTCCGCTCAGTGTTTGAGATCAATTGACACTCTTTACCATGGCACTTCGAGATTTATTTTAAACTGCAAAACCCTTACGCACCACTGCACTTTGTATACCAGGGTTGGCTGGCCTTCTCTAGTCACTCGTAGGCTCAGTCACTGGTATACTTTTATTTACAAAGCCATTTTGGGTTTACTACCTTTTATTTGTGCATTTTTATTGTTCAGAAATGTGGTGGGTACTCTCTTCGTTCACTGGACTTTATCCTACTAACTGTTCCAAATGTCCGAACTGAATTTGGTAAAAGGGCTTTTATGTACTCTGCGCCATCGTCTTGGAACACCTTACAAAATACTTTTAAACTGGAAGAACTTGTCCCGATTGGTGTTTTTAAATCACTGATGAAGGATTTTGAGGCTGATTGACCTGTCAATGTTTTTAATTTGCTGTTTTATACTCTTGTGAATTGAATGGTTTTTACTAGATTACTTGTAGTTTTTCATGTTGTCTGTCTGTAATTGTTTTGTAATGACTTGGTGCTGCCTATCTTGTTCAGGGCGCTCTTGAAAAATATATTTTAATCTCAATGAGCCCTTCCTGGTTAAATAAAGGTTAAATAAAATAAAATAAATAAATAGCACATAGGCTTGTATGCGGCTGCTCTGCCACGAAAACCCATTTCATGAAGGTCCTGACGAACAGTTCTTGGTAGTGAATATTGCAACAGAGGACAGACAATTTTACTTTTTGTGCTTTTCAGCACTCGGTGGTCACATTCTGAGATCTTGTGTGGCCTACCACTTCGCGGTTGAGCCATTGCTGCTCCTAGACGTTTCCACTTCACAATAACAGCACTTACAGTTGATCGGGGCAGCTAGAGCAGGGCAGAAATTTGATTAACTGACTTGTTGGAAAGGTGACATCCTATGATGGTGCCATGTTGAAAGTCACTGAGCTCTTCAATACGGGCCAATCTACTGCCAATTTTTGCATATGGAAATTGCATGGCTGTGTGCTAGATTGTATTATCATTCAAATAAAATCCCCCCAAAATTCTGTCAGTTTAATGTAGAGATATCTCTTTTGCATTGGATGAGTCTCAATCCACAGCATCTGCCGATCTCGCACATTCACATCTGCGGTGAAGGGTGACAGAGCTAGAGTGTTATTTGTCAGACCATGAGACATCCCAAAAATCTGTATTCTCAGAAAATGATCTGTAGCGTCCGAATGATTTGGCCTGCAAACTATTATAGCAAGATGAGACTCTCACGAACTGTTCTCCGTTTTGTTCTATGACCCCCACAAGCATCTTGGGACTCTTCTGAAGTTGATACAGCCAATCTGCCATCTTCTGTCTGTAGCATCCGAACAGTTTGGGCTACACACTAATATGACCCCTCTGTGGAAAGGTGGACTCTCACAAATACGTACATTGTAGTTGTTTTGCTTTAGGAGACCCACAGGCCTCACAATACTTTTCTGCAGGTCCCCGGTACCAGAGCCCCAACTTAGACAGGGCTTAAACTGTAATGGGTTCAAAAACAAAAAAATACTTTAACTATGAAATTCTGAAAAAAATTTATAAAATTCCACACAAGAGACCACTAGAGGTACAAAGGGAGTTGATGTACCTTGTTCCTTCAGTCGAATTATCTCTGTGTCAGACCCAAAGCTGTTCCAGGCTGTGCAGTTATAGATTGTCTGGAAGTCAGCAGGGACAATGTTACTCATGGTGAGGGTGGAGATGACCCCCTCCTCAGTGCTCACTGTCTCCACCGTGTATCGGCCAGACGTCCCCGACTCCAAGACTGTCTCTTTCCACGACCAGGCCTGTGGCAGACAATGCAATGACAATTATACGTTACAGTATAGACAGTACACAACCACACATTAACACAAGCACATATGCTCGACGCACGCACGCATGCACACACACACACACACACACACACACACACACACACACACACACACACACACACACACACACACACACATAAAGGGCATAATCCTCCTTTGGGTTGGTTAAATGCCTGTCAATGTACTATCTGCATACAAAGTCAGGTGTTGCGTCCTAATTGGGACCCTATTTCCTATATAGTGCTCTAATTTTGACCATAGGTATTGGTCTAAAGTAGTATACTGCATAGTGAATAGGGTGCCATTAGGAACACAGGGATCACACCAATGACTCATCTGATTGCTTCAATTTGGGCCACTAAGCCTCTGCTAGTTTGACAGGGTGACATCTGTAAGCCCTCTGTGTCCTGGAGAGAGCCACATAGAGAGCCACATAGAGGGCGGCAGCCCTCCGTGTCCTCGAGAGAGCCACATAGAGACTTGAATTCGACTTGGAGCCTCAAGACTCGGGACTCAACATTAACTTGAGACTGATGACTTGAAATAATCTGGCCAGGTTTTGTAATGTTGTCACTCCGCGGATTAGCCTACTCTCCATGCAGCCAGAGACAGTATCCGCAGCAACGCCCTGCAACAGATTGTCTCGTGAAATGCACACTCGGCTCTCTGATTGGACCACCAAACTGTCAATCAACACAGGTCGTGTGAGCTACCGAACATATTTCTGATTTGCTGTACAGCTAGGAGAGACCAGGGATGGGTGTAGCACTTTTAACCTTTTCCTCAGTTTCTCAGAGATCGTTTATGGTAGTATATTCAAAACTTGATACAAAAACCTATATCTGTCCTTTACAAATTGGTGTGGTTATTATATATGTAAATAAAACTGCAAATGCATGGTGTTGTCTTAAATACAAGTAGTAAAGTGTTACAATTTACCCCATGGTCTGGGTTAGTTGTAACAGTGCTTGGGGTGAATTGTAACAGAATGAAAAAGTACATAAATCATGACATGCAACTAATTACTGAACTCCTTTATTGAGACCATGAGAGAAACATTGCCATGTTTAACATTTTGTTTGGCAAAAATAATCATCAATATACAGAAATAATAATCAATATAAATAATAAAATGTTTGTTATTTTACACTTCACTAAATGGTCTCTCAACAACTAGGCTAAACTAAACACCTGAACGTTTGTGGTGTGTGTGTGTGTGTGCGTGCATGTCTGTGTGTGTCTCTGTGTGTGAATGTTCGACTTAATCAGAGTCACAGCTGTGACAATTGTCATGACGTTGGCCTGGGGTTAGGTTTATGACAGTCATAAATACCTCTTCCCCCCTTTTTCCTCTCTCTACCCTAAAGAGGTTACATTTGCAAAACCCTTGGTTAACATAGAGATTCTGGGAACATCAGTAAGTGGGGGGAAATGAACTATATTGTGGTAACCTGAACAATTTAACTTATGCGGTGGTACTTAATGAATATAATGTCAGTTCGGTTGTCATCTGAGATATTCTCATCAATGATAAGATGACATAAACTCTATCGGATTCGTATGGAATTGTTGTTCAATTTAACTGTTTGAATATGAAATTATTTGTGATGGGATGAAATGTGATATTAGCTTCTAAAATGTGAGATGTGGGTTTTCATAAGATAGGGCTGCTCAATAAGTGTCCCGCCCTGTGAAGGAACATAGGCTATAAAACTTTTCAAACACGCCCTCCTCTCCCTTCTTATATAAAGCCTTGACAACAACATAACTTCCTGTTCCGGGGATGTAGGACGACGGTCCTATGCCAGAATGGTTCAGATAATAACTACAGAACGAAGCCAACATCAGTGTGAGCTTTGGTTGCAAATGGTATGAACTTTTAACTCTTATTCACTGCAGAAGTGATACCTCCTAGCCGTTGAGTTAGCAACTGCAGCTGCAAACGCAGGTTAGGAAGGAACAGACAGAGTATCCCATCTACCACACAACGACGTTACTACAACGTATCCAATTGACCACCAGAGACATTCTTCAAAGGACTCGGTTTGGCAACACGGCCTTCCATCTACCACCAACCTACTGAAGCGCAGCTCAGAGTAAATATTTATTGCATTTTCCTTTTCCAAATGGGTGGTAATTTAGAATGCATAAGATACTGTATTTACGATAGCCCAGCTTCTTCCCTTTGTTCCTCAGTCTTCCCGCTCCTTCACTAAACCCAGCCCATTTTTGTTTGGGTAAAAGGCAGTCATATCTGTTCCGCCCGCAAGGGACGTTTTCCTTTACGACGTAATTTGTAATCAATTTATGATTAATTGTGTGTATGTGTAATTCTGTGTGATTAGTTAGGTATTTAGTAATTAAATAATTAAACCCAATTTTGTATTGCTGATTCAACTTGTTAGCCAGGGTTTGTGCAGATAAAATAATTTACAACTTTCAGATGAGACTGAATTAAGACGACGATTGAAACTGACTGCTATTGATGTAAAATATTACGAGGTCTTTAAGAGTTTATTCTGAAGATAACAGCTCTATAAATATTATTTTGTGGTGCCTGACTCTCTAGTTAATTACATTTACATGATTAGCTCAATCAGGTGATATTAATTACGGAGAAATTATTTTATAGAATAGCATGTCATATCACTTAATCCGGCATAGCCAAAGACACGACACAGTGTTATGGCTGTCTTGGGGTACAGGCTTGGTGGGCCCATAATTTGCATTCCCAGCACTCATCCCAGACCTCCTTGGATTTGGAATTGTTAAAGTGCTCCATGCACACAATGCAGAAGTTTACCTCATTGAAGGAATCTGAATCTTCTACTTCAATATGCTTTGTTTTGGCTTTTGTCTTAGGCAGGACAGTTTTTTGTTGTTGTTCAATGTGGTTTGTCTTGGCTTGCTTCTTTCCAGCTGTTTTTCTATGCAGTGCAATTTTTTAAGCCTTCTGAGTGCTTGACGTTTTATGCTCTGCTTCCAGTGCCTGCTTGATGGGTGTATTCTCCAAAATCTCAGTTTTTCTCCTCTTCCTACTCCTTGTTGTAATTTTCCTAGGGCCTGCTTTTGGGAAGGGGCGTACATCAACTGGGTTGATATCAGAAGAGTAATCAGGTGTTTCCCAGCCACAGCCTGAGACATGTGGGGAGGTGCCCTGTGAAGCGACTGGAGAGGTGGCCTGGAAGGCGGTTGGAGAGGGGGCCTGGATAGCAGTGGTCACAGTGGCCTGAGATGTGACTGAAGAGGTAACCTGGGAGGAAGCTGGAGTGGTGGCCTGGAAGGCAGCTGGAGAGGTGGCCTGGAAAGCAGCTAGAGAGGTGACCTGGGAGACAGCTGGCAAGGCCAGTGTGTCAGCTGGAGTACAACGATCAGTGGCAAGTGAGGGTGCAAAGTCACATTCCTGAAATATATCAGCGTTGTATGGACAAATGCCGGTGCACCTGAACACAGCCTGTACATTGTTGGGTGTTGTGGCACCTGGAAGTGCTGTTTTGACAAGGCCTGGAATGACATATATATAGTCACGGTCTTTCCGGGGTTCATCCGATCCAGGCATCCCTGGCAGAATTCACAATTTTCTTCAATGCCCCGTACACACTCCTGTCCAGGGACTGGAGCTTGTGTGAGCAGTGTGGGGGGAAAGAAAGCAAGACTATGCCAGAACTAAGATTGCAAAGACGGAGATGGCAGCATCGCCGTGACTAGCTCTTAGACAACTTTGCAGTATTTTATTATTTGATGTACTATTTTTTACATCAGGAAATATTTTGTGTCATTACATACAGCCGGGAAGAACTATTGGATATTAGAGTGGCGGTAACTCACCAGAACTACCAGCATTACGACCAGGAATACGGCTTCCCTGGAGCAGTTCCTTTGTTCACTCTCCCCAGAGCAATTGAACTTATCCAGAGGCTGACCCAAAACATTGCAGGCGGAGGAGAGGCACACTGCTGGTTCGACTTAGGAGGCATGCACACCACCCACCACTTCCGAGTATATTACTTGCTAATGTTCAGTCTTTGGAAAACAAAGTTGATGAACTTAGAACAATGATTTCTTACCAGAGAGACATCGGGGCCTGTAAGATACTTTGTTTCAAGGAACATGGCTCTCTTGGGATACTCTGTCGGAGTCGGTAAAGCCAGCAGGATTCTCAGTACATAGCACAGACAGGAATAAATATCTCTCTGGGAAGCAGAAGGGCGGAGGGGTGTGTTTCATGATTAATGACTCATGGTGTAATTCTAGGAACAAACAGGAACTCAAGCCATTTTGTTCACCCGACCTAGAATACCTCACAATTAAATGCCGACCATATTATCTCCCAAGAGAATTCTCCTCCGTCATCGCCACGGCCATTTACATCCCACCTCAAGCCGAAACCTTCACGGCCTTCAAAGAACTTCACTTGACTTTATGCAAACTGGAAACCACATATCCTGAGGCTGCATTTATTGTAGCAAGGGATTTTAACAAAGCAAATCTGAGGACTAGGCTGCCAAAGTTCTATCGACATATTTACTGTCCTACCCATGCAATTAAGACTCTTGTCCATTGCTATTCAAACTTCCAGAATGCTTACAGGGCTCTCCCTCACCCTCCTTTTGCCAAATCTGACCATGACTCCATCTTGCTCCTCCCGTCCTGTAGGCAGAAACTCAAACAGGAACTGCCCGTGCTTTATACTATTCAACGCTGGTCTGAACAATCGGAATCCACGTTTCAGGATGGTTTTGATCACGTGGACTGGGATATGTTCCGGGTAGCTGGCAAAATAATCTAGACATGTACACGGACACGGTGACTGAGTTCATAAGGAAGTGTATAGGAGATGTAGTACCCACTGTGACTATTAAAACCTACCCTAACCAGAAACCGTGGATAGATGTTAGCATTTGTGCGAAACTGAAAGTACGAACCACCGCATTTAACCATGGAAAAGCCTGGTAATATGGCAGAATATAAACAGCATAGTTATTCACTCCGCAAGGCAATCAAAAAAGGTAAATGTCAGTATAGAGATAAAGTGGAGTCGCAGTTCAATGGTTCAGATATGGGACGTATGTGGCAGGGACTAGAGTCAATCACGGACTACAAAAGGAAAACCAGCCACGTCGCCGAGACCAACGTCTTGCTTCCGGACAGGCTAAACACATTCTTTGCACGCTTTGAGGATAACACAGTGCCACTGACGTGACCCGCTAGCAAGGACTGTGAGCTCTCCTTCTCCGTGGCCGACGTGAGTAAAACATTTAAACGAGTTAACCCTCGCAAGGCTGCCGGCCCAGACGGCATCCCTAGCCGCATCCTCAGAGCATGTGCAGACCAGCTGGCTAGTGTGTTTACGGGCATATTCAATCTCTCCCAAGCCCAGTCTGCTGTCCCCACATGCTTCAAGGTGGCCACCATTGTTCCTGTACCCAAGAAGGCAAACGGGACTATCGCACCGTAGCACTAACCTCTGTCATCATGAAGTGCTTTGAGAGACTTGTCAAGGATCACATCACCTCACCCTTACCTGGCAAGGCCCTGGCTTTGAACCCTGCCCTGTAAAACTGGGTCTTGGACTTCCTGACGGGCCACCTCTTAGGTGGTGAAGGTAGGAAACATCCTCTCCACTCTGCTGATCCTCAACATTGGTGCCCCACAAGGGTGCATGCTCAGCCCCGTCCTGTACTCCCTGTTCACAATGACTGAGTGGCCAAGCACGCCTCCAACTCAATCATCAGACGACACAACAGTAGTAGTAGTATCCTTCCTGTTTGGCCCTGTCCGGGGGTGTCCTCGGATGGGGCCACAGTGTCTCCTGACCCCTCCTGTCTCAGCCTCCAGTATTTATGCTGCAGTAGTTTATGTGTCGGGGGGCTAGGGTCAGTTTGTTATATCTGGAGTACTTCTCCTGTCCTATTCAGTGTCCTGTGTGAATTTAAGTGTGCTCTCTCTAATTCTCTCTTTCTCTCTTTCTTTCTTTCTCTCTCTCGGAGGACCTGAGCCCTAGGACCATGCCTCAGGACTACCTGACATGATGACTCCTTGCTGTCCCCAGTCCACCTGGCCGTGCTGCTGCTCCAGTTTCAACTGTTCTGCCTTATTATTATTGGACCATGCTGGTCATTTATGAACATTTGAACATCTTGGCCATGTTCTGTTATAATCTCCACCCGGCACAGCCAGAAGAGGACTGGCCACCCCACATAGCCTGGTTCCTCTCTAGGTTTCTTCCTAGGTTTTGGCCTTTCTAGGGAGTTTTTCCTAGCCACCGTGCTTCTACACCTGCATTGCTTGCTGTTTGGGGTTTTAGGCTGGGTTTCTGTACAGCACTTTGAGATATCAGCTGATGTACGAAGGGCTATACAAATAAATTTGATTTGATTTGATTTAGGCTTGATTACCAATGATGACTAGACAGCCTACAGGGAGGTGGTGAGGGCACTGAGAGTGTGGTTCCTGGAAAACCACCTCTCACTCAACGTCAACAAAACAAAGGAGATTATCTTAGACTTCAGGAAACAGCAGAGGGTGCACACCTACATCCACATCGACGGGACAGCAGTGGTGGTGGAAGGTGGAAAGCTTCAAGTTCCCTGGTGTACACATCACTGACAAACTGAATTGGACCACCCACACAGACAGTTTGGTGAAGAAGGTGCAACAGAGCCTCTTCAACCACAGGAGGCTAAAGAAATTTGGCTTGTCAACTAAAACCCTTACAAATTTTTACAGATGCACAATTGAAAGCATCGTGTCGGGCTGTATCACCGCCTGGTACAGCAACTGCACCGCAAGCAACCGCAAGGCTCTCTAGAGGGTGGTGCGGTCTGCCCAATATATTACAGGGGGCAAACTACCCTCCTTCCAGGACACCTACAGCACTCGATGTCACAGGAAGGCCAAAAAGATCATCAAGGACATCAACCACCCGAGCCTCTGTCTGTTCACCTCGTTATCATCCAGAAGGTGAGGTCAGTACAGGTGCATCAAAGCTGGGACCGAGAGACTGAAAAACAGCTTCTATCTCAAGGCCATCAGACTGTTAAACAGCCATCACTAACACATTAGAGGCTGCTGCCTATAGGCATAGACTAGGAATCACTTGTGACTTTAAGGAATGGAACACTAGTCACTTTAATAATGTTTACTAATCTGGCATTACTCATCTCATATGTATATACTGTATTCTATACTATTCTATGGTATCTTAGTCACTTACTGTTTACATATCTGGCATTACTCATCTCATGTGTATAAACTGTTTTCTTTGCTATTCTACTGTATCTTAATCCGTTCCACTTGGTAATCGCTCGTCCATATGTACAGTATATCACAAAATTGAGTACAGCCCTCACATTTTTGCAAATATTTGAGTATATCTTTTCATGTGACAACACTGAAGAAATGACACTTTGCTACAATGTGAAGTAGTGAGTGTACAGCTTGTATTACAGTGTACATGTGCTGTCCCCTCAAAATAACTCAACACACAGACAATAATGTCTAAACCGCTGGCAACAAAAGTGAGTACACCCCTAAGTGAAAATGTCCAAATTGGACCCAAAGTGTCAATATTTTGTGTGGCCACCATCATTTTCCAGCACTGCCTTAACCCTCTTGGGCATGGAGTTCACCAGAGCTTCACAGGTTGCCACTGGAGTCCTCTTCCACTCCTCCATGATGACATCACAGAGCTGGTGGATGTTAGAGACCTTGCACTCCTCCACCTTCCGTATGAGGATGCCCCACAGATGCTCAATAGGGTTTAGGCCTGGAGACATGCTTGGCCAGGCCATCACCTTTACCCTCAGCTTCTTTAGCAGGGCAGTGGTCATCTTGGAGGTGTGTTTGGGGTCATTATCTGTTGGAATACTGCCCTGCGGCCCAGTCTCCGAAGGGGATCATGCTCTGCTTCAGTATGTCACAGTACATGTTGGAATTCATGGTTCCCTCAATGAACTGTAGCTCCCCATTGCCTGCAGCACTCATGCAGCCCCAGACCATAACACTCCCACCACCATGCTTGACTGTAGGCAAGACACACTTGTCTTTGTACTCCTCACCTGGTTGCCGCCACACACGCTTGACACCATCTGAACCAAATAAGTTAATCTTGGTTTCATCAGACCACAGGACATGGTTCCAGTAATCCATGTCCTCAGTCTGCTTGTCTTCAGCAAACTGTTTGCGGGTTTTCTTGTGCATCATCTTTAGAAGAGGCTTCCTTCTGGGACGACAGCCATGCAGACCAATTTGATGCAGTGTATGGCGTATGGTCTGAGCACTGACAGGCTGACCCCCCACCCCTTCAACCTCTGCAGCAATGCTGGCAGCACTCATTCGTCTATTTCCCAAAGACAACCTCTGGAAATGACGTTGAGCACGTGCACTCAACTTCTTTGGTCGACCATGGCTAGGCCTGTTCTGAGTGGAACCTGTCAAGTTAAACCGCTGTATGGTCTTGTCCACCGTGCTGCAACTCAGTTTCAGGGTCTTGGCAATCTTCTTATAGCCCAGGCCATCTTTATGTAGAGCAACAATTCTTTTTTTCAGATCCTCAGAGAGTTCTTTGCCATGAGGTGCCATGTTGAACTTCCAGTGACCAGTCAGTATGAGGGAGTGTGAGAACGATGACACCAAATGTAACACACCTGCTCCCCAGTCACACCTGAGACCTTGTAACACTAATGAGTCAAATGCACCCAGGTAGGGAAAATGGCTAATTGGGCCCAATTTGGACATTTTCCCTTAGGGGTGTACTCACTTTTGTTGCCAGCGGTTTAGACATTAATGGCTGTGTGAGTTATTTTGAGGGGACAGCACATGTACACTGTTATACAAGCTGCTTTACATTGTAGCAAAGTGTCATTTCTTCAGTGTTGTCACATGAAAAGATATACTCAAATATTTACAAAAATGTGAGGGGTGTAGTCACTATTGTGACATAATGTATATAGTCTTAATTCATTCCTACTTAATTTGGGTGTATTGGGTATATGCTGTGTAATTTGTTAGATATTACTGCACTGTCAGAGCTAGAAGCACAAACATTTTGCTACACCTGCAATTTTTATTTAACTAGGAAAGTAAGTTAAGAACAAATTCTTATTTTCAATGACATCCTAGGAACAGTGGGTTAACTGCCTGTTCAGGGGCAGAATGCAGATTTGTACCTTGTCAGCTTGGGGATTTGAACTTGCAACCTTCCGGTTACTAGGCCAAAACACTAACCATTAGGCTACCCTGCCACCCCAATAACATCTGCTAATCACGTGTATGTGACCAATAAAATTTGATTTGATTTGAGCGCCTACAGAAATCAAAGGTAGACCGGTGAGCTGGGGTTGTCAAGGAGAAGGACCACTTTTTTCATTCTCCTGCATCCATCCGGATCCATTTCCACTTCCAACACATCCGATACAACGTGGTTATGGTATCCTTCCCGTACAACGTGGTCATGGTATCTTTTGCGTGGGAAAAATTGGGGGGAGTTTCCTATTGCATTTATAGCACATGTCATTGACACTAGCGTACCCTTTCTGCTGAGGTGATTGCGCCAACCTGTTTGGTGGCACGTTTCACGACCATTCTATCAGGTGTTTGTACAGTGATTATACTCGGACAACTTGTTTCCTGTGTCCACTAAAGTAGCCTAGTAGCGAGGAAGCTCTCTGGACCCCTTCTCCAGTAGCTACTTTCTCTCTTTTCAGAATCTGTACAGCGACACATGACATATGTCATACTTTGCAACAGATCTAATGGACATCCCCTGCTCTGCTACATCATTTGACGCTCTTTTCAAAGTGCGGAAAGGTACTCTCCTGTCTGTTTCTTTTCCATGATCTAGGCATGCTGAAAGTTAAAGAAAACTTTCAGTTTTAATTGGGTTAGTTGTAACATTTTCTCACAAATTGGAACTACAAAGCAGTTGATGGCATCACAAAAACACATTTGGTCAAAATAATTACTTTCTTACCTCAAAATCAGATTTATGTCAATAGAATCTGCAGAGATTATCACAGGGACTTGCTTTTTCACATGAGGGTTTAGGATGAAACTGAGCATGTGCACAGTGAATCACATGATTCTACCTCGCTTCTGATTGGAAGAGTTGCAAGTGTTACAAATATCTCAGGGGTGACAGGGTAGCCTAGTGGTTAGAGCAGTGGACTAGTAACTGGAAGGTTGCAAGTTCGAATCCCTGAGCTGACAATGTATCTGTCGTTCTGCCCCTGAACAGGCAGTTAACCCACTGCTCCTAGGCTGTCATTGAAAATAAGAATTTGTTCTTAACTGACTTGCCTAGTTAAATAAAGGTATATATATTTTTAAATGCATATGTGGTAAATCTATATTCCATCTAATCCTACAATAATTGCTAGCATTTCATCATTCCATCCCCATACCTGTCACGCCCTGGCCATAGAGAGTATTTTATTCTCTATTTTGGTTAGGCCAGGGTGTGACTAGGGTGGGCATTCCAGTTTCTTTATTTCTATGTTATGGCCGGATATGGTTCTCAATCAGGGACAGCTGTCTATCGTTGTCTCTGATTGGGAATCATACTTAGGCAGCCTTTTTTCCCACCTGTGTTTTGTGAGTAGTTGTTTTCTGTGTAGTTTATGCACCTTACAGAACTGTTTCGGTTTTCCCTCTTGTTTATTTTGTTTGAGTGTTTTGTGATGAAATAAAATCAAGAACACTTACCACGCTGCGCTTTGGTCTGATCCTCATTACGATGACAGCCGTGACAGAACTACCCACCACCAAAGGACCAAGCAGCGTGGCCAGGAGGAGCAGGGATCCTGGGCCCGGGAGAAGAGGGAGTGGAGGTCCTCATGGACATGAGAGGAGGTTATGGCAGGGGACAATACCCTGCCATGGAAACAGGCGGAAACAGCAAGGGATGAATGGTGGCGATACCAGGAGTCACGGCAACGAGGCAAGCATGAGAGGCAGGTCAAACATTTTTTTTTGGGGAGGGGGCACACGGGGAGTGTGGCAGAGTCAGGGTTCAGACCTGAGCCAACTCCTCATGCTTACCGTAGGGAGCGTGGTACTGGTCAGGCACCGTGTTATGCGGTGGAGCGCATGGTGTCTCCAGTGCGCGTTCACAGCCCGGTGCGCTACATTCCAGCTCCCAGCGCTGGACGGGCTAGAGTGGGCATCCAGCCAGGACGGATGGTGCTGGCTCAGCGCACCTGGCCTCCAGTGTGTCTCTTCGGCCCAGGATATCCTGAGCCGGCTCTGCACACTGTGTCTCCGGTGCGTCTGCACAGCCCAGTGCGTCCTGTGCCAGCGCCCCGCATTTGCTGGGTGAAAGTAACCATCCAGCCAGGACGGGTTGTGCCGGCTCTACGCTCAAGACCTCCAGTGTGCCTCCACGACTCAGTGTATCCGGTGCCTGCTCCAAGAACCAAGCCTCTAGTATGTCTCCCCAGCCTGGTGAGTCCTGTGCCTGCTCCCAGAACCAGGCCTCCTGTATGTCTCCCCAGCCTGGTGAGTCCTGTGCCTGCTCCCAGAACCAGGCCTCCTGTATGTCTCCCCAGCCTGGTAAGCCCTGTGGCAGCTCCATGCACCAGGCTGCCTATACGTCTCCTCACTCCAGTGATGATCCATGGCCCGAAGCCTCCAGTGATGATCCATGGCATGAAGCCTCCAGTGATGATCCATGGCACGAAGCCTCCAGTGATGATCCATGGCACGAAGCGTCCAGTGATGATCCATTGCACAAAGCCTCCAGTGATGATTCATGGCACGAAGCCTCCAGTGATTATCCATGGCCCGGAGCCTGCAGTGAGGATCCATGGCACGAATCCTCCAGCATTGATCCCCAGTCCGGGGCCTGCAGTTAGGGTCCCCAGTCCGGGGCCTGTAGCGATGGTCCCCAGTCCGGGGCCTGTAGCGATGGTCCCCATTCCAGGGCCTGCAATGAGGGTCTCCAGTCTGGGGCATGCAGCGAGGGTCCACAGTCCGGGGCCTGCAGCAAGGGTCCCCAGTCCAGATGCGCCACCAAAGTGGGGGTAGTCAGAGGTTGAGCGGGGTCTGTGTCCCGCACTGGAGCCGCCACCGAAGTAGATGCCCACCCGGACCCTCCCCTATAGAGTCAGGTTTTGCGGCCGGAGTCCGCACCTTTGGGGGGGGGGGTACTGTCACGTCCTGGCCATAGGGAGGCTTTTATTCTCTATTGTGGTTAGGCCAGGGTGTGACTAGGGTGGCCATTTTAGTTTCTTTATTTCTATGTTTTGGCCGGGTATGGTTCTCAATCAGGGACAGCTGTCTATCGTTGTCTCTGATTGGGAATCATACTTAGGCAGCCTTTTTTCCCACCTGTGTTTTGTGGGTAGTTGTTTTCTGTATAGTTTATGCACCTTACAGAACTGTCTCGGTTTTCCCTCTTGTTTATTTTGTTCGAGTGTTTTGTGATCAAATAAAATCATGAACACTTACCACGCTGCGCTTTGGTCCGATCCTCATTACGACGAGAGTCGTGACAGTACTATTTATTCCAATATTTTAAGACATTTCTGTTTCATGTTTGATATACATTTTCATTTACCATTTCTTACCCCCTGAGTGGTTCGATGTTTATTGTGAACATGAACGTTCGCAAGACTCATGAGGTAGAAGTTCTGTTTATTTACTTCAATGTATGGTTTCCTTTGTTAATATTTACAGGGTTGTGTCGGAATTTTGTGTGTCTGTGTCCTTATGTCTCTGTCATTCTGGTTGTGCATAATAGGAGCTCCTCAGTGTGCACAGAAATAGGCTACTTGGCCTGCACGCCATGCTTTGGAGTCAGCAGTCTACAGTGAATAAGATACAATTATTGTTCCATTTATGAATTGTGATGAAATATCATTAATAATCATTAAGTCCGATTAAGACGAATGTACCAATGGAGGTGGAAATTGCCTTTTACATTGTAGAACCAGTTTATTGGTTGTAATTGACATTTGGGTAATTGTATGGTCTTGGGCCAAGTGCTTATATGTAACTGTTTGAGCTCCTTTTAGACAGATTTGATTTGGTTTCTCAAGTGGAGGCTGTGCAGTCTTACCCTCTACCTGTGTTCGTTCAGGACAGACTAAGCCTGATACAGAGGCTATTTCTTTTGTGCTATTGCCCGTGTATATTTGGTAAACCTACTTGTACATTTTGTATGATATAGAGAGGTGACCTAGAAGGCAGCTGGAGAGCTGACCTGTAAATAAATATACACTCTGAGCACGTCAACCTGCCTTGCCTTTTGCTGATTTCATGCCTTTACGACTGTTACAAGTCCCTATTTTACAATTACATACTCAAAATGTGTTGTAGACAAAATAATGAAAAGGGCTGCCTGGTAGTCTCAATAAATAGACACAGATTTGAGGTTGAACAAGTCATTGCATGTATAGATTTGTTTTACTTGATTTGAAACTTGAATTGAAAAACTTGACCTGACTTGTCTTAGAATGCACGCCTTGGACTTGACTCAAGACTCAACCCGTTCTACTCTGGTACTCAATTTTAGACTCGGACCTTATGACTTAAGACTTGGTTGTGTATCGAATAATAGTGACTTGGTCCCACCTCTGCTGATTAGTATAGGTCAGGAATGGGATGAATCCCTCCATTTCCACTATGAAGGAAATATTCATCTGTTTCAGGAAAGGCTTGATACTCTGTTATCTAAATGAGGATAATGACTTCTAATTTTCAATAAATTTGCCTTCACTTCCCTTAATGTATTTTGTTACTAGCCTGCATGTCTATGAGATCTTTCTCTATGGACTACGCCATCTTGTTTACCTTGGGATAGGATATTCATTAGGACATTCTTTGCCGTTGATTATTCTACGTTAAGTCCTTTAGGGATGTCCTCACATGACCTACTTTCTTATTTCTTTAGGTCAAGCTCATTCATTTGGTTTGCACTGCTTTAATGGGATATTTCACCCAAATTACCAAATTCCATAATCGTAAGACAACAATCCATACTGTTAATGGTAAGGAAGCCAATAAGTCATTTTTTACATCTAAAGGTAGACTATCCGGACTATCAAAATAAAGTGTAACCAATAATTTCATATGCAAGGATTCCCTCATATAGTTTAAAAAAAAATCTACTTTTGCTCCATTGGGATCCTTTGTTACCACCCCACATATCCTTGGCCAAATTTTTGGCAAACCTCCACATTCTATTCACAACAAATGTCCACAGTCATTTATTGGTCAATGATTGACTTGAGGCATGTACACATCTTCATCATGTTAAAACCAATAAGGTGCCTCGTTGGTTGGAACAGAAAATACATGCTTTTAGAAGGAAGGGGGGATGTGTTACTCACAATGCGGTCGGGAGGAGGAGTGCTGCGGATGAAACACTTGATCTGCCCCTTCTCCCCGTAGAGGACTTGCTGGGTCTGGGTGCTGGAGATAGTGGGAGGACCTACAGCATGGCCAAGGGAAAATAAGTCAATCATTCCAATAAAACACCCACATACATCAACGGCCTATCAGATGGTGGGGAAGGCGAAGGCCACATGCATTATAATACTTTCTAGTTTACAATAAAATGGAGACAAGCAATTATTCATGATGAGATTTGAATTTGTTTTTCTTAAGGTGAGATTCACGGAGTGATGAAAAGGTTGTTTTCATTGCTTAAAGGCTAAGAAAGAGAAGAAGTGTAGAAGGTTTGGGTGGACAGCGGAGGACAGTGGAAGGGTTAGATAAAGGTCTAGAGAAAACAAAGTAATTCCAGTTCGCAGTCCTGTGCGTTAGTTCCATTTCACCTCCTGCGCCTGTGAAAGAAAACCTTAGAAATGTGTGACCTTCAACTGACACAGTGTGACGTTGACAGCCTCCCAAGTCAAGGAGCTCTTACAAATTCCAGAACTACCTACCATAAGAGTAACAAACATTACAGTGCAAAAGGGGCTTCTCAATACAGCCAAACGTGTTCACACAGGGGCCCTGTGGGGGAGCTCGAGAGATCTGACAAAAGACGTGGAAGCACAAAAGAGTGCTGTAACTAGATAACTTTATTTCCCATGACTTTATCTTGGAGCAGCTCTCCTGAGTCGCCGGAGGAGGAAAACAGGGTGGATGTATTTATTGGAGGAGAGGAAAGGAGGTGTCACTTGTTTGTGATTGGAGTGGGGAATGAAACTAGGATTCATTAGCCTGGAATCCAAACAGTTTCACTGTACAATATCAATCTTAACCATAACCTGTCCAATCAGCTGCCGCTTAGAAACAATGGGGAGTGCGAAAACCCATGAGGCCAAATGCTTCACCTTTTCAGGTTGTCAAATAATGGACTTCCTAACAGAAGCTTCAAGGAGAGAAAAAGCCTCCTTTGCAAAGAAGGAGAAATTCATAAAAGCCAAACCTCTATCTTATTGGTTCAATACAGCAGAACTGTATTACACTGTATGGGCTCAAGGGTGAAAGCTTTCATCAAAACAGTCAGTCTATATGCCTCCAGAACCCTTTTTCATTGACTGGTTAAACCTGCAATGAGAGCAGACAATAAGAGAGCCCCTTTGGCAAGCGAGAGGGGGAAAAAAGTACAATTTCAAGTCAGCCATTTTGTGGTGCTATCTACGACCCTGCATATTCTTGTGGTGTGAATTTTATGACGATATCCCGGCTTCAGAAATTCTTCTTCTACGGAGGAGTTATTCAATAGAGCTCGCCATCGATTGTGTGACCTTGACTTCAGGCATATTAAACAACTGTCTTTGTTTACTATTTATTGATTAGTTAAAAAAGGTTGCAATAACTTCTCATTTAGCCATGGCCAGCTGCCACGGCACTGAGATAAGTCTGGGAGATTAGTCCATTTGCAATCGATGTAAAGACGTGTTTAATCACCTTTTTCACCTTTAATTACATTTATCCTGTGCTGTTTATTTCTGGTGCAACATGCTCATTCCTAGGTGAAGTCATTGTCAATGACATTGATTATATTAACGAAGCGCTAACAGACATTGACCGTTTTATTCCCTTTCAGATAACACACATATTTCTAATATGTAAAATACATGTTAAGTATGTTTAAAATATTTCCTCTTTGAAAGATAAGGAACAATTGAAAGTACACTAGTCTTAAGACAACATTTAGGCTAAGCTTTGATTTTTAAGTTTATCTTTATCTTACTAGGCAAGTCAGTTAAGAACAAATTCTTATTTTCAATGACAGCCTAGGAACAGTGGGTTAACTGCCTGTTCAGGGGCAGAACAACAGATTTGTACCTTGTCAGCTCAGGGATTCAAACTTGCAACCTTTTGGTTAGTAGTCCAACGCTCTAACCACTAGGCTACCCTGCCTGACGTCAGAAAGCCTGGAGACATCAACACATATCTGTAATAGGATAGGGTTAGGATAGGCAATATTATGATAGAATTGGGTATCAACAATTATTGACAGCCATTGTGATATGACAGATATTTTTTCATTGAAATAGTTCATTTTTACATACTAAGTTACAGTCCTAGCTGTAAATCAATGCTTTTTTTCATCCTGTCAAAAGCAAACTATGTTATTATGACCCAATGATTTTGACTCCCCTAGTGTAAATATGTCTCCGCTTTTACCTTGTTGTCCCTGAGTCCAGCTAGCCTCAAACATGTCCCTAAGCTTGGAACAACTTCCACATTGAACTTGGAAATTCATTTAGCATTCATCCACATGTGAAATGTACTTACCATTTACAGTGAGGGACACTTCCTTTTCTCCAGCTCCAACTCGGGGGACCACCGCCCGGCATACGTACTTCCCAGCATCCTCCTGCCTCACCGCCTTTAGCGTCAGGATGTTCTCATTGCTAAGCACCTGTGGAGGATCAAGGTCAAAGGTCAGGCTGGTGATAAAACGGTCATCTCTGAATTCAAGGCTGCAGCCGAGTCCTTCCGTCCAACCCCTGTATCAGCTAATCGAAAACCCAATATGCCCTCACCAAGAGGAGAGTGCGGCACACACTTAGTCGTCTGCAAGGCCACCTGAGCCACTGCTTTAATAAACGGTATGAAAGGGTATGTTAACCTCAGAATATCAACATGAACTTCATGGGTGAAATTGCATATACCACAGACTGAAAGCGCTGGACCATGTAAAATAGATTATTTTTTAACCAATACCATTATGAAGGTATAGTGTGATGTGTTGAGAGTCTGGGCCCTTTTCTACTTTTTCTATCAGTCTCTTGAAATGTCTGAATTTGATGACAAGTGCTTTTCCTGGATAAATACAGAGAATAGCATATTTGATGCACATGTACATGACATTCACCTCTAGGTGAATGAAGAATAAAGCTGCATTGGCACAGTATAAAAATGAATACCTGTATAATAGAATATATCTTAGAATAGAAAATAAAATAAGACAATAGAATAGACTAGAACAGGATACGATAGAACAGGATAAGCTAGAACAGTATAGACTAGAACAGGATACGATAGAACAGGATAGGATAGAACAGGATAGGCTAGAACAGAATAGAATAGAACAGGATAGGATAGAACAGGATAGGTTAGAACAGAATAGAATAGAACAGGATAGGATAGAACAGGATAGAATGGAACAGGATAGGATAGAACAGGATAAGCTAGAACAGTATAGGCTAGAACAGGATAAGATAGAACAGGATAGGATAGAACAGGATACGATAGAACAGGATAGGATAGAACAGGATAAGCTAGAACAGGATAGGCTAGATCAGGATAGGATAGAACAGGATAGTGTCACACCCTGACCATAGTTTGCTTTGTATGTTTCTATGTTTTGTTTGGTCAGGGTGTGATCTGAGTGGGCATTCTATGTTACATGTCTAGTTTGTCTATTTCTATGTTTGGCCTGATATGGTTCTTAATCAGAGGCAGGTGTTAGTCATTGTCTCTGATTGGGAACCATATTTAGGTAGCCTGTTTGGTGTTGGGTTTTGTGGGTGATTGTTCCTGTCTCTGTGTTAGTTTGCACCAGAATAGGCTGTTTAGGTTTTCACGTTACGGTTCTTGTTTTGTAGTGTTCGTGTTTATCTTTTTATTAAACATGAATCAAAATAACCACGCTGCGCTTTGGTCTGCCTCTCCTTCAAGTCAAGAAAACCGTTACAGATAAGCTAGAATATAATTGAATGAAGGTGAATGAAGAATAAAGCTGCATTGGCACAGTATAAAAATGAATACCTGTATAATAGAATACATCTTAGAATAGAAAAGAAATAAGACAATAGAATAGACTAGAACAGGATAGAACAGGATAGGGTAGAACAGGATAGGCTAGATCAGGATAGGATAGAACAGGATAGGATAGAACAGGATAGGATAGAACAGGATAGGATAGAACAGGATAGGCTAGAACAGGATAAGCTAGAATAGAATTGAATAGAATACCAATTTATTAGAACTGAATATAATATAATAGAACAGAATAGAATATGTTATTGCCCTTAAGAGGGAATGGGTCTTGCAAAATATGCAACTGGCAATAGAAGCATAATAGAAAGGATGATGGTGATTACAATTCCTACCACTCCAGAGCCACGTTTCATCCACACGATGGTGAGGGAGGGGTTTCCTGTCCAGGCACAGTTGAAGATAGCATCTGATCCCTGGTCCACCTGTAGGGACTGTGGCTCAGCAGCCATTCTGGGCCCAACTGGAATCACAGGAACAGAAATGTTTACACTTTATTTGAATAGTCGTCTATAAATGATCTACAGATACTCAAGCTATGGTATCAACAGGCTAATAACTTCAACTATGTGGATACATTACAATTTGTGGGGTTAGGGTTACGGTTAGGGTTATGATTAGGATTAAGGTTAGGGTTACGGTTATGGTTAAGATTAAGGTTAGGGTTATGATTAGGATTAAGTTTAGGGTTATGGTTAGCGTTAGGGTTACGGTTATAGTTGGATTAAGGTTAGGGTTACAGTTAGGATTAAGGTTGGAGTTATGTTAGGGTTAAGGTTAGGGTTAGTGTTACGGTTCGGGTAAGGATTAAGGTTAGGGTTACGGTTATGGTTAAGATTAAGATTAAGGTTAGGGTTATGGTTAGCGTTAGGGTTACGGTTATAGTTGGATTAAGGTTAGGGTAAGGATTAAGGTTAGGGTTACAGTTAGGATTAAGGTTGGAGTTATGTTAGGGTTAAGGTTAGGGTTAGTGTTATGGTTCGGGTAAGGATTAAAGTTATGGTTACGTTAGGGCAAGGAATAAGGTTAAGGCAAGGGATAGTGGATAGTTAGTTGAAATCTTGTTGACAGTTAGCTCAACATCTACAAACCTTCTATTTGGGACTATCCATGTAGTGGATGTGATTCCAACTGCCTGTCGCTAGCTAGTTATAGTTCCTGAGTGTGTTTTCTTAGGGACTACCCATGGTAGTGTGTGTGTGATACTTGCGGACTACTACTCACAGTAGACGTCCACGTTCCTGCTGATGTTGGTACTGCCCAGGGCATTGGTGACCTCACAGGAGACAGGCTCAGTGAAGAAGGAGTGGTCCACAATGACCTCATAGGTGTCACCTGACACCTCTCTGATGATGCTGCCCCCTTTGGCCCATCTGAATATAGGCCACAATAGAGTAGGTTGAAGACCTAGACCCTGATCTAATGGTTAATGTTAGTAATGTGAGAGGGGAAGCTGATCCTAGATCTGTACCTATATCTGTACCACTCTTGGGAAACTTCCACAGTCACAATAGGGAAGAGGGAAGACAATGTGGGCTATGACATCCAACCAGTAGCCCTTTTTGAGGTGGATATCAAAGACACAAGTATTGCAATACTTAGGAAATATGGTGCAATTTGGGACACAACCAGTGAAAACATGTTGTATTCAAGGGCAATTTCTTGCTATGGTCTGCAATTCGCTGAGCATAGCGAAACAACAAAAGAAAAAGTGGCTTTTTTGTTATTTCGGTTCATTGCTTTTTCTTTTCTTCATTTGAGCATATTCACGTGCTGCTTGGGAGCCTGGTTTTGGAGGAGGCGGAGGAGGAGGGGAGGAGGAGGGAGGGAGGGGAGGAGGAGGGCGTTATAATATAGGTGCTCTCACTTCGTGTCTGTCTTTTTCCCACTTTGATGCTGAAGTCATTTTATTGAGGAATAAATAAATAGTCTATGTGAAGAACCTTGCCCGGCACAAGCATATCTCACCGTCACTAATAGGCAGATCAGGCCCCTGAACAAATAAACTATTGTTTACATTGACAGAAGGGGAACAAGTTGAAGGGATAAATACACAGGACTCAGTCTGGAATAAATGTTGTGAATTATTATATAAGCCAGGCTATACCCTGTATATCGGAACAAAACATCACTTGAGGATTCTGATTGAAAAGAGCGATGAATCATGCATAATTAACTTGGACGAACATCTTTGAACATCAAATGTGTTGTTGTGTGTAATGTTATGGCTCAAAAGATGGCCTGGTTATAGATGTACAAATTTAGAGAATAAGATTATGAACATGCAGAACATTCTCAGTGAATACAGACAACACAGATATATCCTAGATTTCTGGTGAAAAACAAAAAGTCCTGTTTTCATGTGTTGTGTTCAATTGTTGTAACTCTACAATTGCGTCTAAAATGGCACCTTGTTCCCTATATACTTCAATTTTTTTTTTTTACCAGAGCCTACATAAGGAATAGAGTGCCATTTGGCAAGCAACCTTCATGTACAGTAATAGAACACGCTATTCACTTTCGATGTGCCATCTTGACTTATATCGACATTCCCATCCAGAAATTTCATCTAATTTCTAAAGCAAAGTCAGATCGGGTGAACACAGGCTGCGCCCCAACCTATACATACAGTACCAGTCAAAAGTTTGTACACACCTACTCATTCCAGGGTTTTTCTTTATTTTTACTATGTTCTACACAGTAGAATAATAGTGAAGACTTCAAAACTATGAAATAACACATAGGGAATCATGTAGTAACCAAAAAGTGTTAAACAAATCAAAATATATTTTATATTTGAGATTCTTAAAAGTAGCCACCCTTTGCCTTGATGACAGCTTTGCACACTATTGGCATTCTCTCATACAGCTTCTCTCAATAGACTTGAAGGAGTTCCCACATATGCTGAGCACTTGTTGGTTGCTTTGAAGAATCTCAATTATAAAATATATATTTTGATTTGTTTAACACTGTTTTGGTTAATACATGATTCCATATGCGTTATTTCACAGTTTTTATGTCTTCCCTATTGTTCTACAATGTAGAAAATAGTAAAAATAAAGAAAAACCCTTGAATGAGTAGGTGTGTCTAAACTTCTGACTGGTACTGTATATATTGCATAACTTTTGACCAGAGTTTCCCTATAGGCCCTGGTCAAAAGTAGCGCATTATACAGGGGATAGGGTTCCATTTGGGACGAAGCCACAGAAGCAATACAAACCAGACCCCAGATGCCCTACGACAGTCTTCCATTTTGCCGAAGACATTTCATCACAAAGACAGAGTGGAAAGTGACAGCATTGAAGGAGATCAAGTAAACCAGATCTCCTGAAAATCTGAAAATATTTCACTGCCGTACAATGGCACTTGAAAAACACAGCTTGATGATGGCAAGGACGAATTCCAAAAGGTTGATGGTGTCTGCTGTTAACGTTTTTTCAACATCCCTTCTAAATTCAAATGTAACCTTTCTTTCTGGTCTCTCTCAAGCCTGCGAATGTCAGAACAGAACAGTGCTACATGTCTGATTCTTATCCTTTTCCCAGTCACTTCTGAATTATTCAAGAACAATAGTATATTAGCACTGCTTTGAACATAACTGTATGCACAAACGAATCCATTTAGCTTTTTACAGATATTGAAGCACTGTTCATGTTGTCTATGATCTTCCGCTGTCAATTTCAAATGCAGGGTGGCACGCTCACATGCGCACACACACACACACACACACACACACACACACACACACACACACACACACACACACACACACACACACACACACACACACACACACACACACACACACACACACACACACATACACACACTCCTCCCAGAGGAACAAAAAAAGAAACAATGGAACAAGTTCATGTCCCATACACACGGATGGAGTTTGTGTTCACATCACCCACATGTTCACATCAAATAGCTGTCAAGCTAAATCTGTGTAATTGAGTCTTTCTCATCAGACACCTCAGTAGTCACAAATGAGGAAAACAGAGAAGAAAAAAACCCAGCAGCAGCGACACCAACACCAGAACCCCCCATGTAGATAAGAAGCATACTTTATTTGCAAGCAAAACCAAATAATTCGCCTCTCTCCCCATCGCTGCCCCTCTCGGCAGCTTTATGATAAACAAACAGTTGCTAATAGAGTCAGCTGCCAGATCCTCCCTCCCTCACTCACTCACTCACTCACTCACTCACTCACTCACTCACTCACTCACTCACTCACTCACTCACTCACTCACTCACTCACTCACTCATGCTCTCTCGGCAGCTTTATGAAAAACAAACAGTTGCTTATGGAGTTAGCTGCCAGACCTCCCACTCTCTCGATCTCTCCCCTTCAGCTTGCTGTCTTCCTGGCAGAGGTAGGACTAGAAGGCACAACAAGGCAGTTGAAATGAATTGTTGCACGGCAGCCACCTGTCCCCCTTTTGTCTGACTTGTGGGCAGATTGGCTCTGACCGCACACCCCTGTGCTGTCACCACTCAATCGTTCAATCAGATGGCCTGTATTACATTTTCTCTTCCCCCTCTACTAATTGAGCTTGAATGAAAGACCACCTGGGCTGTGTCTCAAATGGCACCCTATTCCCTAGATAGTGCACTACTTTGACTAGGGCCCATATGGCTCTAGTCAAACATTGTGCACTATATAGGGAATAGGGTGCCATTATGGACAGAGCCCTAATTAACATATATTATTACCATGACAACAGATTAGATATTCATCTCCAAACCACTAGGTCTGGAGTCCAACCCATCTCCCCAAGCGTCCAAAACATCATACTTCCTCTGAGTAAAATGAGGAAGAGAAGGAGGTCTAGAGCATCTGAGATAAGAGAAACTTCCCTCTTCCTAACCCTCATTATTCCCTTCATCTAGATTCCAGGCCCAACCTCACAGCAGACAGCATCCTGCTCTGAGCTCTAAGGCCTCTGAGAAACTCTCCTCATTTCACACGGAAAATAGCAGCTCTCAGGTGATCAATAGCCACGCATCAGCTAACAGAGCATTAAAAAGGCAGTGAGAAACGAGCCTGTCCTTATGCAGCTTTGAAGAGAGAACAGAGGAGGAGTAGAAAGGAGGGTTGCGTCCCAAATGGAACCATATTTCCTACTTAGCTCACTACTTTTAACCAGAGGCCTATTGTTTTCAACTTAAGGGGCTAGGATTTTGACTCAGGTCACAATTTCTTCTGTATCATGACCATCCATCAATGGCTTGTTTAGTCACGTGGATATATTTCTCTTACTACATCCTATCTTCAAGGGGAAGTTCAGCATTGCAGTACCTTTGCCCCTATCATTGATTTTTACCTAGTGGTGGCTAAAGTTATCTACTATTTGTAGTGACAGTTTAAAACTAACGAAACCATGGATTACAGTTTCTCCTGGTCTACAGACTACATTTTGTGTGAGGAACCATCTAACATTAAGTTGCAAAATACTGAACAATCATGTTATCAGATGTTATAATTTTAAACTTAAAAAGGTGCCACAAAGAACCTAAGTGTGTGACACAAAAAAAAGGAACAATGGCAAATATAAACAAAAAAAGAAACATCCCTTTTTCAGGACCCTGTCTTTCAAAGACAGTTTGTAAAAATCCAAATAACTTCACAGATCTTCATTGTAAAGGGTTTATTAAACACTGTTTCCCATGCTTGTTCAATGAACAATAAACAATTAATGAACATGCACCTAGGGAAAGGTTGTTAAGACACCAAGAACTTACAGACGGTAGACAATTAATGTCACAGTTATGAAAACGTAGGACACTAAAGAGGCCTTTCTACTGACTCTGAAAAACACCCGAAGTTGCCCAGGGTCCCTGCTCATCTGTATGAAGGTGCCTTAGGCATGCTGCAAGGAGGCATGAGGACTGCAGATGTGGCCAGGGCAATAAATTGCAATGTCCGTACTATGAGACACCGAAGACAGCGCTACAGGGTGACAGGACGGACAGCTGATCATCCTCGCAGTGGCACACCACGTGTAACAACACCTGCACAGTACAACACCTGGAAACGGCACATCCGAACAACAACTGCTCGAGTTACGCCAGAACACACAATCCCTCCATCAGTGCTCAGACTGTCCGCAATAGGCTGAGAGAGGCTGGACTGTTGTAGGCCTGTTGTAAGGCAGGTCCTCATCAGACATCATTGGCAACAACATCAAAAATGGGCACAAACCCACTGTCGCTGGACAGACAGGACTGGCAAAACGTTATCTTCATTGACGAGTTGCGGTTTTGTCTCACCAGGGTTGATGGTCGGATTCGCGTTTATCGTCAAAGGAATGAGCGTTACACCGAGGCCTGTACTCTGGAGTGGGATTGATTTGGAGGTGGAGTGTCCGTCATGGTCTGTGGCATTGTGTGTCACAGCATCATCGGACTGAGGTTGTTGTCATTGCAGGCAATCTCAAAGCTGTGAGTTACAGGGAAGACATCTTCCTCCCTCACGTGGTACCCTTCCTGCAGGCTCATCCTGACATGACCCTCCAGCATGACAATGCCACCAGCCATACTGCTCGTTCTGTGCGTGATTTCCTGCAAGACAGGAATGTCAGTGTTCTGCCATGGCCAGCGAAGAGCCCGGATCTCAATCCCATTGAGCATCTCAGGGACCTGTTAGATCGGAGGGTGAGGGCTACGGCCATTCCCCCCAGAAATGTCTGGAAACTTGCAGGTGCATTGGTGGAAGAGTGGGGTAATATCTCACAGCAAGAACGGGCAAATCTGGTGCAGTCCATGAGGAGGAGATGCACTGCAGTACTTAATGCAGCTGGTGGCCACACCAGATACTGACTGTTACTTTTAATTTTGATCCCCCTTTGTTCAGGGACACGTGACAGTGAAAGGACGTTTCTTACAATGACAATGCTACCATTTGTGGGGAATACAACAATGGCAAATGTTCAGTCACAAGCAGTATGGTACCAGGGTTTGGGTCAATTCCATTTAAATTCCAATTCCAGTCAATTCAGAAAGTATACCTAATTCGAAGTACAATTACACATTTTCCTAATTTACAGTGCCTTGCAAAAGCATACCTTGGATTTCTTCACATTCTAATTTGTTACAATTTTGATATAATTGTAATTTGTTGTCAATAATCCAGAAACATTCGAAAATGTTTTAAAGATGAATAAACATGTAATAACTCAAATATAGTCATTGCATAAGTTTTCAGTTCCCTGAGTCAATGACATGTCAGAAAATCCCTTTGCATCGATTATAACTGAATCTTCTTTGGGAAAGTCTCTAAGAGATTTCCAGACATGGATTGTGCAATAATTGCCTATTATTCTTTTAAAAATTCTTCAAGCTCAGTCAAGATGGTGGGGATCATGGCTAAACAGACATTTTCAAGTCTTGCCACACATTTTCAAGAAGATTTAAGTAAAAACTGTAACTTGGCCACTCAGGAACATTCAATGTCTTCTTGGTAAGCAACCCCAGTGTAGATTTGGCCTTGTGTTGTAGGTTATTGTCCTGCTGAAAGGTGAATTCCTCCCCCAGTCTCTGGTGTAATGCAGACTGAAGCAGGTTTTCCTCTAGGATTTTGCCTGTGCTTAGCTCCATCCTGTTTATTTTTATCCTGAATAACTCCCCAGTCGTTGCCGATGTCAAGCATACCCATACAATGATGCAGCCACCAACATGCTTGAAAAAAAGGAGACAGTTACTCAGTGATGTGTTTTGTGGAATTTGCCCCAACATTAAGGCTTAGTACTGTGTCAAAAAGTATATTCCTTTACTGTGTTTTTTGCAGAATTACTTTAGTGCCTTGATGCATTCAAGTTGGATATTTTCTGTATATTTGTATTCTTCTGTTCACCTTGTCATTCAGGTTATTATTGTGGAGTCACTACAATATTGTTGATCCATCCTCAGTTTTCTCCCATCACAACTATTGAACTCTGTAGCTGTTTTATAAACACTATTGACCTCATGGTTACATCCCTGAGCAGTTTCATTCCTGTTCTGCAGCTATGTTCAGAAGGACGACTGTATCTTTGTGCCATGATGGCATGAAGGGATTCGGGAGACAGGCGCAGGAATGCGTAATAGTATTTTTTATTCAGCCCAAATTATGGCGTGCTACGTAAAGGTACGGGAACGAAGACCAAACAAACATGCAACAAAAACACAGGGTTGAATCCCAAACAAAAGATCGAGGAGTATCTTGAATAAATAACACACGCGCACAATGATTAACACATGGGACGAGGCCGGTAATCATCTGCACAATCCACAAGGGCACGAAAGCCTAAAACACACAGCACAGGTACTCACCCGCACCAATGGACATTGTAACAATAATCGACAGGACAATGGTGAACAAAGGGCACACTTATACAATTACTAATCAAATGGGAATAGGGACCAGGTGTGCGTAATGCCAGTTCTGTAGGGATCCGTGACACATTGATGTGTCTGGGTGGTGTAATACATAATCCACAGCATAATTATTAACTTGACCATGCTTAAAGAGATATTCAATGTCTGATTTGCTATTGTTACCCATTTACCAATCACTCTCCCTCTTTATGAGGCTTTTGAAAAGCTACCTGGTCTTTGTAGTTGAATCTGTGCTTGTATTGAATTCAATACTTGACTGAGGGACCTTACAGTTGTTGTATGTATGGGGGACAGAGGAAGGGCTAGTCCTTAAAAAATCATGTCATCCCCTGTTATTTCACATAAAGTGAGTCCATGTATCTTATTATGTGATTTGTTTAGCCAAATGTTACTACAGAACTAATTTAGGCTTTCCTAAACGAAGGGGCTGAATACTTACACTACCTTTCAAAAGTTTGGGAAATGTCCTTGTTTTCCATGAAAACTTTTTTATTTTTTATTTTATTTTATTTCACCTTTATTTAACCAGGTAGGCTAGTTGAGAACAAGTTCTCATTTGCAACTGCGACCTGACCAAGATAAAGCAAAGCAGTTTGACACATAACAACACAGAGTTACACATGGAATAAACAAACATACAATCAATAATACAGTCGAAAAATCTATATACAACATGTGCAAATGAGGTAGGATAAGAGAGGTAAGGCAATAAATAGGCCATTGTGGCAAAGTAATTACAATATAACAATTAAACACTGGAATGGTAGAATGTACAGAAGATGAATGTGCAAGTAGAGATACTGGGGTGCAAAGGAACAAGATAAATAAATAAATAAATACAGTATGGGGATGAGGTAGATTGGATGGGCTATTTATAGATGAGCTATGTACAGGTGCAGTGATCTGTGAGCTGCTCTGACAGCTGGTGCCTCAAGCTAGTGAGGGAGGTAAGAGTCTCCAGCTTTAGTGATTTTTGCAGTTCATTCCAGTCATTGGCAGCAGAGAACTGGAAGGAGAGGTGGCAAAAGGAAGAATTTGGGCTTTGGGGGTGACCAGTGAGATATACCTGCTGGAGCGCGTGCTACAAATGGGTGCTGCTTTGGTGACCAGTGAGCTGAGATAAGGAGGGGCTTTACCTAGCAGAGACTTGCAGATGACCTGGAGCCAGTGAGTTTGGCGACAAGTATGAAGCGAGGGCCAACCAAAGAGAGTGTACAGGTCGCAGTGGTGGGTAGTATATGGGGCTTTGGTGATAAAATGGATGGCACTGTGATAGTCTGCATCAAATTTGTTGAGTAGAGTGTGGGAGGCTATTTTGTAAATGACATCGCCAAAGTCGGGGATCGGTAGGATGGTCAGTTTTACGAGGGTATGTTTGGCAGCATTAGTGAAGGGTGCTTTGTTGCGAAATGGGAAGCCGACTCAAGATTTAATTTTGGATTGGAGATGTTTAATGTGAGTCTGGAAGGAGAGTTTACAGTCTAACCAGACACCTAGGTATTTGGTAGAGAAGAGAGTCGGCCCGAGAATTGATCCCTGTGGCACAAGGATAGAGACTGCCAGAGGTCCGGACAACAGGCCCTCCGATTTGACACACTGAACTCTATCAGAGAAGTAGTTGGTGAATCAGGCGAGGCAATCATTTGAGAAACCAAGACTGTTGAGTCTGCCCTTAAGAATGTTGTCATTGACAGAGTCGAAAGCCTTAGCCAGGTCGATGAATATGGCTGCACAGTAATGTCTCTTATTGATGGCGGTTATGATATCATTTGGACCTTGAGCGTGGCTGACATGTACCCGTGACCAGCTCTGAAACCAGATTGCATAGCGGAGAAGGAATGGTGGGATTCGAAATGGTCGGTAATCTGTTTGTTAACTTGGCTTTCGAAGACCTTAGAAAGGCAGTGTAGAATAGATATAGGTCTGTAGCAGTTTGGGTCTAGAGTGTCTCCCCCTTTGAAGAGGGGGATGACTGTGGCAGCTTTTGAATTTATGGGAATATCAGACGATACGAACGAGAGGTTGAACAGGCTAGTAATAGGGGTTGCAACAATTTCGTCAGATAATTTTAGAAAGAGAGGGTCCAGATTGTCTAGCCCGGCTGATTTGTAGGGGTCCAGATTTTGCAGCTCTTTCAGAACATCAGCTATCTGGATTTGGGTGAAGGAGAAGTGGGGGAGTTTTGGGCAAGTTGCTGTGGGGGGTGGAGGGCTGTTGATCGGGGTGGGGTAGCCAGGTGGAAAGCATGGCCAGCCGGAGAAAAATGCTTATTGAAATTCTCAATTATAGTTGATTTATTGGTGAAATTAGTTGCAAAATGAAGAGGAAATATAGTCAAGACGTTGACAAGGTTATAAATGTATATTTTTTAAATGAAATAATAATTGTGTCCTTCAAAGAATCCTCAATTTGCAGCATTTATAGCCTTGCAGACCTTTGGCATTCTAGTTGGCAATTTGTTGAGGTAATCTGAAGAAATTTCACCCCATGCTTCCTGTAGCACCTCCCACAAGTTGGAATGGCTTGATGGGCACTTCTTATGTACCATACGGTCAAGCTGCTTCCACAACAGCCCAATAGGGTTGAGATCCGGTATCTGCGCTGGCTACTCCATTAAAGACAGAATACCAGCTGGCTGCTTCTTCCCTAAATAGTTATAGCATAGTTTGGAGCTGTGCTTTGGTTCATTATCCTGTTGTAGGAGGCGTCCACAGGGTATTTGCATGGCATTGCAAAATGGAGTAATAGCCTTCATCCCTTTTACCCTGTACAAATTTCCCAATTTTTTGTATGTTATTCAGATGTTATCATTTTCATCTTAAAAAGGAGCCACAAAGAACCTAAGTGTGTGACACACTGAAAAAAACTGAACAATGGCAAATATACAATGACAAAATATACAATGATCCGAACACCTCAAACTTAGATTTGTCTGTCCATAACACTTTCTTCCAATCTTCTTCTGTCCAGTGTCTGTATTATTTTGCCATCTTAATATTTGATTTTTATTGGCCAGTCTGAGATATGTCTTTTTCTTTCCAACTCTGCCTAGATGATCAGCATCCGGGAGTCTCCTCTTCACTGTTGACATTGAGACTGGTGTTTTGAGGGTACTATTTAATTAAGCTGCCAGTTGAGGACTTGTGAGGCATCTGTTTCTCAAACTAGACACTCTAATGTACTTGTCCTCTTGCTCCGTTGTGCACCTGGGCCTCCCACTCCTCTTTCTATTTTGGTTAGGGCCAGTTTGCCCTGTTCTGTGAAGGGAGTAGTACACGGCGTTGTACGAGATCTTCAGTTTCTTGGCAATTTCTCGCATGGAATAGCCTTCATTCCTCAGTACAAGAATAGACTGACGAGTTTCAGAAGAAAGTTATTTGTTTCTGGCCATTTTGAGCCTGTAATCGAACAGACAAATGATGATGCTCCAGATACTCAACTAGATACTCAACTAGAAGGCCAGTTTTATTGCTTCTTTAATCAGGACAACAGTTTTCAGCTGTGCTAAAATAATTGCCAAAGGGATTTCTAATTATCAATTAACCTTTTAAAATGATACACTTGGATTAGCTAACACAGCGTGCCATTGGAACACAGGAGTGATGATTGCTGATAATGGGCCTCTATACAATTATGTTGATATTTCTTAAAAAATCTGTCTTTTCCAGCTACAATAGTCATTTACAACATTAACAATGTCTACACTGTATTTCTGATCAATTTGATGTTATTTTAAAGGACGAAAAATGGCTTTTCTTTCAAAAACAAGGACATTTATAAGTGACCCCAAACTTTTGAACAACTATATTTGATTTGTGAATGTTTTATTATTATTTTTTTAAGTTAAAATCTTTCACTTTGACATTACATAGGTTTTTGTGTAGATTGTTGACTGGAATTGAAATGGAATTGACCCCAACCCTGTATGGTATACAACAAAGTGCACATACTCACAACCCCCACTAATGAGCCAGATCATCCCCATCAACCTGTATTATTAGCCACAAAGCATTGTTGTTGAGATGGCAAAATTGCTCCAGCCAGGCCTATTCACATCAAAGGGATGTTCCACTGTTGTTTCGCATAAACATTTTTTGTTCTATTTAATGTCCAACCGCCGCTAATGCCAAATCATATGCAGGCCTTTGATATTTACTGAGGCACGTAGCCCTACTCTTGTTTTCATGCTAAAATAGAGAAGCTTGTCTAATCAAATTCAAACACCAGTGTGCAATTCCCTGGAGTGCTGCCACACAGAATAATAAACAACTCATTTTTCTATTACTGTCGATTATATGGGGGATTGTCCCCTTTCGCAATATCGGAACCAATAAGGGGTGAATGGTAGTTTCTGGAGTATTGCTGTAGTTGCTAACCTGCTTATTGCAGCACAATATGCTGGATGATGGCACGTCAAAGTTCTCTGTTGTTCATGACAGCTTGTAGTTATTGTATGCACTATAATTGTATATTGTCATGACAATTAATGTTCCAGGAACAGGGATATCCCAAACCCAAACCACTTCGAGATATAAGGCAAATAAATGGTAGTAATCATACAGTGATATTATCCCTAAACCTATAAGAAACATTGTGTGGACTCAAACACTTTCCCAGAGGCTAGATTTTTGCCTATAGTGTATTTTCTGGGCAGAGGCGAACCATCCTCATTGAGACCACTGAACCCAGTCACCTCCCTCTCTGTCTCCTTCCACTCTCTCTCCCCCGTTCTCTCTCTCCCCTTTTCTCTCTCTCCCCCGTCTTTCTCCCTCCCCCATCTCTCTCGCTCTCTCCCTCCCCTGTTTCTCTCATTCTCTCCCTCCCCTGTTTCTCTCATTCTCATTCTCTCTCTCCCCATCTCTCCACCCCCTCTCTCCCCCATACTCATTCTCTCTCCCCCCTCTCTTCCCTTCCCTTCCCATCTCTCTCTCTCTCTCTCTCTCTCTTTGGACCTCCTCACCCACCCACTGGCTAGGTACAAACCATGGGAAACCCTTGTGTATTGTGGTTCACTCTGTGCTCCCTCTGTGCCAACCTAATGCAGTTGGTGCTCGCCCCTGCACTGGCATAGGCAGATGGCAGTGATGTGTGCCACAGTCTCAGGGACCCCCGCCCATCTATTATCAATGAGATGCCAGCTGCTGGCAGGGAGTTACGGTCTAAGGTGACCTCTGGGTACATTTGACACACTTTTTTACGCCGACTAACCACCTGTCCCACCGCGGACTGCCTACGACAATGTGAAACATATGGGGATGCTTCCTGTGTTATACCCCAATAGAGATGCATAACTTGGAAAGAGAGACTATGACAATCATTATGCAGCCTGTATGCATAAGCATGAGAGGAATGTAGATAGACTATTAATGTGGATACAGGCCTACTGAACACATTATAAGCACATCAAATAGTGGAGAGTTTGGGTAACCCAAATTAAAGACTTAAATCGGAGAAGAAAATAGGTGCAGATGTAATGCTTTTGCATGTGTGTGTGTGCAGGTGTGTGCAGGTGTACTATCTTACCTGTAATGGATGACGGGTGGGTTAGCCTTGGCAGAGCAGTGAAACTTCACTAGGTTGCCCTCCAGTATGGGCTGGGGCTCCACAGACAGGTTGACAAGAGGCAGGTCTACATGGGCGAGAACAGAGGGTCAGTCTATAAACCAACACCAGAGTACATATTAGGACAGCTGTGCCTGGGTCATGTTCGTTAGGGCTTCAAAACATTTAGCAACGGACGACAAAAAAGAGTTCAGGTAATCCCTTTTCTTCCATTCCGGTACCTAATGAACCCTGGAATAGGAGAGAGGAAGGGACAACCAACACTGGATGTGATGACAGAATCTAGGCCACAATTAATTTAAAGTCACAATGCAGAATTTGCACAAATAGTGCATTATGACATATTTTTTTAACCTGCATGTGGTTAATTGAAATGGTAAAATGGTTTAGTGTCTGTAAAACCAGATTGAGTCCTCTAATAGCGTAAGTTGATGTGTGTGTGTGTGTGTGTGTGTGTGTGTGTGTGTGTGTGTGTGTGTGTGTGTGTGTGTGCGTGCGTGTGAGTATGCGCGTGCATGTGCATGTGACCCCAATCAAAGGGAGTTGTGTGTGAGTGCAAGCAGCAGGCTGTAAACAACTGTATAAATATTGATGCTATGGTTGGGGTTTGATGCTATCCTGACCCCCGTAAGACATATTCACATGGCAGTGCTTAAACCGGTTAATTAAAGATTCACTCAGTAAAATTTCCATTGGAGATAAAAGAACAAAACAAAGCAAAGAACAAACATAACGGAAAGAGCTTGTTAATTACTCTCCTCTGTAAAGGCTGATATTTCCCATTAAGATGAATTTGAGCCTCGGCTCGCTTGCTAATTGCTACATTAGCAATTTACTCAACTTTTGATAGAATATCTGTGATTAAGGACAGCTCCGGATAAAAGTAACAAACACATCAATTAAATAAATTAAACAAACAACAGTGTTGAGACGAATGCGCCGAATGTGCTCCCAAGTGCCGTGAGCTACTGTACCTCTGTGCTTTTCTCGGGCTGTTTATAAAGCAAATCACACAGCGAAATTATCAGCCAAAATGTACAACGATGGGGCCCTTCTGTGCTGCTACCTCCAAAAACCCTCTCTGTGATTTTCTTAAAAAGCACTGCAGATCTCTGATAGAAACTAATGGAACTCCCCTTCACTTTACCTTGTGTCGCCTTGATTGTGACTTATCAGGAAAAGGTTTAGAAAGTGCATCCTTGAGTAAAAAAAACTTCCATTCCTTTTGGCCAAGGGAAGATTATGAAAATCTATCTGTCTAGCTTAATGTGTTTTACATTCAACAAATCTCGCCAGTGAATTATTGATGATAACTTGAATCAACTTTAATTTACAAGAGTGATGGATTAAAGAGGACAGTCATTACTTCCCCGTAAGGTTAAAGGGGATGTTCGTTCCTCCCTTATAAAGGCCTTGCTCTAACATTACAGGTCAAATATGAACAATTTACTCCCAGCTCTGTGGAAAAATAAATAATCCAGATAACCGTACGAAATATAAAGCAGCCACTGACAAATGAACATCCTCAGGTTAAGTCTTAAACTCCTCGCTATATATTGAAGAAACACTTTTATATTAGGAAAATAAATCAGGGTGAGTTTCTTCATCCAAACACCTTTTTATGAGCACAGTGTGCTAGCTACAGAAGTTCACTACCGTTACAAAAAAAGATTGCCGTTTTAAAACTGCAGTAAAAGTGCAGTACCTGCAGTAGACTGTGGTATTTTGGATGCAGTAACTGCAGTTACACTGCAAAATTACTGTAGTAAAAAAATCTGTTATTTTGGATGCAGTATTTGCAGTATAATGCAGTTATACTGCACTGTACTGCAGTTATACTGCACTCTGACTGTAATATTTTTTCATAAGGGTAGCATCAAAGGCATTTCCTTGTTCACCCATATATATTTCTGTCTGAGCGTAGAGGCATCGATTGCGTTTCCCATGACCACAGTGGGCAGGTCAGGCATGTTATTGGAGTGAGAGCTGTAGCCACACTCATAAAAGTACAGTGTAGGCTAACTAAGGGATCCCAAGATGCCACACTTTTATGAGGGTTACTATAGACCTTATTATGGCACAAGAGTTATCCTACTGGAGTTTTCTTTCTTTCTCAGCTAAACTTTACTTCTTAGAGTACCACCACCGCCGGAGGGACCAGGAGACAAAGGAGGAGACCTCGGGGTGTTCCCCTGGGGCCTAGGCTCTCAGCAGGGGCCAGAAGATGGGGCATTCAGTTGCTGATCACTCCAGTCCTATTGCTACTTCTGACCTCCGCCAAGTTCTCACAGAAGCTTTATACAAGCATGTATCAAAATATGTGTTGCTGCCGAGTAGAATGGATATAATCATTTGTGGAGATTAGAAAGAGCAAGGATTAATGATTAAGGTTAATTAAGAATTTAATTTTGTCAGCCTTGAAAGTGGAAACTTCAATGTAAAGTCAAGTAAAGGGTGCCGATTTCAGCGATTGTGACTGCATTCATGCATCCCTTCAATAAATGATTGCCATGGTGCAACACTGCAACATCATTCTTTTCCTATTTCCATAACACACCTCAAGCAACACACCTCATAGCTGACCAATTAGTCAGTTATCAACCCTTAATAAACTTCTGGAAAAATGGTGTTTGACCAGATACAGTGCTATTTCACAGTAAACAAATTGACAACAGAATTTCAGCACGCTTACAGCACATACATACTGTAAATGACTGATAATTGACTGAGAGAAAGTGATGATGAAATGATTGTGGTGGCTGATTTGTTAGACTTCAGTGTAGCTTTTGGCATTATTGATCATAGTCTGCTGCTGGAAAAACATATGTGTTATGGCATTACACCCCCTGCTATAATGTGGATAAAGAGTTACTTGTCTAACAGAACACAGAGGGTGTTCTTTAACTTTTTATGGCTGCAGAGGCAGTATTGAGTAGCTTGGATGAAAAGGTGCCCATTGTAAACGGCCAGCTCCTCAGTCTCAGTTGCTAATATGTGCATATTATTATTAGTATTGGATAGAAAACACTCTGAAGTTTCTAAAACTGTTTGAATTATGTCTGTGAGTATAACAGAACTCATATTGTAGGCAAAAACCTGAGAAATTCCACTTCCTGTTTGTATTTTTTCTGGGGATGGCAGATTTTCAACCAAGCTCTCATTGAAATCACAGCGAGATATGGATGAGTTTTCACTTCCTACGCCTTCCACTAGATGTCAACAGTCAATAGAACTTTGTCCGATGACTCTAATGTGATGGAGGGTCGAATAAGACAGGAAATAGTCACCACTGCCACGAGTTGACTATGCTTTCACTATGCGCGTTCACAGGGGAAGGACCTGCGTTCCACCGGTCATCTGAAGTCATTCTAATTCTCTGGTTGGAAAGTTATTCAAGATATATGTAAACAACATTCTAGATTGATTCAAGATTGATTCAGTACATCGTTTGACATGTTTCTACTGACTGTTATGGAACTTTTGGACATTTTGTCACGTTATAGTGGATGTGCTTTGTGACTTTGGAATTGTTTACCAAACGCGCTAACCAAAGTAGCTAACTGGACATAAATAACGAACATTTTTGAACAAATCAAGCATTTATTGTTGACCTGGGATTCCTAAGACTGCATTCTGATGAAGTTCATCAAAGGTAAGGAAACATTTATCATGTATTTTCTGGTTTCTGTTGACTCCAACATGGCGGCTAATTCGGCATCTGTTCTGAGCTCCTTCTCAGATTATTGCATGGGTTTCTTTTTCCGTAACGTTTATTTGAAATCTGACACAGCAGTTGCATTAAGGAGAGGTATATCTATAATTCCATGTGTATAACTTGTATCTACATTTATGATGAGTATTTCTGTTGAAACGATGTGGATATGCAAAATCACTTGATGTTTTTGGAACTAGTGAATTTAATAAGCCAATGTAAACTTTTTTAATTTTACCCCTTTTTCTCCCCAATTTCGTGGTATCCAATTGTAGTAGCTACTATCTTGTCTCATCGCTACAACTCCCGTACGGGCTCGGGAGAGACGAAGGTTGAAAGTCATGCGTCCTCCGATACACAACCCAACCAGCCATACTGCTTCTTAACACAGCGCGCATCCAACCCGGAAGCCAGCCGCACCAATGTGTCGGAGGGTACACCGTGCACCTGGCAACCTTGGTTAGCGCACACTACGCCCGGCCCGCCACAGGAGTCGCTGGTGCGCGATGAGACAAGGACATCCCTACCGACCAAGCCCTCCCTAACCCGGACAACGCTAGGCCAATTGTGCGTCGCCCCACGGACCTCCCGGTCGGTTACGACAGAGCCTGGGCGCGAACCCAGGGACTCTGATGGTACAGCGCCCTTAACCACTGCGCCACCCGGGAGGCCAATATGAACTTTATCAAACAAAACATGCATGTATTGTGTAACATGAAGTCCTATGAGTGTCATCTGATGAAGACACAGTAATTCAAGGGTAGTGATTCATTTGATCTATATTTCTGCTTTTTGTGAATGCTATATTTAGCTGGAAAATGGCTGTGCTTATTGTGGTTTGGTGGAGAAGACCTAACATAATCGTTTGTAGTGCTTTTGCTGAAAAGCATATTTGAAATCGGACACTTTGATGGGATTGACAACGAGAATAGCTTTAAAATGGTATGAGACACATGTATGTTTTAGCAATGTTAACTATGAGATTTTTGATGTTTTGAAAATGGCGCCCTACACTTTGACTGGCTGTTCGCTCCCGTTCGCAGATCGCTCCCGTTAACGGGATTGCAGCCATAAGAAGTTAATGGAAGCCTCTCAAATGTAATCCAGTTAGAATCAGGAATTCCCCAGGGTAGCTGTTTAGGCCCCTTGCTTTTTTCAATTTTTACTAACGACATGCTACTGTCTTTGAGTAAAGCCAGGGTGTATTTTTGATTCTAATGCAGATGACTCAACACTATACACGTCAGCTACTACAGCTACTGAAATGACTGCAACACTCAACAAAGAGCTGCAGTTAGTTTCAGAGTGGGTGGCAAGGAATAAGTTAGCCCTAAATATTTCTAAAACTAAAAGCATTGTATTTGGAACAAAACTAAATCCTTAACCTTAACTAAATCTTGTCAAAAATACTGTGGAAATTGAGCAAGTTGAGATGACTAAACTGCTTGGAGCAACCCTAGATTGTAAACTGTCATGGTAAAAGCATATTGATGCAGTAGTAGCTAAGATGGGGAGAAGTCCCTATCCTGTCTCAGCCTCCAGTATTTATGCTGCAGGAGTTTATGTGTCGGGGGGCTAGGGTCAGTTTGTTATATCTGGAGTACTTCTCCTGTCCTATCCGGTGTCCTGTGTGAATTTAAGTATGCTCTCTCTAATTATCTCTTTCTCTCTTTCTTTCTCTCTCTCTGAGGACCTGAGACCTAGGACCTGCCTCAGGACTACCTGACATGATGACTCCTTGCTGTCCCCAGTCCACCTGGCTGTGCTGCTGCTTCAGTTTCAACTGCTCTGCCTGTGATTTTTATTATTTGAGCATTTGAACATCTTGGCCATGTTCTGTTATAATCTCCACCCAGCACAGCCAGATGAGGACTGGCCACCCCACATAGCCCGGTTCCTCTTTAGGTTTCTGCCTAGGTTTTGGCCTTTCTAGGGAGTTTTTCCTAGCCACCGTGCTTCTACACCTGCATTGCTTGATGTTTGGGGTTTTAGGCTGGGTTTCTGTACAGCACTTTGAGATATCAGCTGATGTAAGAAGGGCTATATAAATACATTTTACTTTATTTGATTTGAAGTCTGTCTATAATAAAGCGATTCTCTGCCTTCTTAACAACACTATCAACAAGGCAGGTCCTACAGGCCCCAGTTTTGTCGCACCTTGACTACTGTTCAGTCATGTGGTCAGGTGCCACAAAAAAGGACTCAGAACAGGGCAGCACGGCTGGCCCTTGGATGTACACAGAGAGCTAATATTAATAATGTGCATGTCAATCTCTCCTGGCTGAAAGTGGAGGAGAGATTGACTTCATCGCTGCTTTTATTTATGAGAGGTATTGACATGTTGAATGCACCGATCGGTCTGTCTAAACTACTGGCACACAGCTCGGACACACATGCATACCCCACAAGACATGCCACAAGAGGTCTCCTCACAGTCCCCAAGTACAGAACAGACTATGGGAGGCACACAGTATTACATAGAGCCATGACTACATGGAACCCTATTCCACATCAAATAACTGACACAAGCAGTACAATTAGATTTTAAAAAACAGATTAAAAAAACACCTTATGGAACAGCGGGGACTGTGAAGCAACACAAACCTTGGCACAGACACAGACACTGACACAGGCACGCACACACAGACACAGGCACACACACACACACACACACACACACACACACACACACACACACACACACACACACACACACACACACACACACACACGCGCACTATATATACACATGGATTTAGTACTGTAGATATGTGGTAGTGGTGGAGTTGTGGCCTGAGGGCACACAGTGTGTTTTGAAATCTGTGAATGTATTGTAATGTTTTTAAAATTGTATAAACTGCCTTAATTTTGCTGGACTAATGGGGATGCATGATACATACAAATACAGTATCACCTGCCCCTGTTCCACTCCAGAGTCAACTTTGACGATGTATGAGCAGTGCGGAACCATCTTACAAATGGGTGGGAGTTGAAGTTGTCGACACAACACTGACTCATTAGCCGAGGAAATGGCAGCAAATGGAGGTTAACCAAAGAAACAGGCTGACAAGCCATTAGACATACGCTTCAAAGTCTGGAACATCTCTTGTTTGCTTTCTTGAATGGCCTCTCTTTCCCATGTCGTTAGCGATATCTTCTTCAACTTTTGGAGGACGTCTGGTCCATATCATTGTGTTTCTGTTTCTTCCTCATTGCTGATGGATTGATGGGACCTACTTTGTTGAAAGAAGTGGCACTCTTTTTTACCAAACATTGTTGAAGAGCTCAGTAACAGGGACGAGTGGGGTAATTATTGTTACCGTGGCTGTTTTTATTTCCTGCTTTCCAATTACATGCAGCTCAACCATAATAGACAGCAGACTGGCAATGGTAAAACAACACTTTTATCTTTCAAAGAGAAAAAGTTTGACAGAAATGTTTGGGAGTACAAGCTACTGTTCAGGAGCAACAGCAGACAAAACAACAACACAGATAACAATTACAACTTAGACGCTTCAAAACATAACTATGTTAAACAAAAATGGCGTTCTCATGGGAATCAAGAGCCTGTGCTTTTCAAAGTCAGTCCATATAGTATACCTCAGTCTGTCAGTTCCAACCGTCTTGAATTTAGGTTCTACGTTCAAAACAGTAGATACCTGAAGGCCGTATTTCTTATTAACAGTCAGATGCCTTACAATCAGTAAACACGTTTGCACGTCGGACAGATGTTCTATTCATAATGCTTGATGTTGCGGGATTCATATTTTCTTTGAAACACACCTGCAGAGTTTGCATATTAGATAGTGAACAAAGAAGGGTGGACTGGAATGGCAAAACAAATTAAAGTGAGTACATGCACCTTATGAAGGCTAACACACCGTTTGAAAAGAGGGAAAGGTGGGGAACCAGCTGCAGATTCATAAATGCTTAGAATAAAATGCAGACTACAATATTCAATCCAAGGGCAGTCATTCCAATGGTTCCAATGGTGGGAAGGGTGGCAAGCATTAGAGCCACATTTATTTTTCAGTCAATGACGCACAATTACTTTGTTCATTTGTCATGAAAGCTATAACATCACTAACCATATTTCCATCCAACCATTTCTTGCAGATTAATTACCTGACGCATGAAAAGAGCCATGACCGGGCTGATGGAAACATTAATAGGCGGTACAACGTTATAAATGCCGAAAGACAATAAATTATGCGAGACATTATGGTGGAAACGACTTTATGCGCAAATATTGATATAATAACCATCATAACAAAGTAAACTAGGAGTCACATGATGATATGTTGTGTGGTCCTCCCACTATGACTCGTTGGGAAAGTCCTGTGCCAGGTCCCAGCACTTGCCCTGAAGTGCGGGTCACCAGTCCGGTGCAACCTGTGCCTGCTCCACGCACCAGGCCTCCAGTGCGACTCCCCAGTCCGGTACGTCCTGTCCAACCCAGCTCCATGGCCGGAGCTCTCCTCTGCGCCGGTGCCCAGTACGGGCGTGGCGTCCAACCCAGCTCCATGGCCGGAGCCTTCCACTGTGCCTGTGCCCAGTCCAGGCGCGACGTCCAAACCAGGTCCATGGCCGGATCCGTGGTCAGGGCGGGGGCTACGACCGGCGCCGGAGTCAGCACCTTTGGGGTGGGGGGTGGGGGTGGGGGGGCACTGTCACGCCCTGACCATAGAGAGCCCTTGATTCTCTATGGTGTTTAGGTCAGAGCGTGACTAAGGGGGTGTTCTAGTCATTGGTTTTCTATGTTGTTGATTTTGAATGGTTCCCAATTAGAGGCAGCTGGTAATCGTTGCCTCTAATTGGGGCATATTATTTTTAACCATGATCGATGCTTGGCTGCCGTTTGATAAATAAATAAAATATTGGTCATATCCGCAATAATTGCATAATGTACAGTCGAAGTCGGAAGTTTACATACAATTAGGTTGGAATCATTAAAACTCATTTTTCAACCACTCCACAAATGTCTTGTTAATAACAAACTACAGTTTTGGCAAGTCGGTTAGGACATCTACTTTGTGCATGACACAAGTCATTTCTCCAACAATTGTTTACAGATAGATTATTTCAGTTATAATTCACTGTATCACATTCCAGTGCGTCAGAAGTTTACATACACTAGGTTGACTGTGCAGGTTAACAGCTTGGGAAATTCCAGAAAATTATGTCATGGCTTCAGAAGCTTCTGATAGGCTAATTGACATAATTTGAGTCAATTAGAGGTGTACCTGTAGATTTATTTCAAGGCATATCTTCAAACGCAGTGTTTCTTTGCTTGACATCATGGGGAAATCAAAAGAAATCAGCTAATTGTAGACCTCCACAAGTCTGGTTCATCCGTGGGAGCAATTTCCAAACGCCTGAAGGTACCATGTACAAACAATAGCACGCAAGTATAAACACCATGGGACCACGCAGCCGTCATACCGCTCAGGAAGGAGAAGTGTTCTGTCTCCTAGAGATTAATGTACTTTGGTGTGAAAAGTGCAAATCAATCCCAGAACAACAGCAAAGGACCCTGTGAAGATGCTGGAGGAAACAGGTACAAAATTATCTATATCCACAGTAAAACGAGTCCTATATTGACATAACCTGAAAGGCCGCTCAGCAAGGAAGAAGCCATTGCTCCATAACCGCCATAAAAAATGCCAGACTACGGTTTGCAACTGCACATGGGAACAAAGATCGTACTTTTTGTAGAAATGTCCTCTGGTCTGATGAAACAAAAATAGAACTGTTTGGCCATAATGACCATCGTTATGTTTGGAGGAAAAAGGGGGCGTGTTGCAAGCCGAAGAACACCATCCCAACCGTGAAGCACGGGGGTGGCAGCATCATGTTGGGGTGTGCTTTGCTGCAGGAAGGACTGGTGCACTTCACAAAAAAAATGGCATCACGAGGAGAGAAAATCATGTGGATATATTGAAGCAACATCTCAAGACATCAGTCAGGAAGTTGAAGAATGGTCGCAAGTGGGTCTTCCAAATGGACAATGACGCCAAACATACTTCCAAAGTTGTGGTAAAATGGCTTATGAACAACAAAGTCAAGGTATTGGAGTGGCCATCACAAAGCCCTGACCTCAATCCTATTGAAAATTTGTGGGCAGAACTGAAAAAGCGTGTGCGAGCAAGGAGGCCTTGTTGACTCAGTTACACAAGCCCTGTCAGGAGGAATGGGCCAAAATTCACCCAACTTACTGTGGGAAGCTTGTGGAAGCTTGGCTCACAGTTGAAGTGTACCTATGATACAAATTACAGACCTCTACATGCTTTGTAAGTAGGAAAACCTGCAAAATCGGCAGTGTATCAAATACTTGTTCTCCCCACTGTATGTGCACTACGCACAACCTTTTATCTGCAAAAAAATATGTTTCATGGAAACACATCTCTGGTGGAAACACTTGCATATTGTTTATGGATATTTTGGAATACTCACATGAAAATCTGTCTCAAATTAGATGGAAACATACCTATTGACAATGAAGTGATGAATGTAATGCCAAAAATGGGCTCACAGTCACAGTCACACAACTTATCCCCATTTAGCTCACCTATCATGTTCTCTTCCAGTGGAGCCTTCAGTCAAAACAACCTATGAAGTTGCTAATGGGGACATTGTAATAAAGAGATAGATACCTCTGGTGAATATAAATGTATGGGGCTTTTTTAGTGAAGGCTAGCAGACTCCTGGGGGAGACCGAGCTGCTTCTTTCAGCTTGATGAAGCACTCTTCTTACTTTAGATGGCAGAGTGAGTGTGTCTTTGCTGTGAAGAAAGAGAGCGTGTGTGTGTGTGTGTGGCTGTGTGAGAGATCGAGATTGTGTGTGTGTTTGCCCCTGTGTGTGTGTGACCCTCTATGTCTGTGTGTGTTTGGGTGTGATCCTAGTTATGTGTATGTGTGTCTGTGTGTGTCTTTGTGTGCCTGTGTGTGTGTCTTTGTGAGGTGCCCAGGGGCCTGGTGGACATAGCCAATCTGCATCTGGCTATTATTTTCCCCTTCCCCATTATTCCTGCACTGCTCTTATCCACTATAAGCAATCACTTCTCAAAAATAACAACCAATTTTTAAAAAATTCACCTTATTTTAAATGCACAGTATCACCCTTGGGTACAGAGCGCTTACTGTACTGTAGAAATGTACATAAAAGTACTTACATACATACTGTTAGGCATGTATATGGGAGGCGAAGTCAAGTGCAGGAGAGCGGAGTATATTAAACAGGCACACTTTAATACAAAAATAATCACACACAAAGACATGATGGGTAACAGAGGACTAAATACATGTAGATTGATTGGGGAATGAAAACCAGGTGTGTATATGGAACAAGACAAAACAAATTGACATATGAGAAATGGAGCGGAGATGGCTAGAAAGCCGGTGATGTCGATCGCCGAAAGCTGCCCAAACAAGGAAATCAAATCAAATCAAATTGTATTTGTCACATACACATGGTTAGCAGATGTTAATGCGAGTGTAGCGAAATGCTTGTGCTTCTAGTTCCGACAATGCAGTAATAACCAACAAGTAATCTAACTAACAATTCCAAAACTACTGTCTTATACACACAAGTGTAAGGGGATAAAGAATATGTACATAAAGATATATGAATGAGTGATGGTACAGAGCGGCATAGGCAAGATACAGTAGATGGTATCGAGTACAGTATATACAGTGGGGCAAAAAAGTATTTAGTCAGCCACCAATTGTGCAAGTTCTCCCACTTAAAAAGATGAGAGAATCCTGTAATTTTCATCATAGGTACACTTCAAATTTGACAGACAAAATGAGAAAAAAAATTCCAGAAAATCACATTGTAGGATTTTTAATGAATTTATTTGCAAATTATGGTGGAAAATAAGTATTTGGTCAATAACAAAAGTTTATCTCAATACTTTGTTATATACCCTTTGTTGGCAATGACAGAGGTCAAAAGTTTTCTGTAAGTCTTCACAAGGTTTTCAAACACTGTTGCTGGTATTTTGGCCCATTCCTCCATGCAAATCTCCTCTAGAGCAGTGATGTTTTGGGGCTGTTGCTGGGCAACACGGACGTTCAACTCCCTCCAAAGATTTTCTATGGGGTTGAGATCTGGGGACTGGCTAGGCCACTCCAGGACCTTGAAATGCTTCTTACGAAGCCACTCCTTCGTTGCCCGGGCGGTGTGTTTGGGATCATTGTCATGCTGAAAGACCCAGCCACGTTTCATCTTCAATGCCCTTGCTGATGGAAGGAAGTTTTCACTCAAAATACACTCAAGATACATGGCCCCATTCATTCTTTCCTTTACACGGATCAGTCGTCCTGGTCCCTTTGCAGAAAAACAGCCCCAAAGCATGATGTTTCCACCCCATGCTTCACGGTAGGTATGGTGTTCTTTGGATGGATCTCAGCATTCTTTGTCCTCCAAACACAACGAGTTGAGGTTTTACCAAAAAGTTATATTTTGGTTTCATCTGACCATATGACATTCTCCCAATCTTCTTCTGGATCATCCAAATGCTCTCTAGCAAACTTCAGACGGGCCTGGACATGTACTGGCACTGCAGGATTTGAGTCCCTGGCGGCGTAGTGTGTTACTGATGGTAGGCTTTGTTACTTTGGTCCCAGCTCTCTGCAGGTCATTCACTAGTTCCCCCTGTGTGGTTCTGGGATTTTTGCTCACCGTTCTTGTGATCATTTTGACCCCACGGGGTGAGATCTTGCGTGGAGCCCCAGATCGAGGGAGATTATCAGTGGTCTTGTATGTCTCCCATTTCCTAATAATTGCTCCCACAGTTGATTTCTTCAAACCAAGCTGCTTACCTATTGCAGATTCAGTCTTCCCAGCCTGGTGCAGGTCCACAATTTTGTTTCTGGTGTCCTTTGACAGCTCTTTGGTCTTGGCCTTATTTTCCACCATAATTTGCAAATATATTAATTTTAAAATGCTACAATGTGATTTTCTGGATTTTTTACCCTCATTTTGTCTGTCATAGTTGAAGTGTACCTATGATGAAAATTACAGGCCTCTCTCATCTTTTTAAGTGGGAGAACTTGCACAATTGGTGGCTGACTAAATACTTTTTTGCCCCACTGTACATATGAGATGAGTATGTAAACAAAGTGGCATAGTTAAAGTGGCTAGTGATACATGTATTACATAAAGATGCAGTAGATGATATAGAGTACAGTATATACGTATACATATGAGATGAATAATGTAGGGTATGTAAACATTATATTAAGTAGCATTGTTTAAAGTGGCTAGTGATATATTTTACATCAATTCCCATCAATTCCCATTATTAAAGTGGCTGGAGTTGAGTCAGTGTCAGTGTCAGTGTGTTGGCAGCAGCCACTCAATGTTAGTGGTGGCTGTTTAACAGTCTGATGGCCTTGAGATAGAAGCTGTTTTTCAGTCTCTCGGTCCCAGCTTTGATGCACCTGTACTGACCTCGCCTTCTGGATCATAGCGGGGTGAACAGGCAGTGGCTCGGGTGGTTGTTGTTCTTGATGATCTTTATGGCCTTCCTGTGACATCGGGTTGTGTAGGTGTCCTGGAGGGCAGGTAGTTTGCCCCCGGTGATGCGTTGTGGAGAGCCTTACGGTTGTGGGCGGAGCAGTTACCGTACCAGGCGGTGATGCAGCCTGACAGGATGCTCTTGATTGTGCATCTGTAGAAGTTTGTGAGTGCTTTTGGTGACAAGCCAAATTTCTTCAGCCTCTTGAGGTTGAAGAGGTGCTGCTGCGCCTTCTTCACGATGCTGTCTGTGTGGGTGGACCAATTCAGTTTGTCTGTGATGTGTACGCCGAGGAACTTAAAACTTACTACCCTCTCCACTACTGTTCCATCGATGTGGATAGGGGGGTGTTCCCTCTGCTGTTTCCTGAAGTCCACAATCATCTCCTTTGTTTTGTTGATGTTGAGTGTGATGTTATGTTCCTGACACCACACTCCGAGGGCCCTCACCTCCTCCCTGTAGGCCGTCTCGTCGTTGTTAGTAATCAAGCCTACCACTGTTGTGTCGTCCGCAAACTTGATGATTGAGTTGGAGGCGTGCGTGGCCACGCAGTCGTGGGTGAACAGGGAGTACAGGAGAGGGCTCAGAACGCACCCTTGTGGGGCCCCAGTGTTGAGGATTCGCGGGGTGGAGATGTTTTTACCTACCCTCACCACCTGGGGGCGGCCCGTCAGGAAGTCCAGTACCCAGTTGCACAGGGTGGGGTCGAGACCCAGGGTCTCGAGCTTGATGACGAGTTTGGATGGTACTATGGTGTTAAATGCTGAGCTGTAGTCGATGAACAGCATTCTCACATAGGTATTCCTCTTGTCCAGATGGGTTAGGGCAGTGTGCACTGTGGTTGAGATTGCATCGTCTGTGGACCTATTTGGGCGGTAAGCAAATTGGAGTGGGTCTAGGGTGTCAGGTAGGGTGGAGGTGATATGGTCCTTGACTAGTCTCTCAAAGCACTTCATGATGACGGAAGTGAGTGCTACGGGGCGGTAGTCGTTTAGCTCAGTTACCTTAGCTTTCTTGGGAACAGGAACAATGGTGGCCCTCTTGAAGCATGTGGGAACAGCAGACTGGGCTAGGGATTGATTGAATATGTCCGTAAACCCAACAGCCAGCTGGTCTGCGCATGCTCTGAGGGCGCGGCTGGGGATGCCATCTGGGCCTGCAGCCTTGCGAGGGTTAACACGTTTAAATGTTTTACTCACGTCGGCTGCAGTGAAGGAGAGTCCGCATGTTTTGGTTGCGGGCCGTGTCAATGGCACTGTATTGTCCTCAAAGCATGCAAAAAAGTTATTTAGTCTGCCTGGGAGCAAGGCATCCTGGTCCGTGACTGGGCTGGTTTTCTTTTTGTAATCCGTGATTGACTGTAGACCCTGCCACATACTTCTTGTGTCTGAGCCGTTGAATTGCGATTCTACTTTGTTTCTATACTGACGCTTAGCTTGTTTGATTGCCTTGCGGAGGGAATAGTTACACTGTTTGTATTCGGTCATGTTTCCGGTCACCTTGCCCTGATTTAAAGTAGTGGTTCGCGCTTTCAGTTTCACGCGAATGCTGCCATCAATCCACAGTTTCTGGTTTGGGAATGTTTTAATCGTTGCTATGGGAACGACATCTTCAACGCACGTTCTAATGAACTCGCTCACCGAATCAGCGTATTCGTCAATGTTGTTGTTTGACGCAATACGAAACATATCCCAGTCCACGTGATGGAAGCAGTCCTGGAGCGTGGAATCAGATTGGTTGGACCAGCGTTGAACAGACCTCAGCGCGGGAGCTTCTTGTTTTAGCTTCTGTCTGTAGGCAGGGAGCAACAAAATGGAGTCGTGGTCAGCTTTTCCGAAAGGATGGCGGGGGAGGGCCTTATATGCATCGCGGAAGTTAGAATAGCAATGATCCAAGGTTTTACCAGCCCTGGTTGCGCAATTTATATGCTGATACAATTTAGGGAGTCTTGTTTTCAGATTAGCCTTGTTAAAATCCCCAGCTACAATGAATGCAGCCTCAGGATGTGTGGATTCCAGTTTGCAAAGAGTCAAATAAAGTTTGTTCAGAGCCATCGATGTGTCTGCTTGGGGGGGAATATATACGGCTGTGATTATAATCGAAGAGAATTCCCTTGGTAGATAATGCGGTCGACATTTGATTGTGAGGAATTCTAAATCAGGTGAACAGAAGGACTTGAGTTCCTGTATGTTGTTGTGACCACACCACGTCTCGTTAACCATAAAGCATACGCCCCCGCCCCTCTTCTTACCAGAAAAATGTTTGTTTCTGTCGGCGCGATGCGTGGAGAAACCAGCTGGCTGCACCGACTCCGATAGCGTCTCTCGAGTGAGCCATGTTTCTGTGAAGCAAAGAACGTTTACAGTCCCTGATGTCCCTCTGGAATGCTACCCTTGCTCGGATTTCATCAACCTTGTTGTCAAGAGACTGGACATTGGCGAGTAGTATGCTAGGGAGTGGCGCGCGATGTGCCCGTCTCCGGAGCCTGACCAGAAGACCGCTTAGTTTGCCTCTTTTACGACGTCGTTGTTTTGTGTCGCAGGCTGGGATCCATTCCGTTGTCCTGGGTGGAAGGCAGAACACAGGATCCGCTGCGGGAAAGTCATATTCTTGGTCGTACTGATGGTGAGTTGACGCTGCTCTTATATTCAGTAGTTCTTCTCGACTGTATGTAATGAAACCTAAGATGACCTGGGGTACCAATGTAAGAAATAACACGTAAAAAAACAAAAACTGCATAGTTTCCTAGGAACGCGAAGTGAGTGGGCCATCTCTGTCGGCGCCTGAGGTAGAGCGGGGTCCATGTCCCGCACCCGAGCCGCCGCCATGAAAGAGGCCCACCCGGACCCTCCCCTTTATATTAGGTTTTTGCGGCCGGAGTCCGCACCTTTGTGAGGGGGGTACTGTCACGCCCTGACCTGAGTATTCTTTGTTTTCTTTATATATTTTGGTTAGGTCAGGGTGTGACGAGGGTGGTATGTGTGTTTTGTCTCATCTAGGGTTTTTTGTATGTCTAGGTGTGTGTCTAGTCTAGACATATTGTAGGTCTATGGTGACCTGGATTGGTTCCCAATCAGAGGCAGCTGTTTATCTTTGTCTCTGATTGGGGATCCTATTTAGGTTGCCATTTTCCAGTTTGGGTTCGTAGGTTATTGTCTATGTGATGTTGCATGTTAGCACTCTGTTTCTATAGCGGTCACGTTCGTCTGGTTAGTTTGTTTGTTTGTTTTAGTGTATTTCGTGTTTTTTCCGTCTTTCATTAAATCATGCATTCACAACACGCTGCGCTTTGGTCCGCTTCTTACGACGATTGTGACATGGAGGAAAAACTAATACCTGAAGTTAGGGAGTTAGCTAGCTAACGTTAGCCAACTTTTGGCTAGCGCTAACTGGCGAAAACTAGCCAATTTAATTTACTTCTGTTGAAATGGGACAAAAAGGCTACAAAACGTTTCCGTACACACACCAGCTGTTAGAAACTACTATTTGACAGATAGCTGGCTGTGGTAGGTACTAGCTAGCTAACTAGTTAATTCTCTACAGACAGAACTTCATTCGAGAGCGGATGAAACATTAGCTGACATTACATGTCAGTTACACTACTAACTCAGCACTGGGAACACAAGTCAAACAGCAGATACGTTTGCCACCTACATCAGTCAAATAAAGAGCAGCCAGTTTCTGCTCTGCTTGCTTTACAACTCTGAGAACATGCACAACACACAGACAGCAGCGCTGTGCTGGTCAGAAGCTTTGCCTTCACACAGCCTAAAATCAGCCGGCTGACATCGCCAAACAGCCTACCCGACAGCTCGGAGGCATTCGCGTGGTCCTAAAGCACAGCGATGCCGCTTTTTTTGTATCACAGTGAAATGATACAACTGGGGGGTCAACATGTTTATTTTAGAATGTGGGGGGTTCATGTCCCCCGCATCCCCAGTAAAAGTTGCGCACACATTGGATTTATGCATCAAATTGTAGACGGCTTGACAGAAATGGTAACAGAAGATGAATGTTGAACTTTTGTTGCACACATATCCAGATTATGCTTCATTCCATTTTGCGCAATGACGCTGTAGGTGTGTTCGAGTTGTTAGCTGCTTAAACTATGTGGTAACAATGGATACTTTTTGGTACATAACTCAAATACTTCAACACAATTGGTAACTTATTGGGAGCCAAATTGTACATAGTGATGATTGTGTCAATAATTCTCAAAGAAGCAGAAGTGTAATTAGAAATCAATTAGAATAGGTAACTAACTACCTGCTTATAAAATAACCCTGTATGCTCATTTCTACTGCATAGATCATCATCACAGATATCCAGGTGGTCAGAAACACATTCAAATGGACAGAGCTAAGAGAAATATGATAATGCTCCATTAGAACACCCCTGTGAGCAGTGAGAGATTGCCTGACATGATTGGTTTCGCGAACTTGATGGACCCCGTGCTAACCCACCTCCCCAATGTTTGTCTGCCTTCTGCCCAATGCATTCTGGGGCATGTGTCTGTATGTGTGCGTCTCACACCACCTGCCATCACCACCCAAACCGACAGCTGCCTCTCATCAATATTAACTGGCTACTGTGACAGTATGGCGCCCCTGGTGGCAGTCTGTGGTTCCCTGAGGACCTCCAGGAGCATCATGGCCTATCCACCTCACCGTGCTCTGTTATCACTTATTCATCCAACACCTGTTCCCACCCCCTCACTCTGACCTGCTGAGGTGGGGTGCCTGTGGCTTGTGGCTTATTGCTGGCTTTCCACCCCCCTTCAACGATCCACCCCTCCCTTTGCTACTGTATGTGATGCAAAGTGGAACGAGAGACGCATATAGGGGGGAAATCAGTCGGGCTAATGCTAAGCGCTAAAGGCAGACCCATCGCTCAAGCTCTTCTCGATCTGTTATGGCGGGGGGATCGGCTCTCACTTTTGCATCCTGAGGAGAATTAATTCCAACAGCTTTGGCATTCCAATAGAGAGTGTATTGTTCAAACACTGTTGGTGTATTGGGGGGGGGGAGTCCTCAACTCTGCGCTGGTGCAGTTCATTCCCATCAAACGTGCTCCACTTACGATCGGTATCAGATTCACCTTATTACCCAAATTGATTCAAGGACATACAGCAACTATAGCTCCAGTGTTGCTGCATCTGCCCTCTACTCTATATATTTATTTTATTTCAGGCTACTCAAGGCTACCCAGATAGAAAGAGCTAGGGCAGAATCAAACATTTGTTTTCATACAGCAGTTGACTTGCGTAAGGAGAGGAAAAAACGGCGCCATTGTTTTGCTTGACAAAACGATTAGCTCCTCTCTGACAGTGCACACAGCAATGGCTAATCGGTTAGCGCTCTCGTTTCTGTCTCTCCCCGTGCCCAGGCTTGGGGAAAGGATTCCTTTTGGATGACACACAAAAAATATAAAGAATGCACTAGGAAGAATGGAGCTGTCAAGAGTAATGGATCCTTGAATAGTATTTTCTGCTTTATTAGTCATACTTAATAGCTTTGAAGGAGCTATGAGGGATGTGAAAGGCCTTTGTTTGAAATCCATAACTTATGGCAAATGATTTTTGTGATGAAATAATATCATCTGACAATTGAATTTTGTACAGAGGGGGCCCATTTTTCACTATTCGGAAGAAATCTCTTATGATGGCATTTTGATTAGTGGCAGGGCGAGCTCCAGAAATAAAAAAAGAGAAGCACATATAGTGGCAACACACACAGCAAGAATAAAATGGCAAACACTAGCATTGACTTTCATTGGCTAAGACTGTGACATTGTTAATCTTCATCAAATGCATTCTCTTTCATTGTGCTTCCAGACCAATTTTCCTTTGAATCGGAAGTGCTGCATTTCATAGAATTCACATTTCAACAATGTTTGTGAAAACCCAGCCATGGACAACGGAATTAATATGGATCAATCTGGCATACTCCAATAAGTAATGTTGAGAAATATTGGAAATATTGGGTTAGCACGTGCAATGTTAGGGGTAGAATTCTGCAGTAGAAATAGGATAAATAGAGTACTTCAATGGTCAGAAAGATAGACCAATGGATGAGTTTTGGAACAAGAGCTTCTTCTCTCACAGATCAATATAACATTATAGCCAGATATCAACTGTTTGTTGTGAATGAATAGTATGTACACCATATATACAAAAGTATGGACACCCCTTCAAATAAGCGGATTTGTGTAACGGTTTTCTTCTATCTCCTCCTCTGAAGAGGAGGTGTAGCAAGGATCGGACCAAAATGCAGCGTGGTAATTTTCATACATGTTTAATAGACAAATAAACACAAACAATACAAAACAAGAAACGAACCGCAAAAACCTAAACAGCCTATCTGGTGCAAACAAACACAGAGACAGGAACAATCACCCACGAAACACTCAAAGAATATGGCTGCCTAAATATGGTTCCCAATCAGAGACAACGATAAACAACTGCCTCTGATTGAGAACAACTTCAGGCAACCATAGACTTTCCTAGAAAACCCCACTATACCACAATCCCAATACCTACAAAAAAAACCAAGACAAAACACACCACATAATAAACCCATGTCACACCCTGGCCTGACCAAAATAATAAAGAAAACACAAAATACTTAGACCAGGGCGTGACAATTTGGCTATTTCAGCCACACCCGTTGCTGACAGGTGTGCACATTGAGTACACAGCCATGCAATCTCCATAGAAAAAACATTGTCAGTATAAGGGCCTTAATGAAGAGCTCAGTGACTTTCAGAGTGGCACCGTCATAGAATGTCACCTTTCCAACAATTCCTATCCTGCTAGAACTAGAGAAGAACGCTACCTGCCCCAATACCTGCCCCTGACTGCCCTTAACCAGCACAAAAACATCCTGTGGCGTACTGCATTAGCATCGAATAGCCCCTGCGATATGCAACATTTCAGGAACCAATATACACAGGCAATTAGGAAAGCGAAGGGTAGCTTTTTCAAACAAAAATATTCATCCTGTAGCACAAACTCCCAAACGTTCTGGGACACTGTGAAGTCCATGGAGAATAAGAGCATCTCCTCCCAGCTGCCCACTCCACTGAGGCTAGGAAACATTGTCACCACCGATAAATCCACGATAATTGACAATTTCAATAAGCATTTTTCTACGGCTGGCTATACTTCCAACCTGGCTACCCCTACCCCGGTCAACAGCACTGCACCCCCCACAACTTGCCCAAGCCTCCCCAGCCTTCACCCAAATCCAGATACCCGATGTTCTGAAAGAGCTGCAAAATCTGGACCCCTACAAATCAGCTGGGCTAGACAATCTGGACCCTGTCTTTCTAAAATGAACGCCGTAATTGTTGCAACCCCTATTATTAGCCTGTTCAACCTTTCTTTCGTATTGTCTGAGATCCCCAAAGATCGGAAAGCTGCCACGGTCATCCCCCTCGTCAAAGGGGGAGACACTCTAGACCCAAACTGTTACAGACCTATATCTATCCTACTCTGCCGTTCTAAGGTCTTTGAAAGCCAAGTTAAAGAACAGATCACTGACCATTTCGAATCCCACCATACTTCTCCGCTATGCAATCTGGTTTCTGAGCTGGTCATGGGGGCACCTCAGCCACGCTCAAGGTCCTAAATGATACCATGACTGCCATCGATAAAAGACAATACTGTGCAGCTGTAATCATCGACCTGGCCAAGGCTTTCGACTGTCAATTTTTTATTTATTTCACCTTCATTTAACCAGGTAGGCTAGTTGAGATTGAGTTCTCATTTGCAACTGCGACCTGGCCAAGATAAAGCAAAGCAGTTTGACACATACAACAACACAGAGTTACACATGGAACAAACAAACATACAATCAATAATACAGTCGAAAAATCTATATACAGCATGTGCAAATGAGGGAGGATAAATAGGCCATGGTGGCGAAGTAATTACAATATAGCAATTAAACACTGGAATTGTAGAATGTGCAGAAAATGAATGTGCAAGTAGAGATACTGGGGTGCAAAGGAGCAAGATAAATAAATAAATAAATAAATAAATAAATAAATACAGTATGGGGATGAGGTAGATTGGATGGGCTATTTACAGAAGGGCTATTTACAGGTTCAGGGATCTGTGAGCTGCTCTGACAGCTGGTGCTTCAAGCTATTAAGGGAGGTAGGAGTCTCCAGCTTTAGTGATTTTGCAGTTCGTTCCAGTCATTGGCAGCAGAGAACTGGAAGGAGATGCGGCCAAAGGAAGAATTGGCTTTGGGGTGACCAGTGAGATATTCCTGCTGGAGCTTGTGTTACGGGTGGGTGCTGCTATGGTGACCAGTGAGCTGAGAAACCTAGCAGAGACTTGTAGATGACCTGGAGCCAGTGGGTTTGGCGACGAGTATGAAGTGAGGGCCAGCCAACGAGAGCATACAGGTTGCAGTGGTGGGTAGTATATGGGGCTTTGGTGATAAAATGGATGGCACTGTGATAGACTGCATCCAATTTGCTGAGTAGAGTGTTGGAGGCTATTTTGTAAATGACATCGCCAAAGTTGAGGATCGGTAGGATGGTCAGTTTTACGAGGGTACTGTATGTTTGGCAGCATGAGTGAAGGGTGCTTTGTTGCGAAATAGGAAGCCGATTCTAGATTTAATTAATCTCTCTGGGATAGATGGGACATTAGCGTCCCACATGGCCAAAATACAGCGAAAATGCAGAGCGCCAAATTCAAATAAATTACTATACAAATTAAACTTTCAAGAAATCACACATGCAATGCACCAAATTAAAGCTACACTTGTTGTGAATCCAGCCAACGTGTTAGATTTAAAAAAGGCTTTACAGCGAAAGCAAACCATGCTATTATCTGAGGGTAGCGCCCCAGCAAACATATTTCAACCCTCCAGGCACAACACAAAATGCAGAAATAAAGATATAATTCATGCCTTACCTTTGACAAGCTTCTTCTGTTGGCACTCCAATATGTCCCATAAACATCACAAATGGTTATTTTGTTCAATTAATTCTGTCAATATATATCCAAAATGTTCATTTATTTTAGCGCCGTTTGATCTAGAAAAACACTGGTTCCAACTCGCGCAACATAACTACAAAATTTCTCATAAGTTACCTGTAAGCTTTGTCCTAACATTTCAAAGTACTTTCCTAATAAAACTTTAGGTATTTTTTAACCTAAATAATTGATAAAATTGAAGACGGGATATACTGTGTTCAATCCCGGAGGAAAACAAAGTGGAGCGTGCTTTTCAGGTCACACGCCTCTATCAAAGAGTACACTTCCCTCTAGCCTCATTCTGGACAGTGCTACTTCTTCATTTCTCAAAGGAAAAACCTCAACCAATTTCGACTGTTGACATCCAGTGGAAGCGATAGCAACTGCAAGAAACTTGCTTAGAAATCTGGATTCCCAATGAAAACCCATTGAAAAGAGAGTGACCTCAAAAAAACAAAAATTCTGAATGGCTTGTCCTTGGTGTTTCGCCTGCCAAATAAGTTCTGTTATACTCACAGACCTGATTCAAACAGTTTTTGAAACTTCCAGAGTGTTTTCTATCCTAATCTATGAATACTATGCATATCTTAGCTTCTGGGCCTGAGTAGCAGGCAGTTTACTTTGGACACACTTTTCATCCGGATGTGAAAATACTGCCCCCTTGGATTGGAGATGCTTAATGTGAATCTGGAAGGAGAGTTTACAGTCTAACCAGACACCTAGGGATTTGTTGTTGTCAAGATATTCTAAGTCAGAACCGTCCAGAGTAGTGATGCTGGACGGGCGGGCAGGTGCGGGCAGCGATTGGTTGAATAGCATGCATTTAGTTTTACTTGCATTTAAGAGCAGTTGGAGGCCACGGAAGGAGAGTTGTATGGCATTGAAGCTCATCTGGAGGTTAGTTAACACAGGGTCCAAAGAAGTGCCAGAGGTATACAGAATGGTTTTCGTCTGCGTAGAGGTGGATCAAAGCATCACCTGCAGCAAGAGCGACATCATTGATGTATACAGAGAAGAGAGTCGGCCTGAGAATTGAACCCTGTGGCACAAGGATAGAGACTGCCAGAGGTCCGGACAACAGGCCCTCCGATTTGACACACTGAGCTCTATCAAATAAGTAGTTGGTGAACCAGGTGAGGCAATCATTTATAAGTCTTTGCTAGGTAAAGCGCCGCCTTATCTCAGCTCACTGGTCACCATAGCAGCACCCACCCGTACCAGCAGGTATATTTCACTGGTCACCCCCAAAGCCAATTCCTACTTTGGCCGCCTTTCCTTCCAGTTCTCTGCTGCCAATGACTGGAATGAATTGCAAATATCACTGAAGCTGGAGACTCATATCTCCCTCACTAACTTTAAGCATCAGCTGTCAGAGCAGCTTACATATCATTGCACCTGCACATAGCCCATCTGTAAATTGCCCATCCAACTACCTCATGCCCATATTGTTTTTTGTTGTTGTTTTTTTGCTCTTTTGCACCCCAGTATCTCTACTTGCACATTCATCTTCTGCACATCTATCACTCCAGTGTTTAAGTGCTAAATTGTAATTATTTTGCCACTATGGCCTATTTATTGCCTTACCTCCCTAGTCTTATCTCATTTGCACAAGCTGTATATAGAATTTTTCTACTGTATAATTGACTGTACGTTTGTTTATTCCATGTGAAACTCTGTGTTGTTGTTTGTGTCGCACTGCTTTGCTTTATCTTGGCCAGGTCGCATTTGTAAATTAGAACTTGTTCTCAACTGGCCTTCCTGGTTAAATAAAGGTGAGATAAAAAAATATTTAACATGTATTGTGCCACCTGTAAAGTTTGGTGGTTGAGGACTAATGGGCTGGGGGTGTTTTTCACGGTTCAAGCTAGGCCCCTTAGTTCACGTGAAGGGAAATTTTAAAGCTACAGAATTAAATTACATTCTAGATGATTCTGTGATTCCAACTTTGTGGCAACAGTTGGGGAAGGCCCTTTCCTGTTTCAGCATGACAATGCCCCAGTGCACAATGTGAGGTCCATACAGAAATAATTTGTTGATCGGTGTGGAAGAACTTGACTGGCCTGCAAAGAGCCCTGACATCAACTCCATCGAACACCTTTGGGATGAATTGGAACACTGACTGCGAGCCAGGCTTAATCGTCCAACGTCAGTGTCCGATCTCAGTAACTCTCTTGTGGCTGAATAGAAGCAAGTCCCTACAGCAATCTTCCAACATCTAGTGGAAAACCTTCCCAGAAGAGTGGAGGCTGTTATAACAGCAAAGGAGTGCCCATGATTTTGGAATGAGATGCTCGATGAGCAGTCGTCTACATACCTTTGATCGTGTAGTGTAAGTTTTCACACAGTGCACCCTACCTCACCCTAGATCTGTCGTGACTTTTGCTTCCAAACAACCTAAAATAGATCATTTCCATGGTGTGACTCAGATGACGCTGTACTCACGTTGGATATCGATGGTGACGACAGCATCTTTACCGTTGGGCGCTGCCTTGTTTGAAGCCCGACAGGTGATCCGTTGGCCTGTCTCGATGTTGGAGGCAGAGAGGTAGAGTGTGCTGACTGTGCTCTCCCTTCGCCCATCCCGTAAAAGTGTCTGAGGAATCATTAAAAGACCAAAGATTATCACTAGCTATTACAGTTACAAGATGTCTTCCTTTCATTACATTTACCTTGTGTTCATTTAGCATTCTTATCCAGTGTGACTAGAGTAACTAAGGTAGATAAGACAATCACATATCACAGCCATGCAAGTACAACCTTCTACAGTACAGTATGTATTGTCATGACTGTCCTGATCAGGTCAGGTTACAGGAGACCACAACTCTACAGATCATCTCTCAACCCCAACAGAGGAGGAGAGATCTAGGAGTCTGAAGATGTGCCCCTGGTAAATCTCAGGCCACAGACAAATTCCTTTGTCCTGTTACTATGGAGAACCATCCTCAGAACATTAAACATGAAATAAAGGGATTTTGGAACAATGGCTTCCATCAGCCACAATGGTGGTCATGACAATAGATGGAATATGAAAATGTATGTCATTTTTGTTTTGTTATTAAAGGTTAATAGACGTTATTACAAAAACATTTTAACATGAAGAGTTTTCCTAGTATATGCTTGATGTTTTTACATTGTACGTTGTGTGGAAAATGTCCAAATCAAAGCGATTGTTTTGGGGAAGATGAAATGTTAAGTTAGTTGTCTAAAATTGGATTTGAGTAATATCTGTACTTTGCCTCATTAACTTGGTACGCCCAGAGAATTGCCCTAAAGGCGGTTACGCCCACTTCTGACCCAAGGGTATAAAACCTGTGAGTAGAGAATTTACAGCAGGACTACGTGACCCCAGCTGCAGCAAGGTCTAAAAAAAGTCAACGAACCCAGAACGCAACCCACGTTTGAGGACAAAGAAATCCTTTTCTACCCAAGCTACGGATGAGTAGCTGTGTCTAAGCGGGTGAATTCAAGTCGAACCACTTAGCCTCCATCTCCCATAGAATCGTGGTATCTAAAGGGTTTCATTCCTATGCTGCGAGCTCTGAGCTACAGAGCTGTCTGTCCTCAGAAGACCCCTTCCAGAGAAAAGGGTGAGGGAACAGACTCCTAAGCCAAAAAGGACACTGACATCAGGAGGACGAGCAGGGAGGTGCACAGGAGAAGTGCGTCATCGAACAGCGGAAAGGTCCACGCAGAGAATCCTCAGAGATCATCCCCACGTAATTACATCATTATATTCTGACCCATAAGAGCGGCAGTTTGGGGCAAGGCTAGGGTTAGAATAGCATAGCTGACAAATTCACCCAAATGTATATGTCTCTTGTGTACTTTCTTTTTTCTCTCTCTTTTGAAATCCTCATTGTGGGTAACACGCGCCATAGTGTGTTGGCCCGTTATACTAAGTTCTAATCAATAGCCTATAATGTGTTTTGTCTATGTGTATCTTTTATCATCATTTTAGCTTTTTAGTAAATAAATATTCAACTAAGATTGGTGTGGTACGAATTCATTAGTGAGACCCGGGTCCGTGCAGATTCACGGGCTATATGACGTTCAGAACGAGATTGGTAGAGGTAACTGGTTAATTAGCGGCTGTTGTAAAATCAATATTCTGATATTCTTTGAGTTAATTTGGGAAATAGAAACTCAATAAAAACTCATTTTCCGATGGTGCTCCAGGTTAATGAGTTAATAATTGCTTGATTCAGTTAATCATGCAATTAGAAACTTGTAATCATTCGATGAGCAACAGTCGTCACAATAACTAATACAACGTCACGACAGTATGTAGGGAGCAATAGGTTTACAGTACATCATGCAATGTTTGTACTGTATGACCTATAGGATTTTGCACATGTTTTCCATAAATCTCATGTATGTCTTGCCCTGACTTACATAGTAATATCATAGTAGTTACATATTTGGAATTACATAGTTATAGAGTTTATTGGTATACATCATTAACAGATTTGTGATGTCATACGCAGGTTAGCATTTCTCATTATGAATCTGATTCAGGGGGCAGCTCTTTATAGTGGTCACTAGCTGGCACAGCCACAAAGACATATGATCTGATTTGAAACCTAACCCTAAACTTAACCCTAACCTTAACCACAAGGATAACCCTAATATCTAACCCTAACCTTAAAAACATTTTTGTTTTCATGAACCTGTACAATATTTAGACTTTGTAGCTGGCCTATTTAGTGGAAATTGCTTAGTTCTGCCTAGAGGACAAGACTCATCCCAATTCAAATCAAATCAAAAATGTTTTGTCACATACACATGGTTAGCAGATGTTAATGCGGGTGTAGCGAAATGCTTGTGCTTCTAGTTCCGACAATGCAGTAATAACGAACAAGTAATCTAACTAACAATTCCAAAAAACTACTGTCTTATACACACAAGTGTAAGGGGATAAAGAATATGTACATAAGGATATATGAATGAGTGATGGTACAGAGCAGCATAGGCAAGATACAGTAGATGATATCGAGTACAGTATATACATATGAGATGAGTATGTAAACCAAGTGGCATAGTTAAAGTGGCTAGTGATACATGTATTACATAAGGATGCAGTCGATGATATAGAGTACAGTATCTACGTATGCATATGAGATGAATAATGTAGGGTAAGTAACATTATATAAGGTAGCATTGTTTAAAGTGGCTAGTGATATATTTACATCATTTCCCATCAATTCCCATTATTAAAGTGGCTGGAGTAGAGTCAGTGTCATTGACAGTGTGTTGGCAGTAGCCACTCAATGTTAGTGGTGGCTGTTTAACAGTCTGATGGCCTTGAGATAGAAGCTGTTTTTCAGTCTCTCGGTCCCAGCTTTGATGCACCTGTACTGACCTCGCCTTCTGGATGACAGCGGGGTGAACAGGCAGTGGCTCGGGTGGTTGATGTCCTTGATGATCTTTATGGCCTTCCTGTAGCATCGGGTGGTGTAGGTGTCCTGGAGGGCAGGTAGTTTGCCCCCGGTGATGCGTTGTGCAGACCTCACTACCCTCTGGAGAGCCTTACGGTTGAGGGCGGTGCAGTTGCCATACCAGGCGGTGATACAGCCCGCCAGGATGCTCTCGATTGTGCATCTGTAGAAGTTTGTGAGTGCTTTTGGTGACAAGCCGAATTTCTTCAGCCTCCTGAGGTTGAAGAGGCGCTGCTGCGCCTTCCTCACGATGCTGTCTGTGTGAGTGGACCAATTCAGTTTGTCTGTGATGTGTATGCCGAGGAACTTAAAACTTGCTACCCTCTCCACTACTGTTCCATCGATGTGGATGGGGGTGTTCCCTCTGCTGTTTCCTGAAGTCCACAATCATCTCCTTAGTTTTGTTGACGTTGAGTGTGAGGTTATTTTCCTGACACCACACTCCGAGGGCCCTCACCTCCTCCCTGTAGGCCGTCTCGTCGTTGTTGGTAATCAAGCCTACCACTGTTGTGTCGTCCGCAAACTTGATGATTGAGTTGGAGGCGTGCGTGGCCACGCAGTCGTGGGTGAACAGGGAGTACAGGAGAGGGCTCAGAACGCACCCTTGTGGGGCCCCAGTGTTGAGGATCAGCGGGGAGGAGATGTTGTTGCCTACCCTCACCACCTGGGGGCGGCCCGTCAGGAAGTCCAGTACCCAGTTGCACAGGGCGGGGTCGAGACCCAGGGTCTCGAGCTTGATGACGAGTTTGGATGGTACTATGGTGTTAAATGCTGAGCTGTAGTCGATGAACAGCATTCTCACATAGGTATTCCTCTTGTCCAGATGGGTTAGGGCAGTGTGCAGTGTGGTTGAGATTGCATCGTCTGTGGACCTATTTGGGCGGTAAGCAAATTGGAGTGGGTCTAGGGTGTCAGGTAGGGTGGAGGTGATATGGTCCTTGACTAGTCTCTCAAAGCACTTCATGATGACGGAAGTGAGTGCTACGGGGCGGTAGTCGTTTGGCTCAGTTACCTTAGCTTTCTTGGGAACAGGAACAATGGTGGTCCTCTTGAAGCATGTGGGAACAGCAGACTGGTATAGGGATTGATTGAATATGTCCGTAAACACACCGGCCAGCTGGTCTGCGCATGCTCTGAGGGCGCGGCTGGGGATGCCGTCTGGGCCTGCAGCCTTGCGAGGGTTAACACGTTTAAATGTCTTACTCACTTCGGCTGCAGTGAAGGAGAGACCGCATGTTTTCGTTGCAGGCCGTGTCAGTGGCACTGTATTGTCCTCAAAGCGGGCAAAAAAGTTATTTAGTCTGCCTGGGAGCAAGACATCCTGGTCCGTGACTGGGCTGGGTTTCTTCCTGTAGTCCGTGATTGACTGTAGACCCTGCCACATGCCTCTTGTGTCTGAGCCGTTGAGCCAATTCACGTCAACCTGCATGTCATACTGGACAGATGGGAACAGTCGTCTTTCTATCGTTTGCCTTCTCAATCTGCATGCCTTGATATGTCAAGTCATGAAATGACTCAAAGTATGTGAATCCAAAACCCAGACTCATCATTGGATAAAGATTAAACATATTGGTTCTCTGTCTCCAAAATATTTTTTTATGATGCATTTAAATGAAGCTGTTACCAGACTAAGAAGAATCAAAAGGACTTTACATCCTAACAGAGTGACATGTAAATATGACATGATAGGTGCCAGGTAGCCTAGCAGTTAAGAGCATTGGGCCAGTAACTGAATGGTTGCTGGTTTGAATCCCCTAACTGACTACATAAAAAATCTGTCGATGTGTCCTTGAGCACGTAACCCTAATTAATCCTGTAAATTGCTCTGGATATGAGCATCTGCTAAATGATGTAATCAGTATCAAATGTGATACATATCAAATATGCTATACAGATGTTGATACTAAGTACTTACAAAGTAAGTATACACTGCCCTTCCAAATCCTGATACAATAATATACACGTCTAAGTGGCTTGCCTCTGTCTAATTTCTGGGTTTATATTGAGTGAAGGGAGCGCTCTCCAGTGGGTTTGTTTGGGTTAGACTCACCCTGGAACAAGCAAGACTACACTGCGAGATTGTCATGGGGCCGCTTCTTTAAATGCGCCTCTCACTTTCTCTGTTTCCTACCCAGGGCTGACAAAGTGAACAAATTGCCCAAGAACACATCCATAATGTAGAGTGATGGAATGCTTTCTCTTTTTTCGTCATGTTGAAAGTGCGACGTGAGTGCTCCATCTTGCCCTGTGGATCAAATTAAAAATCTCAGCTGTCATTAAATTGACAGAGCGAGGCCTTTTATAGGACAGCTGTTTGGAGGAAGAGAAAAGTGAATGCAGCAGCAGAGAGGAAGATAGGAAGAGGGGGAAGGATTCCTCCAATTTGAGGTGGAGAGAGCACACCTCTTATCAAGGGCCAAAGGACACATTTGAAGTGCACAATCAATGTATTTATGCAAACTTAATTTGAGTGTGTGCACTTTTTAGAGTTTAAGAGTTTTTATAGTTTTCAGCTAAGGTGTTGAGTTGACATTTGCTGCAGTTACAGTCAGAGCAACCCCCTGAATTCTCTACATTGGTGTCAGAAGCGGGGTCATCAAAGGCATGCCTGGGCATGAGGGACTTGAGATAAAGAAGTGTGCGGCACTCTTTTTGTAGGACGGGGATAGAGTAGCAAACTTAATCCAGCTTGAATTTCTTGGTGTAATGGCTAAGCTGTTCAGTTGGCAGTCGTTGGACCCAGGTTTGAGTACCGGTCGGGGCTACCCATGAATTCGCTCCAATACGTACAAATAGAGCTGTCCTTTTTGAAAGAGTCAGGTCAGCACAGAGATCAATCAAAACTAGCCCAAACCACACCTACAGGGAAATGATAAAACTGGGGCGGGGACAAATACCTTAGAGTACATGGCACCATTCAGGACCTGCCCGTTGCGGATCCAGATGATGGAGGCAGCAGGTTTGGCATTGTCGGCGTGGCATGTCAAGTTGAGGGGGTCACCGGCTCTTAGACTCACCACAGGAGCCCCCATAATCACAGGGTCTTCAGGGGGAACTGTGGGGGACCATAAAGATGGATTTAGTTCAATTGCATTGCATTCTGTAAAATGTGTACTGTTGTAGAGCAGTTAAAGGCTTAGTAGTTCACCTAAATTACATATTGGTTTTCTTACCCTGTAAGCAGTTTATGGACAAGTTAAACAGCAATCCTTGATTCATTTAGTTGACCTGGCCAATATTTGCCCCTAAACCAACGCAGGTGTACAAGGAAATCAATATGTTGTTTTGCAATTTCAATTAACTATCAATTTAAGAGGCATTGCTATGCCATTGTATGCCAACTCAGGTTAACACCTCTGACGTTTCAGTCTGATACAAAAATCTAGAATAAAATACGCTTAATTTCTGAGCAGCATGGAGGCTGCATTATGTAAATTCACCATAGTACATATCAAAATATTGTACGCCATATTTGTTTTCAACAAGTAGCCTACATTTCAAATTCACATGAATTGGTAAGAATATGTTTACACTTTGTGTTGCATAGAGGTTATACACCATCATGCTCACCCTTGCTGCTGCTTTGAGTGGTCTCTTCCCACTGGGCACACACTGGTTGAATCAAAGTTGTTTCCACGTCATTTCAATGAAATTACGCTGAACCAAAGTGGAATAGACATTGAATTGATGTCTGTGCCCAGTGGGGGTTCTGACGCTTCTCACAGGTGAGCGATGACATATTGAGGCAAAAGAGGAAGCAGAAACTGGAGAGTCTGCCTCCGTTCATGCAGGAGAAACGGGGGAACAAAAGAAAGAAAGGAAGGCAGAAAGGAAAGAAGGTAGCTAGTTGGGGAGAGCTTGGCCGAATCCAAGCTTGTGAATGGCACTGATTACTTTCTTGTTTGAAACCAGCTCTGATCACCCTCAATTTTATTCAAACTCCAGTGAATTATTGATTGAGCACTCAGCTCATTAGAGAGCAGATCTGGAGCAAGCCTGAATCAAAGGCAACATGCAGCTGGCACATCCTGAGTGCTTGGAAGAAAGAGAGTGAGGGACAGAGAGAGAAAGCAGCATATGTAGATGCTCTCTCCCTCACTCCTTAACATGCTTAATATGCACTTCCATGCACTTCATATGTAACATATTACCTGAAACAGATACAAAACAAGGCATATCATCATCACCACCACCTCAATTCCATACTTACACATTGTTCACCACTACTGTCGCCTTCCACCACCTCTACTGCCTTCGCTGCATTCACTTCATTAGCGTCATACATTTTCCTTCCCTCCCATGGGTAATTCAGGCGAGAGGTACAGTATAGCTTGCTAGCTCGCCACATGCAGACAAACGGCGGAAGCAGCAGGAGAGTTAAAGTGAAGAGAATTTGATGAAGGTGGAGTTCGAGGGAGCTAGCTGGCTTCATTAGGGCCTGGACTTGGCCCCTTTGCTCATTACTCATCCCTCACAGTTGGGGGAGAACTGATTAGAGCCCTGGCTAGCGCTTTCACCTTTGTCAGCCATATTTGTTCAGCACAGTTACATTGCGACTCGTAGAGCAAGAGAACACTTCTGACTTCTGGGGAGCCAGAGGAGGCAGAGGAGGTAGAATGGAATTCTCCAAAGAGGCGTGTAACTGTTGTGAGAGTGACTGTGCTGCAGCCAATACCACTTCCGTTCTTATCGTCCACAATACGGCCATTGAAAGGATGACAGTTCCACAGTGAACAATACCGTTCCACAGTGGCAAAGTGCTTTATGAGCAATGTTGGTCTATCTTTTTTTAGGTCCTCATATCTCCTCGCACATTGTCAACCTTGCTCGGTTCAGATCAGTGTGTGAGGAAGAAGGATATTGTAATTTATCTGATAGTGTTACCTATCTAGAACTGATCAAGTTTCCCTCCAGTTTGAGGAACCGTGGAGCTATGAGTCTGAATGGTTGTTCGTCTAACCCCCCATAAATATAAGATGGAAATATCAGTGAACTTGTTTTCAGAGAAATTTAAAAAGAGGGGGGGAGAACGGGAGAGGAAAGAATGGAGAACCCAATACATATTGAAAGGCCACAATGAGATATTATAGGGCGCATCAAAGAGTCATTCAACTTTACAGCTTTGAAGTAGTTCCAATGAAAGCTTAATCATCAAAAGAATACTAAAAGCGACTTTCAAAGGGAAAATAATGAATACTGTTAAGTAACCTTAGGAAGAATTTAAAAAGTGAAAGAGTAAATACTGAACGGTTTCAACAACCTTCACCTTGACCAAAATCTGCATATTGCATTTTTTTCATATTTTACAATCTGAATATGAAGACATTGCATGAATATACGAAATGTTAAAAGTGAAACAGCTTGAACAGATACAGTGAGAATAAATGGGCACATTTTGGAATTGTAAGTCACTTGAAGTCATTTCATGAAGGTGTTGCAATGGTGGAGTACCAGACAGGAGTTATATATCTTTAAAAAGAAACAGTACTCTAAAATCAAGTCATGATGAGGTAATTCCCTGAGTTTTCCTCCCTGAGTTTCCACGGTAATTATGCCATCTGTATCTTACTGGGGGACTAGATTTGTTATTGTTTGTTATTGACAAGGATCAGATTGTAAAACACTGGTTGCCCTGTGTTGTACTGCGAAGTTGGAAGAACATTTTTCTTCACACATTTTTATTTCTTCCCTAATGAGAAAAGCGAGAAGGCAATCATGTCAGGTTGGCAAGCTGCATTTGGTTTGCTTTCAATCTCTCTTGGACTATGTCCCAAATGGCATCCTATTCCCTATTTAGTGCACTACTTTTGATCAGGGCCCAAAAAGCTCTGTTCAAAAGTAGTGCACTATACAGGGAAAAGGGTGCCTTTTGAGAAGCAGCCTGGATGCTGTGAATAATTCAAGGAGCTCCTTTCTGTTCTGACTGGTGCAATACAGGAGGACCATTTTCAATATCTCTCGCTCTGTGATGCTAAATCAAGACACACTACAGCTGTCACTGGCACAACATATCACAAACAGGCACATTTACATTATTATCTGAGCACTAAACAAGCCGCTACTGGTAGCCATCTGTCCTTTCCTGCCTGCCTGCCTCTTTGTGTTGTCGGCTTCCTTTTCTCAGCCTAAGTCCTAAATGGCACCCCATTCCTTACTAAAGTGCACTACTTTTGGGAATAGGGAATAGGGTTCCATTTGGGACACAACCTCAGACTTGTTATGAGCTGGCAACAACAACACAGATGCCAACAACACACACTTTGAGTGTGTGAACCAGCTAAGCAATAGGCCTTGGGGGTGTGAACCAGCTAAGCAACAGGCCTTGGAGGTGTAAACCAGCTAAGCAACAGGCCTTGGAGGTGTGAACCAGCTAAGCAACAGGCCTTGGAGGTGTGAAACAGCTAAGCAACAGTCCCTGGAGGTGTGAACCAGCTAAGCAACAGGCCTTGGAGGTGTGAACCAGCTAAGCAACAGGCCTTGGGGCCCATAAAGATCCTACTAAATCCCTAATTCTATGTTGGGAGCTCTGCATAAAATCCTGACCAGTGCAGTGAGTTCACCATCCCACCTTCCCAGGTCTTGTGTTGTGTTAACAAGTCGTTCATCATGTCAGAGCTGAGGGCACAGGCTGGCATTTTTGCATTGGGTCGGCAAAGAAGCTAATACCGTGTGACTCATTACATGGGCCTAATTCACATCAGCAGTGATGTTTGGCCTTCAAAGCCAAGTTAGACCTCAGAGAGAAAGACAGAAGTAGAGGGAGAGAAAAGGAGGAGAGGAGGAGAGGGAGAGAATGGGGGGGAGAAAGAGAGAAACACATGAGGGCCTTCTCTCCAGTAACCCCACAGAGGCTCAACCCATCATCATTACCGACATGTTTGTGAATGTGGCATGGTCTAATGGTTCCAAATTGATGATTTAACGTGGCCAGTCAATAGATTTCTCATGCGCTGGCCGACACAGAGGCGGACTAATCACCCCCTACTTTAATTACTGTCGCTGGGTGCTGGAAGTCTCCTCTCTCCCCCTTCTCTCTCTACCCTCCTCTCTCTCTTTCTCTCTATCCACGCTAGGGCTTGGTTCTTTGTCACGGAATTACATTCTCTTTCTCTACGCTTGATTCACTGACCCCTTGGGATGGACCAAAGTCCTTCAGTTCTGTAGATGGGGAAAGGAGGGAAAATATAGCAATTTAATTTTAGAAAAAAAAACAGAGGGGAAGGGCAGCTTGGGGAAAATGTGACCCATTTTCAACTGTACCTGGATCTTGTTTTGAGATCTTAACATGCCTGTCTCGCAGGAATTGGCGGCCGGGGTGGATTAATCACCTTCATGGCGGGTTCACTGGCGGTACCACGTTTGTGCCTTTGCCATCGCCCTCTCACTTTTAGAACTTTAAGATGGATGACTTAATCAATCGTCTTCTTCACGTCAGCTGTTTGCATGCACTCAGCACACATTTTCTGAGCTCTCAGTGTATCCTTCTTGAAAGTACTCTCCCTCCTCTTGAAGCTGGAATCCTTACTGTTGAAACTGCCATGTCCGTTTGCGATATTACAACAACAAAGAAGTTACTGGGAGAAAGAACACAGTTTTTTTCCATTCGGACATCATCGCTAGAGCGATAGAATAGCAGCATATACAGTGGGGCAAGAAAGTATTTAGTCAGCCACCAATTGTGCAAGTTCTCCCACTTAAAAAGATGAGAGAGGCCTGTAATTTATCATAGGTACACTTTAACTATGACAGACAAAAGTAGAAAAAAAATCCAGAAAATCACATTGTAGGATTTTTAATGAATTTATTTGCAAATTATGGTGGAAAATAAGTATTTGGTCAATGACAGAAGTTTATCTCAATACTTTGTTATATACCCTTTGTTGGCAATGACAGAGGTCAAACGTTTTCTGTAAGTCTTCACAAGGTTTTCACACACTGTTGCTGGTATTTTGGCTTATTCCTCCATGCAGATCTCCTCTAGAGCAGTGATGTTTTGGGGCTGTTGCTGGGCAACACGGACTTTCAACTCCCTCCAAAGATTTTCTATGGGGTTGAGATCTGGAGACTGGCTAGGCCACTCCAGGACCTTGAAATGCTTCTTACGAAGCCACTCCTTCGTTGCCCGGGCGGTGTGTTGGGATCATTGTCATGCTGAAAGACCCAGCCACGTTTCATCTTCAATGCCCTTGCTGATGGAAGGAGGTTTTCACTCAAAATCTCACGATACATGGCCCCATTCATTCGTTCCTTTACACAGATCAGTCCTCCTGGTCCCCCCATGCTTAACAGTAGGTATGGTGTTCTTTGGATGCAACTCAGCATTCTTTGTCCTCCAAACACGACGAGTTGAGTTTTTACCAAAAAGTTATATTTTGGTTTCATCTGAACATATGACATTCTCTCAATCTTCTTCTGGATCATCCAAATGCTCTCTATCAAACTTCAGATGGGTCTGGACATGTACTGGCTTAAGCAGGGGGACACGTCTGGCACTGCAGGATTTGAGTCCCTGGTGGCGTAGTGTGTTACTGATGGTAGGCTTTGTTACTTTGGTCCCAGATCTCTGCAGGTCATTCACTAGGTCCCCCCGTGTGGTTCTGGGATTTTTGCTCACCGTGTGATCATTTTGACCCCACGGGGTAAGAACTTGTGTGGAGCCCCAGATCGAGGGAGATTATCAGTGGTCTTGTATGTCTTCCATTTCCTAATAATTGCTCCCACAGTTGATTTCTTCAAACCAAGCTGCTTACCTATTGCAGATTCAGTCTTCCCAGCCTGGTGCAGGTCTACAATTTTGTTTCTGGTGTCCTTTGACAGCTCTTTGGTCTTGGCCATAGTGAAGTTTGGATTGTGACTGTTTGAGGTTGTCGACAGGTGTCTTTTATACTGATAACAAGTTCAAACAGGTGCCATTATTAATACAGGTAACAAGTGGAGGACAGAGGAGCCTCTTAAAGTGTCACGCCCTGGTCTAAGTATTTTGTGTTTTTCTTCATGTATTGGGTCAGGCCAGGGTGTGGCATGGGGTTTTTGTATTGTGGTGTGTTTTGTCTTGGGGTTTTGGTGTGTGTGTATTGGGATTGTAGCTAGTGGGGTTATCTAGCAAGGTCTATGGCTGTCTGGAGTGGTTCTCAATCAGAGGCAGGTGTTTATCGTTGTCTCTGATTGGGAACACTATTTAGGCAGCCATATTCTTTGAGTTTGTCGTGGGTGATTGTCCTTAGTGTCCTGATGTCCTTGTTCTGTGTTAGTTTACACAAGTGTAGGCTGTTTCGGTTTTCGTTACGTTTATTGTTTTGTAGTGTTTGTGTTTAGTGTGTTTGTCATTAAACATGGATCGCAATCTACACGCTGCATTTTGGTCCGACTATCCTTCACACCTAGAGAACCGTAACATAAAGAAGAATTTACAGGTCTGTGAGAGCCAGAAATCTTGCTTGTTTGTAGGTGACCAAATACTTATTTTCCACCATAATTTGCAAATAAATTCATTAAAAATCCTACAATGTGATTTTCTGGATTTCTTTTCTCATTTTGTCTGTCATAGTTGAAGTGTACCTATGATGAAAATTACAGGCCTCTCTTATCTTTTTAAGTGGGTGAACTTGCACAATTGGTGGCTGACTAAATACTTTTTTGCCCCATTGTATGCATCATTTGTTTTTACCTTGATGTGTGACGCTCCCCTAGAACTCAAAACCTCTCCTTAGTCAACAAAACTAAAACAATAACAATGGCCGTGGAGCAGTAGAGTGGTGCTGTTCCCCCTACCATGGATCTTTAAGGCTTTTCCCTCCACTTTCCCCGCGGTGATCTATGCCACTGTAGCCCTTCACTAGCTTAGAAAGGGCCCACCCTGGGGCATTTGGTCTGAAATAGAATGACAATTACTTTGCCGTAAACAAATCAATTGAAATCTAATTGAACGAGTGAGTACTATGTCGCCACCGCCAACAAATGACACTACAGGAGATCGGCAATACAATTCAGCAGTACATTTGTGTCTCTGCGGGTCATAGCAGGGTGACTTGCCAGAGTTTGCCTGTCACACCGTCACACCGTGCCTTAGTGAATGTTCCCTCCCCAGATAAGAGAGATGCCACTGAAGTTAATTAAACTGTGCTTAATTTATATGGGAATGTAACGGGTCCCAGAGCCCAAGATAAGGAACAATTATAAGGAACAATTTGTTTCACCGCTCTGACTGGAGACTCCTGAGGGGCACAGTGTCAACTGATGCACAGGCAAGAGGAGAAAGGAGGAGAATTAAGACATTATTTCAGTCTCTCATGAAGGTAAGGATTTGTTGTGCCAAATACAAAGCAGGGAGAAAAAGACAGAGAAAGACTTGTAGCCATGTATCCCCTCCCTCCCATGTGAATCCATGACAGATGTAAAGCAATTATCAATTTATTACTGCAAAAGACATTTATAGGTGTCAACTGACATTAGCCAAGTTTTAATGAATAATCTGTTTTACTGATTTTATCCTTAAAAACATTACAATGACATCAGATTGTATTACTGTTGATGATAACTGGAAATGTGCATGTACACCCTAGCCCATCTACAATTGCTAGCTCCAATTCTGACTTGCGCTCTGATATCTGCATCACGGATTTCTGCTCTCGTAAAAGCCTGGGTTTTCTGAACGTTAACACTAGAAGCTTATTACTTAAAATTGATAAATTGAAAGTATGGGTTCACAGCTCCAATCCAGATGTGTTGGTCATTACTGAGAAATGGATAAGAAAGAGTGTTTTGAATGCTGCTCTTAACCTTTCTGGTTATAACCTTTTTCGACAAGACAGATATTCCAAAGGTGGGGGAGTGGCAATCTTTACCAAGGATCACCTTCAGTGCTCTGTTGTCTCCACCAAGACTGGCCCCAAACAATTTTATTTGCTGGTTTTAAGCATTACACTTTCAAATAGCTCTTTGTTGACTGTTGCTGAGTGTTATCATCCTCCATCAGCTGCCCATGTCCCTTAATGTCGATGATGTGGTTGTTACTGACAATAAGCACATGGCTGAGCTCTTTAATCACCCCTCATTAAGTCAGGATTCCTATTTGACTCAGCCATGCCTCCTTGTCTGTCCAACATTTCCTCATATCCCACCCCTTCTAATGTGACTATCCCCGATGCTTCTCCCTCTTTTTCCCCTGCCCACTACAAAGTTTCTCCCTGCAGGCAGTCACTAAGTCTGAGGTACTAAAGGAGCTCCTTAAACTTGACCCCAAAAAACCATCTGGGTCAGATGGTTTAGACCCTTTCTTCTTTAAGGTTGCTGACCTTATCATCGCCAAGCCCATCTCCATCCTTTTTAACCTGTCTCTCCTTTCTGGGGAGGTTCCCATTGAACAGGGAGTACATGAGAGGGCTCAGAATGCACCCTTGGGCCCCAGTGTTGAGGATCAGCCGGGTGGAGATGTTGTTACCTACCCTCACCACCTGGGGGCGGCTTGTCAGGAAGTCCAGTACCCAGTTGCACAGGGCGGGGTCGAGACCCAGGGTCTCGAGCTTGATGACGAGTTTGGAGGGTACTATGGTGTTAAATGCTGAGCTGTAGTCGATGAACAGCATTCTCAGATAGGTATTACTCTTGTCCAGATGGGTTAGGGCAGTGTGTAGTGTGGTTGCGATTGCGTCGTCTGTGGATCTATTGGGGCGGTAAGCAAATTGCAAATTTGGCTTGTCACCTAAAGCACTCACAAACCTTTACAGATGCACAATCGAGAGGATCCTCTCAGGCTGTATCACCGCCTGGTACGGCAACTGCTCCGCCCACAACCGCAGGCAGGGAGAAACAAAATGGAGTCGTGTTCAGCTTTTCCGAAAGGAGAGCGGGGGAGTTAGAATAACGTTGTATGCGTCGCGGAAGTTAGAATAACAATGATTCATGGTTTTACCAGCCCTCGTAGCACAATCAATATGCTGATAGAATTTAGGAAGTCTTGTTTTCAGATTAGCCTTGTTAAAATCCCCAGCTACAATGAATGCAGCCTCAGGATATGTAGTTTCCAGTTTACATAGAGTCAAATAAAGTTTGTTCAGGGCCATTGATGCGCCTGTGATTATAATCGAAAAAGAATTATCTTGGGAGATAATGGGGTCAACATTTGATTGTGGGGAATTCTAAGTCAGGTGAACAGAAGGACTTGAGTTCCTGTATGTTGTTATGATCACACCACGCATACCCCCCCCCGCCCTTCTTCCTACCAGAGAGATGCTTGTTTCTGTCGGCGCGATGCGTGAAGAAACCAGCTGGCTGTACTGACTCCGATAGCATGTCTCGAGTGAGCCATGTTTCCTTTAACTTTTAAAAAATGAGAAACGCTCTTTTTTTCCGTTTTCCACACAGTCTTCATAGATCGATATCTAGGCTATATATGGACCGATTTAATCCAAAAAAAGACCCAGTATTGATTATGGGACATCAAGGTGTGCAAAGAAAGAAGATGGTCAAAGGTAATTAATGTTTTATATTTTATTGTGCGGTTTGTGTAGCGCCGACTATGCTAATTCTTTTGTTTACATGCCCTACGGGTCTTTTGGGGTGTTGCATGCTATCAGATAATAGCTTCTCATGCTTTCGCCGAAAAGCATTTTAAAAATCTGAAACGGTGGCTAGATTCACAATGACTGTAGCTTTATTTTAATACCAAACATGTGTATTTTAATGAACGTTTGCGTTTTAACTAATACCATTAGCATATAGCGTCGCGCATGTGCATTTCTACATTAAGCTCAAGAGGTTAAGCAAAGAACGTTACAGTCTCTTATGTCTCTCTGGAATGCTGCCCTTGCTCTGATTTTTATCATCCTTGTTGTCAAGAGACTGGACATTGGCGACTAGTATGCTCGGGAGCGGTTCGCAATGTACCCATCTACGGAACCTGATCAGAAGACCGCTTCGTCTGCCCCTTTTACGGCGTCGTAGTTTTGGTTCGCCGGCTGGGATCCGATCCATTGTCCTGGGTGGTGGGAAAAACACAGGATACGCTTCGGGAAAGTTATATTCCTGGTCGTATTGATGGGGAGTTGACGTTGCTCTTATATCCAGTAGTTCCTCCCGACTGTATTTAATAAAACCTAAGATTACCTGGGGTACCAATGTAAGAAATAACACGTAAAAAAACTACATACTGCATAGTTTCCTAGGAACGCGAAGCGAGGCGGCCATCTCTGTCAGCGCCAGAAGTCTCAGTTTAATCTGCGTCCAAGGAAAAGCCCCCCCATGTGTGGTTTATTCCCTTCAAAAAAGTATTAGTTACTGTTAGACCATTGTTGGTGAAGAGGATAAACACTACGCTAAAGCAGTTCTAATGGTTTTATTAATGTTTTGTCCTCGATATGTCTTCAATGGTAAAAGTCCCAGACACAAACTCTATAGTTTTACAATGTTTATGGCATTGGGTTCTATTAGAGCTGTCACAACATTTTAGTCCATAGCCCATTTTGGTCTTATAGAAAAAGATTTTATATGAGAATTGCAGCTCTCAGATAGGACTGTTCAAGGGAATTGTCACACTCTGATGTGTTTCACCTGTCTAGTGCTTGTTTCCACCCCCCTCCAGGTGTCACCCATTTTCCCCATTATCCCCTGTGCATTTATACCTGTTTTTTCTGTTTGTCTGTTGCCAGTTTGTCATTTCGTCAAGCTTACCAGCGTGTTATTTCCCGTACTCCTGTTCTCTCTAGTCCCTGTTTTCTAGTTCTTCTGATTTTGACCTTTCTGACTGCCCTGAACCTGAGCCTGCCTGCCGTTCTGTACCTTACTCACTCTGCCCTGGATTCCTGACTTCTGTCTGCCCTTGACCTGTCATTTGCCTGCCCCTGTCAATTGCCTGCCCCCTGAACTGTCTGCATCTGGGTCTTATCCTGACTCCTGATAGTATGAACTGGCCATGACTGCAGACTCAGTCGACTCTGACCAGCTCCGCAACGCCATCTCCTCCCATGTCCCAATATTGGGAGACACGAGGACTTACTTTGAGGTCTTATGGAAGGATTCCAGACCTTGGTGGAACACCGCGACTGTGCCTTGAATACATTGCTGGAGCAATTCCTCGGATTGTCTCTTAAGCAACCAGCCAAGACAGGAACCTCCCAGCCCCTCAGTAACCCCACTGGCAGCAGTGCATCTCTCAGGCCACCCAGGCTTCCTGAGAACCCAGCTTACCTCCTCTGGAATGCTTTACTGGAGAGTCAGAAACCTGTCGGGCATTTTTCTCCCATTGCTCCCTCATCTTCGAGTTGCAGCCCTTTCCCTCGGACTGCGTGAAGATAGCATACCTCATAATGCTGATGTCCAGGAGGGCTCTCAACTGGGCTATGGCAATGTGGGAACAACAATCTGAAGTGTGCTTCAGTCTGGAGGAGTTCGTGGCTGATTTGTAAAAGGTTTTCGATTCTCCGTTGTCAGGTTGAGAGGCTGCCTGGAGGTTACTCCAGCTTTGTCAAGACTCCCGCAGTGTGCCAGACTATGCGGTTGATTTCCACACGTTGACTGCTGAGAGTGCCGGGAACCCGGAATAACAATTCAACACATTCCTTCACGGATTATCGGAGGAAGTTAAAGATGAGCTTGCAGCCCAGAAGCTGCCTACAGATCTCGACTCGGTAATCGCCTTGACCATCCGGATCGATGGGTAGCTACGGGAATGTAGGAGGGAGAGGAGGTCTGATTTCAGTCCCACTCGCTAGCCCAAGGATCCCACCTCACCTCCGAGAAATACAGGAAGTCCTCGGCGGTCCTCTCGATTTTCCCGAGAGATTCCGAGGATACCTAAATTCCCCAGACAGTCTCCGAGGTCTGTATTCCAGAGCTGTTGCAACTGTGCTAGGTTGTCTCCAGCCAAATGTTTACACAGACTTAACACCAAGAGTTGTCTGTATTGCGGGTCTACCGGTATTTACGTGTCTACCTGTCCATTTAAAGACCAGGATCATCAGTAGGTACGAGTACTCTGGTGGGCCACACAGAGAATTCACCTTCGACCCTTATTCATACCCCTCTCCATGCCATCCTGCTGTGGGACGACCAGTCAAACCTCTCCGGGTACTCATTGACTCTAGGGCCAATGAGAGTTTCATGGACACAACCCCAGTGTCAGAGCTGGGCATCCCCACTCAGCCCCTCTCCATTCCCATGGATGTCAGAGCGCTGGATGGGCGCTCTATAGGCAGAGTCACCCACAATACTACTCCTATCAACCTGCAAGTGTCAGGGAACCACAGTGAGTCTATGCAGTTCATGCTCATCAAGTCTCCTCAGGTACCCATGGTATTTGGGTTTTCATGGATCCAGCGGCAAAATTCCCTTATCGACTAGACTGCTGGAGCTATCATTGGCTGGAGCCCGTTCTGCCACGCTCAATGCCTGAAGTCGGCACAGCCTGCCCCGTGACATCTTCCTGTGGGCTCGGAAGAAGCCTCGGACCTCTCCACCATTCCCGCGGAGTACCAGGACCTCCGGGAGTTTTCAGCAAGCCACTTTGCTTCCTCTGCGTCGACCCTACGACTGCGTGATCGCTTTCCCTCAGGCACTACACCACCCTGGGGATGGCTGAATTCTCTGTTGGGTCCAGAAACCAAGGCTATAGAAACATACAGTACCAGTCAAAAGTTTGGACACACCTACTCATTCAAGGGTTTTTCTTTAATTTTACTATTGTCTACATTGTAGAATAATAGTGAAGACATCAAAACTATGAAATAACACATATGGAATCATGTAGTAACCAAACAAGTGTTAAACAAATAAAAATATATTTGAGATTTGAGATTCTTCAAAGTAGCCAACCTTTGCCTTGATGACAGTGTCATGTCTTTGGCTATGCCAGATTAAGTGATATGACATGCTATTCTATAAAATCTTTTCTCAATAATTAATATTACCTGATTGAGCTAATCATGTAAATGTAATTAACTAGAAAGTCAGGGCACCACAAAATAATATTTATAGAGCAGTTATCTTCCGAATAAATTCTTAAAGACCTAGTAATATTTTACATCAATAGCAGTCAATATTAATCGTCACCTTATTTCAGTCTCATCTGAAAGTTGTAAATTCTTGGTTATCTTCACGAACCCTGGCTAACAAGTTGAATCAGCAATACAAAATTGGGTTAAATTATTTATTCACTAAACACCTAACTAATCAGACAGAATTACATATACACAAATTATGTCATAAAGGAAAATGTCCCTAGCGGATGGAACAGATATGACAGCTGGTTAAACAAAGAAAAGGGGGGTTGGGTGAAAGTAGGGAAAGACTTGAGGAACAAAGGGAGAAGCGATGTCTCTATCGGGCTGTAGGCAGCTACTCTATCGTAAATACAGAATCTTATGCATTCTAAATTACTGCCCATTTGGAAAAGAAAAATGCAATAAATATTTACTCTGAGCTGCACTTCAATAGGTTGGTGGTAGATGGAAGGCCATGTTGCCCAACAGAGTCCTTTGTCCTTTGAAGAGTGTCTCTGGTGGTGAACGGGAAACGTTGTAGTGTCGTCGTTGTGTGGTAGACGGGATACTCTGTCTGTCCTCTCCTAGCCCATTTTTACAGCGGCCGCTGCTAACTCAACGGCTAGGAGGTATCACTTCTGTAGCGAATAAGAGTTCAAAGTTCATACCATTCGCAACCAAAGCTCACGCTGAGGTTGGCTTCGTTCTGTAGTTATTATCTGAATCCTTCTGACATCGGATCGTCATCCTAATGTACCCGGAACAGGAGGTTACATTTTCATCAAGGGCTTATATAGTGGAGGGAGAAGGGTGTATTTCATAGTTTATAGCCCATATGTCTCTTCACAGGGGCAGGCCACTGATTGAGCAGAGCCCTAACCTTATGAAAACCCAATCTCTCATTTGCAAGCTAAAATTACATTTAATCTTTTCACCAATAATTAAATATTTAAACATTTGAATTTCACAACAGTTCCATGTGAATCTGATAACTATAATGTGTAGACTTTCACAGGTCGTACTGTCATCAGTCATAATGTCTCAGATGACAACTGAACTGACATAATATTCATTAAGTACCAACGCATATTTTCAACTGGTTCTACTACCGAAATATGGTTCCTTTCCCTCCACTTATTTGGTGTTCCCAGACTCTCTGTTTAACCAAGAGGCTATTCAAGAGTCCCTCTGTATAGTCAAGAGAGAGGGAAGGGAGGAAGGTATATATGCGGGGGTCATAAACGTTACACACAGCCAACATCATGACAACAGCATTGCACACACTTGGTATTCTCTCAACCAGCTTTATGAGGTAGTCACCTGGAATGCATTTCAATTAACAGGTGTGCCATGTTAATAAATGATCATTTGTGGAATTTCCTTAATACATAAGGGACGAGGATGGCATTACCCGTATGGTTGATGAGGATCTCCATATTGCAAATGTACGGTCCCTTACTAGACGTCCGCGAGTGTTATCAAAATATGCCGATGGACTCAGGTCATGCCCCAGGGCCGGATCTCCCGGGAAGTCATCAAATAAAGTCTCTCTGACATTTGGTTTCCGTTTCATAAAATGTGTCATTTTCGGTCATTTTTCAGTTGTTCTGGAAAATTCCACCAGATGGCAACTGGCTGCTTATTGCAAATGGACAAAACATCCCCAATGTGACATGGCCATTTCTCCTAAATGGAAAATACTTGATGTATGTCTTCCATTTCCTAATAATTGCTCCCAAGGTTGATTTCTTCAAACCAAGCTGCTTACTTATTGTAGATTCAGTCTTCCCAGCCTGGTGTCCTTTGACAGCTCTTTGGTCTTGGCCATAGTGGAGTTTGGAGTGTGACTGTTTGAGGTTGTGGACAGGTGTCTTTTGTACTGATAACAAGTTCCAACAGGTGCCATTAATACAGGTAACGAGTGGAGGACAGAGGAGCCTCTTAAAGAAGAAGTTACAGGTCTGTGAGAGCCAGACATCTTGCTTGTTTGTAGGTGACCAAATACTTATTCTCCACCATAATTTGCAAATAAATTCATTAAAAATCCTACAATGTGATTTTCTGGATTTTTTTGCTCAATTTGTCTGTCATAGTTGAAGTGTACCTATGATGAAAATTACAGGCCTCTCTCATCTTTTTAAGTGAGGGAGAACTTGCACAATTGGTGGCTGACTAAATACTTTTTGCCCCACTGTATATATATATATATATATATATATATATATATATATATATATATATATATATATATATATATCATTTGGTCAGTATAAATGCCATTTGGATGGCAATACTTATGTATGGCATGTGGACATTTCTTATGCCATTTGGCTATGGTTCACTGACTTTTGGGTTCGGAAGCCAACTTTCTATGATCATATATTGCAAATGGACTAAACATAGGCCTTATGGACAAACTCAATAAAATAAGACAAATGTATGTTCATACGGGTATTACATATGTATAATTGACCCAAACATTTCTTGCCCCCGAAAAACGGTCCAGAAAGCACATTTTTAGAGGGTGATGAATTTTTGAAAACAGTTTTAGATTTTCAAAATTTGACCCTTGAGTCTTGACTGTGACCATTTGCCTTATGAAAATCAACGAATTTGCCTTATGAAAATCAATTGTTTATATGGTTTGCCCAATGGCAATAAGTTGATATAAATTTTTTGATCTTCCCTTACCTTCTTAATGCGTTTCAGCCAATCAGTTGTGTTGTGACAAGGTAGGGGTGATATACAGAAGATAGCCCTATTTGGTAAAAGACCAAGTCCATAATATGGTGAGAACAGCTCAAATAAGCAAAGAGAAACAACAGTCCATCATTACTTTAAGACATGAAGATCAGTCAATGCTAAACATTTAAAGAACTTTGAAGGTTTCTTCAAGTGCAGTCGCAAAAACCATCAAGCGCTATGATGAAACTGGCTCTCATGAGGACCACCACAGGAAAGGAAGACACAGAGTTACCTCTGCTGCAGAGGAGAAGTTCATTAGAGTTACTAGCCTCAGAAATTGCATCCCAAATAAATACTTCCCAGAGTTCAAGTAACAGACACATCTCAACATCAACTGTTCAGAGGAGACTGAGTGAACCAGGCCTTCATGGTCGAATTGCTAAAAAGAAACCACTACTAAAGGACATCAACAAAAACAAGAGACTTGAGACTCGTTGGAAATCTATCCTTTGGTTTGATGAGTCCAAATTTGTGATTTTTGTTCCAACCACCATGTCTTTTAGAGACACAGAGTTGGTTAAAACTTGTTGGGGATAGGGGGCAGTATTTTCACTTTAGATGAATTGCATGCCCATAGTGAACTGAATCCTACTCTGTCCTAGATAGCTAATATATGCATATTATTATTACTATTGGATAGAAAACACTCTGAAGTTTCTAAAACTGTTTGAATTATGTCTGTGAGTATAACAGAACTCATAGGGCACGCAATCTTCCAAACAAGAAGTGAAATTCTGAATGTGGGTCAAATTTGACGTCATCGCCCCTTCCCTTCCAAACAAGTTATGGATCTGGTAGCACTTCCTACGCCTTCCACTAGGAGTCCTCATTTAGTAGAACGTGGAATGGAGCCTCTGGTGTGAACTTTGACCGAATGGGAGGGGAAATAGTCACTGTCTTAGCAGAATGCCATTTCCCTGTGGCGCATTTCTCTGTGGGTGTCACCGTCATTCCATTTGGCTGCAGATGAAAACGTATGATCCGGTTGGAACGTTATTGGATATATATGAAAATAACATCCTGAAGATTGATTGTCTACTTAGTTTGACCAGTTTATTCAACCTGGAATATATCTTTTTGAAGTTTTTGTCCGAGTTTTCCTGGACCAGTGTCAGCTTTTGGGCACGTGACCTGAAAGTGCTAGCAAATGCAGCTAATTGGACACTAGTATTGGACATTATGGAACAAAACAACGATTTATTGTGGAACTAGGACTCCTTGCACTACAATCTGATGAAAGATCATCAAAGATAAGGGAATATTTATGATGTAATTTCGTATTTCTGTTGACTCCAACATGGCGGAGAAATATATATACGTCTGAGCGCTGTCTCAGATGATTGTATGGTAGGCTTTTTTCATAACATTTAAAAAAAATCTGACACAGCGTTTGCATTAAAACTTTTTGATACTACCCATCCCGCATGCGGGAGCGTAATCATAGCCTCAAACTAATTAGCATAACGCAGCGGACATAAATCTTCCTAGAAAATGTTCCTATTCATGAAAATCACAAATGAAATATATTGAGACACAGCTTAGCCTTTTGTTAATCACACTGTCATCTCAGATTTTCAAAATATGCTTTACAGCCAACGCCAGCCAACAGCCAAAGTTTATCATGTCATAATGCTATGCTAGTCTCTGCTACCAGCAGGCAACATTTTCACAAAAATAAGAAAAGCTATCAAATTAAATCATTTACCTTTGAAGAACTTCGGATGTTTTCACTCAGGAGACTCCCAGTTAGATGGCAAATGTTCCTTTTCTCCAAAAATATTATTTTTGTAGGCGAAATAGCTCCATTTGTGCTGAGAAATCGACCGGAAAATCCAGTCACTACAACGGCAAACTTTTTTCCAAATTAGCTCCATAATATTGACAGAAACATGGCAACCGTTGTTTAGAATCAATCCTCAAGGTGTTTTTCACATATCTATTCGATAAAATATCCACCGGGACAATTGGTTTCTCATAAGAAGCGATTGGAAAAATGGCTACTTGTGTACTTTACGCAAGATTTTCTGCGGGAGCCATCATGTGACCACTTGCTAAATGTGGTCCCTTACGGGTATTCTTCAAAATAAATGCGTAAAAAGACGTCACAATGCTGTAGACACCTTGGGGAATACGTAGAAAGCGTAAGCTCATTCGTAGCTCATTCACAGCCATATAAGGAGTCATTGGCATGCAGGGCTTTCAAAAAATGGAGGACTTCCTGGTTGGATTTTTATCTGGGTTTCGCCTGTAACATCAGTTCTGTTGTACTCACAGACAATATCTTTGCAGTTTTGGAAACGTCATAGTGTTTTCTATCCTGTCAATTATATGCATAGTCGAGCATTTTGTTGTGACAAAATATCCCGTTTAAAACGGGAACGTTTTTTATCCAAAAATGAAAATACTGCCCCCTAGTTATAAAAGGTTAATAACCAGTGTATCTTTAGTCAAAGTTTATGATGAGTATTTCTGTTATCTGGCGTAGCTTTCTATAATTCCTCCGGATATTTTGGAGGCATTTCTGAACATGGTGTCAATGTAAACCGAGATTTGTGGATATAAATATGCATATTATCGAACAAAACATAAATGTATTGTGTAACATGTCATATGAGTGTCATCTGATGAAGATTTTCATAAGGTTAGTGATTCATTTTATCTCTAATCCTGCTTTTGTGACTCTATCTTTGGCTGGAAATTTTTTTTGTTTTTCTTTTGATTTGGTGGTGGTCTAACATAAATATATGTTGTGTTTTCGCTGTAAAACATTTGTAAAATCGGACATGATGGGTAGATGAACAAGATGTTTATCTTTCATTTGCTGTATTGGACTTTTTAATGTGTGAAAGTTAAATATTTTTAAAGAATATTTTTGAATTCCCTGCGCCACCATTTCAGCTGAATGGGGGGGAGTTCCCCTAGCGGATTGCCTTGCCATAACAGGTTTTAACCGGTGAAATACGCCTGCAACACCCTTCCCTGCTCAGCAACTGGTCTCTCTCCTTTCAAGTGTTCGATGGGTTATCAGCCCCCGCTCTCAAATAAACAAGAGGAAAAGGAAAGTACACCCTTCGGCCCAGATGTTTTTCCACTGCTGTCACCGTACCTGGAAGAGAGCCCAGTCTGCTCTTCTCAAGACCACCTTCAGGTATCGACGACAGGCGGGATCTGCCCCTCCGGTTGGAGTCCCGCAAACGTTTCCCCTTTTTTCCAGCCCTTTCCCCATCTCTAAGATTCTTAGCCCCTCTGCCCCTCCCTCGTCTTCTGCTGCCCCGAACCCTCTGTATACATACCACTTTTCATGTGTCAAGGATTCAACCTCTTTCTCACAGCCCTCTGTCTCCTCTTTCCAGGCAAGCACTCCTCTGAGCTTGCCTGACGTTCTGTACCTTTCTGACACTGCCCTGGATTACTGACATCTGCCTGCCCTTGACCTGTTATTTGACTGCCCCCTGTTTTGTTAATAAACATCTATGGTTCGAACTGTCTGCATCTGGGTCTTATCCCGAGTCTTGATAGAGATATGGATTGAAGCATTAGGTTGCTAAGATAATGATTAACTGAATTGCTTTTCATGGAGTACTGGCTTGAATTTTCATAAAACTCATGGTTTTCTGTCCAAAGTTGTAAAGGAAATGTTGTGATCTATTTAATTAACACAAGAGAACAGCAAAATGGATAAAAGAGTGGGGGTGTAGCAGGAACAGCAACAACCTGGTGCTTTCACACTACTTTAGTGTGAAAGTACCAGGGTTGTGGGGAAGGGGTCATGTGCAGATTCACAGGAAATACATTACATAATATGGAGAAGCAATACCACAAGCCACAGCTTCATACTATTTGTCAAACATAGAGTGATACTTTATACTGGTTGTTGGGGTGGGTTTGGCATGGGGTATTCGGGGTCCGTGGTTGGCCTTTGGCAATTATTTTTGATTCCTTCACGTCTTACTCATTGGTAGGAAGAAGTTTGGTCCAAGTCGGATGTTGGGTACTATATTTATTGAATGTGAACTGAATCCTATCAATGAAAATGGCCAATTAGGGTGCAATCAATTAGCTAATTTCTCAGAGATCAAATTGTATTTCAACAAAATAATGTTTCTGGAATGCTAATCATATCCGTTTTTAACTACATAAACAATTTCAGAAATCCTCTTTCTTGTGCTTTTTGAAGTGGAATGACCCAGCAGGCACAATGTCAGTATCCTGACAAAGATTCAAAGATAAGGTTAACCCTTGTGTTTTCTTCATGGTCAAAAATGACCAGCCACTATATTTAACAGCAGAGAAAACCCCTAAATTATATTTTTTCAACTTGAAATTTGACAACTTTTCCTATAGTGACCCCAACATTAGAAAAAGTGAAACATCGCCTTTGTTCATATTTCCATGAAAGCTGTACACCACCAATGTCACGTCCTGACCTTAGTTCCTTTTTTATGTATCTATTTTGGTTTGGTCAGGGCGTGAGTTGGGGTTGGCATTCTATGTTTTCTATTTCTATGTGTTTGGCCTGGTATGGTTCCCAATCAGAGGCAGCTGTCAATCGTTGTCCCTAATTGAGAACCATACTTAGGTAGTCTTTTCCCACCTGTGTTTTGTGGGTAATTATTTTTCCTTGTGTGTTTGTGTGCACCTCGGTTGCGTCACATACTTTGCTGTTTACCTGTTTGTTTTTTGGTTATTTCGGTTTCACTTTCATTAAAATATGTGGAACTACATGCAAGCTGCGCCTTGGGTGATTTATGACAGGGAGTTTGAGGATAGCGAGCGTGACAACCAAGGTACAAAGATTGTTTAAGGGTCGTTTTTGACCCGGCAGTTATAAGTTTGAGTTGAGTTTGAGTTTATTTTTATTTTTACAGGGACAGTGCACATTAATCAACGTTTCAGTAAAAGTGCCGGTTTTAGCCAGCCGGCTAATTTTCAACCGCAGTCCCTGGGCAGGTTATTAAAAACAATTACAATATAGACAATAGCAACATAGAACAAGCAAGACATAGCAACATAGGACAAGCAAGACATAGCATACAGACAGAGCAACATAGGACAAGCAAGACGTAGCATACAGACAGAGCAACATAGAACAAAAAGCAGCAAGACAAAATTCATAAAAGCAACAAAGTGTTTCCACACCTCACAAGCTACAGACAACAGATAAAATCATGTACACACCACAAAAACCACAAAGTCACATACACACACACACACACACACACACACACAATGAGAAATTGAGATTGTGTGCTACTGATTGAACTGTACTGACAAAACTAAAACTTTCTTGTGCATGTGCAACATCTCCCCTCCAAAATCCCACACATGACTCAAATTCACAGACAAAATAATCCACATTTCAGACAAAATAAAAATGTATTGGAAGCATTGTTTACTAATGGGGAATGCAGTCAGAGGCCATAAAGGTGCTGAAGATGACAGTCCCCCCACTTCTCTCTTTGCTGAAGCCATGAGTGCATGTTTCAGTGCCCAACAGGTCGTAGATCTGATTTTTTCAGATGTCCAGGAGGAACAAGAGAACAATGATTTAGAAGAGGAGGTATCTGAAGAGGAAGATGGGGAAATATACAACCCAGAGCACAATGCATCATCTTCGGATAAAGAAGAAATCCCCCAAGCTGAAAGTGACATTTTTGTCAAACAACAACAAAATAACATGGTCCTTGTCACCATATGACAACCAGGGAAGGATGGCAGCACAAAATGCAGATGTTCATCACACCAGCCATCCAAAAAATCATCCTGTAGATGACAAACTTGGAGACAACTGGAAAAGGATGGATTGGGTTTACCTGCGTGCCTACATAAGGCTGCTAATCAAAGCGGGTTTGTATAGGTCCCGAGGCGAGGTTACGTGTAGTCTCTGGGATACAGAGAGTAGAAGGGCGATTTTCCGTGCCACGATGCCACTGAAAGTCTTTCACACTTTCTCAAGAATGCTATGATTTAATAACCGTCAGTCAAGACCTGCAAGTCGTGTGAGAGACAAACTGGCTGCCAGAAGAAAGGTCTGGGAGAAGTGGGTGGAGCGTCTGCCATACCTCTACAACCCTGGGCCTGAAGTAACAGTGGATGAGCAACTGGTTCCATTCAGAGGGACATTTTTATTTTCATATTTGTAATTTAAGGGATTGTCACTGTTAATTGTATTATGTATTGCTGTAATATCATTGATTTACATGTTTGTTTTCTGTGACACTGATACTAATTATCTTTTTTGTCAAAAGGTTGCTGTCCTTTCCGGCAGTATATGCCCAGCAAGCCAGCAATCCAGCTACACTTGGAAGATGCAAGTCTACACAGGAAAGCCGACCAGTGGAGGCCCGGAGAAGAACCAGGGGCTGTGGGTTGTGCTTGACGTGACAGATGGACTGAGGGGGCATAATGTCACGTGTGATAATTTCTTCACCTCTTATGAATTCAGCCAGTAGCTCCTGAAGAGGGAGATCACCATGTTTGGCACAGTTAGAAAGAACAAGCCTGAGCTCCCCCTGCACTCCTAGCAACAAGGAGGAGAGAGACCTTCTCATCAAAGTTTGTCTTCAACCCCACAACCACTCTAGTTTCTTACCTCCCAAAGAGGAACAAAAATGTGGTCCTCCTGAACACACTGTACAAAACGGCTGAGATCAGTGATCGTGAGGACAGGAAGCCAGCCATCATCCTAGACTATAACCACAACAAAGGAGGTGTGGACAACCTGGGCAACCCGCTGGCCCCTGGTCATCTTCCATAACATCACTGATGTGTCCTCATACAATGCCTTCGTGATATGGAACAAGATCAAACCTATCTGGATGCCTGATAAGCGGAACAAGATGAAGGTGTTCCTGGAGCAGCTGGGCACTTGTAACCCACACATTCAAAGAAGGGAGCGCCTCCCCCGCACAGCAGCCTCTTGTCCTGATCCCCCTGAGGCTGCAGCTGGGGCAGGGAATAGGAGGAGATGCTAATTCTGCCCCCCAAAGATTGACTGTAAAACAAATACCATGTGCTGCACATGTGAGAAATACACCTGCAAAGTCCCTGAACACATACTTGCATACTGTCCTACAGTGGTTCCTCCTTTAAAAGTTACTTAGAGGTACACAGAGTGATGACTTCATTGCTCCAGACCACCGCAGGGGAGAGTTAGAGCACTCATTATGAATTTGGGAACCCACCTGTCACCAGCATCAGGTGGCATAACGTCAAATTCGTCATTGGAACCAATTATGTTGATTGGTTCCAATGACGAATTTGACGTTATGCCACCTGTCGCTGGTGACTTTCTTCAGCAAAGATGTCTGACAAAAACATTACGGTGGAAGCAAATGTAAGTATGTAACGGTTTTCTAGTGGTGATGAAGGAGAGTCGGACCAAACTGCAGCGTGTCGATTGCGATCCATATTTATTAAACAAAAACGTAAACACGACTAAACACTAAACACTACAAAACAATAAACGTAATGAAAACCGAAAACAGCCTATCTAGTGCAAACTAACAGAGAGTACAAGTAAGACACTAAGGACAATCACCCACGACAAACTCAAAGAATATGGCTGCCTAAATATGGTTCCCAATCAGAGACAACGATAAGCACCTGCCTCTGATTGAGAACCACTCCAGACAGCCATAGACCTTGCTAGACAACCCACTAAGCTACAATCCCAATACCACCACCAAAACCCCAAGACAAACACACCACAATACAAAAACCCCATGCCACACCCTGGCCTGACCAAATACATAAAGATAAACACAAAATACTTTGACCAGGGCGTGACAGAACCCCCTAAGGTGCGGACTCCCGAACGCACCTCAAAACAATAGGGAGGGTCCGGGTGGGCGTCTGTCCATGGTGGCGGCTCCGGCGCGGGACGTGGACCCCACTCCTTTAATGTCTTAGTCCCCTCTCCCTTCGTCCCTGGATAGTCCACCCTCGCCGCCGACCATGGCCTAGTAGTCCCCACCCAGAACCCCACTGGACTGAGGAGCAGATCGGGACTGAAGGACAGCTCGGGACCGAGGCAGCTCGGGACTGAGGGGAAGCTCGGGAGTGAGAGAAAGCTCAGGAGTGAGAGGAAGCTCAGGAGTGAGAGGAAGCTCAGGAGTGAGAGGAAGCTCAGGAGTGAGAGGAAGCTCAGGAGTGAGAGGAAGCTCAGGAGTGAGAGGAAGCTCAGGAGTGAGAGGAAGCTCAGGAGTGAGAGGAAGCTCAGGAGTGAGAGGAAGCTCAGGAGTGAGAGGAAGCTCAGGAGTGAGAGGAAGCTCAGGCAGGTAGATAGATCTACCAGCTCCTGGCTGGCTGGTGGTTTCAGCAGATCCTGGCTGACTGGCAGATCCTGGCTGACTGGCAGATCCTGGCTGACTGGCAGATCTGGAAGAGTCTGGTTGACTGGCAGATCTGGAAGAGTCTGGTTGACTGGCAGATCTGGAAGAGTCTGGTTGACTGGCAGATCTGGAAGAGTCTGGTTGACTGGCAGATCTGGCGGCGCTGGGCAGACTGGCGGCGCTGGGCAGACTGGCGGCGCTGGGCAGACTGGCGATGCTGGGCAGACTGGCGGCGCTGGGCAGACTGGCGGCGCTGGGCATACTGGCGGTGCTGGGCAGACTGACGACGCTGGGCAGACTGACGACGCTGGGCAGACTGACGACGCTGGGCAGACTGACAACGCTGGGCAGACTGACGACGCTGGGCAGACTGGCGATGCTGGGCAGACTGGCGGCGCTGGGCAGACTGGCGGCACTAGCTGCTCCATATAGGCTGACAGCTCTGGCGGCTTCTTACAGACTGACCGCTCTGGCGGCTCCGTGCTGACTGGCAGCTCCTTGCAGACTGGCAGCTCCTTACAGACTGACAGCTCCTTACAGACTGACAGCTCCGTGCAGACTGACAGCTCCTTGCAGACTGGCAGCTCCATGCAGACTGGCAGCTCCATGCAGACTGGCAGCTCCATGCAGACTGGCTGCTCCATGCAGACTGGCTGCTCCATGCAGACTGACAGCTCTGGCTGCTTCATGCAGACTGACATCTCTGGCTGCTCCATGTAGACTGGCTGCTTCATGCAGACTGGCAGCTCGGGCTGCTTCATGTAGACTGACAGCTCTGGCTGCTCCATGCGGACTGACAGCTCTGGCTGCTCCATGTAGACTGACTGCTTCATGCAGACTGGCAGCTCGGGCTGCTTCATGTAGACTGACAGCTCTGGCTGCTCCATGCAGACTGACAGCTCTGACTGTTCCATGCAGACTGACAGCTCTGGCTGCTTCATGCAGACTGGCAGCTCTGGCTGCTCCATGTAGACTGGCTGCTTCATGCAGACTGGCAGCTCGGGCTGCTTCATGTAGACTGACAGCTCTGGCTGCTCCTTGCAGACTGGCAGCTCCATGCAGACTGGCAGCTCTGGCTGCTCCATGCAGACTGACAGCTCTGGCTGCTTCATGCAGACTGGCAGCTCTGGCTGCTCCATGCAGACTGGCAGCTCTGGCTGCTCCATGCAGACTGACAGCTCTGGCTGCTCCATGCAGACTGGCTGCTTCATGCAGACTGGCAGCTCTGGCTGCTCCATGCAGACTGACAGCTCTGGCTGCTCCATGCAGACTGACAGCTCTGGCTGCTCCTTGCAGACTGGCAGCTCTGGCTGCTCCATGCAGACTGACAGCTCTGGCTGCTCCATGCAGACTGACATCTCTGGCTGCTCCATGCAGACTGACATCTCTGGCTGCTCCATGCAGACTGACATCTCTGGCTGCTCCATGCAGACTGACATCTCTGGCTGCTCTATGCGGACTGACAGCTCTGGCTGCTCTATGCGGACTGACAGCTCTGGCTGCTCCATGCAGGCTGGCAGCTCTGGCTTCTCCATGCAGGCTGGCAGCTCTGGCTGCGCTGAACAGGCGGGAGACTCCGGCAGCGTAGGAGAGGAGAAAGGCTCTGGCTGCGCTAAACAGGCGGGAGGCTCCGGCAGCGCTGTAGAGGAGGAAGGCTCTGGCTGCGCTGAACAGGCGGGAGGATCCGGCAGCGCTGTAGAGGAGAAAGGCTCTGGCTGCGCTAAACAGGCGGGAGACTCCAGCAGCGCAGGAGAGGAGAAAAGCGCTGGCTGCGCTGAACAGGCAAGGCACACTGAAGGCCTGGTGCATGGTGCTGGAACTGGTGGTACTGGATCGAGGACACGCACAGGAAGCCTGGAGCGGGAGCTGCTACCGGAGGACTGGAGTGTGGAGGTAGCACAGGATGGGCTAGACCGTGAAGGCGTACTGGAGATCTTGAGAGCAGTGTTGGCACAGGATGTGCAAGGCTAGGGATGTGCACAGGAGGCCTGGTGCGTGAGGCTGGCACCAACTTCACCAGCCGACTAACACGCACCTCAGGACGAGTATGGAGCGCTAACCCAGGTGCCATCAAATCCCCAACACGTTCCGTCGGGCGAATTCCATGCAAAAAGCACCAACACAGCAACTCCCTCATTTCTCTCTCCTCCAATTTCCCCATTAACTCCTTCACAGTCTCTGGTTCTGGTCTCCTCCTTGGCTCCTCACGATAAACAGGGAGAGTTGGCTCAGGTCTGACTCCTGACTCTGCCACACTCTCCCTGAGCCCCCCAAGAAATTTTTGGGGCTGATTCTCAGGCTTCCATCCGCTACGCCGTGCTGCCTCCTCATATCTGCGCCTCTCAGCTTTCGCCGCCTCCAGTTCTTCCTTGGGGCGGCGATATTCTCCAGGCTGAGCCCAGGGTCCTTTACCGTCCAGTTCTTCCTCCCATGTCCATTTCTCCAGGTGGTGCAGCCTCTCCCACTGCAGCTGCTGCTGCTCCTGCTGCTGCTGCCTCTGTTGCCTCTCCTGTGGTTCCTGCCTGTTAACACGCTGCTTGGTCCGTTGGTGGTGGGTGATTCTGTAACGGTTTTCTAGTGGTGATGAAGGAGAGTCGGACCAAACTGCAGCGTGTCGATTGCGATCCATATTTATTAAACAAAAACGTAAACACGACTAAACACTAAACACTACAAAACAATAAACGTAATGAAAACCGAAAACAGCCTATCTAGTGCAAACTAACAGAGAGTACAAGTAAGACACTAAGGACAATCACCCACGACAAACTCAAAGAATATGGCTGCCTAAATATGGTTCCCAATCAGAGACAACGATAAGCACCTGCCTCTGATTGAGAACCACTCCAGACAGCCATAGACCTTGCTAGACAACCCACTAAGCTACAATCCCAATACCACCACCAAAACCCCAAGACAAACACACCACAATACAAAAACCCCATGCCACACCCTGGCCTGACCAAATACATAAAGATAAACACAAAATACTTTGACCAGGGCGTGACAAAGTAATTATTACGTCATAACGAGTCAAGCAAAACATTTACAATTGAGAGGAATATGTTAGTTAATGCAGAGACGATTGTGCATATTATTTTGTCATAAAGTTCATTTACGGAAATCGCTATTTAGCAAGTTATTTTTCAGTCATATCCAATACCAGGTGTATCAAACTCCATTCTTTGAATGATTTTGTGTCTGCACGTATGTATTACAATTATACACTTCAACAGTGTTTACCACTCCTGCTCCTGGGACATCAAAGATTTCACATTCTAACTATGCAATAGACTAGTAACATGACTAGAAATAAGTAAAGGCTGATTTGTAATTCATATATACTGAAAAAAAACAGTACACTACACTTCCTATGCATATCTAACTCCTTTCATCTGCATTAATCCACATGAGGTCTAGCATTGTCTTGCATTAGGAGGAACCCAGGGCCAACAGCACCAGCATATGGTCTCACAAGGGGTCTGAGGATCTCATCTCGGTACCTAATGGCAGTCAGGCTACCTCTGGCGAGCACATGGAGGGCTGTGCGGCCCCCCAAAGAAATGCCACCCCACACCATGACTGACCCACCGCCAAACTGTCAAGTCTGTCACATGTGCTCAGTGTGAACCTGCTTTCATCTGTGAAGAGCACAGGGCGCCAGTGGCGAATTTGCCAATCTTGGTGTTCTCTGGCAAATGCGCAACCCCCACTTGTGGACGTCGGGCCCTCATACCACCCTCATGGAGTCTGTTTCTGACCGTTTGAGCAGACACATGCACATTTGTGGCCTGCTGGAGGTCATTTTGCAGGGCTCTGGCAGTGCTCCTCCTGCTACTCCTTGCACAAAGGCGGAGGTAGCGGTCCTGCTGCTCGGTTGTTGCCCTCCTATGGCCTCCTCCACGTCTCCTGATGTACTGGCCTGTCTCCTGGTAGCGCCTCCATGCTCTGGACACTACGCTGACAGACACAGCAAACCTTCTTGCCACAGTTCGCAATGATGTGCCATCCTGGATGAGCTGCACTACATGAGCCACTTGTGTGGGTTGTAGACTCCGTCTCATGCTACCACTAGAGTGAAAGCACCGCCAGCATTCAAAAGTGACCAAAACATCAGCCAGGAAGCATAGGAACTGAGAAGTGGTCTGTGGTCCCCACCTGCAGAACCACTCCTTTATTGGGGGTGTCTTGCTAATTGCCTATAATTTCCACCTGTTGTCTATTCCATTTGCACAACAGAATGTGACATTTATTGTCAGTAAGTGTTGCTTCCTAAGTGGACAGTTTGATTTCACAGAAGTGTGATTGACTTGGAGTTACATTGTGTTGTTTTTGTGTTCCCTTTATTTTTTTGAGCAGTGTATGTTGGTCATGGCTCCCGAGTGGCACGGTGGTCTAAGGCATTGCATCTTGGTGCAACAAGTCCCTGGTTCAAATACAGGCTGTATTACATCCAACCGTGATTGTGAGTGCCATAGGGCAGTGCACTATTGGCCCAGTGTCATCTGGGTTTGGCTGGGGTAGGCCGTGATTGTAAATAAGAATTTGTTCTTAGCTGACTTGCCTAGTTAAATGAAGGTTAAATTTAAAAAAACAACTGGTGGGAACCGCAGTGCAATCAGTAGGAGGTGAACAGTGGCTGGTGCTGAAAATACAGCTAACCTGTTATGCACGTGTTGCACATCAACAGATGCAGAAAACCAGTCGAGCAATTCATTTAAAAAATAATCTTCAATTTAATTTGACTTTACAAACAACAAGAGGGCTTAATTGGAGTCTATTTCTTCAGAGCTTAGACCTATATAAAATAACTTAATTGGCTGAGGTAGATTATGAGGCTTAACAGCCTAATAGAAGTAGGATTTATTTTATTAGGCCTATTTACAATTGCAACTTGTCAAAAATGTAGCATCCTACATAAAACATTTAAAAACATTTTTTTTTAAACCTTTATATAACTAGGCAAGTCAGTTAAGAACAAATTCTTATTTTCAATGATGGCCTAGGAACAGTGGGTTAACTGCCTGTTCAGGGGCAGAACGACCAGATTTGTACCTTGTCAGCTTGGGGATTTGAACTTCCAACCTTTCGGTTATTAGTCCAACGCTCTAAACACTAGGCTACCCTGCCGCCCCGATAATAATTTAAAGAAAAAAAGTCTGCACATTCAAACTAAAACAATGTAACTAATAATGAAAAGCTTACATTTGTAAATCCCAAACTCTAAATGTAATTGGAAAGGTAGATACAAATGATTTGTGAAATTGTAGTTACAATAGAGAATGTAAACAAGATGTAAGCAAGATGCTGTGTTTTTATTTACAGTAGTGATGGACAACTGGAGGCATTTTGAAAACAGTTTTTTTGCTTTTAACAAGTGTACTGTAGCAGGTGTAGCCCATCATTCAAATGTTTTCTATTAGCAGGACAATAGCCCGGCTACTGTAGTGAAAATCCCTAAACTTGCAATGTATTCAATGCTTAAGTACTCTAAAGTGTTACATTTCTAACTCAAAACAGCAGTACAGTATTTCTTCCTCAACATCTTTTATGCTTTCGTTAAAAAAATAACAACAAAAAATTACATTCAAATGTGGATGTTTATTTAAATTACATTTTAGTTGCACTTTCACCCAGCTCCACGACCACAGGTAAAACCTTGCTGATATGATCAATGTATTTGTTGCATTGTTGTAACATCAATTTCTCTAGCATCTTGATGGCCTTGACCAGTTCATCTTTGCTTGTCGGCTTGGCAGAGTTACGGATGAATGTTTTCAGTTGATGCCAAACAAGTTTGATCCAGTTGAAATTAGGAGATCGACATGTAGAGATGAAAAAAATATATTTTTTAGATATACTGTAAGCCTACTGTAGGTGTTGTAGGTCTTTTATTTACTTATTTTTATTTAACCTTTATTTTACGACATAAAGGTCTACTTACTCTGCTGGCGTCTTGACCCAATGTATGCACTCATTTGCAAACCCGGACGGCAGTGTGTTTTAGGTCATTGTCTTCATTTGGAGAAAAAAAAAGACATTTAGCCTAACAGGCAACATTTGGTACAATAATAGAAATATACATGTAAATAGGCCTAAACGTAACAAAAATAACAAAAATATTGCTATAATCCTACCTTGAATCCTACCTTGAAAGAAACGATGTGGTTCCAGAAACACCATCTGACATAGTGTTCAGCATATCTCTTGATGATTTCTTCCTCAAAGAAATCTCGAGCCACGATACCTGAAAAAGGAGGCAAGAGTGAATTATTGTGGAACACATAATCCACTACAATATTTTATGTACCTTAAACAGCCAAACTTACCATCAATATTCAAATATGGACCTGGTCCCTGGCGAGAAATTGCTCCCACATATGGAGTTTCAGCGGAGGCTTGGGACTCGGCTTGCTTGATCTTCTTCCTTTTTTTCTGTAGAAATGTTGAGCAAATTGCTCAAGGGCCACGGTTGATTCATCTGTGAAGATGACGTCATTGAATGTCTCGCCAGCTTTGATCCTTACCTGTGCCTGCAGGATGTGAAGGTCTTTGTTTGTCAGACAAATGAGTACTTGAGGTCACCGAGAAAGTCTGGACATGGCCTGCTCTCCCTTATGTAAGGAATTAGGTACTTTCCCATGCTTACTACAGTATGTACTGTAGGCTTGTAAATCCCAAACTCTAAAAGTAATACTTGTCAGACTACATAGTAGCCTAATAAACAAATGCATGTGGCTTATTTTTCAAAATGCTTTAAATGCTTTATTATCCAAATGTAAAAGCATATACTGTACAGTAATCAAATCAAATCCAATTTTATTGGTTACATACACATGGTTAGCTGATGTTAATGCGAGTGTAGCGAAATGCTTGTGCTTCTAGTTCCGACCATGCAGTAATATCTAACAAGTAATCTAACAATTTCACAACTACCTTATACACACAAGTGTAAAGGAATGAACAAGAATATGTACATGTAAATATATGGATGAGCGATGGCCAAACGGCATAGGCAAGATGCAGTAGATGGTATAGAGAACAGTATATACATATGAGATGAGTAATGTAGGGTATGTAAACATTATATAAAGTGGCATTGTTTAAAGTGACTAGTGATGCATTTATTTCATCCCATTTTTAATTATTAAAGTGGCTAGAGATTTGAGTCAGTATGTTGGCAATGTTAGTGATGGCTGTTTAACAGTCTGATGGCAAGTACTGTATTTCTTCTTCAGCATCTTTATGCTTTTGTTAATAACATAATGACAACAATACTCTTTCAAAATGCAGATGTTGATTTAGTTATGGATCCATAACTAATTACTATGGGAATAAATATCACAGATTTACAGAAATATTTGAACAAAGTTGTCTAATGTTGTTTATACACCTTGTGGGTGGGGGCAATGGTTCAAAAAAATGGGAGAAGACTAGTATTTTCTAGTTGAATTCCTCATTGTACAGTATATGAGAATATATCACTATGTTGCCAAAAAAGTTCAAGACTGTTATGGTTTCAAAACTACTTTCTGCACATTTCTGCTACTTTCTTAGGCTATACAAGTGCTATTGTCACGACTTCTGCCGAAGTCGTTGCCTCTCCTTGTATGGGCGGTGCTCGGCGTTCGACGTCACCGGTCTTCTAGCCATCATCGATCCATTTTTCATTTTCCATTGGTTTTGTCTTGTCTTCCCACACACCTGTTTTCAATCCCATTCATTACCTGTTGTGTATTTAACCCTCTGTTTCCCCTCATGTCTTTGTCAGAGATTGTTTTATTGTCAGTTTGTTGTGTTGGTGCGCGACGGGTCCTCGTGCCCATGGTTTTTTCATGTCTGTACTGTTTAGTGTTATGGAGCATGTTCTGTGGACGTTTATTAAAAGACTCCATTTACACTCCATTTTGACTCTCCTGCGCCTGACTTCCCTGTCACCTATACACACGGCGCTGACAGCTATCTCTTGCTAAAAAACAACATGTTTACACCTATGCAGTACATTTAGCAATAATAATAATAAACCTCAACTTTAGAAAAAGAAAACAATTATGACAGGTGTGTTGTAATAAAAACAAGTGTTGTCCACTGATTGTGAAGAGGGAAAACCCAGATATTCACAAAGTTTGTGATGAATGACAGGTTGTTTCTTCATGCAAAATAGATTTGGGGTTTAAAATTCAACTGTGCTGCTTAATTTCAGGGGTTTAGTGAAGGCGTAACATTTTTTACCCTTAGGACAAGGGGAGTATACAGAATGTTAAGACTACACAAGGGTTAAGATAAGGTTGTTTGGGTTGTTCTGCACCTCAATCAGATTGAGTGGTCTGGTGTGGAGTGATTTAAACATAGTCTTACAAAATACAGTATCTGTGGATGCTTGAAAACACAATAATTCCATATTAAGGTGTTGTTCATGGCTAAATAACATGTGAATCAGAACCGGGACAGAGATACTGAGCAACAGCTTCTATCACCAGGCGATCAGACCGTTGAACATCCATCAGTAGCCGACGACCTGCCGGCACCTTGAGACTAATGCCCCATGTCTATAGAGTCATTGCACACTGGTCACCTCATATTCTGTTTGTATACTGTTGTTTATTCACTGCGTATGTACAGTTGAAGTCGGAAGTTTACATACACCTTAGCCAAATACATTTATTAAACTCAGTTTTTCACAATTCCTGACATTTAATCCTAGTAAAAAAATCCCTGCTTAGGTCAGTTAGGATCACCACTTTATTTTAAGAACGTGAAATGTGATAATAATATTAGAGTGATTTATTTCAGCTTTTATTTCTTTCATCACATTCCCAGTGGGTCCGAAGTTTACATACACTCAATTAGTATTTGGTAGCATTGCATTTAAATAGTTTAACTTGAGTCAAACGTTTTGGGTAGCCTTCCACAAGCTTCCCAAAATAAGTTGGGTGAATTTTGGCCCATTCCTCCTGACAGAGCTCGTGTAACTTAATCAGGTTTGTAGGCCTCCTTGCTCACACACGCTTTTTCAGTTCTGCCCACAAATGATCTCTAGCATTGAGGTCAGGGCTTTGTGATGGCCACTCCAATACCTTGACTTTGTTGTCCTTAAGCCATTGTTCCACAACTTTGGAAGTATGCTTGGGGTCATTGTCCATTTGGAAGATCCATTTGTGACCAAGCTTTAACTTCCTGACTGATGTCTTGAGATGTTGCTTCAATATGTCCACATCATTTTCTCTCCTCGTGATGCCATCTATTTTGTGAGGTGCACCAGTTCCTCCTACAGCAAAGCACCCCACAACATGATGCTGCCACCCCCGTGCTTCACGGTTGGGATGGTGTTCTTCGGCTTGCAACCCGCCCCCTTTTTCCTCCAAACATAACGATGGTCATTATGGCCAAACAGTTCTATTTTTGTTTCATCAGACCAGAGGACATTTCTCCAAAAAGTACGATCTTTGTCCCCATGTGTAGTTGCAAACCGTAGTCTGGCTTTTTTATGGTGGTTTTGGAGCAGTGGTATCTTCCTTGCTGAGCAGCCTTTCAGGTTATGTTGATATAGGACTCATTTTACTGTGGATATAGATACATTTGTACCTGTTTCCTCCAGCATCTTCACAAGGTCCTTTGCTGTTGTTCTGGGATTGATTTGCACTTTTCACACCAAAGTACTTTCAACTCTAGGAGACAGAACACGTCTTCTTCCTGAGCGGTATGACGGCTGTATGGTCCCATAGTGTTTATACTTGCGTACTATTGTTTGTACAGATAAACATGGTACCTTTAGGCATTTATTTATCTCAAGGATGAACCAGATTTGTAGAGGTCTACAATTGTTTTTCTGAGGTCTTGGCTAATTTATTTTGATTTTCCCATGATGTCAAGCAAAGAGGCACTGAGTTTGAAGGTAGGTCTTGAAATACATCCACAGGTACACCTCTAATTGACTCAAATTATGTCAATTAGCATAACAGAAGCTTTTAAAGCCATGACATCATTTTCAGAAATTTCCCAAGCTATTTAAAGGCACAGTCAACTAAGTGTATGTAAACTTCTGGCCCACTGGAATTGTGATGCAGTGAATTATAAGGGAAATAATCTGTCTGTAAACAATGTTGGAAAAATGACTTGTGTCATGCACAAAGTAGATGTCCTAACTGACCTGCCAAAACTATAGTTTGTTGACAAGAAATATGTGGAGTGGTTGAGAAACGAGTTTTAATGACTGCAACCTAAGTGTATGTAAACTTCTGACTTCAATTGTATATACTGTATTCTCGACATAGCTCATCCTAATATATTTAATACTGTACACACCATATTCTTTTCCAAATGATATACTTTCTATACACACCACATATTTATATTCTGATTCTCACACATTCCTGGATTGTTATTTCTAGGTTATTTAATTTTTTTAAATGATTTGTGTATTTGTATTGTATTTGCAAAACATTCTACTGAACTGCTGGAGCTAGTGACATAAGCATTTGGCTGCACCTGCCTTAATACCTGTAAATCTGTATATGCGACCAATAAACTTTGATTTGATAGACAATGAAAAAGTCCCTTCATATGAAGTGTGATCAGATCCATTCCCTTCATGAACTGGCACCTCTCTGATATTCAGCTGTCATACACGCCTTATTAATCTGTAGTAGACAATGAATAGGGCCATTATAACACCATTAATTCCTTACTAACTTCTTACTGATCCCTTCGTGCGCCAATCCCGTTAACATGATTGATTTGATAACACCCAGTGAAATAGCAGCGCGCCAATTTCAAAAACAGAAATACTCATAATAATAATTCATAAATCATACAGTGATTACACATGGGTTTACAGATGAACTTCTTGTTAATCCAGCCACAGTGTCAGATTTCAAAAAGGCTTTATGGCGAAAGCAAACCATGCTATTATCTGTGGACAGCACCCCATCAAACATACACATGAACATCATAATTCAACCAAGCACAACAAAAAGTCATGCCTTACCTTTGAAGATCTTCTTCTATAGGCACTCCAATATGGCCATTAAACATCACAAATGGTCCCTTTGTTTGATAAATTCTGTCGTTATATATCCAAAATGTCCATTTATTTGGTGCGTATGATTCAGAAAATTCACCGGTTCCAACTCGCGCAACATGACTACACATTATCTAATTAGTTACCTGTAAACTTGATCCAAACATTTCAAACAACTTTCCTAATCCAACTTTAGGTATTTTTAAAAGTAAATAATCAATCAAATTTAAGACGGAATAAACTGTGTTCAATACCGGAGGAAAACAAAGTGGAACGAGCTTTCAGGTCACGCCCCCCAACCACAACAGTACACTTCACTCTACCATCGTTCTGAACAGGGCTACTTCTTCATTTCTCAAAGGAAAAATATCAACCAATTTCTAACGACTGTTGACATCTAGTGGAAGGTATAGGAACTGCAAGCAACTGCCTTAGGTTTCTAGATTCCCATTGAAATCTCATTGAAAAGAGAGTGACCTCAATTTTTTTTTCCTGGATGGTTTGTCCTCTGGGTTTCGCCTGCCAAATAAGTTCTGTTATACTCACATACATCATTCAAACAGTTTTAGAAACCTCAGAGTGTTTTCTATCCAGATCTACTAATCATATGCATATCCTAGCTTCTGGGCCTGAGTAGCAGGCAGTTTACTTTGGGCACACTTTTCATCCGGACGTGAAAATAGTGCCCCCTAGCCTTAAGAAGTTTTAAGGTGTTAAATACTACTTATTATATTATAATAGAAAATTAATAAGACTCCATGTGAGGTATTACCAGATCCTTCCCCATATAGCGCTCGGCTCGTATCTGAGTGCCGTGGGCCGGGCGGCACGCTGAGACAGACATGCCCCGGCTGGCACGTCATTAGGAAATGATGGACACCTCCCTAGAATCCCGCCATGCTACGAAACACCCAACAGATATGGCCCAGTGGCCCACAACGCCAATCCCTCAAACCACCACAGCTCAACAGAGAGGAGAAAAAGTGGAGGAAGAGAGAGTGGGGACTATTAGAATTCTGCTTGGATGAGCTGCACTTTTCTCTCCACTGTCTAAGTGTTCTCAATCTACCGTGACAGTACAAAAGGATGAGAAATGGCAGAGGAGGAGGCAAGCTGAAAATACAAATGATCTCCTATCGGCGTTTTTTAAATGCAGTTTACATCTTAATTTGTTTGGGTCCTGATGCTGTAATCACTCTAGCGCTCAAGACAAATTAGATGAGCTTTATTCAGGCTTGTTTATAAGACAGACAGCTCAAATTTTTATCATACCTATTTCAATCCGTTTGGAAAACAAAAGATTGCTTAAACAGTAATTGTCCCACGTAGAGGCCGTTGTTAGATGTTACCTTAATACAAGACATCATCTTAGAATCGTCCGTCTTTTGTATGGGATGAAAATTTCAAGAAAGTGAATAGAGATGAATATCAATGACCCCATGCCAATAGCATTCATCTGGATGGCCTAATCAATACAAGTGCTAGCTCTCAAATCAATAGATGCTGTATTCCCAGACCACAGGACGTTGGTGGCACCTTAACTGGGGAGGACGGGCTCATGGTAATGGCTGGAGCAGAATAAGTTAAATGGTATTAAACACATCATTTCCATGTGTTTGATGCCATTCCATTTGCTCCATTCCGAACACTATCATGAACAACCCTTCCCTCTGCAGCCTCCTGTGCCCAAGACGATTATTGCTTGCAAATTATCCATCAAATACAGAACCAGTTCAAGGCAATAAATAATAAACAGTGTCCAGTACCAAATAATACAAAAACATTATTCAAAATAAACATAACACTTAATTAATTCATGTTTCGTAACCAACCAATTCGAGCTAAAATGTATACGTTTCCTAGCATGAATATATGAATGTAGGCCATATATCAACAGGCTCTACATTCAAAAGTAAACACACAGAACAACCAAGTGCCCTTCCCAATCTAGTGCTCGTTTACCTAGCCTGGGCCACTGGTGGCTTTGACATTAAATAAAAGGCAGATTGGTAGGATGGGAGGATGTTGGGATGAGGGATTAAAATATCAGCTCACTGTGTATGAGAAGGCATAAATCACCATAGCAAGGTTACTACAGGGACAAAAAAACAGCCACTGTGGGGGAAGAGTTCAGACGGTTCGGGACGCCAATGTGCAATGGCTCTACGGATGCAGGCGAGAGGTAGCCTTGTAGATGAGGCAGTGTGTGCTGCTTCTCCTCAGTTTGATTGATCTTTTATTGTCGGTATAGAGGGTGATTACCTCCAGTAGGCATAAAGGCTAATCCATAACAAAAGTGACAGTAATAACCGCTAAGCTGCTGAGGGGAGGGAAAATCCTTTTTGCTCTGAAAAGCACTGCTTAATCAGCCCAGAGGTAGCCAGAGGTTCACAGGGGACGTATAGAGTCTAGATGTGTGTGTAGACTTGTCAGGGAAGCGTTAACTCATTGTTTTATTTGGCACTATTTTACTGCACATCAAGGTTGATCTGAGCTTGTAATTCAATTTCAGACACAGGGGCAGTTTGTTTTCAAACAAGGCGCTTGTGAATTAAAGCTTACAGTTTGCTTCTGAGCTTGTCTGAGCTTGTTTGCTTCTTACAGTTTGCTTCTGAATGTTTGGGTATCACAGGGTTAAAAGCGATTGACTGAGTTAGCATGCAATGAAGTAGGGTCAATTAAGGAGGGTAAGAAAGGTAACCTGTTAGCTGTGGTAGAGCTACTGTAGGCTACAGTTTGTCCAAAGCTTTACACCTATTTGCAGAGTTATTCAACAGACACTTTGGAAACCTCAAAGATGAGCTCTGTTAAATTTATTCAACTGACAAATCACACACATTGATTAGAGTAAATAACTACACAAATTTGATAGATAATTAAAGCATTTGCAATTATGCCCCATGTGAGATTTTCCCCAGCCCTCAATATAATGTAAATAGCTGCAATGGTTTATATGATTTGCAGTAAACAACACATTAAAAGAAACTGAGCAGACACTTGTACTCCAGGTCATAATAGAGTCTGTACAAAAACGTATTTCAATCATTATCGGAAGGCCCGGTTCAGATCTAGCAACTGACATTAGGAGAGACGACATGAGACAAAACTAGACAGTTTTAGAATTGTGTGTAAAACACAACAAGGCAACTATCCAGGCAGACCAGTGGTTGTGTCAAGAAACACTGGCATATTTTAGCAACGGACCCAGCTTTGCTGGCTGAATTTAAAAATCCACCACTTATTGTGTATAGGAGAGGTCGCAATTTACACAATAAATTGGTTCATGTCAACTGCCAGCCACAAAAGAAAATCAGCCAGGCTCTTTTACGCCCTCTACCAAATGGTAGCTATAAATGCAGAGGATGCGCACAGTGCAACAATATGATGAGGTGTGAATATTTCTGCCACCCACACAGGAAAACGGTTCCAAATAAATGACATTATTACTTGTTTCACTACCCATGTTATTTACATTATTAAATGTCCATGTGGGCTCTGCTATGTCGGTAAAACCTCTCATTCTCTCAAACAGAGAATTAGTGAACATAAAAGTTCAATCAGGAGAAACGACAGGTATTATCCAGTCGCAGTACATTTCAATGACCTGAAGCATGACATTTCTACCTTCAGATTTTGTGGCATAGAGAAAGTTAAGATATCAGACAGGGGAGGTGATATTAATAATACTCTAAGTAAAAGAGAATGTTTTGGGATTTTCACCCTCCAGACATTATTTCCTAAACGACTTAATGATGAAATGCCTATGTATGTTATGTTTGAACATGAATTATGTGCCTATTTAAGATTACTCTGTTTTTCGTACGATGTACCCAATGACGAATGAAAACTTGCTATGTCCTCATTGTGGTTTTACAGACGTGTTTCATACGTCTTATTTGTACACTTTTCTAATATTTATGAAATGCATATTGTTATATTTGGTAGCACTTAGTTGTTTTTCCTTTGCCTCCAACCCCCTTCGATGTGTGGAACGGATGTGGGTCGGGCTAGGTCTACATAAGCGTGCACATTTTAAAAAGTTCACAAAAGCTCTGATGAAGGCCGTGAGGCCGATACGTAGGCTTATTAAAGATCAGTGATACTGTCAAGAGCAGTGTGTGGTTTCCATTTTCCTTCAGAATTTTGTGTTGTAGAACAACTGACTAACAACTGGTCATTCAGATCGAAATGATGACCAGTTTCCATGGTGACACTTTATTCTTTCAATTATGTGTTGAAACTTTGTTACAAGTTCTACTTTGTGTAGCAAGTTGTTGTAGTAAATTAGTTACATGAACTATATGCAGCCACTGGCTCACCAAAGACAGTTCATGCATACTCTGTGACTTTACAGAGAAATATCAGCAACCTAGCAAGCATTTACTCATAGTGCACTCTTCTCTGATTGGCCAAACTCAACCGTCTCATCTCAAGTCTTTGGCTAAGATTTTAATTGATGAATCTTGGAAACTCTAGCAGCCGACAAGAAACGTTCTAAAACTAGACTGATCAGATTAAGCAAACTAATGATCTAAAACTCCATGAAACCATCTCGTCTCAGTTGTTAGATATGAACCTAGCCTAACACATTTTGGAAAATGTTGTTTATTGGGCCTAACACATTTTGGAGAGCATATTTCACGTTTAATTCTCAGAAAGCATCTTTGTCAACAGAAGACATCATCTGATTGAGGCAACTCTCATGCATTGTTGTTGCTCAATTGGCAGTCATGCATGTCTGAGATTAATACCTGCAGTTATCTCCAAACCCATTTAAAGCAGCCCTGACCTCTGCTAGTGCCGTGCTATCCCCCTTAGCTAGGTGACAGCCGGCTGTGGCTCCCCTGCATGGCTGGGGGGATTTCTAGGGATCTAATTAGCCTCAAGGGCCCCTTTGGATCTTGTACCTGCACTATCTCATGCCTTATTCAACAGAGCCACCGCCACAAGGCCACTTGGATTACCCTGCCACTCTCAGATGGGGTTCAAAGTTCAAATGTCACTGGTGGAGGGCATTTTCATCCCAGCGATATTGCGTGGAGTCTGTGTTAATGACAGCCCCTGGGTTTATCTGTAGTTTAGGCCTAGGCAGGCTGCAGTGTGTTGGGATATTATTGTGTGTCGGCAAATAAAATGCTTTCCTTATGAGGGAGGAAAGTAAGGTCAGGCTATTACGGAAACGGCACGGCCTTGTCTAATGCAGCAGCTAAAACTTGTGTTTCCAAAGTGCATGAACACTGAACACTTTTGCACTTTTGGGACATTGTATTGGGAGGATATTGCAATGTATTGCAATGTATAAACACAAATGTTTCAACTATGGAAGCTATGTTCAAAGAACGGGGTCCAAAGAGGAATCCCAAATAAAGTCTAACACATATCCTCAACATCACACAAAGCATCAAAGCTGCAGTCTGAAAATGTTTTAATAAAATCCCTGACATCAACAGATGCTTGTGAGTTGGGGCCAGTCGGTGTACGGGCAGGCATCCACTCTGGTTATGAGAGCACAACACGGCAAGGCTGTCAAGCGTTGGAGTGAGGTCGGTGGTTGGCTGCCTCTGAGTCTCCAACCGTCTCCACCGAAGGGGAAGTGACAGGCGGGGATTGACCATGACAGCATCCATACATTTATTACCTCTCTCACCTGTCCCGCTGGTGGCTTTGTATGCAACTTTTTTCCAAACGATGCCAATTTGTCTGGGATTAAGTGTCATGCTAATGGCTAGGCCATGGGGAGGATGATGATTTGTCTCTTTTGCCCTAAAAATCTGAACCCTCCCCCCACAATAAAAAAATGGTGCCCTTATGTATAATTAATAATTCTATTGGAGCTGAATTGCCAACATCTTAACTCTCCCCTCTCCCTGCCTTTGATCGGCTACTTCATACTCCCCACGAAGTAACCAACTTTAAATTAGTGGGCAAAAATGCATCCACTAAGGGGGGGAATAATGAACTAATACCTCTGGAATATATCATGCTTTAAACAAGGGAGGATGAATCGATAATGCTAATTAGGGTGCTCCTTCCTTGCATCTGCCCAAGGCCCCAAAGGGTTTGCATCGAAGGGTTCCATCGATCCCACCCCAAATGATGGCTGATGGAAAACAGATTGGGGGGATTTGGCATCACCTCATTAAGCCTGATTTGAGGATGCATCAATGATTGATCTCTAGCCGATTCATATTCAGTTTCCTCCGCCTTTCAAATGATTACTGAGCTATTTCAATATTACAGTATTCCCAGCTCTCCTCATTTTCTTCTCTCTATCCCTTCCTCTCGCTCACTTTACGTGTGCATTTGAAATGGCACCTTATTTGTTATATAGTGCACTACTTTTAACCAGGCACTATTAAGATCGCTTTATTGGTCAATTGTACACAAAGTCCAACCAAAATTTAATCCGACCCATTCGAAAGAGGGGGGCAGGGGGAAGTGCCCCTGTGACAACAATGTGGAGTATGAAATATTTTTTACATATATAATTTTTGCTATCATTCTTTTTTTACATCCGTTATATGACAGTGGCAACGATGATGATTATGAACATGGTCTTTTGCCTACTAATGCCTGCAGTGAAGAAAACGATGACAACAATAACATCTAATGTAACTGGCCCCTCTAACAGTACAACTGGCCCCAGCTTGGCCCCCCCAGTTGAAATGGTCTAGAATCGCCACTGGCTCACTTCCCGCCAGATTTCTCGCATTGGATCCTGGATTTGAACTGGCTGCTGGCTTGCCTCTCTAACCGTTAGGCTACATGCCACCCTGTTCAAGGGGCTCTGGTCAAAGTAGTGCACTACATAGGTGCCATTTGGGACGCATCCTAAGTCATCTAAAATGTCAACTCTTCAGGTTCCCCAGATCTACTACTCTTTCTACCTGCTGTGAAACAGTCTGACACTGTTTTGCAAGTGTTACGTGGCCTTGAACGGGATGTTCTCTCAACACTCACTCATCCTGATACACCTTCCCATTTACCTGGACCTTGCAGACATGCTGTATACACAATGATTTAGTGATCTTGAATGTAACCAAATAGTATTCAAGCTGATCCTTACCGAGCACAGTTAGTCGGGCGGGGCGTGTTCTGATAGCTGCCTGGATGGCCTGGCACTCGAAGAAGGCGTCATCCTGCATTTCAGTTCTCTGAATCAAGAGGTGGTATTCACCCTTGCTGTGGTCTCCCACGATGTCATAACGTGGGTAGCCTGGAACACAAGAACACACATTGTTACTCACACACACACACACACACACACACACCTTCATTATGTGTGTCCACACGCTAGGTTTTCCAATTATCCAGAGATATGGATTGCAATGCCCACTAGTTTAAAGAAACACAATTAAAGCAACAATTGGTTTTTCAGAATGAGCTTGTTATTCCTTTCAGGAGAACAGAGAACACGCACAATTATAATGGAGATCACACACGCGCGCACACACACTCACACACACACATACATACACACACACACACTCACTACAATGATATATTTGATGTGGGCTGTGTTATTGTTGCTTTCCACTCCTTATACAATTATACATCTTTAGCACGGTAAAAGATGCACGTATAGTAGCTAATTACTTTCTCTGGCCACCTACAGTTATCTTTGGAGGAGGAGAGAAGAAAGGGAACAGTGGACTTTCTTGTTTTTTCTTCCTCAAATAAACAAATGGAGCGTTAATCTAGCCTCCCGCACATAAACTGAGCAACTGTCAGCCCTCGAGGGGATTCAATTCTCCCATCGCCAATTGTGTCGAGTCCAGTGTCTGCTGTAATAGCTACTATAACCCAGTTGAAAAACAAATGAGCGATATGTAATATCTAATAGACCATTTTATTAGGAAATAATATCACCCTAAACAGATCGGATATTGTTTTTAGCAAAGCAAGTACATTTTGTATCGGATCCACTGAATTGAAAATAATACGGCCTCTTTTAGCCTGTAATGAGTCTGTAGTCTAAATTTATGATGTTGTGGGGATTCCTATTCTTATGTATGAATGTGTTACATAACAAAAATAACACAATGTTAGAGGTGATACACTAACTGCAATTATTATTTATTTATTTCGGAATTCTGTGTGTTGATACTCAGGCGATGGATTCAAACGATTGAACCGCAAAGAGGAGTTTCAGTTTTGAAAGAACAAATCCACAAAACTGACAACGTTCATTTGAGCTGTCAATGGAGGGCTGATGGATGAAGAACAGAAACAACAGAGAGGTAAAACAGCAGCAACTATAGAAAGAAAGTGCAGAAAGCTCTCTCGAAAACGACCTGTACGCTCTCGTTGGTTGGCCCTCACTTCATACTCGTCGCCAAATCCACTGGCTACAGGTTATCTACAAGTCTCTGCTAGGTAAAGCCCCGCCTTATCTCAACTCACTGGTCACTATAGCAGCACCCACTCGTAGCACGCACTCCAGCAGGTATATCTCACTGGTCACCCCACCCCCAAAGCCAATTCCTCCTTTGGTCGTCTTTCCTTCCAGTTCTCTGCTGCCCATGACTGGAACTAATTGCAAAAATCTCTGAAGCTGGAGACTCACATCTCCCTCACTAGATATAAGAACCAGATGTCAGAGCAGCTTACTGTCACGATCGTCGTAGTGAGGAGACCAAAGCGCAGCGTGATGTGAATACATCCTTTTAATGATAGATGAAAACAAACATGAAGTACACTAAACAAACAAACAAACAAACAAAATATCAAAACGAACGTGACCGCTATAAATATTGAGTGCAAACATGCAACATCACATAGACAATAACCCACAAACCCAAACTGGAAAATGGCAACCTAAATAGGTTCCCCTCTGGACAGAGGAGCGGCTCTGGCAGCTCCGAACAGGAGGGAGATTCCAGCATCGCTGGCGTGACAGGCAGCTCTGGCGGCTCCTGGCTGACTGGCGGCTCCTGGCGGCTCTGGCGGCTCCTGGCTGACTGGCAGCTCAGGACAGACTGGGAGGCTCTGGCGGCTCAGGACAGACTGGGAGGCTCTGGCGGCTCAGGACAGACTGGGAGGCTCTGGCGGCTCAGGACAGACTGGGAGGCTCTGGCGGCTCAGGACAGACTGGGAGACTCTGGCGGCTCAGGACAGACTGGGAGACTCTGGCGGCTCAGGGACAGACGGCTCAGGACAGGAGACTCTGGCGGCTCAGGACAGACGGGAGACTCTGGCGGCTCAGGACAGACGGGAGACTCTGGCGGCGCTGGGCAGGAGGAGACTCTGGCGGCGCTGGGCAGGACGAAGGCTCTGGCAGCGCTGGACAGGCGGGAGCACCGGTATGGATGAGACGGAGAGACAGCCTGGTGCGGGGGGCTTCCACCGGAGGGATGGTTTGTGGAGGTGGCACCGGATAGACCGGACCGTGAAGGCGCATTGGAGATCTTGAGAGCAGGGCTGGCACCATCCGCCCTGGCTGGATCCTCACCCTAGCCCGGCAGATGCTGGGAGCTGGGATGTAGCGCACCCGGCTAAGCACGCGTACTGGGGACACTGTGTGCTCCACCGCATAACACGGTGCCTGACCAGTACAACGCCCGCCATGGCTGCCTCTCGGGCTTCCAGCCGTGCTACCTCTCATACCGGCGCCTCTCTGCTTTCGCTGACTCCAGCTCTGCTTTGGGACGGCAATATTCCCCTGGCTGTGCCCAGGGTTCTTTGCTGTCCAGAATCTCCTCCCAAGTCCAGAAGTCCTGTGATTGCTGCTGCTGTCTGTTACCACGCTGCTTGGTCCATTGTTGGTGGGTTATTCTGTCACGATCGTCGTAGTGAGGAGACCAAAGCACAGCATGATGTGAATACATCCTTTTAATGATAGATGAAAACAAACACGAAGTACACTAAACAAACAAAATATCAAAACGAACGTGACCGCTATAAATACTGAGTGCAAACATGCAACATCACATAGACAATAACCCACCAACCCAAACTGGAAAATGGCAACCTAAATAGGTTCCCCAATCAGAGACAACAATAAACAGCTGCCTCTGATTGGGAACCAATTCAGACCACCATAGACCTACAATATGCCTGGACTAGATACACACCTAGACATACAAAAACCCTAGATGAGACAAAAACACACATATCACCCCTGTCACACCCTGACCTAACCAAAATATATAAAGAAGGTCAGGGCGTGACCCTTAGGTGCACCTGTACATAGCCCATCTGTAAACAGCCCATCTATCTACCTACCTCATCCCCATACTGGTATTTATTTATTTTGCTCCTTTGCACCCCAGTATCTCTACCTGCACATTCATCTTCTGCCGATCTACCATTCCAGTGTTTAATTGCTATATTGTAATTACTTTGCCACCATGGCCTATTTATTTCCTTAACTTACCTCATTTGCACTCACTGTATATAGACTTTTTCTTTTCTTTTCTTCTACTGTATTATTGACTGTACGTTTTGTTTATTCCATGTGTAACTCTGTGTTGTTGTATGTGTCGAATTGCTACGCTTTATCTCGGCCAGGTCGCAGTTGCAAATGAGAACTTGTTCTCAACTAGCCTACCTGGTTAAATAAAGGTGAAATAATAAATGTTAGCGGGGGTGTTAGCGTTCAACCCAAATGGGCAAAGTAAATAACATTAATGCTCATTGATTTGCTCTAAAATACTGCTGTTTATTCTACTGCCAAGGGATCAATGACAAGCCTAAATCATCATAGAAGCATTTTACTGAGCCATAGTGTAGGGGAGTCTTAAGTGAGCTGACTGGGAGAGACTAACTCCCACACCACTGCTGATACAAACAACATAATGTGCCAGATGCCAACGTATAGGGCCTAGAAGTCTTACTTTGTGCACATACACTAATGCATTCATGTACTATATGTCTTGACCAGAGCATTAGAATTTCATTAGCTATTTCATGGTTAATGGCATTACTGATTTTGTAAGTTAATGCTGGTTGATCATTCTCAATACATTCACCAAGGGGACCTGAACATTGTGCTAACCTCTGTTATTAATAAGATGCATAACAAAAGAAAACCACATTTTGAAGCAGTTTTCCCTCATAGGGAATTGATTAAATGCAAGAAACTGTATTTTTTTTACATTAATGAAGCATGTGGGTTACACTTTACATGAAGGTACAAACCCTTTCTAAACCCTATCTCATCCCCTCATCCTATATATACAACTCTCCTTCCGTGGCCTCCAATTGCTCTTAAATACAAGTAAAACTAAATGCATGCTCTTCAACCGATCGCTGCCTGCACCTGCCCGCCCGTCCAACATCACGACTCTGGACGGTTCTGTCTTAGAATATGTGGACAACTACAAATACCTAGGTGTCTGGTTAGACTGTAAACTCTCCTTCCAGACTCACATCAAACATCTCCAATCCAAAGTTAAATCTAGAATTGGCTTCCTATTTCGCAACAAAGCCTCTTTCACTCATACTGCCAAACATACCCTTGTAAAACTGACCATCCTACCGATCCTCGACTTCGGCGACGTCATTTACAAAATAGACTCCAATACCCTACTCAATAAATTGGATGCAGTCTATCACAGTGCCATCAGTTTTGTCACCAAAGCCCCATATACTACCCACCACTGCGACCTGTACGCTCTCGTTGGCTGGCCCTCGCTTCATACTCGTCGCCAAACCCACTGGCTCCAGGTCATCTACAAGACCCTGCTAGGTAAAGTCCCCCCTTATCTCACCTCACTGGTCACCATAGCAGCACCCACCTGTAGCACGCACTCCAGCAGGTATATCTCTCTGGTCACCCCCAAAACCAATTCTTACTTTGGCCGCCTCGCCTTCCAGTTCTCTGCTGTCAATGACTGGAACGAACTGCAAAAATCTCTGAAACTGGAAACACTTATCCCCCTCACTAGCTTTAAGCACCAGCTGTCAGAGCAGCTCACAGATTACTGCACCTGTACATAGCCCATCTATAATTTAGCCCAAACAACTACCTCTTCCCCTACTGTATTTATTTATTTATTTTGCTCCTTTGCACCCCATTATTTCTAGCTCTACTTTGCAAATCTACCATTCCAGTGTTTATTTTTTATTTTTTTATTTGCTATATTGTATTTACTTCGCCACCATGGCCTTTTTTGCCTTTACCTCCCTTATCTCACCTCATTTGCACACATTGTATATAGACTCATTTTTCTACTGTATTATTGACTGTATGTTTGTTTTACTCCATGTGTAACTCTGTGTTGTTGTTCGTGTCGAACTGCTTTCCTTTATCTTGGCCAGGTCGCAATTGTAAATGAGAACTTGTTCTCAACTTGCCTACCTGGTTAAATAAAGGTGAAATAAAAAAAAATAAAAAATATATATACAGTATATGTAATATTTATAACATGACCAAAGGTATGTGGACACCTGCTCGTCCAACATCTCATTCCAAAATCATGGGCACTAATATGGGGTTGGTCCCCCTTTGCAGCTATAACAGCCTCCACTCTTCTGGGAAGGCTTTCCTCCAGATGTTGGAACAATGTTGCGGGGACTTGCTTCCATTCAGCCATAAGAGCATTAGTGAGGTTGGGTGATTAGGGGTGGCTCGCAGTTGGCGCTAGAATTAATCCCAAAGTTGTTTGATAGGGTTGAGGTCAGGGCTCTGTTTAGGCCAGGTTCTTCCACACCGATCTCAATACACTATTTTTGTATGGACCTCGCTTTCTACATAGGGGCATTGTCATGCGGAAACAGGAAAGGGCCTCCCTCAAACTGTTGCCACAAAGTTGGAAGCACAGAATCATCTAGAATGTCATTATATGCTGTTGCGTTGAGATTCCCTTTCACTGGAACTAAGGGGCCTAGCCCGAACCATGAAAAACAGCCCCAGACCATTATTCCTCCGCCACCAAACTTTACAGTTGGCACTATGCATTGGGGCAGGGAGTGTTCTCCTGGTATCCGCCAAACCCAGATTCGTCTGTCCGACGGTGAAGCGTGATTCATCACTCCAGAGAATGAGTTTCCACTGCTCCAGAGTCCAAGCTTTACACCACTCCAGCCGACGCTTGGCATGGCACATGGTGTATCTACTTGGCCATGGAAACCCATTTCATGAAGCTCCCGACGAACAGTGCTTGTGCTGACGTTGCATCCAGAGACAGTTTCGAACTAGTGAGTGTTGCAACCAAGGACAGACAATCCACTAATTTGAAAGGGTGTTACATACTTTTGTATGTACAGTATAGTGTATGTATATCTCCTCCTATAACTACTGCTGTACATATATTGTTTCTGTTTACATATTGTCCATAGTGTCTTTACACACCACAAATTTATATCTGGGACGGCTCGTTCTGACATTTCTTAATCTCTTGTTGCTTCTTCTTTTTTTGTCCTTTTCTTTTTTCCTTGGCATTATTTGTGTATTAGTATTGTACTGTTAGACATTTACTGCACTGCTGGAGCTAGTAACAAAAGCATTTTGTTGCATCTGCTTTAACATATTATAATCTGTGTACACGACAAATAACCTTTGATTTGATTTGACTTTAATGGAAAGTGTTACCGGAAGCACATATAATCATATTTTATTTTTGAGAGGGGATTTGATTCTTCGGGGGATACTAATATACTGTACATAAGATCCCTGAGGAAACCAATTTTCCTCCCCTGCGGTGTTAGAGAGAGAGAAAGGAGGCACAGAATACATTCAATCCCAGAAAACCATTAAGACCTGAGATCAAGTGTCAGACGAACGACCCCAAGCCAAGTGGGAATGAATAGCGGAAGAAGCTGAAGACAAAAGCTTGTCAATTAAGGCAAACAATGTATAAAAGCCCCAGGTATAACCTCTATAAAGGCGATCCATTAAGATTAATCAGACTCGACTTAGATCAATGCCGTGACTTAGATAGGAGAGGGTTTTGGCGGACGATGATGTATTTCAGTTTGGAGGAGTGCGGACACCTAACTGACACATCAATGGGAGGAAACGGAAATTAACACTGTCTGACAAATTTCAGCCTATTCCCTAAAATAGTGAATTTGTCCCTAGAGCCCTATTGGCCCTGGTCAAATGTAGTGCACTATAAAGAAAATAGGGTGCAATTTGGGACACAACATGAGTAGGGCCAGATCAAAGGGAACACAGGAGAGAAGGTGAAGGCCACATGTAAAGCGAGCACTCCCTTGCTCTGATTTAAAAAAGTGGAAAAAGGAAGAGTCCAAATTACACGGGGAGAGCAATCAAGAGGCTAGGGTGCTGTCGATGCCATTGACAGTCAAACCCCTCCTTCAGCTTTTTTTGAAAACTAAACATTATCAGTTAAAAATATAATTTTCCCTCATTGACTTTGGCCTTTGATTTACAACACCACTTCATGGCCATAATCTGTCCTATTCAGATGAATATGTTAATTATGTTTAGCTTTAAGTGCCATTATCCTTTAGTGCTCGAGCCATTCTTTTAGCTCCTGATGATAGTTATGATAGCCATTAGGACAATAGTACGGTGTCAGTATGTGGCCTTGCTGCCTTCCGTCACATAGCTGTTGTGTTGACTAAGAGGTCTAATTTCCCTGTCGTCTCTAAAAGCAAACAGTTCACACTGCCGGGAGGAAGCCTTTCCAGTTCACACTAGACCCCCCTATCATTGATCCGCCGTAAAGACGTGGCATTTATCCCCACGGCAGGCACACAGACACAGACAGCTCCTCTCTCTCTCCCCCCCTCTCTCTTTCTCTCTCTCTCGCAATCTCCCAACCTTTACTATTATTCTCTATCTCTCTCTCTTTCTCTCTCGCTCTCTCTTTCTCTCTCTCTCTCCCTAGCTTTCTCTTTCTCTTCTCTGAGCTGATAGTGATTTTTGGTTAAGCACCAGGAGGCCCCTGGGGACCCGGTCATTACACTGCACTTCAGTGACACAGGTGATGGGTCCCAGGATGCTACTAAAAGGACCCGAAGTGGGATTGTACGGACATAATGGGAAAGGATTGTTCTCCCAGGCCCAATTATGAAAACGCCATCCATGACAAAATATAACAAGGGACTGAGGCAAAAGCAGACCATGTCTTCAGGGGAAGACAATGTAACAGATTGGCATGGCAGGATTTGTGGAAGAAGAAAACAAATCTGATGACATGGCATGGTACGCAAACTGTAGTCCATTGCCATATTGTAACCCCAGGTATATTTTCTGTCCTCTCTAATGATGTTATTGAACATTTTATTCAAATGGTTTATCAAGTCAAGTGATCACATCTCCTCAAAGACATTGATTGGGTAAAATAGTTTGTAAGGTGGGTTGTTGATGCTGATTTATCCAGTATTTGACTTTACCTATCCAAACAACACACCACACACCGCTCTGAAAGCTGATTGTGGGAAATCATTTCCTCTGGCAGTCATCAGAGCAACGATACTGTCTTCAAAACAGCCCGAGGAAAGATTGGGGAAGCAGACACGCTGACGCTTTCGAAATTAGCAAAACATGATTTAACCATCTGGCGGAGCAGCAGATGCTGCCATAAATTGCTGCAACTTTCAAATGTTGATTTTCTTTAACCCAGATGCAGTTTGGGGTCCCGGTGTGTAGGGTTAGTTGAGTTTAATATATTCTGGGAGATTGAGAAACAGTTTTTCTGGCTGTGGTGTTCATTTTGAAATACATCTCACGCGTCAACTGCAGTGTTGTAAGATGGCTAATGCAGAATAGGAGAATTGTGGAAACAACAAAGAAAATAATTATGGCAGTAATGTAATGGTACTCAAGCAGTAATCAATACACACTGAAAATGGTATAACAAAAACATTTGTCTTTGCTCTTGTTGCCTCTAAATCAGGGGTGGGCAATTCCAGTCCTCGAGGGCCTGATTGGTGTCACAGTTCTGCCCCAGCCCCAGCTAACACACCTGACTCCAATAATCACCTAATGATGATTTTCAGTTTAGAATGCAATTTGATTAATCAGCTGCTGGTGGAGAAAAATGTGACACATATCAGGCCTTCGAGGCCTGGTGTTGCCCACCCCTGCTCTAAATGAATAAAATAGCATATCATTTCTTTGAGAAATAATTTTTTGAGTGTGGATCCTACAGATGAAACTTGTGCAATATTGGCCATTTACCATATCACTTGCACTTATAACAATTTTACATTTGTGATTGGGCCCAATACAATGGTTCTCTCCCGTTATACAAAAAGCACGTAAACCCCTTAATTTCTTTGTTTAATAATTCAGAAGAGGGTTCTGATTAAGCCACACCATGAAATACATTTGAAACACTTGTGAGAATTTGGAAAAACAGCAATTACACAATCAGTGTTTGTGACTCCTGTGCCACGTGAAGTGGCTCTTTTAATTAATGATCAAACTCTAATTAAATACTCCATTGCTCCATTGCATCGCTCTGTCATTTGGACCGATGTGACGAGTGACAGATAACTTTTTGATGAAGAGAGCGCGCATGGATTTATTTTCAATTACGTGAAGGTAATGAAAGGAAAAAGTGCAGATCAATGGATATTTGAGCGACACAACAACAATTGAGAACCATGACAGAGACAGTTGCTAAGGGAGAGAGCAGAATGGAGAGAGATGGACAGGCAGATGAGAGATATTGAGGCCACAGATAAAGGCTGTGTCCAAGAGAGGAGGGAAGGAGAAGAAGAGAGAAAGGATGGTAACACTTTACATTAAGTTGTCCCTATTACTATGTAACTAATACAGTAATAACTGTGTTAATTTAGTAGTCACATAGATTTTAATATGTAATTAAATGAAAATAGGAATGTTGAGGAATCCATTATTACACAACTGCTGAAGGTTTATCCACATGTGTAACTACTGATGTTACTACACATTTTCTTATTCCACTATGTAAATAATGTTTTGTAATTACATGTTTGAAAGTCACCTGTCAATTACCATGTCAAGAACTGAAACCAAAATCTGACCGTGTTACATGTAACTACAAGGTTCCGCTATCATTGAATCCACATGTAATGCCAGGGTTGATAAATAGGCTAGGACCAAGTAACAACAATATCAAGCAACTTAATGTAAAGTGAAATCCAATTGGGTACCTTTATAATTACTATGCTGTTACAATGTAACAACATTTTCAGACAATAGGCTGACCAGGAGAAATTAGGGCAAAGGAGAACATTAGGTTTAAGATGGGCTGAAAATCCTGTTGCCCGCGCTGGCGTTGCAGATGACTATATTGGTCCACTAATACTGGAATATTAAAGCCCCAGTGTACTACTTTTTGAAAAAAATTATAAAACAAAGTATTCATATTTTTTTAAATACGGATTTTTCATACTTCCCAAGGCTATGTACTTACCCAGGAGCAAGCAACCTAATGTAAAGTGAAGGGAAATTTGTATTACTTTGTAGTTTTGATGTAACAACCTTTGCAGACAATAGGCTAACCAGGAGTAGGCTAATAAGGCTAATAAGGCTAATAAGGAGACAGGAGAACATTTTTCAGTTGGACTTTTCTTTAATAAATTTGACAAAGATTCACATTCAAACTATTCAAATTCAATTCCCCATTTCAGACTCAAAGAAATAATTATTCTATTTAGTAGAAACACAGGGTGGCAAAAACTAGCTTGCTAGCATTTCCCCATCATTCACTAATGTAGCTAGCTAGCTTGGTGTCACTGGTAGCCTATGGCCAAAACCTTTTCCAACTCAGTTAATAAACGTTACCAAATCATCATAAAAATCATGAAAGACTTAGCTTACAATGTTATTTACAATGTTTTTGACTTACTTTGTGTATTATAAACCTTTAAAAACATTATAATTAAAGAGAGGGGAGAGGTCAGTGTGATATCACTTCCTGGCTTCTTATATTTCCAAATGTTCTTCTTTTGAAAGTGCAAACTTACAATGTCCTTCACTAAATAGTGAACAAAAAGGTAAACAAAATGTTTTTTTGTATGTGCAGAGAGGAAGAGAAAGTGAGAGGCCCAACTTGGCGGAACATCTGTCTCCCTCCAGTAGGTAGCAAGACTGCTTCCATCACGTGGACTGGGAGATGTTTCGTATTGCGTCAGACAACAACATTGACGAATACGCTGATTCGGTGTGCGAGTTCATTAGAACGTGCGTTGAAGATGTCGTTCCCATAGCAACGATTAAAACATTCCCTAACCAGAAACCGTGGATTGATGGCAGCATTCGTGTGAAACTGAAGGCACGAACCACTGCTTTTAATCAGGGCAAGGTGTCTGGTAACATGGCTGAATACAAACAGTGCAGCTATTCCCTCCGCAAGGCTATCAAACAAGCTAAGCGCCAGTACAGAGACAAAGTAGAATCTCAATTCAACGGCTCAGACACAAGAGGTATGTGGCAGGGTCTACAGTCAATCACGGACTACAGGAAGAAACCCAGCCCAGTCACGGACCAGGATGTCTTGCTCCCAGGCAGACTAAATAACTTTTTGCCCGCTTTGAGGACAATACAGTGCCCACGGCCTGCAACGGAAACATGCGGTCTCTCCTTCACTAATGTAAGACATTTAAACGTGTTAACCCTCGCAAGGCTGCAGGCCCAGACGGCATCCCCAGCCGCGCCCTCAGAGCATGCGCAGACCAGCTGGCCGGTGTGTTTACGGACATATTCAATCAATCCCTATACCAGTCTGCTGTTCCCACATGCTTCAAGAGGGCCACCATTGTTCCTGTTCCCAAGAAAGCTAAGGTAACTGAGCTAAACGACTACCGCCCCGTAGCACTCACATCCGTCATCATGAAGTGCTTTGAGAGACTAGTCAAGGACCATATCACCTCCACCCTACCTGACACCCTTGACCCACTCCAATTTGCTTACCGCCCAAATAGGTCCACAGACGATGCAATCTCAACCACACTGCACACTGCCCTAACCCATCTGGACAAGAGGAATACCTATGTGAGAATGCTGTTCATCGACTACAGCTCGGCATTCAACACCAAGTCGTCATCAAGCTCGAGACCCTGGGTCTCGACCCCGCCCTGTGCAACTGGGTACTGGACTTCCTGACGGGCCGCCCCAGGTGGTGAGGGTAGGCAACAACATCTCCTCCCCGCTGATCCTCAACACTGGGGCCCCACAAAGCCCTCTCCTGTACTCCCTGTTCACCCACGACTGCGTGGCCATGCACGCCTCCAACTCAATCATCAAGTTTGCGGACGACACAACAGTGGTAGGCTTGATTACCAACAACGACGAGACGGCCTACAGGGAGGAGGTGAGGGCCCTCGGAGTGTGGTGTCAGGAAAATAACCTCACACTCAACGTCAACAAAACTAAGGAGATGATTGTGGACTTCAGGAAACAGCAGAGGGAACACCCCCATCCACATCGATGGAACAGTAGTGGAGAGGGTAGCAAGTTTTAAGTTCCTCGGCATACACATCACAGACAAACTGAATTGGTCCACTCACACAGACAGCATCGTGAGGAAGGCGCAGCAGCGCCTCTTCAACCTCAGGAGGCTGAAGAAATTCGGCTTGTCACCAAAAGCACTCACAAACTTCTACAGATGCACAATCGAGAGCATCCTGGCGGGCTGTATCACCGCCTGGTATGGCAACTGCACCGCCCTCAACCGTAAGGCTCTCAGAGGGTAGTGAGGTCTGCACAACGCATCACCGGGGGCAAACTACCTGCCCTCCAGGACACCTACACCACCCGATGCTACAGGAAGGCCATAAAGATCATCAAGGACATCAACCACCCGAGCCACTGCCTGTTCACCCCGCTGCCATCCAGAAGGCGAGGTCAGTACAGGTGCATCAAAGCTGGGACCGAGAGACTGAACAGCTTCTATCTCAAGGCCATCAGACTGTTAAACAGCCACCACTAACATTGAGTGGCTACTGCCAACACACTGTCAATGACACTGACTCTACTCCAGCCACTTTAATCATGGGAATTGATGGGAAATGATGTAAATATATCACTAGCCACTTTAAACAATGCTACCTTATATAATGTTACTTACCCTACATTGTTCATCTCATATGCATACGTTGATACTGTACTCTATATCATCGACTGCATCCTTATGTAATACATGTATCACTAGCCACTTTAACTATGCCACTTGGTTTACATACTTATCTCATATGTATATACTGTACTCAATATCATCTACTGTATCTTGCCTATGCTGCTCTGTACCATCACTCATTCATATATCCTTATGTACATATTCTTTATCCCCTAACACTGTGTATGACAGTATTTTTTTTGGGAATTGTTAGTTAGATTACTTGCTCGTTATTACTGCATTGTCGGAACTAGAAGCACAAGCATTTCGCTACACTCGCATTAACATCTGCTAACCATGTGTATGTGACAAATAAAATTTGATTTGATTTGATTTGATTTGATTTGATTTTGTTTCACCCACCAAGCAAGGAGTTTTGTATGGAGGTCAATGAGAGAATGTTGAATTTGGTCAACAAAAAATGTAATGGCTTAAATGTTCATTTTGTATGAGGTTATAATAATCCATGCCTTCTGGGAATGTTATAAAGTCCAAAAGTTATGGATGTAGTTAGAAATGTGTCTGTCAGAAGTATGGAAATGTATATATTTCAAGACATGGCATGTACTGTAAGGGTGCAGTGAGATGGGTTGGACGATACCTTTCTCATCAATCATCTTGAAAAAACGTATATACTTAAAAACTGAAAATCAACCAATGTCAGTGTCCCTAGTTCTTGTGTTATTTGTTTGTTTTAGTTGGTCAGGACGTGAGTTGGGTGGGCATTCTATGTTTTGTGTTTCTAGATTGGTTTTCTGTGTTCGGCCTAGTATGGTTCTCAATCAGAGGCAGGTGTCGGTAGTTGTCTCTGATTGAGAATCATACTTAGGTAGCCTGGGTTTCACTGTTGTTTTGTGGATGATTGTTTCCGTGTCTGTGTTTGTTCTCCACACGGTACTGTTCCGGTTTTGTTCACGTTTAATGTTTTGTATTCATTGAGTGTTCAGTTTATGTTTTTAAATAAACAACCATGGACACTTACCACGCCGCATCTTGGTCCGCTCCTTGCTACACCTCCTCTTCAGACGAAGAGGATGAAAACCCTTACAGTCAGCCTTTAAATGCTTTATTATCCAAATGTCGAAAGATCTTGTGGGCGATTGAGAGAAATAAAATGGGGCAGTTTGAGGCCAAGTGGCAGAGAGGGATGAAGGCGCTGGAGATGGGGGTGTGAGCAGGTGGGCCTGGGCAGGTGTGATGTAGATGTTGTTTGTATGTGTATGTTTGTATTGTCTAAAAATATCAAATAAAATCGTACAAAAAAATGTAATGAAGAAAAATGACAAGCTATTATTTGATTTATTTTCCTATACATTCTTCATTGTAACCACAATGTCACAGATAATTGAACAAACATAACATGAGCAGATTAACTTGGTCTAAACATTTCTTTATAAAAGACAATCAGAAAGAATGTTGGTACTTATTTATTTTGATCCAAAGCCACCAATGAGTGAGTCACTCAGCTTTATGCTGTCAAATATAGCTTTATGCTGTGAAATAGCCTACTAAATAGACCAAGCCTAAACAAATATATTAACTTGTAAAAAAAATATGTTTATAAATAAACACGCTGCATTTTGGTCCTCCTCTCCTCCCCAGGAAGAAAACCGTTACAACATCAGCAAAGAAGGACTGTTTTTCAGAAGCTCACGTTAAATAGAGGGGCTATTAACTCTTTCTCACTGTGTTAAATAAAGCGAGTTTGTCATTTAGAATTATTTCTGTATGTTTTTAGATGGAGAAAAACCAAAATGCCCACCATGCCTATGTTTCGAAAATCGTCCATCCACATGTCAAGTCTAATTGTGCCATTGTATTTACCCAAGTTCTCTATCAACTTCGGGACCACTCACCACCTTTTTTTTGTTGCCTTATGCAAGACTCTAGTGCCAGAGAAGAAAGACTCTTGGACAAACATTCACACCTCCATTAATTTGCGCCACAGTTTAGACTACCGATAGATCAGCGTTCTAACTCCCCCTTGTGATCGTGTGGTGCAATGACAGAATGACGCAATTTACCACAACCTGCCACCATCTACCACAAATGGTTGCAGCATAAGCTCAAAACTTTTCATTGAGGAATAACTGAATTTGCCACATGAGGTTTATTTGATTGAATAGAAGTTTTGTAATGCTGAAGTTGTTACGAGTATACTGACATAAGTAGGTCACATGAGATCCCGGAAACTTTGAGAAAAAACACTTTAGATTAGAGTTGTCTCTAGATAGCTATGCATATTCATGACATGAGGCTAGTAGAATAGCATCTCTTGCCAATGAATGCAGGTGGTTGATGTCAACAACCCTCATCAAATATTTGAAATATCGATTACAAAAATTAGATGTATCCATCAATCCAAAGAAAGAATAGGCGGGAGCTAGACAGCCTGCCGTGCTGCTTTGTGGACAACGACTACCATTGTTAAGGTGGAGAGACATGTATCTTGCTGGTATATCCATAATCTTTGTTAAGTGAAAGTTCACCAGGAAGTGATGTCAAACTGACCTCTCACACTCTACTCTGCAGACAAAATGGAAGCCACATGCTATTTCTGTCTCTTAATTTTTTGTGTTGATAAAGGTGTGCCATGTGCAAGGGTGCAATGTAAGTACAAAAAGTGAAATAGGACCCAAAAGATGTTGAACTATGCCTGGGCAGGGTGAAGCTAGAGGAAACTCTGGTGGAGGTCTGTAGCGGTCCTGACGTGCAAATCGGTCGTCCGACCTGGGTATAGGGGAGAAAGACTAATTGAACCATCTAGTAGCTGGTTCCCTCCGAAGTTTCCCTCGGGAAACTGGCGCTGTGGGATGAACAGAACGCCGGGTTAAGGCTCCCGATGCCGACGCTCATCAGACCCCAGAAAAGATGTTGTTCGATATAGACAGCAGGACGGTGGCCATGGAAGTCGGAATCCGCTAAGGAGTGTGTAACATACCGTCGCCGGCAACGAGAGCCTCGAGGGCTATGCCGCGATGAATAGGAGGGCCGCCACGGTGAGCACGGAAGCATAGGGCGCGGGCCCGGGTGGAGCCACCGCGGGTGCAGATCTTGGTGGTAGTAGCAAATATTCAAACGAGAACTTTGAAGGCCGAAGTGGAGAAGGGTTCCATGTGAACAGCAGTTGAACATGGGTCAGTCGGTCCTAAGAGATGGGCGAACGCCATTCGGAACGGAGGGGCGATGGCCTCTGTCGCCCCCGTCCGATCGGAAGGGAGTCGGGTTCAGATCCCCGAATCTGGAGTGGTGGAGATGGGCGCCGCGAGGAGTCCAGTGCGGTAACGTGACTGATCCCGGAGAAGCTGGAGGGAGCCCCAGGGAGAGTTATCTTGTCTTTGGGAAGGGCAGTGTAATCTTAAGCACAGGACAGTAGAGGTCCAAGCGGCAAAGAAAGTCCAGGCAATAGGGCCATGCCATCAAGAGATGGAGATTATAGTGGGCAAGATTTATAAACAAAGGGGCCTGGAGACAGGACCCCAACACCTAATAATGGTGATGAGTATAAAATAAAATAATTTTAAGGTCCAAGCAATGGGGTCGTGCCATCAATAGAATGGTGATTATAGCGGGCAAGAAACTTACAAGCAAGGGAATGGGCAATCCATCCAGGAAGTGGGATTTTTTTGATGTGGGTATTTTCAATTGAATGCCTATAGATTATCTAATGGGTTAGGACCCAAATTGCAGTTCCTATGGCTTCCACTAGATGTCAACAGTCTTTAGACATTGTTTCAGGCTTGTTTTCTGGAAAATGAAGAAGAATGAGACCTTTCTGACCGTAGAATCATGCAGTGCTGGTTTATGCGTGTGACCGAGTGCACGACTGTTACGGTTTTCTTGCGGTGAAGGAGAGTCGGACCAAAATGCAGCGTGATATTCTTGATACATGTTTAATGACGATAAAACAACAAACGTAACGTGAAAACCTATACAGCCTATCTGGTGCAAACAAACACAGAGACAGGAACAATCACCCACGAAACACTCAAAGAATATGGCCGCCTAAATATGATTCCCAATCAGAGACAACGATAAACCCCTGCCTCTGATCGAGAACCACTTCAGACAGCCATAGACTATGCTAGAAAACCCCACTAAGCCACAATTCTAAAACCTACGACAAACCCCAAGACTAAACCCATGTCACACCCTGGCCTAACCAAAATAATAAAGAAAACACAGAATACTAAGACCAGGGCGTGACAACGACCTTCGTTGTTTTTCCTTTCTATTGAATACGAAATATTATTGATTATTTAGACAATTGAAAACCTGAGGATTAATTATAAACATCGTTTGACATGTTTCGACGAACTTTACCGGTACTATTAGGATGTATTCGTCTGCATGTTTTGACCACCTTTGTGCCAGTGGATTACTGAACAAAACGCGCCAACAAAACTGAGTTTTTGGGATATAAAGAGGGACTTTATTGAAGAAAACAAACATTTATTGTGTAGCTGGGACTCTCGTGACTGCAACCATATGAAGATTTTCAAAGGTAATTGGTGAATTGTATCTCTATTTCTGACGTTTGTAATTCCTTTACTTGGTTGTAAAATGTTGGTATGCTTTTGTATGCGGAGCGCTGTCCTCAGATATATCGCATGGTATGGAGTTTCACCGGATGTTGTCGAGGTGGGTTGCTAGCGGAACGCCTGCGCGAGAAAGGTTAACTAAATCTTTCATACATTTGATGCTGATTTTGTAACGTTTATTGACCAGGTTGGAAAACATGTTGACATTGTGCCAGTGCGTAGATAACTAGCTAGCTAACTACATCAGTGAATGATGGGGAAATGCTAGCTAGCTTTACCACCAACCTGTGTTAGTATGTTTTACTATGTAACGGTTTTCTTCCATCGAAGGAGAGTCGGACCAAAATGCAGCGTGGTTAAATTGAGACATCTTTAATGACGATGAATACGAACAATACAAAAACAACAAACGGAATGTGAAAACCTATACAGCGTATCTGGTGAAATACAAAACACTGAGACAGGAACAATCACCCACAAACACACAGTGAAACCCAGGCTACCTAAATATGGTTCCCAATCAGAGACAACGAGAATCACCTGACTCTGATTGAGAACCGCCTCAGGCAGCCATAGACTATGCTAGACAACCCTACTCAACCACAATCCGAATACCTACTAAAACCCCAATACAAAAACACACCACAAAATAAACCCATGTCACACCCTGGCCAGACCAAATAAATATATAAACACAAAATACTAAGACCAGGGCGTGACATCCTAACTAAATAGTTATTGCTTTGAGTCTGAAATTAGGAATTTCATATGAATCTTTGTCAAATCCATTTAAGAAAAGTCCATCTGAAAAATTACGTCTCCTGGTTAGTCTATTGTCTGAAGAGGTTGTAACATTGTAACTACACTTTACATTAAGTACACTGTAAATACTTGTAACAACATTGCAAATACAGAGTTGGTTGTTAAAGAATTTTACATTGTCAGTACAAAATTATACATGGCCATCATATTTATAATGTTAATCAATAGAAAAAATCATGCCAGCTACATTTCCTATTGTTTTGGTTGAAGTTAATCTTGCATTTTACCTTACACAGAGAAAAGAACTGGAGAAAAGTACAATAGTTACTCATCAGTCAGAGAGTTGTCTGCTGATAGAATGCTAGTTTGTGAATTCTCATTCAAGTTGAGAAGTGCAACTGAAGCATAAAATGAGTCTGACGTCGAGCAGAAATTACAATAAGAAGCATTTTAGATCTGCGTTTACAAAATGCAGCAGTATACTTCTTTCGCGTTTTATCTATTTTTATTGTATGAACAACGCAGAATTCTGCGTTAACGCGACCCTTGCTGTCTGCAAAGGTTGTTGCATTGTAACTACATAGTATTTATAAAGGGTATACCTTACTGGGTTTCCCTTTACATTAAGTTGCTTGCTCCTGGGTGGGTACATGACGATTACAAGTGTATCCTATGTAACTACATTGTTCTTTCATGACACTTGATTCAGTATAGCCCTTGATCACATAGAAATAACATAGAAATAAACTAATTTAATATAACCAGCAGTTAATGACAGGGTGTGGCTTGTTACAATTGTTGTTACCAGGTCCTAGCCTATTTGTCAAAACTGGTATTACATGATAGTTGGTATTACATGATGATTCAATGATAGTAGCATCTTGTATGTAACAAGGTCATACACCGAGTGTTCAAAACATTAAGAACACATTCCTAAGTTTGAGATGCACCCCTTTTGACCTCAGAACAGCCTTCATTTGTCGGGGCATGGACTACAAGGTGTCGAAAGCGTTCCACAGGTATGCTGGTCCATGTTGACACCTATGCTTCCCACAGTTGTGTCAAGTTGGCTGGATGTCCTTTGGGTGTTGGACCATTCTTGATACACTGTTGAGCATGAAAAACCCAGTAGTGTTGCAGTTCTTGACACACTCAAACAGGGGGGCCTGGCACCTACAACCATACCCAGTTCAAAGGCACTTAAATATTTTGTCTTGCCCATTCACCCTCTGAATGGCACACACACACACTCAATGTCTCAATTGTCTCAAGGCTTAAAAATACTTCCTGTCTCCTCCCTTTCATCTACACTGATTGAAGTGGATTTAAAAGGTGACATCAATAAATCTGTATCATGGAAAGAGCAGGTTCCTAATGTTTTGTACTCTCAGTGTATTTTCAAATGTGTAATTACCAAAAAATTGTTACATAGTGGAACTAGAGAATGTGTAATGACATAAGAAGTTACACATTTGGAATAACCTTCAGCAAGTGAATCTGTAATTATACATTCCTTCTTCCAATTGTGTAATAACTGATTCCGCAACAACCCTATTACCATGTAATTATATAGTAAAACCTATAACTACTATGTTGTTAACAGTTATTACTGTGTTAGTTACATAGTAATATGGGCAACTTAATGTAAAGTGTAACCAAAAGGAGAAATGTAGAATAGAGAGATAAATAGAGATGGATAGGAAGACGGGTAAGGGAAAGACTTCAGAGAGGGAGGAAAGGAAAGAGAGGAAGAGAGTGAGAAAGAAAGGTGCTATAATAGAGAGAGAAAGAGAGCTAGACTGGAAGACAAGTAAGGTACAGAAAGAGAGATAGAGGCGAGAAGAAAAAAGAGAAACTGACAAAAAATCTTGCCCAAGAAAGTAAGAGATAGAGTGAGAAGAGAAGAGAAGCAGAAAAACTGAAAGTAGCCCTGTTTGAGGAAGATAGTGAGAGAAAGCGAAACCCAGAGGACAATCCATCCAGAATTTTTTTTTTTAGGTCTTTGGATTTTCCAATGCTTTTCTATGGGGAAGCCAAATTATTAGGACCCAGATTGCAGTTCCTATGGCTTCCACTAGATGGCAACAGTCTAGAAATTGTTCAATGTTTTTTTTTTGTTAAATGAAGAAGTAGTCGTATTCTTTCTAAGTGCCACTCAGGTGGACTCTAGTCTTTTGGTGCGCGTGAATGAGAGTGCACTCCGTGTTGTTTTTCTCCGGTATTGGAAACAGTTTATTCCGTCTTCAATTTTATCGATTATTTACATTTTAGGGTACCTGAAGTTGGATTAGAAACGTTGTTTGAAATGTTTGGACCAAGTTTACAGGTAACTTATTAGATCCTTTGTCGGCATGCTGGAACAGGCGACTTGGAACAGGTGTATTTCTGAATCAAATGTGCCAAATAAACTGACATTTTTTGTATATAAAGAAGGACTTTATTGAACGAAACGACCATTCATTGTGTAACTGAGACCTTTGGGATTGCAAAAAGATGAAGATCTTCAAAGGTAAGAGATTCATTTTATTGCTATTTCTGACTTTCGCGATGCATCTGTTTGGTTGGAAAATGTGTTTCATGCTTTTGTATGCGGGGCGCTGTCCTCAGATAATCACATGGTATGCTTTCGCCGTAAAAGCCTTTTTTGAAATCTGACAAAGCGGCTGGATTAACAAGAAGTTAATGTTTAAGCAAATGTAAAACACTTGTATTTTTTGTGTCTATTTCTGTATTTTGAATTTGGCGCTCTGCAATTTCACTGGATGTTGTGGAGGTGGGTCGCTAGTGGAACGTCTGCGCCAGAAAGGTTAAACTTCTGAATGAATGATTATATAGATCGAAGCCGCCTCTTAACCTGTAGTGACACCCCATCCCGTGAACGGGACTGTTGTCATCATCTGACACTAATTAGCATAACGCAACGGACATAAATCTTCCTAGAAAATATTCCTATTCATGAAAATCACAAGTAAAATATATTGGAACACAGCTTAGCCTTTTGTTAATCACCCTGTCATCTCAGATTTTCAAAATATGCTTTAAAGCCAACGCTAGACAAGCATTTGTGTAAGTTTATCATAGCCTAGCATAGCATTATGCCTTGCTAGCAGCAGGCAACCTTGTCACGGAAATCAGAAAAGCAATCAACTTCGGATGTTTTCACTCACGAGACTCCCAGGTAGACAGCCAAAGTTAATCTTTTCCCCAAATATTATTTTTGTAGGCGAAATAGCTCCGTTTGTTCTTCACGTTTGGCTGAGAAATCGCCCGGAAATTGCGGTCACCACAACGCCAAAAAATATTCCAAATTAGCTCCATGATATCGACAGAAACATGGCAAACGTTTAAAATCCATCCTCAAGGTGTTTTTCTAATATCTATTCGATAATATATCCGTGGGGACAATTCGTTTTTCACTAGGACCGATTGGAATAATGGCTACCTCTGTATTTTACGCGAGAATCTCTCTCGGAGCCACCATGTGACCACTTACGCAATGTGGCCTCCTATGGCTATTCTTCAACAGAAATGTGTAAAACTACGTCACAATGCTGTAGACACCTTGGGGAATACGTAGAACGCGTAAGCTCGTTGATGGTACATTCACAGCTGAATAGGGAGTCATTGGAATGCAGCGCTTTCAAAACCTGGGGCACTTCCGGTTTGGATTTTTCTCAGGCTTTCGCCTGCAACATCAGTTCTGTTATACTCACAGACAATATCTTTACAGTTTTGGAAACGTTAGTGTTTTCTATCCAAAGCTGTCAATTATATGCATATTCTAGCATCTTTTTTTTTACATGATATGCCTAAAATACTTATATCCACTAGGCTAATAAATAATACAATTTTGCCTTTTGATTATTTAATTAACCTATATTATCCCTTTGGAGCACATGCAAAAGTGATTTAGAGTTCTTGAACGGGAGTGACAAAATCTTTTACAATTGAATTTGAATGAACTGAATGATGAGGATAAAGAGGAAGAGATTGAGCTATTTAATATATGTGTTTTATTTATTATATTTACTTGTGGAATGTTACCGAATAGATGACAAGAATATAAATAATAATCTGGTGGCATTGATAGAGTGTCAGGCGGATAATGGAGTGAAAGTGCACTGTACTGTAAGTATGCAACAACGTAGCCTTTCCAATAAATTGGAATACAAAAGAGGTCATTCACCCTTGATGGGCTATCAGCAGGACAATAGATTCTTGCCGAGTTTAGGGACTATAAATGTATTAATGGCATGTCACGTCACCTATCTCTTTGCATAGCCCACCACATGCAGTGTTTTCTAACCACACCTGGATGGATTCCACAAGTAAATGTAATAAATTACTATGAGAATAAATATCACTGAATTACAGAAATATTGGTATTAAGTAGGCTAATGCAATTGAAGGCAACAAATTGTTGCTTACTGAAACACCCAAAGTCATTAAATTGTTATAATAGTATTTGAAGCAATAGCCTACCCGCGTGTATTCAACTATTTCAGCACTGTTTCGCGCTGCTTTGAGACAAGCATGAAGACTGATCTTGATAAATAAATACGATTTTTATTTTCACTGAATCTCTGTTTGGGTGTTGGTTAGCCTACAATTAGGGTGTGGAAATGTTAGGATTATTTTGCTCTTCCCTGCCAGTCGCTTAGTAGCCTAGGCCTACTCCCAACCGGTCACGTTGTACAGCACCATATATTCCTAACGGAAACCCTGAGGCCTAAAATGTATTTTCGCTTTTCCTGGAATAGAAACACCATAATATTAATAAATTTAATTAAGCAAAATTTCTAAGAGTATAAACAGCACAATAAATACAATAATAAATTATAATTAATCCCATACAGTCTGTTCTAACAACAAAAAATGCACAGCCAATATTATAAACATTCAAATGCATTCATGAATTCAATCGCTTTAACTGACATGTTGCAGTTTATTCATTGTTTAATTATGCAAGGCTCCCTTTTTAACATTTTTTTGTTTCATAACTAAAATGCTTGACTGTATTTAAAGACATGGGTGGCTTGTATGCTGTGTGATGACATGCACAAATTAATTAATGATTGATTGATATACTGTATATTGAAGTAGGCTTTTATGCCAATAAGTAAGTTACGCTAAAACAGCTACAGTAAACATGACTCTTAGGCCTACAGCTCCATGTCATTTCAATAACTTAGCTTCTCAAAGACGCCCTCTGGTGGTCGAACTAGCATTAATGGCAACAATGGCTGACTATGACGTCATGCACTCCCAACATGCTATACCATTCCATAGCACCCCGCAAGCTGTGGAGGCTCTTGAGGGGATGATGGCTTTTACTAACGGCTGAAATTGAGTCAATGGAGAGGTATCAACCATATGAAAACCATATGTTTGATACCATTCCATTAACTCCATTCCAGCCATTATTATGAGTCGTCCTCCCCTCAGCAGCCTCCACTGGCGGTATGATGCAACTATTAAAGGAAGAACCACTGTAGGTAGGGGTAAAAGTAACAGGGCAACTGGGTTAGATAATAAACAGAGTAGCAGCAGCGTATGTGAAAGAGTGTGAACGTGTGTCTATGTGTGTGTGTGTGTGTGTGTGTGTGTGTGTGTGTGTGTGTGTGTGTGTGTGTGTGTGTGTGTGTGTGTGTGTGTGTGTGTGTGTGTGTGTGTGTGTGGCATCAATATTCATGTGTATGTCTGTGTGAGCTTATGTAGTGTGTGTGTATGTGTGAATTGGAGTGTTAGTGTAGTATGTGTGAGTGTGTGTGTCGAGTTCAGTAAGTGTGCATAGAGCCAGTGCAAGAGAGTCAGTGCAAATAAAAAGGGGGTCAATTTAAGTAGTCTGGGTAGCCATTTGATTAACTGTTCAGCAGTCTTATGGCTTGGGGGTAGAAGCTGTTCAGGAGCATTTAGGTCCCAGACTTGGCGCTCCGGTACCGCTTTTAGATATAGATATAAAGGGTTTCTGAAAGCTTGATAAATGCCACATTATCACCATTCTAAGTAAAGTGATACTGTAATAAGTAAGGGGCTTTCCTACCTGAGAGGTCCCTGTTGACTCCCAGGGCCATGCCATCTCGGAGCCAGAGCACCATGCCATGGTACCCAGGGATGGAGCAGGGCAGGGTCACTGGCTGACCCGCCACCACCACCAGGTCTGTGGGCTGCTGGGTAAACACCGCACTGGCCCCTGAAACAGAGAAAAAGGGTATATTGTCAAAATAGTTTCCATATCATTTCATTTTGTACACACACATTTAGTGATATATGCCATTAAACCACAAGAGTCTACGTCCTGTCTACTAAGCTAAATGGAATTGTTTTAAGAACGTCATACCAAGGATAATTTGATTTAGAATTTTAAGCCGTTGAAGTATCTAAAAAATATTTTAAACAAATACTTGAGGAAACATTTGTCCTTACTACTATTAGCTCATTGAATAACCAACTCACTACACGGAACAACAGATAGTCACCCCCCCCAAAAAAAGTGTTTATCTTACATCTGAGAAATATAAGAAAAATCAGTATGTGGACACCCCTTCAAATTAGTGGATTTGGCTATTTCAGCCACACCCGTTGCTGGCAGGTGTATTAAATCGAGCACACAGCCATGCAATCTCCAAAGAAAAACATTGGCATTAGAACACCCCTACTGAAGGGCTCAATGACTTTCAACGTGGCACTGTCATAGGATGCCACCTTTCCAACAAGACCACATTTCTGCCCTGCTAGAACTGCCCCGGTCAACTGTAAGTGCTGTTATTGTGAAGTGGAAACGTCTAGGAGCAACAATGGCTCAGCCACGAAGTGGTAGGCCACACAAGCTCTCAGAACGGGACTGCTGAGTGCTGAATTGCGTAGAGCGTAAATATAATCTGTCCTCGTATGCAACACTCACTACTGAGTTCCAAACTGCTTCTGGAAGCAACGTCAGCACAATAACTGTGCGTTGGTAGCACCAGGAAATGTTTTTCCACAGCTGAGCAGCCACACACAAGCCTAAGATGACCATACTCAATGCCAAGTGTTGGCTGGAGTGGTGTAAATTTGCCACCTTTGGACTCTGGATCAGTGGAAACGTTTTCTCTGGAGTGATAAATCACGCTTCATCATCTGGCAGTCTGACGGACGACTCTGGATTTGGCAGATAAGGAGAATGCTACCTGCTCCAATGCAAAGTGCCAACTGTAAAGTTTGGTGGAGGAGGAATAATGGTCTGGGGCTGATGTTCATGGTTTGGGCTAGGACCCTTAGTTCCAGTGAAGGGAAATCTTAATGCTACAGTATACAATGACATTCTAGACAATACTGTGCTTCCAACATAGTGGCAACAGTTTGGGGAATGCCCTTTCCTGATTCAGCGAGGTCAATACAAAAATGGTTTGTCGAGATTGGTGTGGAAGAACTTGATTGGCCTGCACAGAGCCCTGACCTCAACACCATTGAACACCTTTAGGATGAATTGGATCGCCGACTGCGAGCCAGCCCTAATTGCCCAACATCAGTGCCCAACCTCACTAATGCTCTTGTGGCTGAATGGAAGCAAGTCCCCGCAGCAATGTTCCAACTTTTAGTGGAAAGCCTTCCCAGAAGAGTGGAGGCTGTTATAGCAGCAAAGGGGAGACCAACTCCATATTAATTGGCTGATGGGTCCTCCCGAGTGGTGCAGTGGTCTAAGGCACTGCATCGCAGTTCTAGATGTGCCACTAGAGATCCTGGTTTGAGTCCAGGATCTGTCGCAGCTGGCCGGGACCGCGAGACCCATGGGGCAGCGCACAATTGGCCCATCGTCGTCCGGGTTAGGGGAGGGTTTGGCCTGCAAGGATGTCCTTCATCTATCATGCTCTAGTGACTCCTGTGGCGGGCTGGGCGCATGCATGCAGACACAGTCGCCAGGTGTACGGTGTTTCCTCCGACACATTGGTGTGGCTGGCTTTCGGGTTAAGCAGGCATTGTGTGAAGGAGTAGTACGGCTTAGTTGGGTTGTGTTTCGGAGGACGCATGGCTCTCGACCTTCGTCTCCGAGTCCGTATGGGAGTTGCTGCGATGAGACAAGACTGTAACTACCAATTGGATACCACGAAATTAGGAAGAAAAAGTCAAACATATATTTTTTTGAAATAAATAAGTTGGCAGATTGGCTGTACAGACTTCAGATGAGTCCCAAGATGCTTGTCATCTTTCCCGAGAGGGATCATAATCGTTTGTAGGCTACAGGGTCTGACAAACACCGCTCTAGCTCTGTCACGTTCACCTTAGATATGCAAGTATTACGTAGGTGGATGCGATGGATTGAGACGCATTCAATGCAAAAAACCCAGTTCTCTGTCTTAAACTGACAGATTTTATGGGGATCGTTTTATTATGCTCATTTGATTTCAGCGAGTCGCAGACATCAACCTCAGGGGGTTAAAGCTGACGCTCTTATCCAAAGTGACTTGCAGTAGCGCATGAATACATTTTCACATGGGTGGCCCCAGCAAGTATCAAACCCACAACCTTTGCATTGCAGGCGCAATGCCCTGCCAACTGAGCCATGCTAGCCTGGTGAGCAACAGCTCTGCTTCCAAGGAGGTACCGTCAGGGTAGATGTTAGATCGATGAAGCATTTGTTAGATATTTTTTTCCTGAGTGCAACAATGAATCCTAATACTAATGTTGCCACAGTAGCTCAGTGAAAATAAGCATACAGAAGCTATGGATGGAAGCAAGTCCGCGGACCATGCACCACTACAGAAAAACAAAAGATAAAGCGCTAATGATGTAGCAAGGAACTATTGACTTAACTGAGCTATGTTCAACAGAGAACACAAACAAACGGTAATTACCAATCATTTCTGTTAAATGGGGCAAGGAGAGGGAGAGGGAATGTAGCTGTTAGTGAAGGTATAAACAAACAAGAAATTGAACGGGCTGAACAGAGATGAAGGACAGGATGAAGAAAGACTAATCAAACAGTTGAAAGTCCTGCTGAGACAGAGGTTGTCCAAATATGGACAATTGCAAAGGTGACTATGCAGTGTGTTAGTTAGATAGTGTCCATGGATGGTTGAATTAATGGGGATTGGCTCGCATAGCGAAAAAATGCACAGGATAAGGTGCTGGCATTCGGCCACATCATCCCACATTCATAAATACTCCAACCCATTATCACATGGAAATATTCACACTCAACTTTCATTGCCTGCCATTTATGTTGACGTAAGGCTTACGGTAATGATGACACCAGGTATTAGGAGAGCACTTCTATTAACATCACAATTACCTTTTAAACCGCAAATGCATTACAGCAACCATCAAATCAAAAATTATCCCATGTAACTGTTCAACTTGATCTGTCTTTAGTCTCATTCATTCCCATCTCAACCCTGATTGCAACAAAGGACTGCAGTGTATTTCTATTGCTGGCAGCAGAGATGATTAGACATATCCGGCTATAGATTCTCTTGCAGCACACAGTGGTTATCTACTGTAATGTACACAGTATAGGTCAAGCACCATGTCTGTCTGAGAGACACAGTCACACACCCATGTGTGTGCGTGAGTGTTTGTGTGCGTGTGTGTGTGTACATGAGTGGAATCAACACTGAAGTACGGACTGGTACATTGCTGACAGCAGCTAACCTAATTTAGAAAACGCATCTTGAAAGGGTGTGAATATCGTGAGACAGGGTTTTCTGGAGGAGGGTTCGGTACAAGGTACGTGCAGGACACAGCCGGCTTTTATATAGTTTTGTAGGATGAAAACTTGAATGTCTCACTAAAGAAAATAACACTTATTCAAGGTCTTGCTGAATTGGGTTTCTACTATATCAACATCTCCGGTACACTGTGTCCAAACATTTTATACAGGAAAATCCTTTGGCTCTTTACTTCCTACAATGCGAAAAAAAAGGGGGAAAGCAGATGACATAAACCAAATCTTTACTTCTGCTCTCTCTGGAGACGTACTTGGTCGATTTCCGTCTTTTAATTCAATAAGCTGCAGCTTCATGAGATGTGCCTTTCATAAGCATCATCCAACCATTGATTAGATGAATCTCCATAGAGAACAGACACAGCAAACATAAGAACTGCTGTGCTATATTAGCGTGGTAGAGAGGATTATATGTCCCAAATGGCACCCTATTTTCTATATACTGCACTACTTTTGACCAGAACCATAGGGCTCTTAAGGGGAATAGGGTGCCATTTGAGACGCAAACATAGTCTTGTCTTGTTTACAGGCTTCCTTATTATGCTTCCATTTTGACAGTTACAGCTCTTAAGGTGTCTAATGTGTATCTATGGCAACGTGTATTTCTATCTCATATCTGATGTTATTAAGTGCTCTTGCTGAACAGTTGTTGTAATATGTGCTTATTTCTTTACGTAAAAAGTGAACAGTATTTTAGTATTTTATATACGATTATTTATCTACCAGTCATCCCTTGGTCCAGATCCAGACAGTTGCAAGATGGATGGCATGTTGAATATCGATCAGGCTGATGAGTCATGATGCCTTTCTCCCCAGACAATCCAACATTTTCTCAGTCCATTAGTGGAATCAACATTGTGTTACATGAGGCATTGCTGGTGCTCTTAAGGGGCACATTTGTTTAGTTTATGCAGGCAAGGTAGCAGCCTTTCACAGATTTAGACAGGACTTGATATCTTGGCGAAATTACTGCCAACATCATCTTCAGGTAAGCAAAGTGTGACAGTGTCAGGTAGTAAAAAATACTGGGACGTTCTGTGGGTGAAACCACTGTTGACTTGAGAAGGAGACCTATATGTTTGACTCTTGGGTTTTTACGCCATTCTGTTCATAAAATGTGCCTCCTCTGCCCCCTCTCCTACTAATAAATTGCATTTAATCTCATTATCTCACCTTGCCTCCTTTTCAAAGTACATTGGAGAAGATTGTCTGAAGGGCAAATCTAGGATCCTCTCCAATGCGTTTTGAGGAAGAGGCGAGTAGAGAGGATGCAAGGAATCAAGGAAATGCATTTGAGATTCACTATTTTAAGGTACATGTCTGTTTCAAAGACAGCATACTGTATGAATTAGCATTATTTCTACTCTGTGCTGTATGCATAAGGGAAATATACCTGCCTGCACAAACTGTTTACTTCCACTCATGATAAACAGTTCAGTTGAGTATTGCCTTTGCCACTGTTGGCGACATTAACAATATTCATGCTGACTTTCCACAGCAAATGTATTTCCCAGTACTCTCACCAATGTCAAAAGGCTGCCATCTCAAAATGCAGAAAAATGACTTGGTCTGACACAGTTTAACAAACAAAATCGACAGTTTGAGACCTCAGATAACCTCAGAAAGAGCACTGCCCCAAGAGAGACTTAAGGGCAAAGTCTGTTCACATTTACATTGCATTTAAAACCAAATGGAATCTCAGGATCTGTGGGGGTGCAATGTAATGCTTCAATCTAGCCCTGGACTCCTAGTGGTGCCTCACAACAGGGATTCTGCAGAGCATGGATAGCTCTAATGGGAGTCTGAATATAACAAATGAATCTCATCATCACATCGCCGGCTTCTCAGTGTGCGAGGACACACTGAGTCAATTCAAAACAAATACATATATTTTGTCAAGATTACTGCTCATAAATGTTCTGTTTGCCTAAAACTTTTACATTTCCCTTCACATTCAGGATGCCAAATTACATGAGCTCCTCCAGCACAAAGGCAAAAATTGTGCCTGTGCCAAACATTCTGAATTAGTTGGAGACTGACGTTTTCAGAAGTACAGAATGTTTTAGTTGTTAGAAGACTTACAATTGGGAGATGTGCCAAAATACAAGAGTGAGTAATCACTTTGTTTGTACCATGACTTACTCAAGAGAGTAAGGAAGTCTACACACACAGAAATGACTCAAGAGTAACTTAAGCTGAATTCACAAAACAGCAATCTCTGTTGGAAACCTCAATACATTGCTGCCATGTCTAGTTGATGATAGTTCAATTTGTCTGCAAATCTCATCTTGAGTCAAGGCTACTGAAGGGAATCAGTTTTGACAGGGTCACAGAGCAGTGTTGTACAACAGGGTTGGCATAAGGTAACAGGGTTGAGATGAATGTACATAGAGTACATGATAGGAAAATCTTTCTTTCGTTCAAATACCCAACCTCACAAAATTGATGACATCAGCTCTCAAGATGATACAAGATTTAAACCAGCATCTAACACAACCACATCGTTCCTAGAGGTGTTTGCCAATGTAATATGCACAGTATTACAGGGATCGATTTCTCCCGTTTGCCTGTGGATTTATTGAAATGCTATTAGGCTTATGAGTGGTGCCTCATTCCCTTACCTGTTGAGAACACTGAGAAGAGGGACATTTTGGCAGCTTTACTTAATAGTCACAAAAGACTGTGAAAGGTTTTGCCACGGCAAGATGGAAATGTGTGCCATAAACATCATCAGCGATTTAGTGCCAGAGTGCTGAGAACCATTCATTCTCATTACCATCACAGCCCTGCAGTCCCTTCACACTGCTCTAGGGAGAGGTGGCCACTGGTGTCCATAAACTAAAACAGGAGAGAGTGAAATATGGGGTTGTGTGCCCTGTCAACTTTGTGGGGACTAGTGCTTTGAGTGTGTGCTGGGCTACAGCACTAAAATGTCACAGTCGAAGATTGGAAAGTAATATTACATCAGTTTGGTACCTGTCAGTGCAATGTAAATTGTTAACAGCCGTGACAAAAAAATGATTCCATTTCATTGTCTTCCGGGGTTCCCTTTGTATTGTTATTGTCAGAAGGAGAAAATGAGTCTGTCAGAGGAAGAAAAACAAGAAGAAAAAAAAACTTAATCTACCGTGTATAATGGAATTATTACAGAGGATTGTAACGATCCACCTACAGTCCACAGTACTGTGAAATGTTTTCTGAGGATTTGACCAAATGTGTTTCCAAATGCTAAACACAATTGTCAAGATTGAAAAACCAGCCAGTCTTTCCTTCTAATCTTCTGTATTTTTTAAAATTAAAGATGGAAATGTGCCACAGTGTGACAAACACAAAAACATTATGTGTTGCCTCCCGTGGGTCTTCTGTGAAAAATGAAATTGTTACTTGTCAGGTTGGAGACAGACCTTGGAAGATAAGAGGTTTGGTTTTGGAGAAGAAGAAAAAAGGTCAAAATGGGCTTCCATTCAATTCTCCAAGTTACCCAGCTCCTGCTTCAGAAAATAAAGTGTCTTCTCCAGCTTCAACTAGGGTTGAGGGTAAGAGAGGAGAAAATGGAGCTAGAAGAACTTTGATTCTAGGATTGATCCTCCACCCACTGCACGAACAAAAGGTGCTCAAACGCGGCCCTAGGCCATTATCGCTGAAACGGAAAACACGAATCCAAACACCGCCAATCAAATAAGAGTTTCACTTCCTCTAAACCCAAGATAAAAGCGCACGAAGATCACGCTTTCCTTCCTTCTCTTGTAACATCATGAGGCGTGTGGGCGTTTTCCACATGACTGTTTACTTTAAACATAACTGCAGTTGCTTCACATACACTGTATAGGCCTACAGTAACTGCAAGGGGGGTGTGGGGGCTTCAATTCTAAAGAAGTCAAAAAGGTTTATTATGCCTTGTGGAATGGAAAAAAGAGAGTAGAGAAGTGCTTAAGGCCCATTTCCATTAGCCTTTAACAACACTGAGCTTTTAACAACTGAAAAGCCGGAAGTAATTGATAGATCGTATGCAGGGAGTTCTGTAGTGGGGGGAATGATTGTGAAAAGAGATGTGGGTAGAGAAGCTAATCTTGCCCCTGAGATGCAGCAAAAGGCCAAGTCATTGTATCAGCATAGAAACCTGTGTGTCCGACTCTCTGTTATGATTTCTTATTATCTCTGCTGAACAACGCTCCACAGCAATTACAAGGCACCTCTGCTTCAAGGAGATTAGTTACTTTGTGTAAGAACAAAGCCACAGACAACAACCTTGAGCACTCCCTAAGCGCACATGACAATAGGCAATAAAAAGGGGGGGATTGCACGACGTGTTTCACAGTTATGGTTTACTGTAAACCAATCTGACATATGAACTTGTCTTTTTTTAAAGATTCTTTATAAAATAGAAATGCAATAAACAACGTTGGTTGTGTTTGGCCACAGCTTTTGATGTGAAGAACAATAAGTCTGGAAAGAAATCCCAGGGTTGAGATGGACTGTAACGATACATTGATTCTTGTCAATATAAACAATTTCATTATAATCAATCACTTATTCAGAGGCAAAATATAATAAAGGTGAAAAAAATGGTCTCTAAAAAGGATTTAGGATTAGGTCATTACTGCGATGCAAGACGCTGAAATAAGTCACTCTTTCTTTGTACAGAATGATGGTAAAACTCAACCAATACCCATTATCTAGCCATGGTGATATAACACCATAGAATATATTGATTGGTTTGATGAAATCATGAGAAAAATGAACCCAGTCAGCGCTATCTGTTAAACTGATGGGTAATGACACTTTGGTGATGACCAAAAAGGGATGTTATCCAATTTAGTGCTCTGGAGTAGCCAGCTCTGGGATAGAGAGAAAATTGTTCTTCTCATGTAGAGATAGTGGCCATGTAGAGATAGAGGCCTTTGGAGATAGAGGCCTTGTGGTTATAGAGGCTAAGTAGATATAGAGGCCATGTAGAGGTAGAGGCCATGTGGAGATAGAGGCCATGTAGATATAGAGGCCATGTGGAGATAGAGGCCATGTAGATATAGAGGCCATGTGGAGATAGAGGCCATGTGGAGATAGAGGCCATGTGGAGATAGAAGCCATGTAGAGTAAGAGGCCATGTAGAGATAGAAGCCATATAGAGATAGAGGCCATGTAGAGATAGAAGCCATGTAGAGATAGAGGCCATGTAGAGATAGAAGCCATGTGGAGATAGAGGCCATGTGGAGATAGAGGTCATGTAGAGATAGAGGCCATGTAGAGATTGAGAGCCAAGTAGATATAGAGGCCATGTAGATATAGAAGCCATGTGGAGATAGAAGCCATGTAGAGATAGAGGCAATGTAGAGATAGAGGCCATGTAGATATAGAGGCCATGTAGAGGTAGAAGCCATGTAGAGATAGAGGCCATGTAGAGATAGAGGCCATGTAGATATAGAGACCATGTAGAGATAGAAGCCATGTGGAGACAGAGGCCATGTGGAGGTAGAGCCCATGTGTAGATATAGAGGCCATGTAGAGGTAGAGGCCATGTAGAGATTGAGAGCCAAGTAGATATAGAGGCCATGTAGATATAGAAGCCATGTGGAGATAGAGGCCATGTAGATATAGGCCATGTAGAGATAGAGGCCATGTAGAGGTAGAGACCATGTAGAGATAGAGGCCATGTAGAGATAGAGGCCATGTACAGATAGAGGCCATGTAGATATAGAGACCATGTAGAGATAGAGGCCATGTAGAGATAGAGGCCATGTAGAGGTAGAAGCCATGTAGAGATAGAGGCCAAGTAGAGATAGAGGCCATGTAGAGACAGAGGCCATGTTGATATAGAGGCCATGTAGATATAGAAGCCATGTGGAGATAGAGGCCATGTAGATATAGGCCATGTAGAGATAGAGGCCATGTAGAGATAGAGACCATGTAGAGATAGAGGCCATGTAGAGATAGAGGCCATGTAGAGTAGAGGCTATGTACAGATAGAGGCCATGTAGATATAGAGGCCATGTAGAGATAGAGGCCATGTAGAGGTAGAAGCCATGTAGAGAGAGGCCATGTAGATATAGAGGCCATGTAGAGATAGAGAAGATGTAGAGATAGAGACCATGTAGAGATAGAGGCCATGTAGAGGTAGAAGCCATGTAGAGATAGAGGCCATGTAGAGATAGAGGCCATGTAGAGACAGAGGCCATGTAGATATAGAAGCCATGTAGAGATAGAAGCCATGTAGAGATAGAGGCCATGTAGAGATAGAGGCCATGTAGAGATAGAGGCCATGTAGAGATAGAAGCCATGTAGAGATAGAGGCCATGTAGATATAGAGGCCATGTAGAGATTGAGAGCCAAGGAGATATAGAGGCCATGTAGATATAGAAGCCATGTGGAGATAGAGGCCATGTAGATATAGAAGCCATGTAGAGGTTGAGACCATGTAGAGATAGAGGCCATGTAGAGATAGAGGCCATGTAGAGATAGAGGCCATGTACAGATAGAGGCCATGTAGATATAGAGGCCATGTAGGGATAGAGACCATGTAGACACAGAGGCCATGTAGATATAGAGGCCATGTAGAGGTAGAAGCCATGTAGAGATAGAGGCCATGTAGAGGTAGAAGCCATGTAGAGATAGAGGCCATGTAGAGATAGAGGCCATGTAGAGGTAGAAGCCATGTAGAGATAGAGGCCATGTAGATATAGAGGCCATGTAGAGATAGAGGCCATGTAGAGGTAGAAGCCATGTATAGATAGAGGCCATGTAGATATAGAGGCCATGTAGAGATAGAGGCCATGTAGAGATAGAGGCCATGTAGAGATAGAGGCCATATAGAGATAGAGGCCATGTAGATATAGAGGCCATGTAGAGATTGAGAGCCAAGTAGATATAGAGGCCATGTAGATATAGAAGCCATGTGGAGATAGAGGCCATGTAGATATAGAAGCCATGTAGAGGTAGAGACCATGTAGAGATAGAGGCCATGTAGAGATAGAGGCCATGTAGAGATAGAGGCCATGTAGAGATAGAGGCCATGTAGAGATAGAGGCCATGTAGAGGTAGAAGCCATGTAGAGATAGAGGCCATGTAGAGATAGAGGCCATGTAGAGGTAGAAGCCATGTAGAGATAGAGGCCATGTAGAGATAGAGGCCATGTAGAGGTATAAGCCATGTAGAGATAGAGGCCATGTAGATATAGAGGCCATGTAGAGATAGAGGCCATGTAGAGGTAGAAGCCATGTATAGATAGAGGCCATGTAGATATAGAGGCCATGTAGAGATAGAGGCAATGTAGAGATAGAAGCCATGTAGAGATAGAGGCCATGTAGAGATAGAGGCCATGTAGAGATAGAAGCCATATAGAGATAGAGGCCATGTAGATATAGAGGTCATGTAGAGATTGAGAGCCAAGTAGATATAGAGGCCATGTAGATATAGAAGCCATGTAGATATAGAGGCCATGTAGAGATAGAGGCCATGTAGAGATAGAGGCCATGTAGAGGTAGAAGCCATGTAGAGATAGAGGCCATGTAGATATAGAGGCCATGTAGAGATAGAGGCCATGTAGAGGTAGAAGCCATGTATAGATAGTGGCCATGTAGATATAGAGGCCATGTAGAGGTAGAAGCCATGTATAGATAGTATACAGCAACAGTCAGATATCAATGGGATAGAACTGCCACCAAACATGGATGTTGTGTTTTTTTTAGCGCTGGTGGCGTTCATAAGTTGATTTCCAAAGTCCGATCTTAATTCGGCAATGACTTGCACCTGTACTGTACCGAAAGCACTGCACCCTCAAAAGTCATGTTGTGACATTGGAAAGTGAAATATGCATCTGTGTGTAAAACAGTGTCGAGTTTCAACAGATAACAGTCTATGAAGGACAGCTAATTGTGATGAGGGACAATATATTAAAATAAAAAACATGAGCTGGCGCACACCCAGAAAAATGTGTTTGTGTGGAGGTGCTGACTAACGGCAAGGGACAATATATTACCAGGACAAGACAAGGATGTGTTCCGGATATTACATTTTGTGGTCTATCGACAGTTGGACACCTTATCTGTGTGGGCTAAAGACTGATGCCAGGCGGCAACTAGACACATTGTCATACTTCATGTAACTGGAAGCTTTCCACCTACTGGAATGATATCTTTCGCACAGACCAGTCACTTGAAAAGTGTGCAGACACGTGATATATTGAATGTTAGAAAAGTACATAACAGAACATGTGCAAGTAGATTCCAGGTGTGTTGAAAGACATGTTTAACTGTGCCTCTTCTTTTGTTGGGTAATGCACAGAATGTCAGGATTTTGTGTTGCCTTTGAGAGTGCAAGTGCTCTTCGCTAGGCAGTTACAATATTTTTTCTGACCATGAAGCCCACCAAGTTAGCTTGATATTGCTTAACAATTACCTCTTTACACTCGTAGCTATATACAGGTTGAAAATGGCCAATTTGGGCACTGATAAGCTCCTAAATTGTAACGCAGTGGTTGTAAAGTAACATGTTATAAATGACGTCAGACCTGTCTCTGCGCTAAAATCCACTGTACTTTTGACTGACAGCCGTTCCGAACTTGAGCACTGCACACGACAAGAAGTTGCCCCCATCACTCCCGCTAATTGGGCAAATTTTGCTATTTTGTTTTGGTCTGAGTGAGGGAAATGCTGTAAATTAAGAGGACTCTATGCATTTTGAAAGATGACACATTGAAGATTATAATAAATACTGCTTTGATGTCATACAGGCAAACCAAACACCCCTGAGTCCAAACGTGCACTTCATATTTACATATCTTAAAACTCATGTCATAGGCCTATACAGTGTCACTGTTTATGATCACTATGTTTGATGTACAGTTAAAAGATGAAATGGAGTCATACCCTAGACTGTTCTGAACAGAATGAGCCTATGTTTGTCTTTTGTGAAGAAAATTCACTGCGGAACATGTACAAAATTATGATCGGTTTCTCTGAATTGCCCTGTGAAAGCCTAACACTGTAAGAGCGTATTTTATAACTTATAACTGCTGGCAATAGAACACACTTTCATATTATGCCCACCTGAACCAGAATACGATTTTTAAAAAGCTATTTTTTAATTGTGTGAACAACAACCGTGATTGTGTGATGGCGGGGATGCAGTGTTATGTTCCAAGCGAAATGCCTACAAGTGTGCTTGCTCTAGTTCCACAATGGCACAGCTAGGAGAGCTCAAAAAAGGCACCTTATAGTTGAAGACTCTTCTTTGAAATTGTGCTGAACAAAAATCTAAACGCAATTTCAAAATGTTGACTGAGTTACAATTCATATAAGAAAATTAGTCAATTTAAATAATTCATTAGGTCCTAATCTATGGATTTCACATGACTGGGCAGGTGAAGAAGCCCGATGTGGCAGTTTTGGGATTGCGTGGTTACTCGTGGTCTGCAGTTGTGAAGCCGGTTGGACGTACTGCCAAATTCTCTAAAACAACATTCGAGGCAGCTTATAGAAGAGAAATTAACATTAATTTACCTGTCAACAACTCTGGTGGACATTCCTGCAGTCAGCATGCCAATTTCACCCTCTAAACTTGAGACATCTGTGGCATTGTGTTGTGTGACAAAACTGCACATTTTAAAGTGGACTTTTATTGTCTCCAGCACAAGGTGCACCTGTGCATCATGCTGTTTAAAATAATCAGCTTCTTGATAAGCCACACCTGTCAGGTGGATGGATTATCTTGGCAAAGGATAAATGCTCACTAACAGGGATGTAAAGAAATTTGTGTACACATTTTGAGAGAAATAAGCTTTTTGTGCATGTAGAAAATGTCTGAGATTTTTTATTTTAGCTCATGAAACATGGAACCCACACTTGGGACCAACACATGTTGCGTTTATATTTTTGTTCAGTGTACTTAGGAACTGTGCACACTTTGGAGAGGTGTGTGGCCACTTGGACACTCCAGTTAGTCCTCTCACTCAAACCCTTGTCATTATGTTGTATTATGTTGCACCTACCCCACATTATCCAGGAATATTCTAATCATGTTACTGAATGTATCCAGAATATTTTCAGATCCCTTTAAACAAATGCTGCGAAAAGTACAGTAAATGTAAAATGCACATGAAATCAACAGTGAAAAGTTTGGATTCAGTCTTGTGTCAGGTTGTGTTGTTGTGTACTCAACTTTGGTCTACTATTGTTCCCATAATCTCCAAATTGTTCCCTTTTAATTGCTGCCATGCTTATGCATATACATTTCAATTTAGCCCTATCTATATGGGCCAATTCCCACAAGTGTAAATGGTTAAGCTTCATCCTTGTACATTGTCAGCATAAAAGCTGGAATACCTGGAATATCTGGTTTTGGAGGCTATGTAAATGAAAAATGTAAAGCAACAATCTTGACTCTTTTTTTGACAACACAACTTTACATGTTGAATAGAGGTTGAGTGTCCCACAGCTGCAGCTGTGCATGTTTAATCTCAGCTGAGTGGCGTTAGGCACAACACAGTCAACAATAAAGGCAGTTGAAACTCACAATTTTCTATGCCATTATCAAGGCTGGACCTATCCATTCAAATTCAAGGAAACCACTTGGCACTGTGGAATGACTTGTTTCTTTAAATCTATTTACTTGTTCCACCAACTATGAAGAGAATGCACACAAAAACACAAACACAAAGGTGTGATGGAAGAAAAGAGGATTGGGGAATGGAATGCTGCAAAGACCTCCCTTATGTTATATGACCTCTCCTTTTTAGTGACTAAAATAAACACTTTCATTATGTATTTCTCCATGCCAGGCCTTTAACCTTAAAGTCACAGAACTGTGACTTAAAGATTGTAGTGACAAACACATACAGGCTGATGTAATCACATACTGTACATCAACATTTCCCCCCTCCCCCTCCAAACTCGGTCTCACTTTTCTACAGTTGACATTTTAGTCGTTTAGCAGACGCTCTTATCCATACTTTCTATGTTACTTCAGCTCATTTATCAGGTTTTTAGTATTCTGTCTGACATTTCGCAGGCCTTTGACGGGCAGGAGGCACCCAGTGAGAATGCTGCTGCAGGGGGCTTGGCTACCTCTTTTGTCTGACCTCAACACACTCTCCGAGAGCAACAACTGCTGTTGCTGTGCAGTTTCCCAAATGGCACCCTATTCCCGTGACAGTGCAGTCCTGACCGGGGACCCATAGGGAAAAATATAGGGCTCAGGTCAAAAGTAGTGCGCAATATAGGGAGAGGGGTGCCATATGGGGTGCAGGTGCTGTGTTCTAGAGGGAGACGGAGAGATGCAGGTTGAAAAAAACTCTGTCCTTTTTTACACGGACTCTCCCCCCTCCTTCCTCCTGCATCTCCTTCATTCCCTCTCGTTGCTCTCTTTCATTCCTTCTGCTCTCCTTCATTCCCTCTCGTTGCTCTCTTTCATTCCCTCTGCTCTCCTTCATTCCCTCTGCTCTCCTTCATTCCCTCTCGTTGCTCTCTTTCATTCCCTCTGCTCTCCTTCATTCCCTCACACTGCTCCTGCTGAGAGTTAAAAACCCAGCAGCATTGCAGTTCTTGACACACTCATACTGATGCACCTGGCAACCTAGTACCATACTCTGTTCAAAGGCACTTAAATATTTTGTCTTGCCCATTCACCCTCTGAATGGCACACACACAATCCATGTTTCACTTTATTCAAGGCTTAAAAATCCATCTTTAACCTGTCTTCCCCCTTCATCTACACTGATTGACGTGGATTTAACAAGTGACATCAATAAGCTTTCATCTGGGTTCACTAGGGTCAGTCGATGTCATGGAAAGAGTGTTCCTAGTGTTTTGTAAAATCAGTGTATATGTGCAAACATACACTGATATAAAGGACAACCATGCACTTATATTTGCATTATATTAACACTGGCATGCTCAGTTTGAAACACTATCATAACCACAGAATAATTCCCACCTTAATTTAGTTGCAAATGACACACACACAAACACACACACACACACACACACACACACTGGGACTGATTAAGAAATAATAGGCCCTGGGGCTTTCAATCTGGTCTTGAATTCAAACAAACAATAGCCTAGGCCAATGAAGCAACACATCGATTGTACAAGATTAGGAGGAAATATATATACTGTATACATAATACATACAGTGCATTTGGAAAGTATTCAGACCCCTTGACTTTTTCCACATTTTGTTACATTACACTACAACCTTATTCTAAAATAGATTTTTTTTTTTTGACCTCATAAATCTACACACAACACATATTGATAAAGCAAAAACATGTTTTGAGAAATGTTTGCAAATAAATAAATAAATTGAAATATGACATTTACATAAGTATTCAGACCCATTACTCAGTACTTTGCCCCAGTCCGAGGGCCTGAGCACTCTGGAGCAGGTTTTCATCAAGGATCACTCTGTACTTTGCTCCGTACATCTTTCCCTCAATCCTGACTAGCTTCCCAGTCTCTGCCACTGAAAAACATCTCCACAGCATGATGCTGCCATCACCATATTATTTTAATTGATTTGACCTTATTTAACTAGGCAAGTCAGTTAAGAACAAATTCTTATTTTCAATGACGCCTAGGAACAGTGGGTTGGCTGCCTTGTTCAGGGGGCAGAACATAGGGATGGTGACAGGTTTCCTCCAGATGTGACGCTTAGCATTCAGGTCAAAGAGTTCCATTTTGGTTTCATCAGACCAGAGAATCTTGTTTCTCCTGGTCCGAGAGTCCTTTAGGTGACTTTTGGCAAACTCCAAGCGGGCTGTCATGTGCCTTTTACTTTTACTTAGTGGCTTCCGTCTGGCCACTCTACCATAAAGGCCTGATTGGTGGAGTGCTGCAGAGATGGTTGTCCTTCTGGAAGGTTCTCCCATCTCCATAAAAGAACTCTGGAGCTCTGTCAGAGTGATCGTCGGGTTCTGGGTCACCTCCCTGACCAAGGCCCTTATCCCCTGATTTCTCAACTTGGCCGGGTGGCCAGCTCTAGGTAGAGTGTTGGTGGTTCCAAACTTCTTCCATTTAAGAATGATGGAGGCCACTGTGTTCTTGGGGACCTTCAATGCTGCAGAAATGTTTTGATACCCTTCCCCAGATCTGTGCCTCGACACAATCCTGTCTCTGAGCTCTACGGACAATTCCTTTGACCTCATGGCTTGGTTTTTACTCTTACATGCACTGTCAACTGTGGGACCTTATATAGACAGGTGTGGGCCTTTCAAGATCATGTCCAATCAATTGAATTTACCACTGGTGGACTCCATTCAAGACGTAGAAACATCTCAAGGATGATCAATGGAAACAGGATGCACCTGAGCTCAATTTTGATTCTCATAGCAAAAAATATATATTATATAAATAAGGTATTTCTGTTTTAGTATTTTTGTACACTAGCAAAAATGTCTATAAACCTGTTTTCACTTTTTCATTATGGAGTATTGTGTTTAGATTTATGTGTAAAATGTTTTATTTAATCAATTTTAGAATAAGCCTGTAACGTAACAAAATGTGGAAAAATGGAATGGGTCTGAATAAGGGACAGAGTCTAGGCCCCAGTAGGCTCCTGCATTAAGCTGGCCCTGCACACACACAAACAAACACAAACACTGGTACTCTCTCATTTATACCTGTTCTCCACCTTGCAGCTCACTGTAACAAGTGGCCGACAGAGTTCATGATCGCTTGCAATGGGATATAAACACTCCCGTCAAAGATAGTCCTGCCGTCACACATCACTTCACACCGTTCCAGTGAACAGTTTCCCATAGGTACAAATTCAGGATCAGATTCCCCTCCCCCAATCATAACCTTAACTATTAGTGGGGGAAATGCAAAACTGATCCAAGATCAGAATCTAGGGGCAACTGCACCTTACACCACTTCATATCTGTGGGGCCAAGAGACTGCCAGCTGTCTAACATGACAGGTGATAATTGCTGCTATAACACTAATGTCGTGGGCTCAGACACCAACAGAAGTAGCAGCACAATTGTCTGATCTTATTAACACTGGTGACGCACACCCACACACACACACACACTCTCTCTCGCTCTCTCCCTCGCTCTCTCTCTCTCTCTCTTTTTGTCTCTCTCTCTCTCTCACACACACAAACAGACATTGAGTCAAGGCAGAGTACAGCACTAATTAGGCTGGGGCACCATATGAGACTATTGGCATTGTTTGGGTATTTTTTTCTCTGTCATTGTTACCCATACTCCAGCTTTTCTTTTTAATTTGTAGCTATAAGATTTTTTATTTATTTTGTATTTTACTTATTTATTCTCGGAATAGCAGAGGAATAACAGGGTACTAACCATGGTAATTATCAGTAATTGCTATTACAGTAATGAGAAACACAATTTCCTGGTTATTACCAGGTAAGGTAAGTCAGACTGTAGTTTCTATATAATTACTTTCCATATTACTGTTCTACTGTTTCCATATTGTTCTTGGTCTGTTGAACCCTATGAACACCATTTAATTTGTGGGATTTTACTGTGCGATTACATGGTATCAGTGCTGGAAAATGCGTTTTTACTTGTTTCCCTTTAGTTCTACTGTTGTATCCCAGCCTAACAACAAACTGAGACCGTGGTGTGTTACCTGGGAACAAAGATAGTGTATTTCCTATGTAATACAGTGTGGTATCAGGACTAGATGTGTAAGACACATTTGCCCTGGTCAACACAACCCGATGAAAGAAAGCAGAAGGATTACAATAGCAATGGAGGAAACAACCTTGGGTTGAATAAACAGGAAACCATCATCTAGGCACTTGAGACCATTGCAAACAGACCAGACCAGAGATCCCTGAGAATGCTCCAATTCTCCATCATCTGGCCATCGTAACAGGCAGGTGAAGATGACCTATATGGACATTTCCCACAGGAAGAAAGAAAAGAAAGGCACATCATCCCCAGCCTCCCCCACTACCGAATCACATCCCGGCATAGACTCGCATGGCCTCCACACTCAGGCTTATGGACAATCTGGTGTGACTGCATTACTTCTGCCTGCCTGCCGGAGCAGTACTCGCGTCCATCATCTTGCATCCTTGCGGTCCCCCGTGTGTGTTCAAGCAATCCCATTCCCCTCAATGGCGGTTGTGGTGACATTGCGGTGGTGACAGGTTGCTCACCGGCGAAGGTTCTCCTGCTCAGCTAATGGAGCTAATGTGTGGTGGAAAGGTCAAGTCAGGGAGGATTAGGGCCTAGTCCGCCGCTGACAGCTGTGACCTTATCAACACTAATGTCCCCATGCAGCACTATACCATCTCTCTCTGTCTCTTGCCATCTCTCCTGTCACTTCCCTAGTGGCTCTGACTAACACTGAGGCCGCAGTGACAGCGGAACTGACAGAGTGACAAAGGATAAGGGTTGGTTGGGAGACTTTGAAGGAGGCTGGGATTAGGTCAGCAAGTCAAAGGTCAAAGGTCAACGCCAAGGTTTACAGTGTAATGTGGGTTGAACCCTGTGATGCAACATTACAGGTGTGAGTCAGAAGTGCTGACATGAGCTCCCTTCAAGGATATGGTTCTGCCTGTGTCTGTACTGATTGTGTCGTTTATGTCAGATTGTATGTGTTGTGTTATGTTATGATATTCTGGTAACACATAACATAATACACTACATAGCACATAAAACATGAGTATTATTAGAATATCAGCAGGTAAAAACTCACTTACGCCTCTTCTCTGTTTATCTGCCAAGTGTCTCACATGGTGTCAGACAACAACAGGGTTGCATACAGCAACAACAGAGACTGATTCATTACCATGGGGTTGTGTGTTAGATGATGACACCTGGTTGTTGATAGTTGAGCTCATCTTTTAAAGAAATACATATAGTAATGATCAGATGTAACAGATTGATGGTGTTGATCTTTGCTGTTTCAGATCTCTGGAGTCTTACGCAATTGAAACATATTTGATAATAAGGCAGGATTTCTCATCGCTTATTGTCCCATTAAGTCTCAGTGTATTTAAGTCTTATCACAAACATCACAAAAAACACTGACAAACACAACTATATTCATCTGCATATTGCAGGGAGAGGCAGTTTAGGCTGAATGACTGAATGGGTTTATGCCAAAGCCACTAAGACCACAGAGGCAGGTTAAAGGTCCAATGCAGCCATTTTTATCTCAATATAAAATTCTTTCTGGGTAAGAATTAAGTACTTTACTGTGATTGTTTTCAATTAAAATGGTCAAAATAGGGGTAGATCATCTTTAATATTGCAGCTAGATTGTGAGTTCTATCAATGTAATTATCTGCTTAATTTCCAATTCCCCATATATAATTTATTAAATATATATATTAAATCTATTATCCTTCTTTGTTATTTTACCCTAACTCTACCACCCCTCCCCTAGTTTGAGTGGACAACAACTTATGGACAACAATACTTCCAGCTTAAAGATACTATATACATTTTACGGACAAGTACATTTTGCACTAGTTACCTTCTTTTTTCACCCTTCAGCTACCTTCAACCCCTCCCATCTTTCTTTGAAAACCATCCAGTTTTGATTTATACTTGCAATATATTTTACAACTGCGCTGTGATGTTTCCCAAACGTTCTGAACCTTTCAATTCTCATAGTTTCTAAAGATTAACATTTTTACTAAGAGTATTATTATATTATTGATCGAATGGCTATGGTTTTTCAAGTCACCCAGCAGTGCTATTTGCGGAGTTAGCTTTGGGTAAATGTTATGATTTTTCATCCATTCCTGAACATGCAACCAAAAACAAGCTACCAGATATGTGCAATATGGGCAGTACCAAAACAAATGATCTAAGGATCCTGTCTCATCACAGAAAAATCTGCAGAGCTGGGATGTTTGTATCCCCCATAAACATAACATTATATTGGTTACTAGAATTTTGTATAATAATTTGAATTGAAAAACTCTACGTTTTGAATCCGACGTTTGTATATCAGTTCAGAAACCATTTGCCATGGAAGCTCCACATTGAAAAATCCTGAAATAGAACTGGTATACTTTTTTATTTATCACAATTTTGCTTGACCAATTTTGGTCTTTAATGCAGGGCCGAAAGACAAGTTCCTTAGCTTCTCCTCCTTCCACTAACCTCCTATATTTTTGTAGAAAAGCTGAAATCAGTTGATTGTAATGTTGGATCGAGCAAACATTTTAATATATGTTTGTTAGTTGCATGTGTGACATAACTCCACCAGTCCTATTTACGATATAAAATATTTTAAAAATTACGTTTTTTTTAATCAATTAGTATATTTGAGTTTAAACATAATATTTGTCTATTTTGAATTAAACTGAAATTGCAACAGGCTTCTATGGTTTGTTTTAAAAATAGCTATATTTTGGAGATTACTTCATTTTCAGATAACTGAATGTAAGAGGTTATAATCTGAATAAAGGGAATGGGACTATTTTTGAACACGGTGTGAGCCATTCTTACTAATCTGCTGGACAATCACTTCAGATTTCAGTATAATGTTTGCATGACTGAAGCCTTTAATGAGAGGTTCAATTCTTTAATATTAAATCATTTTATCCCTCCAAAATATTATCATATAAATAGGCCCATATAATTTTGTCAGGCCGAATAAAGTGGAATATATTTTGCTCTTTAATTTATAAAACAAGTAGTTTGGTGTAGGCAGGGCCTTAAGCAAATAGGTAAACTGGGATATGATTAAATCATTAATTACGGTGGCTTTTCCACAAATAGACCAGTATTTACCTTTCCATGGTCGCAAAATCTTTTTGCTAACTTTCTATAAAAATGTATTGTTGTGAGATCATTTCTTTCAGTATATGAATACTGGGTATGTCCACCTCATTATCAGAACATTTTAATGGTAAACTACACGGTATTGTAAAAGTTGTCTTTTTTCGCGATCCAATACCTAAAATGTAACACATCATAGTTTGGTTGCAAGGACCTAGATCCTCTATGAGGCTTTGCAGGGATCCAAATTGTGGATTTAACGAAAGCCAGAGTTGTCAGCATACAATGGCACTTTTGTTTTTAATCCCTGGATTTGAAGCCCCTTGACATCATTGTTAGATCTGATTTTAATAGTGAACGTTTCGATGGCCATAATAGATATGCCGACAGCAGACAACCCTGTTTTTACTCCTCTTTTCAGTTAAATACTTTCTGAGAAGTAGACATTATTTACTATTTTACACCTGGGGCTACTATACAAAACTCTCTTGCTCTTACCCTCTTGCTCTTTTGCACCCCAGTATCTCTACTTACACATTCATCATCTGCACATCTATCACTCCAGTATTAATGCTAAATTGTAATTATTTTCACCCCTAGGGCCTATTTATTGCCTACCTCCCTACTCTTCTACATTTGCACAAACTGTACATACGTTTTTCTATTTTTCTTTTCTTTTGTGTTATTGACTTTATGTTTGTTTATGTGTAACTATCTGTTGTTGTTTTTGTCGCACTGCTTTGTTTTATTTTGGCCAGGTCGCAGTTGTAAATGAGAACTTGTTCTCAACTGGCCTTCCTGATTAAATAAAGGTGAAATAAAAAACAAATAAGTGAAATTGACATCCCTAAATATGATAGAAAATGTTTCAGAATTCACAAGCAGTCTAAGGCATACTACTAAAAAAATGTATTACAGTACCTTACAGTAGCTTACTTCTGTTCACCTGTTAAACCACGCTACCTAAGATATTGCAAAACTTGAAAAACATAGCCTATCTATTTACTAGGCTACTTGGTCCAATTAAATGAGAGATACAGATGATCATTTGTTGTATGGCCAGAAAAGGTGAGAAATGTATTCTGCAATGGTTATGAAAATAAAATGAATAGGAAAAAAAATGTATGAATTAACTTTTTTATCATATCCCCGATTTGGACAATGTATTGCAGTACAGATTGCAATACAATATTTCGACCACCAGCAGATGTGCGTATGCATGGTCTCAAGTTTTCGGGGAAGTGACCATATTCTCACGTCAAGTTACATTTGTATAAATGCCAACTTTTGTGGGAAAACTGGCACAAGCACATTCTGGCTATCTTTTGTACAATAGGTTTATGCACAGTTTGTAAATGATGCCCCAGATCTGTTTATATTCCTTCCCCTGTCTCTTACTGACAGTAATAACCTGCTCATTACATCTTGCTCTCATTCTCTCCTTTGTCCTCATCTATACAGAATTTTCTAACAATAGCATGCATGTCCAGACATGACCCATGACCAATGAAACACCCATCAGCTCAGCTCAGATCTCTGGGATCCATATTAGAAATCCATCTTCAGAAGGAAGTTATTATTTTATAATTGGAGCATTAACTTTTAGCTCTACTGTCAATATGTTGGGACTGGGCAATAAAAGGACTAAAGATAATTAATGACAGATGTATCTTACTACCAGTTCCTAAAAAAAAAGATAATTATTATGTACATACTGTCTATACAGTATGCTGTACTTTATCATAACTTGCCATAGGGCAACAATTCCTTTGAAAAGTAACTGGATTTTCTGGTTTCAGTCACAGAAAAGCTCAACATACCATACTGCTTCATACCCTTTTCAGTTTGAAAACCTCATTCATTCCACTGCTTATATTTTTACTCTTAGTCTAAGCAAACTCTCTACAATGAAAGTAAGGTGTGAAGTTTGTGCCTGAAGTTCTTGAAGTTCAGGTGATGTCAGAGATAGTTTAACGTTTCTGGGAGCTTTCCTGATGTTCTCTAATCTCGGAGCAGATGTGTTAAAAAAGATACTACAACAAGTATTGAAAACTTTTTGCAAGTTACGGGCAAGTCTATGGTATAAATGTCCACTGTCCTTCAGAAACTTGAAATATCTGAACACCTGCAAAATCGTGATTTGTCCAAATGATCAGTGACAAAAAATCTGCTCATCAGAACAAAGTTCCTTGTTAGTCATCACATCCCTCAGTCTGTTGACAGACGCTATGATACCAATCATATCATGTGCCTCTGTCCACAAGAAATTAGTTAAACATAGCCATAGCTCTCTGTCCTTCATAAAAGCCACACGGTCTTCCATTCTGAGACCAGTGGATGTTGTGTTGTGACCCTGGAGGTCTTGTCAATGAGAGTACCAACAGTATAGGTGTACTGGTGACAAGCTCAGGATGTCTGTGGCCATGTCAGGCATTTTCTAGTGCTGAACTTTGGCAAAGTGCTGCACTGCTCTTGGTTAGTCAGGTGTTGTGACCAGTGAACCCTTTTCATCTCTCTCAGCATCCTGCTGTAGCAGCGAATTAGACACTGTTAAAACTGCTTTGTCAAGAGAATGCCTAGCTGAGGAAATGAGGCCCTGTGGTGTGTGGTACTGGAGTAAAGGGGGTCCCATATGCAGGGTGCCATGCATGATTACGCTAAGGGACATGTCATGGAGTACTGAGCAGCCACAGCCAGAGGGCAGGGAGAGGGGAAGAGAAAGGAAAGGCTCAGTAAACTGTCTTATCCGCCAACTCAGACCGTTGAGACGGTTGCCATGCATATGTCTCTAGTCTGCTCTCCCTGAGGCTTGAGAGAGGCTGCTGCAGCCAGTATATCTGTTACATTACACATATTTGAAATCCGTATACTACTTTTTGAGGAATACTTCTTGACAATTTCTTCTACTGTAGGTATGCCAAAATACTACATTTCCCTCATAGTGCATCTTGGCCTTGCAGCGCTGTACTCTCACCCAGCAGAGACATTGTCAAAAGAAATGAACAGTATTCTATTCAGTTTGTGATAAAGTAACTAGTCAGTGGTCTGAAAGTTGTGCAATAGCAACTATGAACCCTGCTGGATGGTTTTGATCTGTTGGCTTGACCTAAAGGTGAGCCATTTGGTGAGTGGGAGACTGTAGCAATATGAAGTTTGGATGTTCTCGTTGATATGATGTGCCTCAGATGATGTTAATTACATGGAATAAACATTCCCTGCCATCGGACCATTAACAACAGGACATAAGCTTATTAAAAAATAAAATAAAATAAATACTTTATTAGTATACGCAATATGCATTTAATAGTACTTCACCAAGATGTGGTGAGTGACATAGTAACAGAGTAAATGCCATTGAGAAGACTGCGCGTGATGCAACATTTGCTACAGTAGTTGTAATTAGTGGGTGGGAATACGTTTGAGCTGTAAATACCAAGGCATGTAAAAATTGGGCTGGGGGTCATAGTGGCTGTGTAGGCCTTCACTGAACTTACTGCAGCTTGTTTTACACACTGCAAAACAATAGATGATATAAGTCTACACATTGCAATAATCCTCACAAAACCATCAAAGCCAAAGCACATATTCTCTTTAATCATTCCTGTGAATGAAGTTGACTCCATGATTTTTAATTGGGCTTCTTCTAGCAGAGGACACTGCATACTCCAGTTCACCCTATTTCAAATGCCCTTAGATATCTTGCAAATGTGTATCCTCGATAACAGTTCACCAAACCAAAGATATCAGATATCTCTATGAAATCCACAGACCTACTTAGTTCCGCCCTTTCTCTAAGGGGGATGAGAGAAGGGCATCCGAGGCTAGACAGAATCCATTGTGACAAGGCTGCCAGCCTGTTGATCTCCAGTTAATCATGCCAAATTGTGTGCCTAATTGCTGATTTACACAGTCCCTAATGGCATCCGAAGCCTGTTCCTAAATTAAGGGTTTAGCCAGACCTTCCCCGTCTCTCTCACTCTCCCTCTTTATATCTCTTTCACACCCACATGCACACACATCTCTCTCTCTCTCTCTCTCATTGCTGTCTCCACCACCCTCCCCCTCTCTCTCTCTCTCTCAGTCACACACTCTCTCTCTCCCCCCTAATTCTCTCTAATAGATACTCACAGTTAGAATTTCCCTTAATAAGCATTCTGTAGATGCAGTGATATATGGGTGGTTGAGCTCTAGCATCAATCAATCAAGCCCTTCAAAACCCACACCTCATTGTTGTAAAACTTGCCCAACATAGACATTTCGTATATTGCTGTATATAAATCCAAAGTGTACAACTCATTAGCTGTCCAATTTGCCCTCGATCCCTACCATTCCATCAATATACTCTTAGAAAGAAAGTTGCTTTCTAGAAACTAAAATGGTTCTTCCTCTGTTCCCATAGAAGAACCCTTTGAAGAACCATTTTTGGTTCCAGGTAGAACCCTTTTGGGTTCCATGTAAAACCCTTTCCAGAGAGGGTTCTATATTGAACCCAAAAGGGTTGTCCTATGGGGATAGCCAAAGAACCCTTTTATAACCCTTTTTTCTAAGTGTAGAGTAACAAGCTGTGTTAAGTAGGTTAGTAGAGAGTGCCACTTTTAGTTTACTAGATACATACAGTACTGTGCTATTTTATGTGTTTCACAGGCTGGAATAAGAGGGGCAAAGTGTGGGCTCAGAACTAGATATGAGGACAACAAGCAGGTGGACTGCCCTCAGAATACTAGATCATATGTTCGCTCTCCGATTATTTCTCAAATGCAATTGGGTGCTGAAGTCCACAACGAAAAGAATTGGACAGCACACCATAAATCATCTTCCATATTTAACTTATTCTACAGCCTTTCACATACTAATGGTTAGATAAGAGGGTTTGGATCACACTTCTGACACCAGTTACAGTTATATAGATAAGAGAAACAGTTGTCAAGTTAACATGTTTACTGAGAAGATAACATAGCAAAATCAGGTCATACTATCCTTGAACTAGAATGAACCCGTACATGACACCCCGATCTTCCCAAAATGTCGTTGTCTTTGTAACAAAAGAAGGAGAGATTGGAATTTGAGAAGACACAACACATTAATAAATGAATAGTCATCATCCAATTCTGATAGTTCTGTAATATACCTAATATGCTGAGAGATATAGTAATGGATTGGCATTAGTATGAACCTTTTTGTGTAATATGCTGTATTATATGGCTACTGAGGGGGGGGGGAAGTCATTCTGTGAGTAACATGGTCTTCCTGCATTTCACTTTATAGAATATGTCATATACATAATTTAATAAGTTCAAACCCCAGACCTAGGCCCACAACATATGTACTGAATGTATTTAGAATATAATGGTGCCGGAGGAGATGGCTGCTGGTTTACGGGCTCCTAACCAATTGTGCTCTTCTGTGTGTTTTTTTCACGTTATTTGTAACTTATTTTGTACATAATGTTTCTGCCACTGTCTCTTATGAGCGAAAAGAGCTTCTGGATATCAGAACAGCGATTACTCACTTCGTACTGGGCAAAGATCTTTTCCTTAACAAGTCGGACACAAAGGACTTACTTCAGACACCATATCTGGCCCAATCCCCGTCATTTGCATGAAGAAGAGAAGGAGATATAGTGGTCGTAGGTTGGGGTGCCTGGTAAGAATCCGACGGCGAGTGGGTAACCCGCCTCTACCATCAGTCCTATTAGCCAACGTGCAATCATTGGATAATAAAGTGGATGAGCTCCGATCAAGACTATCCTACCAACGGGACATATCTTTTGTTTCACCTAGTCTAGACAGAACAATAACATAGATAACATACATTTGGTTGGGTTTTCTGTGCATCAGCAAGATAGAACAGCTGCCTCTGGTAAGACAAGGGGTGGTGGTCTGTGTCTATTTGTCAATAACAGCTGGTGCACAAAATCTTAAGATCACCAACGAACTGTCACGGTCCAAACACCAACATAGTCATGAAGAGGGAACAACAATGCCTTTTGCCCCTCAGGAGACTGAAAAGATTTGGTATGGGTCCTCAGATCCTCAAAAGGTTCTACAGCTGCACCCTCGAGAGCATACTGACTGGTTGCATCACCGCCTGGTATGGCAACTGCTCAGCCTCTGACCGCAAGGCACTACAGAAGGTAATGTGTATGGCCCAGTACATCACTGGGGCCAAACTTCCTGCCATCCAGGACCTCTATACCAGATGGTGTTAGAGGAAGGCCCTAAACATTGCCAAAGACTCCAGCCACCCGAGTCATCGACAGTTCTCTCTGCTACTGCATGGAAAGTGATCCTCCTCCTACCCCCTACCTGGGCCCAGATGTTGGCGCTGGATGTTGCTGTTCATCCTCCTACACTGTTGAGGATTGTTTACTAAAGCAAGGGCAGGGGCGCTGACAAGCATGGTTATCAGAGAAATGATGAGTGTGGTTATGACATGGCTTGTCTTACCCGCCCGGCAGTTCTGAGGAGGAGGGCAAGTGTGGTTCGTGTGTGTGTGTGTGTGTCAGTGAGAGACACAGAGATTGAATGAGGGTGGGGGGAGGGGTGGAGACAGGGAGGAAGTGTTTACTGGTCTTGACATTTCCATTCCCAGAACAGCCTGTTCTTTGCTAGTCAGGTGTGTCAGTGCGAATGGCTCCAGAGTTGCTGTGCCTCTACGTTTTAAGAGGACACGTTAAAAACATGATTTTCCAGTGTTTTATATGCAGTGCTTTCAGAAAGTATTCACACCCCTTGACTTTTGCCACATTTTGCTGTGTTGCAAAGTGGGAGTAAAATGGATTGAATTGTCATTTTTTTTCAACTATCCACACCAAATACTCTGTAATGTCAACATTTAAAATGGAAAACAGTAATATGTCTTGAATAGATAAGTATTCAACCCCCTGAGTCAATACGTTAGTCGGGATGGTGCCAGGTTTCCTCCAGATGTGACGCTTGGCATTCAGGCCAAAGAATCTTGTTTCTCTTGGTCTGAGAGTCCTTTAGGTGACTTTTGGCAAACTCTAAGCGGGCTGTCATGTGCCTTTTACTGAGGAGTGGCTTCTGTCTGGCCACTCTAATGTAAAGACTTTATTGGTGGAGTGCTGCAGAGATGGGAGAACCTTCCAGAAGGACAACCATCTCCACAGAGGAACTCTGGAGCTCTGTCAGAGTGACCATCGGGTTCTTGGTCACCTCCCTGACCATAGCCCTTCTTCCCGATTGCTCAGTTTGGCTGGGTGGCTAGCTCAAAGGAAGAGTCTTGGTAGTTCCAATTTTCTTCCATTTAGGAATGATGGGATATCACTGTGTTCTTGGGGACCTTCAAAGCTGCAGAAATGTTTTGGTACCCTTCCCTTGATCTGTGCCTTGACACAATCCTGTCTCAGAGCTCTTCGGACAATTCCTTCGAACTCATGACTTGGTTTTTGCTCTGACATGCACTGACAACTGATGGATAATTTCTAAATCATGTCCAACCAATTGAATTTACCATAGGTGGACTCCAATCAAGTTGTAGAAACATCTCAAGGATGATCAATGGAAACAGGATGCACCTGAGCTCAATTTCAAATCTCATAGTGAAGGGTCTGAATACTTATGTAATTAAGATATTTCTGGCATTTAGATTTAATACATTTGCAAAAATGTCAAAAAACCTGTGTTTGTTTGGTTATTATGGGGTATTGGGTGTACATTGATGAGGATTTTTTGTTAATTAATCAATTTTAGAATAAGTCTGTGATGTAACAAAATGTGAAAAAAGGGTAGTAGTTCGAATATTTTCTGAATGCACTGTATGTGTGTGTGTGTATGTGAGTGGGTGTGGGGTAGGGGTGTTTTTGTGGGAGGGGTGATGTGTGCGTGTATGCATCCCACATCTGTTCATATAGGGTAATGATGTTAGGGACAGTATATAGGATGGAATCACAAGCTGTAATATAAAATGAATAACAATTGCTTGGTTTCTGTTGCCAGTCCTTGTTATAGCTAACAATCCTTCGAAGAGTGGCTCCATTATTATACATATTATTCATCTATTGTGGAATGAATCAAGATATGCACACATGTTTTTTTATGTATGTTTGTTTAACTATATATAACTATATATAACTATATACTGTACAACCAAGGCGAAAGCATTAGAAATGTTGTTGACTGCTAATCTGGTTATGTTCTGTAGTTCTTTTCAAAGGATGGGTTCCAATCTCTCAAAAACCAAAGGATGACAACCCAACTTGGGATGGGTGGAGGTTTTAGCGGGTGGAATATTGGAGGACAATTGGAGGTTTACTCAGTCGCAGCTACAGTATGTTTAACAGTGCATATATTATGGTAGAGCTATATGGACAATCAATCATCATGTTACTTTTTAATGGTAAGTTTACAAACATATATTATGATAATTGAAACTTGTATCTCATTATGGTAAGTGGTGAAATAGGTTTAGCTAGTTATAATTGTAATGGCTTAAAAAGAAAAGATGATCAACCTTTACCTGGCTAAATGAGAAAGAGTATAATATCTATTGTTTACAGATAACTCATTCTACATTTTTAGATGAAGTTGTGTGGGAAAAGGACTTGGTCAGTGAAATATGCTTCTCCCATGGCGAAATAAACTCAAAAGGGGTGATTATATTAATTAACCATAATTTTGATCTGAAACTGTCTGAAAATATCCAGAAGGAAGGTGAACTTTTTCTTAATATGCTATTGGACCATCAACAGATTTGGTTAATTAATCTATACATTCCTAATCATGAGGATCCATCCAGAGTCTTCTTCGACGTTGGTGCCAGCATCGGGGGCGGCTCTGGTGCGGGACAAGGAGTACTCGCTCATCCTGCAGATTCAGCCATGGACCCAGGCTGAACACTGTGCCTGGACTGGACCTAGATGCCGAGGAGGGCTCCTACCATGGATCGGGACTGGACACGGTGTCTGGACTGGGCATCGGCGTAGAGGAGGGCTCCTGTGCCTGGGCACAGCGTCCAGTTCCACTCCATGGCAGGTGTTTTCCCCTGCGCCGATGTCCAGTCCAAACATGGCGTCCAGTCCAGCTCCATGGTAGGAGCCCTCCTCGGCATCTAGGTCCAGTCCAGGCACAGTGTTCAGCCTGGGTCCATGGCTGAATCTGCGGGTACTTTGCCCCGCACCAGAGCTGCCAATGACACTAGACCCCCCCCAACCCTCCCATTTTATTTCAGGTTTTGCGGTCGGAGTCCGCACCTTTGTGGGGGGTACCGTCACGTCCTGACCATAGAAAGACTGTATTTTCTATGGTAGAGTAGGTAGGGCGTGACTAGGGGTTTTAGTCTAGTTTATTATTTCTATGTGGGGTTCTAGGTTTATTTTCTATGTTGGGGTTTGTGTATGATTCCCAATTAGAGGCAGCTGGTTATCGTTGTCTCTGATTGGGGATCATACTTAAGTTGCATTTTTTTATGCGATATTGCTTATGTTTAGCTGCCTGTTAGCACTGCATTGTTAGTCACGTTTATTCTTTGTTTTTTGTTTTTTCTAAGTCTCACTGTCTAATAAATATGTGGAACTCTACACACGCTGCGCCTTGGTCCGTTAATTCATTAGACGAACGTCACATCTTCTTTGTCTACACCCATTCAGCATCTTTCACACCATGTTAAGCCTTAGCCCCACCCATCTCCTAAGGATTCACATGTGAGGCCATGTGTTAAACAGAGTGAGTAGTTTAGTAAACAATTTCAAGACTAAAAGTGGTAAAAGTTGTAGCCTACAATAAAATACACTTTATCTAGTCCTTGGCCTATATCCTAATCTGATTTTCGAGCAGCTCATGTTGTTCTTCATATTACCGTCTCACTACATCAAATAAATTCTAAATGCATTTGGACAGGATACAGAAGGTGTAAATGGTACAGTGAAATGGTTACTTGCATGGTGGCAATTTCAAAAACAGAAATGATTAGATGACGCTTACCTGATATACAGTAGATGTCTAAATGTATGGGCCATCTGAAGGAAATGCTCTAACCACCCCCCAGACACACCTGGCTAAGTCGATGGGTCTATTGTCTAGACATGTACACATGTTCATGAAATACAATAGATGGCCATAATCACCCCCCAGACACACCTGGCTAACTTGATGGGTCTTGTAATCATCTACTACCAATACCAACATTTTCAAAGCTGTAGTATGAATTTGCAGGTAGCTAACGCTATCCAACTAGGTTCAACGTTAGCTTGCTAACATTAGGCTATAACTAGCAATACAAATGGATTTCTGATTCAAATAATATTATTACACAGATCAAACACGTAACGTTAGCTAGCGAGCCAGCAAGCTAATGTTCGCTAGCTAATGTACGCATTAACTTGCAATGAAAACAACTTTTGAACAAAGTTTGACAAAATTTGAAATGTATAATATCTGAAAATGTAGCTAGACCCTGTACATGGATGAACGCTTCACGGCAGACTGGATCAGGTCCATTGTCCTGGGTGGTGGTCTAAACAGAGGATCCGCTTTGGGAAAGTCATAATCCTGATCGTAATATTGGTAAGTTGACGTCGCTCTTATATCAAATAATTCCTCCCGGCTGTATGTAATAAGACTTAAGATTTCCTGGGGTAATAACGTAAGAAATAATACATAAAAAAACAAAATACAGCATAGTTTCCTAAGGACACGAAGCGAGGCGACCATCTCTGTCGGCGCCATCTTTGCAGGAGAATCATGGCGGCAGTTGAATGGCATGACAATGGGCCTCAGGATCTCATCACGGTATCTCTGTGCATTCAAACTGTCATCAATAAAATGCAATTGTGTTCGTTGTCCGTAGCTTATACCTGTCCACACCACAACCCCACCGCCTCCATGGTGTACTCTGTTCACAATGTTGACATCAGCAAACCACTCGCCCGCAAGATGCATTACACACTGTCTGCCATCTGCCCAGTACTATTGAAACTGGGATTCATCTGTGAAGAGCACACGCTTTTTGTGCGTATGGAACATTTCTGTGATCTATGATTTTATCTCATGAAACATGGGACCAACACTTTACATGTTGTGTTTATATTTTTGTTCAGTGTACATATTGAACAACAACTCGTCTTTTGCATGCCGTATAGTTCCAAATCATACAGCATATAAAGGGCGTTATTGTCACCATAAAAGGTAAATGGCGGGCATTTTTCAGGGAGAATTATTTTGCTCGTTCACGGACACACAGTTTTATGACAGGTCTGATTTATAATGGGAAACTTGCATATGTATGGCGTGCGCCAAATGTATAAATAACAATATTTTTTTCACTTGCACTGACTTTTCAGAAACGGCACATGCAGGAATTTAGTGTGGAATTTATGCAACATTTATAAATGAGACCCAACATTCCATGGCAAAGGTACCATTTTGCCGTGGCGGAATGTGGATGAGGCATCATGTGGCTGCGGTATATGGATGGGCCATCATAGCTTGTAGAATAAATAATCAAGTCAAAGCACCATATGTAATTGGCTGTCTATGCTCTCAATCAAATTATGCATATCAGACCATTGGACAGTTCTTTGAATACATAGAGCAGCCAAGTTACATTATATAGAGTGTATATATAACAGTATCTATCATTAGGGGACTTCATCTTGGTGGTCAGTGAGAGAGTTATATGTCACAGTGATGAAGTTCCTGTTTGTGAGACTCAAGGCAGAGCTGGCCTAGTAATAATTTATTAAGCTGTCATCTCTGCTGACTGTAAACTACACAAAAGTAGATTGGTTAAGAGGGAAAGTTTTACAGCTGCCCATCAGCTACTCCACAAAGACCAAACAGCCTTAGTTATATTTATTCTTCATTATGTATTGCTTTTAAGACCGTTGTTATATTTTATTCTTTCTTTTTATTGCTTCCATATCATACTGTTGTAGCGGGTGTCGTCGGAAGGATGAGACCAAGGCACAGCGTTCTTTGTTCCACATAATGTATTAACTAAGTGAAACATTAGAAAAGACAAAACAATAAAGGATACAATGACCAAACAGCTTTGTTGTGCAAACTACCTGCACACAAACAAAGAACAAGATCCCACACAGAAGGAGGGAAAAGGGCTGCCTAAGTATGATCCCCAATCAGAGACAACGATAGACAGCTGCCTCTGATTGGGAACCACACTCAGCCAGAAACAAAGAAATAAAGAACATAGAATGCCCACCCAAATCACACCCGGACCAAACCAAAATAGAGACATAAAAAGGCTCTCTAAGGTCAGGGTGTGACAACTGTAGCCTTGCCTTGAGTGAGCCATGACAGCAGGTATGACGGGGCGGTAGGTAGTCTAGTGGTTAGAGTGTTGGGCCAGTAACCGAAAGGTTGCTGGATTGAATCCTCAAGCTGACAAGGTAAAAATCCCTTGTTCTTCCCCTGAACAAGGCGGTTAACCCATTGTTCCCCGGTAGGCTGTCATTGTAAGTAAGAATTTGTTCTTAACTGACTTGCCTAGTTAAATACAGGTTAAATAAAAAAATACTAATTTTATACTGTAGCCTTGCCTTAAGCTAGCCATGGGTATGACTCAAATTATACCGTAGCCTTGCCTTGAGTGAGCCATTGGTGTGACTCATATTATACTGTGGCCTTGCCTTGAGCGAGCCATGGGTATGACTAATATTAGACTGTGGCTTTGCCTTGACTTGGGTATGACTAATATTATACTGTAGCCTTGCCTTGAGCAAGCCATGGGTATGACTAATATTAGACTGTGGCTTTGCCTTGACTTGGGTATGACTAATATTAGACTGTGGCTTTGCCTTGACTTGGGTATGACTAATATTATACTGTAGCCTTGCCTTGAGCAAGCCATGGGTATGACTAATATTAGACTGTGGCTTTGCCTTGACTTGGGTATGACTAATATTATACTGTAGCCTTGCCTTGAGCAAGCCATGGGTATGACTCATATTATACTGCAGCCTTGCCTTGAGCGAGTGTCTATGGTTTTGAACGCCAATATTATCTCTTTTTTGGCCTCCCAAGGACCCTCTGGTCTGTTATTGGCATTTTACTATCATGTTATTTAGCACTCATATGGCTTATGTAAGTTGTGCTCCCTTCATGTGTAGAGGTACTCTGCATGAGCTGCTCTATACAGAATAGGCAAACTGTTATTTAACTAATACAAATAGGAAACATTTCACATTGTGCTTCAATACAAAAAAAGGACAACTTACAAGGACAACAATCTGGGAACTCTTATGTGTAGTAACAATAGGATAAGGACGTCAATATCTAAATCCTAATTACTGTGACCTCAATAATTGGCTACTAATATTTACTTATTAACTGTATTATTAGAGGGAATGCTTTGCAGAATTCATCAATAAGTTTAGATAACCCAAATTGAGCCCAATAGTTTCAATAAACAATAAAAATGTCTATCCTCTGTGATACAGTCCTAAAGTTTCAAATTTAACACATAAAAGAAAGTTCACCTACGACAACCTAGCGAATTATGCATGTTCAGCAGACTTCCCCTTTAAGATGAAAGACCACTCTACGATCAACATAGCAAATTCTGATTTTTTTTTGGCTGACTTCTCGTTTAAGTTGATCATCAGCCACTACAGCTTTGCTCCTCAATAACGTTGCACTGATCCTGTGGTTTTACAAGTATTGAGCAACCCGGCATCTGAAATTGGGTTTGAACTTGAACTTTGAGTCAGCATATTCATACTGTCACGTCTTTAATTGTCAGTGTGATAGCCAGGCCAACCTTGGCATTTATGTAACGGATTCGACCCAGAGGGGACAGGTTGATTTCTAGCGTTTGGCTAGCCTAAATGGTAAGAAAATACATCAACATACAGCAGTGCGGGTCTTAAAGCCTTCATCTAATGGGCTCAAAATAACCCCTTTACAATAACGTACCCTTTATAAAGGGTTTAAAAATAAGACATCCTTAAAGGGTTAATAAAGAGCTTATAATTACATAAACCCTTAAACTCTTTGTAAAGGGTACCTTATTGTAAAGTATGGCCAAAATGTGTAAGCAGCACAGGGCTATAGTGTATTTATAGATCCCTCAGACTCAACTCTGGACCTCAAAGCCAGTTCCACTGCATGTTTTCATTGTTCCTCTCCAATCAATGACTGATTTAGACCTGGGACACCAGGTGGGTGCAATTCATTATCAGGTAGAACAGAAAACCAGCAGACTCCGGACCACGTAGGGTAAGAGTTGAATTTCTCTGGTCTGAATCAATATAGTCTCTCTATGCACATACAGTAGCTCCAGGTAGCGAGAATACCGGAATATCTGAGCTGTCAACATGTAAATTGTCAAGGGACTAGACAAAAAGCTAATGCTGCAAGTCATATTTTGCTTCATATGTCAGAGATGTGTTCTTTAGCACGTCATCTCTTATTAAGACGCCTAGGTCATAAGATTGTATAGTACACTACTTTTGACCACAGCCCTATGCAATACGTTGGGAATAGGGTGCCATTTGGGACGCAGGTCATGTTACTTCTAAGCTGTATCAAGATTTTTTTCCAATAAGGCATTTCACTTTCCCACAGCTGTTTGAATCAATTCAGAGGGTGGACTGTTGGTAGAAAACCAAAAACCATCAATTAATTAAAAAATATATATGATTACATTTCATTTTTATAAAGAATACAAAACATACACACACAAACATCAACTACATCACAACTGCCCAGACCCACTAGCACACACCCCAATCTCCTGCGCCCGCATCACTTTTGCCACATGACCTGAAACTGCACCATTTTGTTTCTCTCCGTAGCCCACGCAATTTCAACATTTCAATAATAAATCATTCACTTCTTCCATTGTGTTAATGATGGCATATTGATTGATTTCCACGTTTTTAGTACACATTTTTACAAGAGAATTGTCCATCCCATTGGGTATCTCACTATGCCATGTCTTCAAATATGCAGACAGACTGAAAAAAAGAACATTTACATTGTAATACTTCTGACAGCCAACTTTCTAGCTCTGCCCACAACTTCCAGCATCTAATATTTCTTCTTGGGTGATCTCTGTTTTTAGTGATTCTTTTTTATCTGATGATAATTGCTTCAGAGTTGTTGAGTCTGAGAAGGCTATAGGATCCATCCAACTGTTTCTTACTTATATACAATATCTAAAAAATATTTATAAAATGTAATTCATCGCATTGTTGTTTCTAATTACCACATTTGTATCTTTATCTTTCCAAATTCTAACTGGTTTAGCATGTATTTGTTTTGTGAGGGCTGTACGATATCTACCAGGTTTATTTGCCCTTAAGTAGTATGCTTTATTTGAGTTTAACGTGTAATTATTGGCCGTCTTCAAAAGTAAAAGATAGTTCTCCTGCTTAATTTCCGAAATTGAAATTTCTTCTTTACCTTGTAAAGATTTTTTGTGTGCTTTTTCTAAGATACTGATTTACTTTTGTTTTTCTTTAATTTAATTTCTAAATCAGATTTAGTTTCTAAATCATCCATTTCTATTGCATTCTATTTTCAAATGGTAAATCACTGTCAACGTCTACGTATATACAATTCCACTAGTATGTTCTGTTTACTCAAAAGTATTCCTTTATAAGCTAGCTGAAGCTCCATCACGCACAGGCAGGCACGTGCGCTCACACACACACACACGAGCACACACAAAAAAAACATACCACTACAAGAATACATGCCATTGCACAAACCGTTGTGCCAAGTCTCTTCAATGGATTTCCCATGCGGTCATAATATATGACTTTAAAGACACCAGTGGCATGCTTTACCAGTGAAATTTCATATAACTGCTTTAATGACGAAGTTAAGGATCGACACAAACCTTCAAATCAGGAGAGATTTCCTGTAAAAACAGCAGCTCAATTTGGGGAGGGCTTTCGGATGCCTCCTGGGAAATTAGATTTTATTTGTCGGGAAACACAAAGCCAGAGAGCAGTGACTGTTGATTGTGTTGTGATTCCATTTCATCTTCAAGGTTATCACTGTGAATTCACTTCTCATATTAGTATGTGTTCTTGTCCCTTCTTGTGTAGATTCATTCACAATTCAACCCAAAGCTTTGACACTTTTCAGCAGATTGCAGATTGCAATTAAAGTGTGGCACTTTATAAATAATTATCTTCAAAACAATTTGCAAAAGTCAGCCAATGGGGTCCTTAAATACATAATAACAATCTACATAAGATATAATACATTCAACTGTGACTTCCAAAGATGGGTGTTGGAGTGGTGCAAACAAAACACAGTCAATTAGAAAGCTGCCAACAAAGAGCCCAGGGTGGAAGAAAGACGTGAGTTGCAATACTGCTCATGAGAGTGTACGGGTCCTCGGCATTGAGCATTAAGCTCAATGTTTTGTCATTCTCCCCAGGTTATTGCTGTAAATGAGAATGTATTCTCAGTCAACTCACCTGGTAAAATAGGGAATAAATAATACATAAAACAATTGTTACGGCAATGAACCGTGATACAGAGGCCTGCATACCAGATGGCACCCTAATCCCTTTATAGTACACTACTTTTGACCAGAGCCCTATGGGGCCCTATTTGGGATTCACACTCTATGTCAAACCAATGCCATGACTCACAATGTGGACAGCAGTCAAGCCGATGCCATAATGCCGTGTGACATCATGATTCAGTGCGATGCACATTTAGTTACAAATGATTCATGCAGCCTTGACTGCAGTGCACTGTATCAACGCTTTATGGATACCCCCTTTATAGTTCATATATAATATGTCTGGGAGGTGATAGTGAGTGTTTTTTTCTTCAATGGAGGTGGTGTGTGTGTTTATGTTTGAGTATGTGTGTGCCTGTGTGTGTGTGTGTGTGCAAATGACTGTTTGTTTGTGTGTGCGAGAAGGGTTGGATAGAGGTTACTTTTAAAATGTAATCTGTTATAGTTACTAGTTACCTGTCCAAAATATTGTCAGTAATGTAACTTTTGTATTACCTAAACTCAGTAACGTTAACTGATTACTTTTGAATTGCTTTCCCCCTAAGAGGCATTAGAAGAAGACAAATCAAATGCTGAATTGAATGTCATAAAAAAAACAGAAAGGCACCATAATGTATTTTTTCTCACGCATCCTTTCTGATTTGAAAAGTAGTCCAAGAAGTAATCATCTATTTTTTCAAAAGTATATGTAATCTGATTATAATATTGTTGCTGTTAAAGTAACTTATTGCAGGTACCATTTTTTGTAATCAGATGACATGTATGATTGCATGCAATCTGTTTAATCTTTTCATACCATATGCAAACCTATACATATGAACAACAACTTACAGACACACACAAACAATTCCGACATCTCACACCCCCATCCTTAGTGCCTGCATTATTGTTTCCCACTTGGCCTTAAATTGTATCAATTCATTTTTCTTGGTTGCCCATGCTTTTTCAATATTTCAATAATAATTCATTCATTTTCTCCACTGTGTTAGTGATGGCAGATTGACTGATTTCCAAGGTTTTAGTACACATTTTTACAAGATGAGTGATAAGAAGAGAATCGTCCAACCCATTGGGTATCTCACTATGCCATGTCCTGAAATATTCAAATCAAATCAAAGTTTATTTGTCACGTGCCGCCGAATACAACAGGTGTAGTAGACCTTACAGTGAAAAAAGAGTAGCAAGGCTATGTACAGACACCTGTTAGTCAGGTTTATTGAGGTAGTATGTACATATCGTTAAAGTGACTATGCATATATGATGAACAGAGAGTAGCAGAAGGGTAAAAAGAGGGGTTGGCGGGTGCTGGGACACAATGCAGATAGCCCGGTTAGCCAATGTGCGGGAGCACTGGTTGGTAGGTCCAATATAGGTAGTATGTACATGAATGTATAGTTAAAGTGACTATGCAAATAAGATAAACAGAGAGTAGCAGCAGCAGTAAAAGAGGGGTTGGGGGGGGCACACAATGCAAATAGTCCGGCTTACCATTTGGTTACCTGTTCAGGAGTCTTATGGCTTGGGGGTAAAAACTGTTGAGTAGCCTTTTTGTCCTAGACTTGGCACTCCGGTACCGCTTGCCATGTGGTAGTAGAGAGAACAGTCTATGACTGGGGTGGCTCGGGTCTTTGACAATTTTTAGGGCCTTCCTCTGACACCGCCTGGTGTAGTGGTCCTGGATGGCAGGCAACTTTGCCCCAGTGATGTACTGGGCTGTACGCACTACCCTCTGAAGGGCCTTGCGGTCGGAGGCCGAGTGATTGCCTTACCAGGCAGTGATGCAACCGGTCAGGATGCTCTCGATGTTGCAGCTGTAGAACCTTTTGAGGATCTCAGGACCCATGCCAAATCTTTTTAGTTTATTGAGGGGGAATAGGCTTTGTCGTGCCCTCTTCACGACTGTCTTGGTGTGTTTGGACCAATCTAGTTCGTTGTTGATGTGGACACCAAGGAATTTGAAGCTCTCAACCTGCTCCACTACAGCCTGGTCGATGAGAATGGGGACGTGCTCGGTGCTCCTTTTCCTGTAGTCCACAATCATCTCCTTAGTCTTGGTTATGTTGAGGGACAGGTTGTTATTCTGGCACCACCCGGCCAGGTCTCTGACCTCCTCCCTATAGGCTGTCTCGTCGTTGTCGGTGATCAGGCCTACCACAGGCCTACTATGCAGACAGACGGTTTAAAAGTATGTTTACATTGTAATACCACAGAGTTTTGAAACCCAGAGATGCAACATCGCCGGAATCGCTTGCGACACAGACCAACTAGACCAGGCTGGGTTTTGGGTTTGAGAAGTCAATGAGAAGTGAAACATTTGTCCTTAGTTGTTAATTTGCTTTGAATCTAAAGGCACAACCTAGATTTATGCCAATATCTTAAGTAGATGAACATGTTAGCAGTTCAACATCATGAAAGTGACCAACTGACATTCATTTTTGTCAATAACAACTTCATATCAAAGGAGTGCCTTTGATTTGACGGCCAGCACATGCGCAGTTCTGTGCGAGTCGACCGTTAGACACGATGATGTGTTTCTGCTCATGAGCTTAGCTACCCAACATAGACATTACATCGCCTATAAGTGTGATCAGGGATTTCTATTGGAGAAGCAGTTTCTGCCTATCTTCACACTGTACTGTCTTTGACAACACTTCTGACAGACAACATTCTAGCTCCGCCCACAACTCCCAGACTTTATACAGTAGCATTCCCGGAAAGCATGGGTTATTGAGTCTTTATTCGTTTAGCACTTAAGACATGACTCTACCGTTGTGCCGTAGAATTTGTGAATGTTGTCTCTTGTATGACACATTCTATGCATTAGTTTATACTGGATTAACCGTAAATCTTCGTTAACTGTAATTTTGTTCATTATGCTCCTACTTTCCCTCCATCTTGTGCCAAATAAGACTCCCTCAAGGTTTCTCTGATGTCCAAAGGATTTAAAATCTAAATTTTGTGATATGTAACTTTTAAGTTGTATGTATTTAAAATCTACATTGGTCAGTCCAAAACTACTTTTGAATTCTGTCATGGAAATACATTTACCATTTCAATGCCTGGAGTTTCCACGTGGACCAATTTATCATGTTATGTTTTGTCTTTTGTCACATATTATGCATCCTAAATATTTCATATTTTTTGTGGTCCATTAAATGTATTTATTTTGCCTATTGCTATTATTTTGGGTTTTTTTCAACGTAAATTTTATATCCTGAGATTTTTTAATTTTCTGAAAATATTTTTTGCAAGCATATATGTTTGCCTGTGTGTGTGTGTGTGTGTCTGTGTGTGTGTGTGTGTGTGTGTGTGTGTGTGTGTGTGTGTGTGTGTGTGTGTGTGTGTGTGTGTGTGTGTGTGTGTGTGTGTGTGTGTGTGTGTGTGTGTGTGTGAGAGAGAGAGCTGGGATCCTTTCCACACTGGAGCTGGCTGGTTACTGTGAGTGAGTGTGTGTGTTGAGACATGATGGATCCGTTTGGACAGAGAGTTTCCAGCACTGCCACATAGCATTAGGCTCAGTGGGAAGAGAGGTGCACACTGGGAGCCCACACAGGGGGCAGCGATCACAGATATTATACTGTGTCTGACTCTTTCACTTGACTGACACAGACAGAGGAAGGTGTGTGTGTGTGTGTGCATGGCAGAGGCTAAACACATACTGTAGCAACATATAGAAAACAAACAAACCGCTAGTATACAATCTTAGATAAATATGTCTCGACTATGGCACTAGTCGACCCAGGGCCTACATTTAGATCAAAGTTCTACAAAGTTGACTGATGTGTTTTGATAAAGATGTATTTTTTTCCTGACCAAATAATGACAAACAACCAATCTTCTCAAAAGACGTCTACAATTATTTCAAGCACAATTGCATACAATCTCACATGTTGCTACCACGCGGAGTGCAAATCCCCTGGAGCTAACTAGAGGAAATGAGCTCATCATGTTAATTGCCCCGCTGCTTCACACTAACATCCATCTAAAGGTTTCCAATTGTTGTTGATCTAATATTAGAAATAGATTTCAGGGAGTTCATTTCCTGTAGAGTTAAAATTCATCATTACCACTTAAATACGAACAACTTGTTCACTAATACCTCCATTTGTGCTGTATAGTTGATGTGAACTACCTAACCCTCCTCAGCAAGCAATTTGAACATTCTGGGTGAAATTAGCTACTGTAAAATTTGCCTTAAAGAGGACTGTGGGTGAAATGAGCGACTGTAAAATTTGCCTTAAAGAGGACCGTGGGTGATCTCCTGAGTGACTCAGTAGTCTAAGGCACTGCATTGCAGTGCTAGCTGTGCCACTAGATGCTCTGTCGCAGCCGGCAGTGACCGGTAGACCCATGGGGCGGTGCACAATTGGCTCAGCATCGTCCAGGTTAGGGGAGGATTTGGCCGGCAGGGATGTCCTTGTCCCATCTCGCACTAGCGACTCCTGTGGCGGCCCAGGTGCAGTGAACTCTGACACGGTCGCCAGGTGTACAGTGTTTCCTCTGTCACATTGGTGCGGCTGGCTTCCAGGTTAAGTGGGCATTGTGTCAAGAAGCAGTGCCGCTTGGTTGGGTTGTGTTTCGGGGGGCGCACGGCTCTCGACCTTTGCCTCTCCCCAGTCCGTATGGGAGTTGCAGCGATGAGACAAGACTGTAACTATCAATTGGAGACCACGAAGAGATAAAAAAAGAGGACTGTGGGTGAAATTAGCTACTGTAAAATTTGTCTTAAAGAGGACTTTAAAAATTCAACACACCAACTGAATAATGGAAAGCTTTAATGAGAACACTGGGGCTTTATTCCCCTAAGAGACTGAATATGAGCGCACCGATATTAGTCCAGTCAATGGCCAGTAGCATAGCTGTATTCGCACAGCCCTGTAAAGTGGATATGGGAAGCCAAGCTGGGGCTAAGAAAATACAGGAAAGAAATCTGCAGCCAGGATTTCATCTCAGTAGGCTGCCCAGCAGTGGCCACATGTAGCTGTAATAAGGATCAGGGTGAGAGTGGAGGGAAGAGCCCACTCTCAATCCCATATAGTTTGAAGAGCCAACCCTGCACTGTGTTTACTTCAGTGCTTTCCTATAGTCTATTGCTATTCACTTTATACAGCAATGGGCACACTTCAGTTATCATCAGTTCATCTGTCATCACCTGGGTTTTCCCTGGGTGACTTTTTTTCAGCCTGCATCGCTTTCTCATTTCCTCCATGGCCAAGTCAAGTGCTGCACTAGAGGATGATTTGAAGGGGTTTGAACTAGGAAGGGTTGAAGAATAGGAGTCAACAATAAACTGAAGTTTGAGGAAAAGCGTTACATCTTTGTTTCTTGTATTCATTCACCCAGTCATGCTGGGTTTGTGGTTATGGTTATTTGCTTACATGTATTTCTGTTGATTTGATAGGGCGTAAACATCTATCTATCAAAAACATCAGATATACGTTCATGTTATACAACCGCAGTGAAAGAGAAACCCCATCCAAAGAAGGAGTAACAAATGTATGTTTTTTATGATGATCCTAACGATTCCATATTTACCTATTAAGGGGGCTGGGTGTTGATTGGTCCTCACTGTGTGAAGTGTTTTGTTGATGGCATCCATTCCCCTTTCACCATTTCGAGGGATGTTTGCGGTGTTATCCCATAATGTAGCATGTTTAATGTAGCTAAACACAGAGACGGCATGGGAAATGGGCCATGCCTTTATGCTAATTTTGCCACAGGGTGAGTATGACTGCTGAGAGCAATAATGTAACAGAACACTCAAAATATTTGTTGCTTTTTACTCAGTGGTGGTGTGTGGATAATTTGATTTATCCATTGGTAACGAGGAGAATGTGTATGTTTGTCTGGCAAGATAATATCATGAAGCCACATGAATGAGGACTGCGTGGTTGGATGGAATATTTTGTTGTTGTTGCCCTGAGTACATTTTGTTTCTCACAAATAGAATTTTAAAAAGTAGACACTGTTATTTTCTAACTCGGCGCTCAATAAGTCATATTCAGATGTGTAAACGTCTAAATATATCATGGTCATAGACAGGGGGAGTCGAGTTGTTCCACTATTTCTCGAGCTCTAATGATTCTCAGCTAAGTGAGAGACACTGGGCATGACTGAAGAGAAGATCAGAAAGGATGTCTCTTAAAATAGTTAACTTGGTTGTTGTGCTCTTTGTTCTGTTTATTGTTGTCTTATTCCCGCTGACTGATGCATTGGGACAGCCCACATAGATGAAAGAGCTATAGCCATTCTGTACTCCAGTCTCTCTCTGTGTCGGGGAGCTATAGCATCACTCTGCAGTAGTGAGGAGTCTTGCTTTCATAGTTTGTCCCTCTGACAGGGAGGATGACTGGCCGTGCATGAGGAGAAGCAAAGAGATGTGGGGTTTTCAGAGGAAAGCAAAGTATTGAAGCATCACCCAGAGGCGTGAGAATCTTCAGGGTGCTTTGGGGCAGCTGTCTTCACTAAGGACAACAGTCAGTTGCAGGATAAGGATGGGCCTTTCCTTTCCTTTTTTGACTTTCCATAATAAAGCTATACATTTGTTCGAGAAAACAAATGTCTGATATCACTGCTTAATGCTGATACCAAAATAATGGCGTGTTGTAATTTCACTGCTCCCTCAAGAGGTGTTGTGGAAGGAAGGTGGCGAGGCGCTGACAGCCACTGTGAAAGTTGCAGTTTATTTTATTTAATTTGCGGAAGGATTTTGCTGCGAGGATTTGTTGACCACAGGCAGGTTGCTGTTCCATTTAATTAACATTTTAATGGGGAACAACACAAAGAACTGCCGCATGGCCTGGCTAATTGAGGAAGACGCCTGGAGGGATGGGCCGTCTTCCCCCCGGGCTCCATTGTGCTGAGCTGCCAGTACGGAGCCGGAGCTGAAGGCACTACCAAGCAGGAATGTCAATTTCCATTAGCCATCAGGTGTTATGCTAGGCTGCACTGCATGCTTGGCCAACCCTCTTGCCACGCTCCAGGCCTCGTAACCCTAATTGACAGTCTCTGGGCCAATCTCAAGTGGTGGCCTGTAGAAGGCCCGGGCCAGGCATAGTAGAAAGGGCTGCAGTGACGGTAGCACAGAGGTTATCAAGGCTGTGGTGGGCATCGTGGCAGTCCTTGCAATGGGCTCTCTCACTCAGCCGCCACAACACTGAGTATGCAGACTTGTTTTACTAAGGTTCATGTCAGCAAAAGTATGTGAGCAATTACAGTGTGTTCATTCCTTCCCACTTATAAAATGATTGGATTCTTTATAGTTGGCTGTAGTATCAAATTGGATCCACAGTTGTGACTTCAGCTCAGTAAGGGCACAGGAACATTTCTCTGACTATAAGGTCACAGCTTTTGTGGGAGTAACTGAATGTTTCCGCACATTCTTGTAAAGAACACCCAACTATATATGAATTGGTTCTGTGAATAAATCCACATACCGTAGAAGATTTCTCTTTGATGTAACCCAGAAGGTCTATCCTTTCTGCTGGTCTGACAGATGAGGAAATAAGGGAATAAGGTATGTCTGTCTGATCTTTGCCAGAGAGGGAAATGTATAAACCCCTTCTCAGCACTTCAAGTTGTCATATTTCTTGAGCTTAGCTGAGAGTTCTGTCTCCTGTTGACCTCACAACACATTTCTTAACCTCTTTCTATCTCACAGATAGTTTTGATTATGCTAGAAAAAAGGGGTCTTCAAAATAATAGTTTATAAAAAATGTAATAAAAAGTTAACCCATTGGCATGATTGATATTCATGTTAGTCTTTTGACACTGTAATGCTTAGAAACATTTACTGGGGTCTGAAAATATGAGCACATTTCTGTGTTAATGCCTTTGGGGAAAGTCATTTTGACAAACTGCAGGATTACTCTCAGTTTCTGTCTCTGTTTTATCTTAATATCAGTGCAACAATATTGTGGACTGGCAACTTGAAAAGACAACTGCTGTCAAAACTGTTAAGAGGGACTGGTTGGGACTCAGGTAGGAACAGGTTTCTTCAAATATTAAATTACTCTTTTTAAGGCAAATAAGATCAATGTTTTGGAGATTAGGGGCTAGTTTCCTGGACCCAGATTAGGTCATATTCCTGGACTAAAATGCATGCTCAAAGGAGTATCTTCATTGAAAGTGCTTTTTAATCTGTGCCTGGGAAATCTGCACCAACAAATCTAATCAGTCTGGTTTTAGACCCCATCATAGACTGAGACTGCACTTGTGAAGGTGGTAAATGACCTTTTAATGGCATCAGACCGAGGCTCTGTATCTGTTCTCGTGCTCCTAGACCTTAGTGCTGCTTTTGATACCATCGATCACCACATACTTTTGGAGAGATTGGAAACCCAAATTAGTCTACATGGACAAGTTCTGGCCTGGTTTAGATCTTATCTGTCGGAATGATATCAGTTTGTCACTGTGAATGGTTTGTCCTCTGACAAATCAACTGTAAATTTCGGTGTTCCTCAAGGTTCCGTTTTAGGACCACTATTGTTTTCACTATATATTTTGCCTCTTGGGGATGTCATTCGAAAACATAATGTTAACTTTCACTGCTATGTGGATGACACACACCTGTACATTTCAATGAAAGATGGTGAAGCCCCAAAATTGCCCTCGCTAGAAGCCTGTGTTTCAGACATAAGGAAGTGGATGGATCCAAACATTCTACTTTTAAACTCGGACAAAACAGAGATGCTTGTTCTAGGTCCCAAGAAACAAAGAGACATTCTGTTGAATCTGACAATTAATCTTAATGGTTGTACAGTCGTCTCAAATAAAACTGTGAAGGACCTCGTCATTACTCTGGATCCTGATCTCTCTTTTGACAAACATATCAAGACTGTTTCAAGGACAGCTTTTTTCCATCTACGTAACATTGAAAAAATCAGAAACTTTCTGTCTCAAATTATGCAGAAAAATGTATCCATGCTTTTGTTACTTCTAGGTCAGACTACTGCAATGCTCTACTTTCCAACTACCCGGATAAAGCACTAACTAAACTTCAGTTAGTGCTAAATACGTTAGTGCTAAATACGAGTCACTGGCTTACTGGTGCTCTTTCATGCTGTCCCTAGGAGGGGTGCGTCATTTGAGTGGGTTGAGTCACTGATGTGATCTTCCTGTCTGGGTTGGCGCCCCCCCTTGGGTTGTGCCGTGGCGGAGATCTTTGTGGGCTATATTTGGCCTTGTCTCAGGATGGTAAGTTGGTGGTTGAAGATATCCCTCGGTGGGGGTTGTGCTTTGGCAAAGTGGGTGGGGTTATATCCTTCCTGTTTGGCCCTGTCCGGGGGCATCATCGGATGGGGCCACAGTGTCTCCTGACTCCTCCTGTCTCAGCCTGCAGTATTTATGCTGCAGTAGTTTACGTGTCGGGGGGCTAGGGTCAGTTTGTTATATCTGGAGTACTTCTCCTGTCTTATCTGGTGTCCTGTGTGAATTTAAATATGCTCTCTCTAATTCTCTCTTTCTTTCTCTCTCTCGGAGGACCTTAGCCCTAGGACCATGCCTCAGCACTACCTGGCCTGATGACTCCTTGCTGTCCCCAGTCCACCTGGCCGTGCTGCTGCTCCAGTTTCAACTGTTCTGCCTGCGGCTATGGAATCCTGACCTGTTCACCGGACGTGCTACCTGTCCCAGACCTGCTGTTTTCAACTCTCTAGAGACAGCAGGAGTGGTAGAGATACTTTTAATGATCGGCTATGAAAAGCCAACTGACATTTACTCCTGAGGTGCTGACTTGCTGCACCCTCGACAACTACTGTGATTATTATTATTTGACCATGCTGGTCATTTCTGAACATTTTAACATCTTGGCCATGTTCTGTTATAATCTCCACCCGGCACAGCCAGAAGAGGACTGGCCACCCCTCATAGCCTGGTTCCTCTCTAGGTTTCTTCCTAGGTTTTGACCTTTCTCGGGAGTTTTTCCTAGCCAACGTGCTTCAACACCTGCATTGCTTGCAGTTTGGGGTTTTAGGCTGGGTTTCTGTACAGCACTTTGAGATATCAGCTGATGTATGAAGGCCAATATAAATACATTTGATTTGATTTAATCTTCTCAGTTGATGCATTGGAAGTGGAAATTGGTGGTTGTGCAATTTTAGAGAGGGATTGAACATCTTTAAGATAAGAATTGAACATATTTTAGAGAGGGATTGACCATTTGTAAGATACTATTTGAACATCTTTTACAGAGGGATTAAACATATTTTAAAGATATTAAACATATTTTAGAGAGGGATTGAACATCTTTTAGAGGGTTAAACACATTTTAGAGAGGGATCAAACATATTTTAAAGGTATTAAACATATTTTAGAGAGGGATTGAACATATTTTAGAGGGTTAAACACATTTTAGAGAGGGATTGAACATATTTTAAAGGTATTAAACATATTTTAGAGAGGGATTGAACATATTTTAGAGGGTTAAACACATTTTAGAGAGGGATTGAACATATTTTAAAGGTATTAAACATATTTTAGAGAGGGATTGAACCTATTCAACAGATACTCACCAAATAAAGTGTTAGAAATTCTATGACACTCAATAGACTGAAAAGTCCCAATCCTGAATGAGTTTTTCAGACAAGCAGCATCGTTGCCTCTTACTTCAGTTGTACTAAACTCATCGGGCATTTCTAAGCTTATATTCTTCAAGAATCAATGGGTATATATAATTAAATGAAATTACCTTTGAACAGAAGTAAACATAGCACATTGTACATTCTTAGGAAAATGGTAGGCTAGCGAACAATGTACTTTGACTAAATTGCGTCTTTTGTAAATGTTACAGACTCCTGAGGGGACCAAAAGAAGAAAATGGTTCATTTTGATAAAAAATATTTTTGGGGGTGAGTAGTCTATTGTTTGCAACCAGTGGAAACAAACAATGTATCTGTTGAAGTGGCTGTATAAAGATACACTTGTCCAAATGGTTCTGAGCGAGGTGATTATTGTAATCAGTGAGGAGAGTCAGCTGGTGGGGGAATGGTACAATTGTCATGGGTAAAATGCAATATCTGTTCCAATCTGTTGTCGTGATGTGTGTTTTCATCCAACAAGGCACGAAGCCTTTAATCACCGTGTTGATTGATCAACTGACTTCAGGCTCCACATTCTACATGCCTCAGTGCTGCGGCTCATATATGTCGGTTACCGCTAAAAGTTGACATTGGTGGAAAACTAATTGATTTAGACCTGGGAGGCCAGTGTGAAGCAACAATGCCCTATTACTGACTCCATAACGAGTCACATCATGACAGCACGCTGTGAATAAGCTGATCCGCCAATAAGTCTGCTGAGAGAGAAGACTTCTAGAATACTAAAGTGAAGAGCGCTGCTGATCAATCAAAAGCAGTGGGAAAAGTTTCAAAATGGTGTCAACGTTTCACAGACAGTGATTTGAGTGATCGGCTATGGCAGAAACAACAGACAGTATAATAGGTAGTATGAATGAGTGAGGAAGATATGGTGAGGAGGTGCAGATGGGATTCATTCAGTCTTTTTAACTCACTCATTTGATTTATTTGTGTTTACCTGCAGGTTCGCTCAAAATGAATCAAGCAGGAGAGGAACAACACCATTTGTGAATCCTTTTGTTTTGAGGAATATGACATTTGGAATAGAACCCATGAAATTCCTGCCTGCAAACCTGATAACAGAGCAGAACCAAAGCCATTAAATATTCCAATAGCTCTGTGCTTTGAAAAGATAATGTTGGGACATTAAACTGAAAGTGAATCAATACATTGAGTTTGAGATTATACAAAGCAAGTAACCATATAATCAAACAAAACCCCTTATCTTTTTCTGTTGAGTAGAAAGCACTTGACAATTCATGTTATTGATCTATTATTTTCTCGTCAGGGAGCCTTAGTGCTATTGTTAAATGTATTTTTGGTGCAAACTATACAGGAGTTGGATAGCACTACTGAAATATGAACATATAATAAAGTCAACACTATTTTATGAAGTAATCTGGTGTCACGACTTCTGCCGAAGTCGTTGCCTCTCCTTGTTCGGGCGGTGCTCGGCGTTCGACGTCACCGGTCTTCTAGCCATCATTGATCCATTTTTCATTTTCCATTGGTTTTGTCTTGTCTTCCCACACACCTGTTTTCAATCCCATTCATTACCTGTTGTGTATTTAACCCTCTGTTTCCCCTCATGTCTTTGTCAGAGATTATTTATTGTCAGTGTGGTGTTTTTTTTTGTATAGGTGCGCGTCGGGTCTTCGTACCCATATCTGTTTACATTCATTTTTCTTATTAGTGTTATGGAGCATGTTACTTGGACATTTATTAAAAGACTCCATTTTACACTCCGTTTGACTCTCCTGCGCCTGACTTCCCTGCCACCTATACACATACATTCTGACATCTGGAGACTCTTCCCAATATACATAATGGTACATGCACTTACTGTGACTTATTAAACATTTGAATCTACCAGCAATGAGTCTATAGCAGATATTTTACAAAATTGTCTCTTAGAAACCACTACCTGACAATAAAGATAAACATCTACAGCTTTTCCAATTTACCATATAGACAAGGCCCATACACTAATGTGACAACTTCTTTAGTTCTAAAATGTCTGAGATGTTAACATTAGCAGGTTCTAATATTATTCTGCAAGCTGTGCAGGGACAGTAGAGTGCAGTATGCAATGAACAATAATGAGAGGCCTTGATGCCTTTTAACAACTAAGCTCTTCTCCAAAATGGAGTCCTATTCTTCCTGCTGGTGTAATGGGCTCTGACTGGCCGATCTCACTTTTGCAGGCTTTCTTCAAAATATTGAATGTAGCGGTGGCAGAATGTGGAGCCCTCTCACAGGAATGTGTTTTTTTAATGTATTCATCCCTCAAAACCAGCATTCAGGATGAACATATTTAGCTGAGGGCATGCCTGATGAGTACAAGGCCCATACAGAGCGGTCTCTTAGGAGGACTCATGCACCCAAAACTCAAGGGCCTTCTAAGCACGTTGGCAAGTGCATCCAAAAAGGTGCACTACTTTTAGTTCACTACTATATAGTACCCTACCCTATGGTCAAAAGTATTGCCTTATATAGGGAATATGGTGCCAATTGGGACGCAGTCTACAGCTTCCATTTTGAGTCCTGACTTTCTGACTAGCTGTACTTTTCCAACATCTCTTCACAGATCAACACAGTTCAAATACATGTAGGTTTTAGCTGTCAAGGTACTCTCCAAAGTATACAGTATATAAGCAGTATTGACAAATGGCAACCTGCGTTTGCCTTTAGATTTTGACAGCTAACCATTCAAATGTATTGTAGGTAGTTGATTTACATTAAAAGGTTTTAAGAGCTCCAGGGCAAAGCAGTCACTAGTATCACATCAGCACACACTCACACACACAACCTGACAGACATATCCCCAAATACAACACAGCCCATGCTCTTAACATCATAAGTGCTCAACTATCTCATTTGCACAGGGCTACCTGTCTCTTTTTGCGATGAGACTGGAACTCTCGGCTGTACCGAGGTTGAGTGGAGTGGAGCTGCCCTCGTTGTCCTGTGGCGGGTAGGTGGTGGTGGTGATAAGGGGGGAGATAACACTAGGCCATGGCAGCAATAACAAGCTCAGGTCCCCCTTAGCCTCTCGTCAGAGCCACTGGGAGGATGAGGTGACACACAGCCAGCCCCTGACATCTGACAGCTTCATCAGCACTGCCACACACACCTGTGAGGGCCGAGCCTGAGCCAATTCTGGCCCTCGTTCAACAGTGGCCAGGCTCATTACTGCAGAGCCCGACTTTCTACAAGACCTCTTGTCCTTTGTCAAATCAAATCAAATCATTTTAATTGTCAACTGCTTCGTAATAACAGGTGTAGTGAAACAGTGAAATGCTTGCTTACGGCCCTTCACACCAATGCAGAATACAAAAAATATATATAATAGGAACACAAGGAATAAATACACAATCCACAATGATAGCTTGGCTATCATTTCCACTGAGTGCACAAAACATTAGGAACACCTACTCTTTCCATGACATAGACTGACCAGGTGAATCCAGGTGAAATGTATGATCCTTTATTGATATCACATCTTAAATACACTTCAATCAGTGTAGATGAAGGGGAGGAGATGGGTTAAAGATGGATTTGTAAGACTTGAGACAACTGAGACATGGATTGTGTATGTGTGGCATTCAGAGGTTGAATGAGTAAGCTTGCTATGCTGCAGGAGGGGCTGGTGCACTTCACAAAATAGATGGCATCACCAAGAAGGAAAATTATGTAGATATATTGAAGCAACATCTCAAGACATCAGTCGGGAAGTTAAAGCTTGGTCACAAACAGGTCTTCCAAATGGACAATGACCCTAAGCATGCTTCCAAAGTTGTGGCAAAATGTCTTAAGGACAACATAGTCAAGGTATTGGAGTGGCCATCACAAAGCCCTGACCTCAGGCCTACAAACTGACTCAGTTACACCACATCTGTCAGGAGGAATGTGCCAAAATTCACCCAACTTATGGAAGGCTACCCAAAACATTTCAACACAGGTTAAACAAATTAAAGTCAATGCTACCAAGTACTAATTGAGTGTATGTAAACTTCTGACCCACTGGGAAAGTGATGAAATAAATAAAAGCTGAAATAAATTATTCTCTCTGCTATTATTCCAACATTTCACATTATTAAAATAAAGTGGTGATCGTAACTGACCTAAGACAGGGAATTATTATTAGGATTAAATGTCAGGAATTGATTTTGAAAAACTGAGTTTAAATGTATTTGGCTAAGGTATTTGTTACTTCTGACTTCAAATGTATATACATATTAGGATGAGCAATGTCGGAATAGCATAGACTAAAATGCAGTAGAATATATATATACATATATAACATTTTTAATTTCACCTTTATTTAACCAGGTAGGCCAGTTTAGAACAAGTTCTCATTTACAACTGCGACCTGGCCAAGATAAAGCAAATTAGTGCGACAAAAACAACAACACAGAGTTACACATAAACAAAGGTACAGTCAATAACACAATATAAAAATCAATGTACAGTGTGTGCAAATGTAGAAGAGTAGGGAGGAAAGGCAATAAATAGGCCATGGAGGCGAAATAATTACAATTTAGTAATAACACTAGAGTGAGATGTGCAGATGATGATGTGTAAGTAGAGATACTGGGGTGCAAAAGAGCAAGAGGATAAGTAACAATATGGGGATGAGGTAGTCGGGTGTGCTTGGCTGTGTACAGGTACAGTGCTCTGACAGCTGATGCTTGAAGTTAGAGAGGGATATATAGACTCCAGCTTCAGTGATTTCTGCAATTAGTTCCAGTCATTGGCAGCAGAGGACCTGAAGGAAAGGCGGCCAAAGGAAGTGTTGGCCAGTGAAATATACCTGCTGGAGCGTGTGCTACTGGTGGGTGTTGCTATGGTGATCAATGAGCTGAGATAAAGCGGTACTTTACATTATACAGTATATACATATTAGACGAGTAAAGCAAAAATATGTAAACATTATTAAGTGACCAGTGATTTCAAGTCTATGTATATGGGGCAGTAGCCTCTAAGATGCAGGGTTATGTAACCGGGTAGAAGCCGCCTAGAGATGGCTATTTAACAGTCTGATGGCCTTGAGATAGAAGCTGTTTTTCAGTCTCTCAGTCCCATCTTTGAAGTACCTGTACTGACCTTGCCTTCTGGATGATAGCTGGGTAAATTGGCAGTGGTTTGGGTGGTTGTTGTCCTTGATTATCTTTTTGGCCTTCCTGTGGCATCGTGTGCTGTAGGTCTCCTAGAGAGCAGATAGTTTGCCCCTGGTGATGCGTTGGACAGACTGCACCACCCTCTGGAGAGCCCTGCTGTTGCGGGCAGTGCAGTTGCAGTACCAGGCGGTAATACAGCCTGACAAGATGCTCTCAATTGTGCAACTGTAAAAGTTTGTGAGGGCTTATGTGCCAAGCCAAATTTCCTCAGCCTCCTGAGGTTGAAGAGGCGATGTGTACTTTTTCACCACACTGACTGTGGCGCTGCTATCTAAGTCACTGCATCTCAGTGCTAGAGGCATCACTACAGACACTCTGGTTTGAATCCAGGCAGTTTCACAATTAGCCGTGATTTGCACAATAGGCCCAGCATCATCCTGGTTTAGCTGGTGTAGGTTGTCAATGTAAATAAGAATTTGGTCCTAACTGACTTGCCTGGTTAAATAAAAATAAGTTTAAAAAAGTAATTCAGATCGTTAGTAATGTTTACGTCGAGGAACTTGAAGCTTTCCACCTGCTCCGCTGTGGTCCCATCAATGCGGATAGGGGTGTGCTCCCTCTGTTGTTTCCTGATGTCCACGATCAGCTCTTTTGTTTGATCGACATTGATTGAGAGATTATTTTCCTGGCATCACACTCCCAGGGCCCTCACCTCCTCTCTGTAGGCTGTCTCATCGTTGTTGGAAATCAGGCCTACTACTGTTGTGTAGTCTGCAAACTTGATGACTGTGTTGATGACTGAGTCTTACTCACGTCAGCCACGGAGAAGGAGAGCCCACAGTCCTTGGTAGCGGGCCACTTTGGTGGTATTGTGTTATCCTCAAAGCGGGCGAAGAAGGTGTTTAGCTTGTCTGGAAGCAAGACGTCGGTGTCTGTGATGTGGCTGGTTTTCCCTTTGTAGTCAATGATTGTCTTAAGACACTGTCACATAAGTCTTGTGTCTGAGCCGTTGAATTGCAACTCCACTTTGTCTCTTTAGTAAAGTTTAGAATGTTTGATTGCCTTACGGAGGGAATAACTACACTGATTGTATTCGGCCATATTCCCAGTCACTTTGCCATGATTAAATGCGGTGGTTTGCGCTTTCAGTTTTACGCAAATGCTGCTATGAATGCTGAATGCTGCCATCTACCCATGGTTTCTGGTTATTGTAGGTTTTAATAGTCACAGTGGGTACAACATCTCCTATACACTTCCTGATAAACTCGTTAACCATATCCGCGTATTCGTCAATGTTTTTATCAGAGGCAACCTGGAACAAATCTCAGTCCAGGTGATCAAAATAATCTTGAAGAGGTGATTCTGATTGGTCAGACCAGTGTTGAATAGTCCTTAGCACTGGTTCTTCCTGTTTGAGTTTCTGCCTATAGGAAGGTGTAGTCGTGATCAGATTTGCCAAAGGGAGGGTGGGGGAGGGCCTTGGAGGCATCCCGGAAGTTGAAGTAGCAGGGGTCGAGTGTTTTAGCAGTGTGAGTACCACAGTCAATTTTTTTTAACTTCTTATGGCTAGCGGAACCCCTCGACAACATTCTGCTGAAAAGGCAGTGTGCAAAATTCAAAAAATATTATATTATTATATGTAACTTTTATACATTCACAAGTGCAATACACCAAATTAAAGCTTAACTTCTTGTTAATCTACCCATCGTGTCCGATTTCAAAAAGGCTTTACAGCGAAAGCACAACATATGATTACGTTAGGTCAGAGCCTAGTCACAAAAACACATACATCCATTTTCCAGTCAAAGAGAGGAGTCACAAAAAGTAGAAATAGAGATAAAATTAATCACTAACCTTTGATGATCTGCATCAGATGGAACTCATAGGACTTCATGTTACACAATACATGTATGTTTTGTTCGATAAAGTTCATATTTATATCCAAAAATCTCAGTTTACATTGGCGCGTTATTGTACAGTAATGTTTTGCTTCCAAAACATCCAGTGATTTTGCAGAGAGCCACATCAATTTATAGAAATAGTTAACATAAACTTTAATATAAAATACAAGTGTTATGCACAGAATTAGAGATATACTTCTCCTTAATGCAACCGCTGTGTCAGATTAAAAAAATAAACTTTACGGAAAAAGCAAACCATGCAATTATCTGAGTACAGCGCTCAGACAACAAAACAAGCCATACAGATATCTGCCATGTTGAGGAGTCAACAGAAGTCAGATATAGCATTATAAATATTAACCTTTGATCTTCATCAGAATGCATTCCCAGGAATCCCAGTTCCACAACAAATGTTTGATTTGTTCGATAAAGTCCATTATTTATGTCCAAATACCTCCTTTTGTTTGTGCGTTCAGTTCACAAATCCAAACTCACGATGTGCGGGCAAGTCCAGGCGAAAGTTCAGAAGAAAAGTCATAATGCAGTTCATAGAAACATGTCAAACGAAGTATAGAATCAATCTTTAGGATGTTTTTATCATAAATCTTCAATAATGTTCCAACCGGAAAATTCCTTTGTCTTTAGAAATGCAATGGAACGCAAGCTAACTCTCACGTGAGCACACATGATCAGCTCATGCCACTCTGTTAGACCTCTGACTCATTCAGCTCCCATTCCCCCCTCCTTCACAGTAGAAGCATCAAACATCTAAAGACTGTTGACATCTAATGGAAGCCTTAGGAAGTGCAATATGACCACATACACACTGTTTATTGGATAGGAAATGAGTTGAAAAACTACAAACCTCAGATTTCCCACTTCCCGGTTGGGTTTTTCCCAGGTTATCGCCTGCCATATCAGTTCTGTTACACTCCCAGACATCATTCAAACAGTTTTAGAAACTTCAGAGTGTTTTCTATCGAAATCTACTGGGCCTGAGTAGCAGGCAGTTTACTTTGGGCACGCTTTTCATCCAAACGTGAAAATGCTGTCCCCTATCCCAAACAGGTTTTAATATTTTTTATTTATTTCACCTTTATTTATACAGGTTTTTCTCATTGAGATAACATCTCTTTTCCAAGAGAGACCTGGTACAATAGCAGCAGGGGGAACAACGTTTCAGACTTAACAACTTATATACACTAACACAACATTACACAAAACTATAAACAGACATACAGTACAACAATTACACATTATGTTTAAAAAACACCAAAGTCTTGACTAAAAAACAGCTGTCCTAAAGATAATTACACTCTTCTATGATACATTGATCAGGGCTTTAAACTCCACCAACGACATTTGATCATCAGAATTTGGAAGGGTAGCGTAATGGTTAGAGCATTGGACTAGTAACCGGAAGGTTGCAGGTTCAAACCCCTGAGCTGACATGGTACAAATCTGTTGTTCTGCCCCTAAACAAGCTGTCATTGAAAATAAGAATTTGATCTTAATTGACTTGCCTAGTTAAATAAAGGTAAAAAGGAAAATGTTCTTGAGAGAATTCTAGGACCACAGAGTAAATTAACTATTTCTACCATGACCTGTTCTACTTTTTGGTACTGTTAGAAGAAAATGAGAATGGGACCATAATTTATATTTATTTACCGACCTGATTAAAAAAGAGATACATTTGTCTAAATATGGCCTTATAAATCAGTGTATACGAGTGTTTAAGCTTACGCAAGGTCAATGACGACCAGCCAACAGCGTTGTAGTGATCACAATGATATGTTGTCTGAACTTCGGTAGGGTTTTCCTCAAATTTGCTTTTTTAAAATCCCCAGCTACAATAATTGCGGCCTCAGGATATGTAGTTTCCAGTTTGCATAAAGTCCAGTGAGGTCCTTTGAGGGCCATCGTGGTATCAGCTTGAGGGGGAATGTACTCGGCTGTGAATATAACCGAAGATAATTATTTTAGGAGGCAATACGGTCGGCATTTGATTGTGTGGTATTCTAGGTCGGGTGAACAAAAGTACTTGAGTTTCTGTATGTTATCACAATCACACCATGAGTGGTTGATCATGAAACATACACCCCCGCCTTTCTTCTTCCCAGAGAGTTCTTTATTCCTGTTTGCACGATATACTGAGAACCCAGCTGGCTGTATGGACAAAGGCAGTATACCCCAGTAGAGCCATGTTTCCGTGAAACAGAGTATGTTACAATTCCTAATGTCTCTCTGGAAGGAGATTCTCGCTCTGAGCTCGTCTACTTCTTTATCCAGAGACTGAACATTAGCGAGTAATATACTCAGAAGCAGTGGAACGGTGTGCGTACGTCCTGAATCGGACTAGAAGTCCCCGCTGGTGTTTTGGGATCAGTTCAAATGCCCTGAGGGGTACGACCAAAGGAAAGTTGTATTCCTGGTCGTAATGCTGGTGAGTTACCGTCACTCTGATATCCAAAAGTTATTTCCGGCTGTATGTAATAACACAAAAAATGTCCTGGGCTAATAATGTAAGAAATAACACAAAAATAACAAAATACTGCAAAGTTGCTAAGGAGCTAGAAACAGAGATGCCCTATCTGTCGGCGACATCTTGCTAAATTCTTGTTGGTATGTGTCCAATGTGTGTGCATGGTCAACAAGATTTAGTGCAAAAAGGGTCAATGCAAATAGCCCGGGTAACTATTTGCTTAACTATTTAGCAGTCTTATGGCTTGGGGGTAGAAGCTTTTCAGAAGCCTTTTGGTCCCACACTTAGCCCTTCTTTACAGTTTGCCATGCAGAAGCAGAGAGAACAGTCTATGATTTAGGTGGCTAGAGTCTTTGACAATTTTAAGGCCTTCCTCTGACATGGCCTGGTATAGAGGTCCTGGATGGCAGGGAGTTCGACCCCAGTGATGTACTGGGCGGTACGGACTACCCTCTGTAGCGTATTAAGATCGGATGACGAGCAATTGCCATACCAAGCGGTGATGCAGCCAGTCAAGATGCACCCAATGGTGCAGCTGCATACATTTTTGAGGATGTGTTCTACTCCCTTAGTGATAAAAAGAGTGGTTCTATAGACAGGGTTCTATTGGTCCTTTCTACTGTTCCTTCCCTGGGTGGTAATAACAAGGTACATGGGTGAGGCCATAATACTAGTGTATCATTTTTCCTATGCGGTGCGAGGAAGTGTACTTCAACACATATGCAAATGAGTTTCATTTAGTTTTCATGTGTAAACATTGTTTGGTGGAGTATACAACTTAAAATATGAATTATTGGAGCACATTACATAAATAAATTACTGTGATTTGGAAAGTGGGTTTCATTAAAGCTGCAACAGGTGTGTATTTGTGGGAGACACAAATAAAGTCAGTATGGTGCTGTGCTAGGCTGAAATATAATTTCCCTCTCTCGCTCTCTGCAAAGCTATCCACAGTACTTGTTGAGATATTGTTTCTTTGCGTAATGACTCTCCAGGTTCCTCTTGTTTGCATATCTAGTCACTCACTATCATGGAACTCATCACAAAACGTGCTTGTTATTTTTTTTTTCACTGAACATATGGCGAGAATAGGATTAAAAAAATAAAACACAATAATTATACATAGTATTAAATGGCTCCATGATTTTGATGTTGCTACAGTACGCTACTTTCAAGGGTAAAATGAAAAGGTCTGTAACACTTTCTATGAAAGCTGTGTGTTGTGCAGTTGAATGCACAGCACCACTATGTAATGCATTACTAAGGCCAGGGTGCAATCTGATCGCGTTTGTAGACAAGACAGCTTTTAAAGAACATGTTACCGTGTTTGTGGAGATCACATTCAAGGTAAACACTGCAGATGTTGGCTCAGTTAGAAATGACCTTTAAACGTGAAGCGCACTAGAATGTGGAATGCCTATGAATCTTGTGAATGCTCATAACACATCTTTGGAAACATTATGCGGTGATAGAAGTTATGACAAACGTGTTCATAGTCCATTCTACAGACACAATGTGAAAAACTGGCGAAGACGTGAATTTTCTTTGTCTTCATTCCTCTGGGACCATTGATGTGAAAGAACTGCAGGAGAAACAAATATGGAAACCTTACTTATTGGAAATTGATTTAGCTTATACAATACTTTGCATCAGTGCACGAAGGAGGAGAGACGACAAAGGAAACCAAACCCCCGAAGTAACCAAATCAGCAAACAGTTAAGAGTCAGAGATGGCTTTGCCTTTACATTTTAGTCATTTAGCAGACAATCATATCCAGAGCGACATACACATCGACGGACTTTTTCATCAAGTCGGGTCAAGCATTCAAACCAGCGACCTTTTGGTTACTGGCCCAACGCTCTTAACCACTGAGCTACCTTCCGCCCTAATAACCCTAACCGTTTTTTCACTCTACATTTACTCAACCTAAATTGACAGCCACCTTGTCTGCTTTATTTGCGTAACTATTTCTGTTCCACCAGGATATTCCCCCTCTATTGAGTCTATCCACGCAAATCCTACTGGTAAACCACCTATGTCTGGTCCTGTCATTCCTCCCATTCAGTTATCATGGACACTGCCCTTGATAATTCCTTCATCACGCTCTCCATTGTTACTTTGCACATCACACTATACACTGGTGTTGAACCATCACTCATAAAACAAAATAAGGAAAAAAAGAAAGTCACTGTGGTGAGCACTGAAGAGAGAGGGGGAAGAAAAAAATAAAGCCTGTCTTAAAAGACTTGCTAAACAAAAAAAGACTTCAGAGTCCATTCGAGAATCAAAATCACAGGCGCTCAACAGGTTCACTAAGCACACAGAAATGCTCAGTGTTTCATCCGCCACATTAGCTTGTTAAGTTTACATAAAACACAGCCGAGAGATTCCTACATTTACAAAGAGATAACACCAAGCCTCCTCCATATATTACTGTGTTTTCGTCTCCTCCACTTAGCTGTCGCCCGGTGCTGTGGGTTTTCCGGCTGTATGGCATTAAAGTGGGCTGATTTATTACCACCCATTTATTCCCCCTCTATTGAAACAATGCACAAAATAGATTGAGCTGACTTGTGTAATTCTCAACGGAAATATTCCACACAACAGTGGCTGTGGTTATTGGGTCATTCATTATTCAAATTTGCCAGTTATCCTCAGAAACACGGAATCCTTAGGATAATTGAAAATCAAGAGGGAAACAATTCACAGTGACCAACTATGAGGCTTGCTGCCACAGGACCGTAGCCTTTTAAGTGATTGGTGTGCTTGAACATCACCCACCCAAATTCTCTGACATTTGCAGGATTGAATGGAAGACCTCCTTTGTGGGTCACGGTTGCCAAAACACAAATTAACACAGCCAATGCCAGCTGGACACATTGGCAGGAATACCATCCACTGGATTGTCAACGTAAACCCGGAATAAATTTGCTAATGTCGCATTAATGTTTTAATTTTGTCTGGTTGCACCTGTTCTTGCATTGTACACTGAGCTGCAACGGTAGCCAGCCAGCCAACCAGCCAGCTCGTACAGCACTTCAAACGGTTCCCAGCCTCCCACTTACTCTCCTCTCCACCTTAAGGTGAGGTTTTGTAAAAACAGCAGGTAGCCCATATCTCAGAGCAGCTGTTATCAGCCTGTAGCAGGAAGCAGAAAGCAGAAATGTGAACAATCCTCCACCCTCCACACCAAGCCAGCCTATCGCCCTCCTCCTAGCCAAGCAGTCAAGTGCCCCTCACCTCAGAGACAGCTGAGGCCTGGCAAAACCTAGCATTACCGCCACAGCTGGCTCTGTGAATGGTCGCAATTACCGCTATTAGCTTGCTTAATTAACGGATTGCTGTCGTCCGGAGTAAAGTGACATTGCCCCCCTTTTTCAGTATGTGAGGCAGCAGTGGTGGCGGCCGTTCGGCTGCTCTAGATTTGGGGTTCAACGCATTATTAATGCGGTGAGAAAAACACTTCTAGTTCTCTTCATGCCTCACCTCAAGCCTCAAAAGACATGCTGACAATAGGCCGACTTCAAGCATTGCGTAGCGAGAAGAGAGCCTCAATGTCAAGTTGTTAGACCGGCTTATTTAATTTGGTATGAATGCGTGGCAGCATTAACTGACCCATGACACCTCACTGGCTGGTTTTCAGTGGGCTTGTCCTGCTGTTGCTCATCTCTTCCCATGGTGAGCTCTGCTGATTGGGTTGTTGTAGTGCCGTGCGGCCTCTACCCATCACATGGATATCACATTAGAGTCAAGGGCTAATTGGTTTTTAATGAACCCCAAATTATCCCTACACACCAAACCCATCATAGAGAGACTTCACATGTCTTTGTAAGGGAGAAAAGTACAATTAGTAGAGCTCATTGATTAGGCATGTGTTTAAGCCGAGTACCTCAAGGCCACCCACCTTCAGCAAAAAATACATTTAAAAAAATAAGAAAAGCAATAACCAAGAACTTTGAAGTCAAGACAAACATCATTGAACGGGCCTTCTAGCTGTAAGTCAACCCACCATCACCAAAAAGTAATATCAACAAACATGAAAAATGATCAGTTTGTTCTCGTTCTGTTTGGTTTCACTCAGCATGCTATTGTTCCTCACAGACTTGTTCAATAAGAATCAGTGCCCTTGTTTAATTGAAACCACCAATTTGGAATCAGTATGCTGGATGGAAATGCGAGCCGGTACATATTTGAGGCCCTATCTGTCTGAGCCCAAGCGGTGTTGAAATGTTAACATGATTACCACGATGCCTCATTGGCATCGCCTGCTGGGTGCCCCTATGCACTCCCACCTCAGCCTCCCTCCCACCCCATCTCCGGCTCCCCTCACAACCCCCGTTGCTAACGACTTTCATCTCTGGGAACCGTCAGAATCCCCCGTGAAGAGGATGAAAACAGATCTCCACTTCTCACTCTAGATAATAACAACAGAGCTGCCATTTATGTAAATATTTGTATGCTGCCCACACTGCCAATTTGCACATAGACAATTCAGTCCCGGGTTAAGTCGCTCGATTGTTTATCAGGAGCTTGACTGTAAGAGTGAAAAAGAGGGAAGAGGTTGATGTCCTGGTTAACTTAGCTGTCCACCCTCAATTGAGACCGGGCTTGTCTGAGCCTGTTTGGTCAAACATTATCTACAGTGGATTTCAAGAGCAAATGAGACAGGACTATGAACTTAATGACTAAATGAATAATATTCTCCAGATGGCTATTTAACAGGTGTAATATTTTAATAGAAGATGGTTATGCATTAGCGAGACCGGGGATTTAATAACCTGGATGCCATGCAAGCTGGGATACATAATGCCTTGAAACCTGCTATAAAGTTTAGATTAAGTTCGGAGTGTTTGTCAATTGTATGTAAACTGTAAATACCACCAACACAATATCTTGACAACCTATGAGCAAACAGCAACATGAGGAATACTACATTTTAGTTGTATAGATTCAGAATGTCTTTGTGTACCGAAGAGGCTTTGTGGGCTAAAAACAACACATTCCACATCAATTTTTCTACCTCCCACTTGGCACAGACGCCCATTCAACATCTAGTTTGGATTTACATTGTTTGAGTTGTCAACTAACGTGAATTCAATGTAAAAAATAAATAAAAAAGCCACCATGTCATTGGGTTTAAGTTAAAAGTTGGGTGAAAAAAAAAATGCCCTGATATGAATTACTTTTTGCAAATCCAACCATTTGTTGATTAAACATCATCAAAGATTTTTTTGGTTGAAATTATGTAGAAACAACGTTGATTCAACCACTTTTTGGCCAGTGGGCTGAGTCAACAGATTCATATGGAAAAATATGTATTACTCATTTGAATGTACTGATGAGCACCCTAACCCTGGAGGAAGAATTGAAAGAGGCAGAAGATGAGTGTGCCAAGACTGCAGATGAGGGATGCAATAAATCAATAGCATCTGATGCCACAGCACACCGAGGGAACAATAGCTTTACATCTTGTTGCCCCCCCTTCCACACACACACACACACGCACGTACGTACCCACCCACCAACACACGGCACACACATCCTCCAATTGCCCCAGCTGTGTTTGATGCAGGAGGGAGAGTAGCTAATGAGCCAAACAAATTGTTTGACAATTCCCATCTGTTCCCCCTCCATAGAAAAGCAGTGCCAATTCCATAGAAAGCCTGGGTCACTGTTGGCCAAGCTCCTTCACTCCAACCATGGCTTCGGTGGTTGCTAGGGCTGAAATATTATGGACAACGAACAAGAGCCACCTCTCTCAAACTCAATGGAGAGTAAAGAACCTGGAGCGGTTCGTTAGGAATAGGAAAATGTTAGTTTGTAAGAAGCGTAGGGTCTATATTAACACTTTGCAATGTTGAATTCCAAATGCAGGGCCTGTGGAACACATGTTATTGAATGCAGACGGATTACACTGCATGTGTGTTTGTGCCTCTGCGTGTCTGTGCATGTGTGTGTGTGTGTGTGTGTGTGTGCGTGTGTGTGTACAACAGAAAGCCTTGCACAAACACCCAACCGTGCAAAGGTTGGTTGTCAGTCTTCAATGCTCAATTGGCCTCATTGCTGCAACAAAAAAGGAACAAATTCTGGGTAAGCCACCCTGTTATTTTTTTAACCCTCTTTAAGCATCAGGGAACATTCTGGAAGTGAACATCGACATCTGATTCTTCTGTCAAAGTCAACAAAATTGCATGTCCATGGGTCAATACATGCATTCAGTGAGTGAGGCTAACTCACTAAACAAACAACAAACAGTGCATTCAGGAGCCTATATGTGCAGTGGTTATTTTTATAACCAACACTTTTGACATTGGTGCTCATGTAGCCTTCACATTTGAGTGACAGTGATCTCACCCACTCATTTCTATTTTAACGAGGACAGAGAGAGAGAAGACGTACAAGCAGCAACCCAATTGGAGCACAGCTGTCAGTCACGGCGGCCATTATTGTGACACAATTCCGATTCCTGGAGGAAGCTGCTTTGTTTCTGTTTGTGTGTCAGTGTGTATTTTATGTGTGTGAGCATACTGTACAGATGTAGGATCTTCATTTGAGCCAGTTTGCTACAGCGTGAAAATAATCCTGCAGCAACAGGAAATGTGAATTATTATGTGGATTATAGTTAATGGACATTTTTTTAAGGGTTGCTACATTTTCCATTAGGGCAAATTAAGTCTGACATTTCTAAGTGAAAATGACAAACTTTAGAAACCTTTTTAAAACTTATACACTTCAAGTAAAAATGTCCTGCTATGCAGGAACATTCTCAGCAACAAAAGAGTGATCAAATTAAGATCCTACATTTGTAAGTGTGTGTGTGAGATTGTACTGTTTGTTTGTGGGTGAGTTATTTTCTGTGTCTGGGGTAGGTGGGGTGTTACTCTATAAAACCTCAAAGCGATATAGGGGTAGGAGACTGGAATCCTGGGGTCACAGCCCGCCATATCCATCACTCATTACAGCTGCCAGCTTCTGCATGATGAGGTGGCAGAGAGCTGCTTTAAATGAATGAATGAATGACAGACGAATGTCCGTCAGCTTCCTCAGGAAAGTCACCAACCACCGAGGAAGGGGATTCAGTTTATTGGATTCCAGTTGATTCAAATCTGGCATTGAGCTTTTTGTGTTGTTGTGAATTGTATAAAGGCTATTATAACAAACAACCCTACAAAGTGTAACCTTTGCAGACTATGGTGACCAAACTTAGACTGTTCTGATATGGACACCGTAGCAACCTACAGCAGGTATTATTGAAGAATCCAAGAGAGCGGCAGAGGAGGGCAGGTAGGGATACACTGATACACTAGAGATACAGGTAGGTAGACTTCACTTCAGGGAATGTGTTGCCCTGGGAAGACTCATTGTCTTTTTTTAACTGCTAAAACTCTACCACTGTGCTGGGATCAGGCTTGCTTGAAATCTTACAGCAGCCAGAGAGATGGGGCGCTAGGTAGGCTCGTGGTTAGAGCGATTGACTAGTAACCAAAAGGTTGCAAGATCCAATCCCTGAACTGACAAGGTAAAAAAATAAATGTTGTTCTGCCCCTGAACAAGGCTGTTAACCCACTGTTCCCAGGCCATCTTTGAAAATAAGAATTTGTTCTTAACTGTCTTGCCTAGTTAAATAAAAAGATCTAGCGATAAATTCAGTCCTGTAGCACAATTTTTATGCATATCAGAGCTCATGGCCCCACACCTGGGCTTTCGAGGAGACTGTTCCTCTGCAATAATTACCTCTGCAGGATAATAAATTGTAATCACTGGATCTGGGGGGCGCGTTACCACCCAACCACCACACAAATCCTGAGTCAAGATCATCAAAAACATTTGTGGACCGTTGGACGAAAAAATGTTGAAGAAGAATGAAGTCGTTCAGACAGAGGGATTGAACGAGATAGCGTCAGACTGGGCCAGATCAGGAAGAACGAGAGGGACGAAGCGAGAAGAAGATGGAGAGATGGGACAAGTGAATTTGCTTGCCGGGGCTGGTGTAACAGCACTCTTCCGTCTTTTTTTTTTCTGCCACGGTAATCTGCATTCCGGAGAGACGCTCTTGTGAAGTGCATCTAATGCAAATGAGCGTGCGGGAAAGACACTGGGCCGCTGCGCCGCATTCTTCCCGAAACGCAATCAAAGGGGAGCCTTGGCTTGTGCTCTCCATTCATTTAGCTTGCCTCACTGCTTTTTTTCATTAACAGCGTCTGTGACTCTTCCTAGCGGCCTGTGTCCCAAATAGCAAATAGCACCCTATTTTTGCACTCTGTATGCACCACTTTTGACCAGTGCCCTATTGCTAGGCCCAATAAGGCTCTAGTCAAAAGTAGTGCACTATTCAGTTATATAGTGCCGTTTGGGACTCATTCCACTGAGTCACACATCATCAGACCAGACAGAGCTACACAGCACAGGACGCATGACCTGTTGACCAATTATGTTGACAATGGCTGTTTATCATTGCAATTGCCTTATTCTAACTTATGTAGCGAACATGTTCATGAGAGTAAATCATTTGAATTTAACCTCTGTGCATCTGGCAAAATGACATGCAGACATATAACTAAGGGGATGACTCCAGCAGTGCTGCAATAAATTACCAAATAAGTCTTACTCAACTTACAGTTATGTCTCGCATAACCTACAATCGCTTACATAACTTCATTGTATTGATTATAATTGTGTGAAACTGGCTTTTAAAAGATGGCTATGTCTGTGAATAAACCATGTCTTATCTGGACTCACCTGTCAAATGGGAGGACTCGCGTCTCCGGGTGTATGGGACTGAGGGAGCTGCAGTCTCCTCAAGGTTACACAGTCCAAACAGTACCATGGCTATAAATCCTATCCAGCACCTTTACTCCAAAAGCCTAGTGAGGATGAGCAGGTGGTTGTGTGGAACGCATGGCTTTACATAGGCTTGATTTATGTCACTATTCCTACACAGTGGCACTACGTGTATCGGCTCGGGCCATTGGAGCAGCGCCAGACAGATTTTGATTTATGAGGAACGAGGGGGGTGGGGAGAAGGCTACAGACTGCAGATAAGAGCAGCACCTTCATTGACATTAACCAGCGCACTAACCCAAGACCAGTTCCCTCTGGCTTCACCCTGCCCAGGCATCGTTCACCGTCTTTTGGGTCACCCAAAGGCATATATATACAGTACCAGTAAAAAGTTTGGACACAACTACTACATTGTAGAATAATAGTAAAGATAGTAATAGTAAACATCAAAACTATGAAATAACACATGGAATCAAGTAGTAACCAAAAAGTGTTCAACAAATCAAAATGTATTTTATATTTGAGATTCTTTAAAGTAGCCACCCTTTGCCTTGATGACAGCTTTGCACACTCTTGGCATTCTCTCAACCAGATTCATGAGGTAGTCACCTGGAATGCACTTCAATCAACAGGTGTGGCTTGTTAAAAGATCATTTGTGGAATTTCTTTCCTTCTTAATGCGTTTGAGGCAATCAGTTGTGTTGTGACGAGGTGTGTGTGTGTGTGTATGTGTGTATGTGTGTATGTGTGTGTGTGTGTGTGTGGGGAGGGGGGAATACAGAAGATAGCCCTATTTGGTAAAAGACCAAGACCATATTATGGCAAGAACAGCTCAAATAAGCAAAGAGAAAAGACAGTCCATCATTACATAAAGACATGAAGGTCAGTCAATGCGGAAAATTTCAGAAATTTTGAACGTTTCTTCAAGCACAGTACAAAAAAATGCTATGATAAAACTGGCTCTCATGAGGACTGCCAGAGGAATGGAAGACCCAAAGTTACCACTGCTGCAGAGGATAAGTTCCTTAGTGTTACCAGCCTCAGAAATTGCAGCCCAAATACATAGTTCACAGAGTTCAAGTAACAGACACATGGTGTGGGTGTGCTTTTCTGGTTACACTGTCTGTGATTTATTTTGAATTCAAGGCACACTTAACCAGCATGGCTACCACAGCATTCTGTATTCAGCATTTTACTATTTTTTATATGTAGAGTATATATACAGTATATATATGTAGAGTATATATATATACTTTGAACGGTAGTGCCTAGTTATATGCACTACCGTTTGGGGTCACTTAGATATGTCCTTGTTTTTGAAAGAAAAACACATTTTTTGTCCATTAAAATAACATCAAATTGATCAGAAATACAGTGTAGATGTTGTAAATGACTATTAAAGCTGATTTTTTAATGGAATAACTACATAGGCGTACAGAGGCCAATTATCAGCAACCATCACTCCTGTGTTCCAATGGCACATTGTTAGCTAATCCAAGTTCAAAAGGCTAATTGACCATTAGAAAACCCTTCTGCAATCATGTTAGCACTGCTGAAAACTGTTGTCCTGATTAAAGAAGCAATAAAACTGGCCTCCTTTAGACTAGTTGAGTATCTGGAGCATCAGCATTTGTGGGTTCGATTACAGGCTCAAAATGGCCAGAAACAAAGTACTTTCTTCTGAAACTCGTCAGTCTATTCTTGTTCTGCGAAATAAAGGCTAGTCCATGTGTGTGAGAAATTACCAAGAAACTGAAGATCTCATACAACGTTGTGTACTACTCCCTTCACAGAACAATGCAAACTGGCTCTAACCAGAATAGAAAGAGGAGTGGGAGGCCCCAGTGCACAACTGGGCAAGAGGACAAGTACATTAGAGTGTCTAGTTTGTGAAACAGATGCCTCACAAGTCCTCAACTGGCAGCTTCATTAAATTGTACCCGCAAAACACCAGTCTCAATGTCAACAGTGATGATTTGGCAACGTAAACATATGTTTCTCATGCCAGTAAAGCCTTTTAAATTGAAAAAGAAGAGAGAGAGAGAGAGAGAGAGAGAGATGTGTCAATGTGCTGAGGGAGCAGAGGGGCCTCTTGTACTGAGAGAAAAGGTGTGCGAGAAGTGAAAGGAGGAGAAAAATGAGGACTGGGGCGAGTGAAGGAGGGGAGCAATGGTGAATTACGCTGATGAAAAATGTTGTTGAATTTTTTTTTAAATATAGCAGAAATGGGATCCAACTCAAGGGCAAAATGACATTCACAACAGAATCCCCCCCCACCCCACCCCCTGGTAAATAAAGAAGCCATTTCTAAAGAGTGCAGCACCAACAAAACCGTGTGTTAATAAGGCCTAATAGGTAGTATCATCGCTACGGGCTTCCAGTCTAGCTGGAGGTGCAGAATTGGAAAATTAGAAACACATTGCAAAATAGTAGATTCATGAGGCGACAGGTAGCCTAGTGGTTAGAGCATTGGACTAGTAACTGAACATTTGCAAGATCCAATCCCTGAGCTGACAAGGTAAAAATCTGTTGTTTTGAGCCTAAACAAGTTAACCCACTGTTCCTAGGCTGTCATTGAACATAAGAATATGTTCTTAACTGACTTGCCTAGTTAAATAAAGGTCAAATAAATCATATGAATAAATACTGAAAAGCCAACACTTGTCAGTTACTTTTGGCAGAAAAGACTCTGAACTGAGAAGGAACATGGGGGTATTTTGAACCACAGAGAATTGGTCTTCAATATGCTATTACTATTTTTAATATGAAATATTTTTTAATCTAACATAAAGTCCAGACAAACAAATTAGCATTCAAGCTGAAATCAAAGCACAACTTCCACCACGTAGCAAAATCCTGTTAAAATGGCCAGTTTTGTAATTGTCAAGTAGTCCCTCCAAGCCAAGGTGATTATAAGACCAGATTTGGTCCCAAAGAGTACAATTACAATCACTTATTTTATGATGATTGTGGGTGATTGTGCCATCCCTAATCCCGCTCACTGATACAGACTTTCATTTCCATATAAAAATGAAATCCCATGAAGGGATGTTGTCGTATGAGAACACCCTCTCGTTCTGCTCTTTTCATGTGTAAAGCAAGTGGGTCTAAAAAAGATAATGGCACAAATTGTAGCCATTCTTTCACCTGGAAAAAAATATTTGGAAGTGAGAACATAATTACGGCACAACAATCAGCCGCAAATGGAACGTCACAAAACCCAGCCTGGCGGTGAGGGGAAGGCTGCCGAGAAGATTTAAAAAATCAGTTGTTTTATTGAAAAGACATGCGCGGGTTCTGAGGCTGGCCTTACAAGTAGGTTGAACTGATAACCCCATTAAAGTGAATGAGGCCAAAGAGAAGGGCGTTCTCATGTTCGGTCATTTAATTCCATCAAAGGAACTGCCTATTCAGACTTGCAGTAAAAAGAAGTTCAGGTGTAATTTAGTCTTAAGGTCACGGAAGAGCAACTTTACTCAACACTGACAATAACTAACACCTTACAGTCAGTCGTAAATGAACAACGAACACAATTCTAATTTTAGGTCTCATTAGAACAGACAGACATGATTCCAATATATGTTTTCACAGTTACAGTCAGTTATGGAGAGGGTTAGAACAAATAGTTGGGGAATAAAAATTGCATTGGATCCCGGTGGTATAGTAGCCGGTGGTATAGTAGAAAACAGTTCATGAAGTTAAACATGCCCAGATGTTTTCCGCAATCTAAGGCTACAGGAGGAGCAGAAAGTTAAAATGATCAGTTAAAATAGCATAACTGTGTCCTCTGTTTACACACATATCCACAGGCCGCCTACGCACCCTTCTGTGAAGTGCTGACACGCATCAGCTTCGGTAAGACGAAGGAGGAGGGGAGCGGGGGAACATCGCCGGCGAGGTCTGCCAAGAACCTCGCTTTTGATTTGCTTTTCATGTGATGACCGTCAGCTTCCAAACATTCTTATAAACTGAAATCTGTTTTTTAACCATGATGCTCTGGCCCAAAATTTACGGATGCCTCTGGGGAAATAAAGAGAAAAATAAAAAGAGTGAGAGAAAACAGAGCTTGACAGGAAGCCACTTTTCATGTCGTCGGATTGCTTCCTGTGGGTTGCGAAAATAGGGACTTAAAAGGAACAAAGATGCGTTTTGAAACAGTGGCTCAACTCGTAGTCATTACATGGAACCATCTTGTGTTATTCTCCATGTATGATTGCGTGAAAGGCATTGATTTTTCTCTTGCCTCGTCTCTTTTCACCTGCTATACTTCCAATGTGTGTCCTTTTCCCCCCACAAAAAGAACTGGAAAGAAAATGGGGGGGTACCAGCCAGAGAAAGGTGGTTGACAAGAAGGATTCTCTCTGAATCACAAACAAACAGCAACTAACGATTGACGCCAATGACAGCTTGTGTATAGATTGCCCTTACTGGTAGAATTACTCCAATCAATAAGTGTCAGCTTTAAAAGTCTTCCATTGAAAGTACTACCTAGCAATGATAGTGTCATTATCATTAGTCAACAGCAGTCAGAAAAACTGTCATAGTCAAACAACTTTTCAATCGGGTATGAGATACTTACATGAAGTGCACCAGACCTGGGTTCAAATACTATTAGAAATCTTTCAGAAACTTTGAGCACTTGCTTTAGCCAGCCAGGAGTGCCATATGGGTGCGGTTTGCAGTGTTGAGACTATTCTATCGGTCCATTAAGCCATGGCAAGCTCAATCAACCAAAAAAAACGATCTGAAAATATTTCAAATGGTATTTGGGCCCAGGTCTTAAGTGCATATTAATTCTGATTGTAAACAGACATTCTGAAAACACACGGTATAACGCTGAGTTGGAGTGGTGGAACAATGAAACTGTAGCTGCATATAGAACAGGTTAATTTACTTCACAATGAACCTGATTCAGATACAGTACAAAGCTCCAGCCCTTCAGATTGCCATAAATATTCCAGTAACAAAGGTTAATGAGAGTGACTCTGTTTTGATAGAGATTTGAATAATGGAGTGGCATTAGTATAATTCATCGAGCGAATTGTATGAGTAGGATGAGTACGATTCTGATTTATACAGCAGAGCCCGATGCAAATCAGTTAACATGATTAACCTCTTTTAACTCATACATCTCCAGTCGGGAATTGTCTCTTTATCATTCCATCTATATAATAGCTGCCTTTTGGCATTTTATCAAACAAATACAGTAGCAGGTCCCTTATGGATTACTTTATTAATAAGAGGAATTATGCTGCCTGTCGAAATATGCTGCAATTTGAAGTCATACTACAGTGCATAAGAGGTGATAGGTCCTAAGAGTAAATCTGTAGCTTTGTGAAATGTGGCATAATGTAACCTTATGTGCCACCCTTTATAAAGCACAACATTTTCTTAGGAATTTCAAATGCATCTAGGCCACAGTCATGTTCTGTTCCAAGTGGGACCAAGATGCCTAATGCAGTAACCACATTGTGGTTACACCATACTGTGCAACAGCACACTGTATCACGTGTCGAAGGAGTAGCACAAAGTATCGGATACCATCACTCTGGCAGTAATACAGTAGCCAGCTAGAGACTTGGACTGATGACAGGTTAGTTGGTGGTTGAGGTACATGGTCCAACATACTGCTGTCTCTGCTGACCTGTCAGTATCCATCCATATTTTCATAGAGGAAAATGTGCAGAAGACAGGAATCAACCTGTGAAGAGACACACAAGTGCAGGCACACATACCCATGAAAAGACACACATTCTACACACAGAGATTGTATTATAGATATGTGATAGTAGAGTAGTGGCCTGAGGGAACACACTTAATGTATTGTGTAAAGTGTTATGAAATGTAATGTCATGGAATATTCTTAATTGTATATAACTGCCTTAATGTTGCTGGACCCCAGGAAGAGTAGCTGCTGCCTTTATTAATCCTTAATAAATATACATTTCAACACAAAGGAATGAGTGATTCACTCTGACAACATGAAGCATCTGACCACATACACAGTGGTGCAGTCAGCGTCTGCTCCCCTGTTTCTGGTGTTAACCCCTCACTCCCACACACACACTCACACAAACACACACACACAGCGAGAATGTGAAAGAGACATCGAAGGAGACACACACACACACACACACACACACACACACACACACACACACACACACACACACTAGACACACACAAACACACTAGACACATAGAAACACAAATACTACTGCCTTGAGCCTGTGGGCTTGCCTTACTTCTCGGAGGTGTGAGCAACATCCAAATCTATATTGATGACTGTAATCTCTCTCACCCATCGCCCTCAATAAAGTCTAGCAGCTTTGACATCCCACAGTTCAGCTATTATAGTGCAGCCATAAACCGCATGAACATCACAGGAAGAATCACATTGAAGGCTGTATAAGCTTTTTTCTTTCTTTTTGCCAGAGGCAACTTTTAATACTTTACCTCCCTGCACATATATATGTGAGAGCCACATACAGCGTGTGCCCTATGCTTTTAAATAAAAATGTGTGAATCATACTGTAAATAAAATGGTACTTTATTTTCTTCCTCTTGAATAAATCCATATTGATTCTTCATGATAATATTTTTTTTACCACAGTAAGATATTAGACTTACAATCGTCTTACATTTGTCTTATGCCTGGCCCCAACGAGAATCAAACCCACGATCCTGGCATTATAAGCATCATGCCTTTCCAACTGAGCCACACAGGACCATTTTCCATCTCCACCATATACTGTATAATACTGAATCATTTGCTAAATGGCATTTTTTATATACATTATAAAATATAACATGCACTGTTGTGGTGGTTATGTACAATCACAAACTGCATACACGCAAAAAGGGAAACATAGTCAATGACTTTAGAAAGCTAGCTTTGTGTTGGACACATGACAATAGTTCTGGAAAGCATTAAAGGTGACAGGGTGGAGAGAGGGGTTGAGAACCTTGATCAGTAGCCATGATTGGACTGCAAGCCCTTAGATGTCACAGAAGGACCGATGTGAGGACCAATAGTGTTGGTGACAAGGTCAAACTCGTACATTCTTCTGAGTCAGATAACGAGGGAGTGAGCAGAGAGACAGGAGAGAGAGGGGGCATGACTGTCATGCAGGCAGCCTGAGCAAGCCTGGCAGGGGGGCGCGGAGAAATAGCAGATTAATCAAAAAGAGATGTTGTATGAAGATGGGGACCTTATTTCTGCATTCCGGAAAAAGCCAATCATGAGGCAGTGAGCTGTGAGCCCCATCCATTTTGTGGAGACTGACGAGTTACAGGCAGTCAGGGAAAGAGCTACACTTAATAAATCAAACCTGACAACTTCTTCTGCACGGTCCTTCGAGCAAAACTTTTTTCTACTTCCCCCAATTCTCCTCTCTTTCGTCTGCTGCAACGACAGAACAGCACCAGTAACCTGCCCGCTTGAGCACCAAGAGCCTTTTAAACCATCCCCCAAATAAGAACCTCACTCACAAGGAAAGTATAGACATAGATTCATATAGTTATTATCTACATGGTAGTGCTACAACATACAACCACTCATGCTCCACACACACACACACACACACACACACACACACACACAATGTGATAACAAGCACAAGCAGTGCATATAAAGGAGTTGAAATCCAGTCATGATAATGTACTGTTTGTCAAAGAAAGTGTTTGCTCATGCCCTGTTTGAAAATAAGTTAGAAAATTCATTCATCATCATTCCGATAGTAGCATCATTCTGTGTTTGCAATTACTCAAAATGTTGCTTGCAATCAGATTCCGTTTGCTGGATTGCTCGGTTTTTAATTAAAACATGCCCTACTTCCAGCAGAGACTTCCTTGTGCATGCCAAATCTGCATTTGAGTGAAAATAAGAAACAACAACATCGCAAATTTGTGATAATGGGAAAGTTGTTTCTTGAACGTGAGCGTTTTACTGCCTCACCAACTCCTATTGTGAATGGGTGGTGTACATAATGCTCGTTCTGACAATTAAGGAGTGTTATTATTGCACAGGTTCATGCATTAAATGAGCATGGGCACCTCAGGGAGAAACCATGAAATCAGTCATGCAATTATCCACACAGACGTTTTACTGGAGAATATTAAAGCAATGTTAATCAAGTGCTGAACGTTTACAAATTATACTCCCCAAACCCTCCCTTTATCTCTCTCTGCCCAAAGTAGAAAACGGGCTTCAAAACATCAAACACTTTAAAACATGTTTTATTTTATTTTAAACACTACAGCATCAAGACACTATCAAACATGTATCAGTCTTTCCACAACAGAGCCATCCTTATGTGTGAGGGTGTGTGTGTGTTTATGATAGTGATATAAAATATATGTCATAGTTCCTTGATCATGGTCACAGTCTTGTGCAACCCAAACCCTCCAAGATCCCCCCCACAGTTCCCCAATAGCTGTCCCTCAACCATTCGAGACAAACATTTTCATATTCCATCTATTGTCATGACCACCATTGTGGCTGACGGAAACCATTGTTCCAAAGTCCCTTTATTTCATATTTCAATGTTCTGAGGCTGGTTCTCCATAGTAACAGGACATAGGAATTTGTCTGTGGCCTGAGATTTACCAGGGGCATGAGGGGTCATAAAACCCCCCACATCTTCAGACCCCTAGATCTCTCCTCCTCTGTTGGGGTTGAGAGATAATCTGTAGGGTTGTGGTCTCCTGTAACCTGACCTGGTCAGGACAGTCATGACTCATGACTGTGTCAAGGGATTTGATTTCTGTTCAGCTCAAAAAGTTCCTGAAAAGATCACAGGATCTTGGCTGTGAAGGACTTTCAACCAGACCTCTAACACGCGCAATGATGCATATTCTCAAAACAGGCATTAAAGGCCCTCTTTAGTGACTATTTGTTACTTTGCTTTTCTTTCTGAAATTACTTTACTTTTAAACTGCAAAGAGGCTTAGGCTGGTCCCTTGGAAGGAGTGTGACAGTGGAGGATATTGTGATGTGACCAGATTGCCAGTGTTGGCACGCCAGCTCTTAAGCAGCATGGATGGACTGGCCATAAGGATATTCAGATGGGCTGATCTTTAAGCCAAGTGGGCCTGTCTAAACTGTTGATGTTTTTTGCACAAAAAATATAATTATTTGGCAAATAATGAAGTTCACAAGAAAAAAAATGGGTGGTGTGGGGGCCTTAGTAAAGCAAAATGGTCCGGTGTGGGGGCCTTAGTAAAGCAAAATGGTCCGGTGTGGAGGCCTTAGTAAAGCAAAATGGTCCGGTGTGGAGGCCTTAGTAAAGCAAAATGGTCTGGTGTGGAGGCCTTAGTAAAGCAAAATGGTCCGGCGTGGAGGCCTTAGTAAAGCAAAATGGTCCGGTGTGGTGGAAATGCCCGGGCTGATTTCTGGTCCCAGTCTGTCCCTGATGGAGAGTGTGTGCAGATACAGTATGTGAGGGGAATTAACAGACTATATGCAGAGTGTTCCTACTGGCACCTCATCTCCTCTGATTACTGCACTTCCAGCTCTCCTCTTCTCTGTGGGTTCTCCGGAGGACTTTCAAGTGCTGTACTTTCAATAAGACCAGACATGTTTTGGGGAGAGAAGAATAAGAATCAACCAAAGATGCTGTGGTGTTCTGTGTATCATTCTTACTTGTACACATACTAATTGATTATGTGAACCAGTGTTAATTGCAGTGTAAACGTTTTAATTACTTTCCGGTGTTACTTGTAATTTATGATGCAACTATACTGAACAAAAATATAAGCTCAATATGCAACAATTTCCAAGATTGTACTGAGTTACAGTTCATATAAGGAAATCAGTCAATTTAAATCAATTCATTAGGCCCTAATCTATGGATGACTGGGAATACAGATATGCATCTGTTGGTCATGGATACCTTAAAAAAGGTAGGGGCATGGATCAGAAAACCAGTCAGTAACTGGTGTGACAACCATTTGCCTCATGCAGCGCGACACATCTCCTTCGCATAGAGATTATCAGGCTGTTGATTGTGGCCTGTCAAATGTTGTCCCACACTTCTCCAATGGCTATGCAAAGTTGCTGGATATTGGCAGGAACAGGAATACGCTGCCATACACGTCACCCCAGAGCATCCCAAACATGCTCAATCGGTGGGTATGCAGGCCATGGAAGAACTGGGACATATGCAGTTTTCAGGAATTGTGTACAGATCCTTGTGATATGGGGCCGTGAATTATCATGCTGAAACATGAGGTGATGGCGACATATGAAGGGCACAACAATGGGCCTCAGGATCTCGTCACGCTATCTCTGTGCATTCATGCTGTACCATAACCCCACCGCCACCATGGGGCACTATACTAACATGTTGACATCAGCAAACCGCTCGCCCACACGACACCATAAACGTAGTCTGCGGTTGTGAGGCTGGTTGGACGTATTGGCAAATTTTCTAAAACAACGTTGGAAGGGGCTTATGGTAGAGAAATTAACATTAAATTCTCTGGCAACAGATCTGGTGGACACTACTGCAGTCAGCATGCCAATTGCACTCTCCCTCATTAACTTGAGACATTGTGTTGTCTGACAAAACTGTCTGTGGATGGTCTAACAAAACTGTACATTTTAGAGTGGTCTTTTACTGTCCCCTGTGTAATGATCATGCTGTTTAATCAGCTTCTTGATATGCCACACCTGTCAGGTGGATGGATTATCTCAGCAAAGAAGAAATGCTCACTAACAGGGATGTAAACAAATGTGTGCACAACATTTGAGAGAAATACGTTTTTTGTGCATGTGGAACATTTCTAGGATCTTTTATTTCAGCTCTTGAAACATGGGATCAACACTTCACATATTGCGTTTATTTGTTTGTAATTAGGTAAGCATGGCAAGCATGTTAGGTAAGCATAGTGCTTTTAACAGGTCGAAAAAAGTTGTTTTCAGAGAAAAAACATTCTAAATTCATTGCATGGAATACTTATTAATGTCAACACTATCGTGTGGTGAGTATCAGCAGTCAGGTCTGAATAGTGATTTAACAAGAATTACATGACACCTTTTACAACCATACAGATTTAAGATCTTAATTGAGTCACTCTTTTGTTGCTGAGAATTTTCTCGCACGTCAGGAAATGGAAACTTGTAGTGTTTTCATGGTTTAAAAAGGTTTCTAAAGTTTGCAATATCCACTTTAAAATGTCAGACTTTATTTGCCCTAATGAAAAATGTGTCAACCCCTACAAAAATTGTCCATTAACTATAATCCACAAAGTAATTCACATTTCCTATTGCTGCAGAATTATTTTCCTGCTGTAGCAAACTGGCTCAAATTAAGATCCTACATCTGTATATGCCATTCATCCAAATTGACTTACAATAGTGCTTGCATACATTTTGGCATTGGCGGCACCAATAAGAATTGATCCCACAATCCTAGCATTGCAAACAACATGCTCTACCAACTGTGACCCACAACCTCAGATTACAGTAATTTTCAATAACATTTCAAAAACTGGTTAGCAACAGTGTTTTATCAGTTTTATGAGGAAATACTGCTGACTTTGAATCCAGAATGATCACAACAGCAAGATATTACAGACAAAATCTGTTCAGGGGCTCCATAACACTAGAAGTGCTGTGGCAGTCAATTTTGACTCCATATCAAAATGAAGGAAAAAGGAAACCGCACACTGCTCTTGATAGTATCACTGCTTGTGAGCAGTGTGCGGTTTCCTTTTTCCTTCATCTTGTTCAATTGTTGCCATGCACCTGCAAATTAGATTGCTGTCACGATCGTCATAAGGAGTGGACCAAAATGCAGCGTGGTATGTGTTCATGATGATTTTTTAGATAAAGAAAGCACTGAACACTGAATACAAACTATACAAAACAATAAACGAATAACGACCGTCATGCTATAATGAGAACTGTGCTGACACAAGCAACTAACATAGACAATCACCCACAAACAAACAGTGAAACCCAGGCTACCTAAGTATGATTCTCAATCAGAGACAACTAATGACACCTACCTCTGATTGAGAACCATACAAGGCCGAAACATAGAAATCCCCAAATCATAGAAAAACAAACAGACTGCCCACCCCAACTCACGCTCTGACCATACTAAATAATGACAAAACAAAGGAATTAAAGGTCAGAACGTGACAGTACCCCCCCCAAAGGTGCAGACTCCGGCCGCAAAACCTGAACCTATAAGGGAGGGTCTGGGTGGGCGTCTCGACCGCGGTGGCGGCTCTGGCGCGAGACGTGGACCCCACTTCAACACAGTCTTTCTCCGCCTCATTGTCCGCCTCCGTGGCATCCTAAACACGGCGACCCTCGCCGCCGACCTCGGACTGGGGAGCGGAATCTCCCGAATGGACGGGAGATTCAGGCAACGCCGGGGTGAAGGATGACTCCGGCAGCGCCGGACAGAGAAGCTCTGGCGCCTCTGGACTGAGGGGCTCTGGCGCCTCTGGACTGAGGGGCGGAAGCTCTGGTAGCGCTGGACAGGCGGGAGTACCTGTATTGATGGGACGGAGAGACAGCCTGGTGCGGGGTGCCGGCACTGGTGGTACCGGGCTGGGGACACGCACCTCAGGGCGAATGCCTTGCATACTACGCCAAATCAACTGCTCTCTCTCTTCACACTCCCCCAATTCTATTAACACCTCCTCAAGTGTGTCATCTCCCATCCGTTCACTCTCCTCCATTCTGTCCAATAACTCCTCGATCCTCTCAGACTCAGCCCTCAGCTTCGCCGACAGCTCCGATAACATCCATGGCTCCTTACGGTAAACAGGGGGAGTTGGCTCAGGTCTGGCTCCTGACTCTGCCACACTCTCCCTGTGCTCCCCCCCAATACATTTTTGGGGCTGCCTCTTGGGCTTCCAGCCGCTCTGGCGTGTCAGCTCCTCCTAATGCCGCCTCTCTGCTTTCGCTGCCTCCAGCTCGGCTTTGGGGCGGCAATATTCCCCTGGCTCTGCCCAGGGTCCTTTCCCGTCTAGGATCTCCTCCCAAGTCCACTTCTCCAAATAGTGCTGCCTCTCCCATTGCTGCGGCTGTTGCTGCTGCTTCTCCTGCTGCACCTGTTGCTTCCCCTGCTGCTGCTTTTGCTGCTGCCTCTGTTTACCACGCCGCTTGGTCCTTGGTTGGTGGGTGATTCTGTCACGATCGTCGTAAGGAGTGGACCAAAATGCAGCGTGGTATGTGTTCATGATGATTTTTTAAATAAAGAAAGCATTGAACACTGAATACAAACTATACAAAACAATAAACGAATAACGACCATGATGCTATAATGAGAACTGTGCTGACACAAGCAACTAACATAGACAATCACCCACAAACAAACAGTGAAACCCAGGCTACCTAAGTATGATTCTCAATCAGAGACAACTAATGACACCTGCCTCTGATTGAGAACCATACTAGGCCGAAACATAGAAATCCCCAAATCATAGAAAAACAAACATAGACTGCCCACCCCAACTCACGCTCTGACCATACTAAATAATAACAAAACAAAGGAAATAAAGGTCAGAACGTGACAATTGCTCAGATGTGCGAGTGCCTTTTGAATTTTGACTGCATATCAAAACCTCTTTGGGCTAGGCGTGCCTCAAGCGACCCACCTCGACAAACTCCAGTGAAATTGCACAGCGCCAAATTCAAATTACAGAACTCGTAATTTATTAAACTTTCATTAAAATACAAGTGTCATACATCATTTAAAAGATAAATTTTCTTTTATTTATGTCCGCTGCGTTATGCTAATTAGTTTTAGGCGATGATTACGCTCCCGGATCCGGGTTTGAGAGTCGCAAGAAGTTAAATGTTTATGGTCAAAATTACTCAAACAACAGTTCAAAGTGGGGTCCCTTAAGGCCCTACTTTTGTAGTTTAACAGAATGTCCTGTACAATAAATCCTTTAAAAAAATGTTCCTTCTTGCGACTCTCAAACCCGGATCCGGGAGCGTAATCATCAGGAGGTGTGACAACGTGAAAGACTCAAAGAGCATAAGGCAAAAGATGATGTTGTCTGATGGGACAAAAATTTAACTCTTTGGCCTGAATACAAAGCACTATGTCTGGATAAAACCAGCATAGCTCATCACCCATCTAACACCATCCCTACCGTGAAGCTTGGTGGTGGCAGCATCATGCTATGGGAATGCTTTTCAGCGGCAGGGACTGGGAGACTGGTAAGTGTAGAGGGAACAATGAACGGAGCCAAATCCTTGATGAGAACCTGCTTCTTAATGAGTGGAGAACAGGAGGGCTTCTTAAACTAACAGGTCTGTGAGAGCCGGAATTCTTACTGGTTGGTAGGCGATCAAATACTTGTCATGCAATAAAATGCTAATTAATTACTTAAAAGTCATACAATGTGATTTTCTGGAATTTTGTTTTAGATTCCGTCTCTCAAAGTTGAAGTGTACCTATGATAAAAATTACAGACCTCTACATGCTTTGAAAGTAGGAAAACCTGCAAAATCGGCAGTGTATCAAATACTTGTTCTCCCCACTGTATAATCACCACCAAAGGTGCTTATACAAAGTATTGACTCAAAGGTGTGAATACTTATGTAAATGAGATATTTCTGTATTTCATTTTCAGTACATTTGCAAAAATGTCTAAAACATGTGTTCACTGCCATTTATGGGGTATTGTGTTTAGATGGGTGAGAAATAAAATATATTCATTCCATTTTGAATTCATGCTGTAACACAACAAAATGTGGTATGAAAAGTTTCTGAAGGCACTGTAAAAAAAAAAGAATCAAATTTTTCATAAAAATACAATTTTCCATCAACATGAGTCCACTGGAGCTTCCATGTGAATAGGCACAAGACATCAGGGTGAGGTTTAGTTATGTGAACAAACACACCTGACAGCATGTCTCCACTGACCTCCCATTTCCAACCACAACGTAGTGGTGATACGGGTCCACTTTGAAGATGAACTCTTCAAATTAAGCATTCCGTTTTCAAAAATCAATAAACAATAAACCAAAATCCATACATTTTAGGTCCATATAAGCTATACCCTTGGTAGAGACAAACGGGGGACCCTGCCCATGCATCACCACTGTAAAGGGAGAGCGGATGAGCATTGAGTCACCAACCAGGCAAGAAGCATGTATCAATATACCTATCACTCCTTGTGCATTAAGAGGTTTTCATCTGTCTCCCTCACCATTCTCACTCATTTATTTCCATTGTTGAAACCACCACAGCCCAATGGCCAATATTCATCTCCACAGGGCATTTATCAGAGACAACTCAATTTCTAAACAGTAGACGTAGCAAATTTGGATCTCGCCCCAAGAGCGGGAAAGTGGTGATCTGTTAATTATCTTCCAATGCTGTATCCTCCACCCGCAAAACATTCCTCCATACCTGTTGGAGGCAGAGAGAAATTGTGATGAGTTAATTAAAGGCAAGGCGAAGCTGCTCTTTATCATGTCTGCCTCCCCTGCCACCACCATCTCCTCGCTCTCACTGACTGACTGTTAATTAACCCACAGCATCGATTCAAAATGTTTACTGTGTAAACACAGCGATGAGGAGGACTGACTCTCTCCCGTCCCGAGTTACCGCTTTGGGGACAGAAACAGGTGGCGACCTTTATAACACGTACAAAGGGGACAAGGGACAGAGGTGTGGAGTTTGGATGGATGATGGCCGGATGGACAGACAGAATGGTTTCAAACTTCAAGATAAACACCAGGAAAGCCCCCAGTTAAATGGCATTGATGTCTCCATCTTGTATCGGTTGGTTTTGTTATGCATCGTCATCTGTGCTTCTCGACAGTTAGTTCCAGGTTCTTTACTTTCTAATGATTTTTTGCTCAGGTCAGTCAAGTGTTTCCACTACAAAACAGAGGCTGTGTAGACATTAAAACTCTTGTGGATATACCATCGATGGGCTACCTCTGGACCTCTATTGGAAAGGAAAATTATCTTGCACCGTAGTAGGCTTTTATAGTGTTCATCATCCAGATCCTGACACTGGTGTTATCAAAAAGGCTTTTTGAATGGCCTTTGTTTGTGCTGAATTAGCATTAATCTCCAGTTTCGAAGTCATGTAACACCAGCAACCCGAAAACTGTTCAATAATCATATGATTTACCATGGCAAATATGTTCTGTATCAAAAGGCAATCATTTTTAAATATTTTATTCATATACACTACAGTTCAAAAGTTTGAGGTCAATTAGAAATGTCCTTGTTTTTGAATGAAGCACATTTTTTTTTCTCATTAAAATAACATCAAACTGATCAGAAATACAGTGTAGATGTTGTAAATGACTATATTAGCTGGAAACGGCAGATTTGTTATGGAATATCTACATACAGTAGGCGCACAGATGCCAAATATCAGCAGCCATCACTCCTGTGTTCCAATTGCACGTTGTGTTAGCTAATCCAAGGTTATCATTTTAAAAGACGAATTGATCATTAGAAAACCCTTTTCAATTATGTTAGCAGAGCTGAAAATGGTTGTGCTGATTTAAGAAGCAATATAACTGGCCAACTTCAGACGAGTTGAGTATCTGGAGCATCAGCATTTGTTGGTTAGATTAGAGGATCAAAGTGGCCAGAAACAAAGGACTGACTTCTGAAACTCGTCAGTGTATTCTTGAGTTCCTCTGCCTAGAAGTTTTCTTTGCAACTCTGCCTAGAAGGCCAGCATCCCAGAGTTGCCGCTTCACTTTTGACGTTGAGACTGGTGTATTTGTTCTCTTGCTCAGTTGTGCACCGGGGCCTCCCACTCCTCTTTCTAAACTGGTTAGAGCCGGTTTGTGCTGTTCTGTGAAGGGAGTTATTGTCTTCTGGCCATTTTGAGCTTCTAATCTAACCCACAAATGCTGATGCTCCAGATACTCAACTAGTCTGAAGGCGGCCAGTTTTATTGCTTCTTAAATCAGCTGTGCTAACATAACTGAAAAAGGGTTTTCTAATGGTCAATTAGTCTTTTAAAATGATAAACTTGGATTAGGTAACACAACGTGCCATTGGAAAACAGGAGTGATGGTTGCTGATAATTGGCCTCTGTACGCCTACTGTACGTAGATATTCCATAACAAATCTGCCGTTTCCAGCAAAATAGAAATTTACAACATCTACACTGTATTCCTGATCAATTCTATGTTATTTTAATGGACAAAAAAAATGTGCTTTTCTTTCAAAAACTAGGACATTTCTAAGTGACTTTTGAACGGTAGTGTACATTTTTTTTAACCTCCATCAATAGCTTTCATATTCAAGGCAAATGCCATTTTTTAATAGACGAGAGCCATGAAGAGCCAAAAGTATTTCACAGAAAATCCTTAGAAATACCTTTTCAGTAACACAGAATAAATTGCTATTTTGCTGTCATTGAACAAAAGCCTTCATTCTAAGTGTTAATGGTTTTGTCAACTTAATTCTAAACTGATGTGAACGAAGACGGGGGTGGGCAAGACAACTAACTCTAAAGGATAAATCCTTTCAGATAAGTTTATTAATCATTTGTTGCACAGTCTCCATTCTTTAACTTCTTGACATTAATTATAAAGTGAGCAGAATAACACAATACTATACAACAATAGAACATTGTATTCCCATAATGAAAACAACTATTATCAAACTGAATATGGAATATGTAGGCTCTATGAACATGGTGATGTGATTAGAACAATATACTGTAGAGTAGCATAATGCACAAATATGACTGCACCCCAAATGACACCCATTCCCTACATAGTGCACTACTGTTGACCAGGGTAGTACAATATATATAGGGTCTAGATCACTATATAGAGTGCACGATATTGGGTACCATTTTTCAAACACAATGATGCAGTAGGCAAATGGCACAATGAAAGACAGTGTATCATATTAAACAAGTTTGTTGCATGTTTTCCTATTATTTCTCCTCCAAAATTAGTCACCACTGAGTTCGGCAAGCCTGATACCCATTACTCATGGTAGGACATGCAGCTAGGCTAGACCATCTAAGCTGATGTCCAGGGACAGACTGGGACCAAAAATCAGCCCGGGCATTTCAACACCCTACCCTATTTTATTCCCAGAAGCACACATTATTAGCCAAATAATTATCATTCTGCATAAAAAATGTACAATTTAGACATGACCATATTGGACTAAAAGTGGACCAGCCCTTCTGGTATTTGCCCAAACTGCCCTATGGCCAGTCCATTTTTGCTGGTGACTCAAGACAGTCTGTGAAATGAAGTGTAAACAATTCTCCGGCCAGTCAAAGCATGGAGTATTTTAAGAATGCCAACTCCACTTTTCATAACAAGCATGCATGCGCTGCCTGTCAAATTGAATACCAAAGGTTATTGTAGCATGGCTAATAAGCTAGACCAGTGTCAGGGGCAGTGGTGGTCAGAAAACAATTCTGCCAAATCCCCTTCTGAAATGGCAGCAGACATGACCTAACTTCATTCTGAAACCACAAAGAGTTTCGTACTGTGGGGGCAGAGTGACCGGTTCAGTCGGTAACAGTGGGAGTGACAGCAACTGCAAATCACACAAGTGCCAACCCCATCCACTCGTCCTGAGTATTGATTAGGTCTGTCCCTGCTGGGGTTCCGTCCCTATTGGGGTCTGTCCCTGCTGGGGACTAGTCTTAGTTAACAAGGACCATGGCTGCATCCCAATATTTCTCCTGAAGTGAGCACTTGTTCACTACTTCCTATGAATCTAAAACCATTGGATTGGTGGAGGCAAGGGCTAGTGGGAGTTTAGAACCATTTTTTTGTACCAGTCATTTACTTTTCAATAAGTGTAGGGAAGTGAACAAGTGAACATTTTGGGAGGATGGAGAGATCCTTTGGCCATGTGAGGCTGAAAAGAAAATAACCTTTATAGCCTCCAGTCATTATTAATAAGCGATTCAATGTTTCGTGCCAATTCCATGATATATAAAGACACATATGGTTTCAATAGTTGAGTTTGGGTAATATTTGTCTTTGGTAATAATTGATGGAACTGCTGACATTGAAATACTTGACAGGTGGTTCCAATGGATTGAGAAGACAAACTTACCTGTTACAAGATCAGTCACCAAAGCATTGTTTTCCCCATTCAATAGTTATATGACTTCAATGCAACCCTGATAATTACCATATCATCAGTGAGTGTGTACGTGCACACTCTTGCTTGCCCTCATGTACCAATGCTCTCTTTGATACACGTTTTTAACATGAAAAGGTTCCTTTCTGCAATATTCTCTTTGAAAACCTGGTTTTTTAGAGCAGATGGGGGATCAAAGAGAGGAGAAAAGCAAGTTGTTGTAATTGGGCAGAAACTCAATGCTTCACTTTGTCAGGTGTGACTAATAAGGGTGACAATGCATTGCTAATTGCCTGGATGAACGGACATGACACCAGAGCTGGGGCTTGAATACCACAATTAGTCATCAGGTTACAAAGGTATTATAACTAGGTTATGTATATCACTGTTTGTTTGAAAAAATCACTCATTTGTTAATAACTCTTGGTTGAAATGGTATGATTTGTTATTTTGGTGGTTGTTGGATTGTCAATATCAAGAACCGAAATAACTATTACAAAATTACAGAGTAATACGGTGTCCATAATAGGACAGCCTCAGTGTCAGCATAGGTTTCCGTGGTATACATGTTTATGAAGGTACTTTTTCTTCAGTAGGTACATACTCTATCAGTGGCAGCTGGTGGGAGGAGCTATAGAAGGGCATCCTCATTGTAATGGCTGGAATGGAATAAATAGAACGGCATCAAACATATGGAAACCACATGTTTGACTCTGTTTCATTTATTCCATTCCTGCCATTACAATGAACCCGTCCACCAATAGATCCTCCCACCAGTCACTGGACTCTATAAACAGCTAAACTGATGCCTTGTCTGTCTCCAATGACACCATCTGTCTAAATAACTGAGGCAGTGTAGCAGTGAGGAGCTGCTGGAGCCTGTCTAGGGGAGCGAGCTACCTGTCAGAACATTAGCCACTGATTTTTATTCATATGGCTGAGCGAAACAGAGGAAAGGCATCAAAGGAAGGAAAAGTGAGACAGTCTCGCATTGGGAGACATCCTTACATCAGATTATCTTTCATTTACATTTTAGTCATTTAGTAGACACTCTTCTCCAGAATGACAGGAGCAATTAGGGTTAGGTGTCTTGTCCAAGGACACATTTTTCACGTAGAAGGCTTCGAACCAGCGATGTTTATGTTACTAGCCTAATGCTCTTAACCGCTATGCTAACTACCCCCCAGTCTGACCATCATAACGGTTCCTCCTCCACTTTCCATACTGATAGGCTTTCTAATCATCGGGTCACAGCACCACAAAACCATCCCTTTCCTAATTGGCAACAACAGCTTGGTCAAAGAATGCATCTACCCCAAATGGAGTAATTAACAAATGTGCTCTAATTTTTTTTGCAATGAACTAGTTAATGGATTTGATCTCACGGGATGTTCAATAAGGTGTTGCGGCTGCTGATATTGTTTCATGAGAAGCACATTTTCCCCATTGACTGTGTATTCCCCACCAAGTACAAATTAAGACGGAGAGGTTGAGTTTTATTGGCTTGAAAGCCACACACAGCATGCTAAATTAGATCTGGATTCAGAGAAGAGGGAGACAACCCTGCTTTGTCAGACAAGCAGGCACGTTGAACTTGTAGGTTGAAAAGGTGCTCAAACTTGTTAAAATTGTATAACTAATCTTTACAACTGTATGTTAATTATCACTTCAAAATCTTGTCCCACAAATTTTGAAGTATTATAGGGCTCTATTTAATCTGTATCTGTATCGTTACCGATTGCTCAATATACATTTAAAGGTCATTTCCGATTGAGCCGATACAAGCAGCATTTCCCATGAATGCAGTCTCCACCAACATGGAACCATTGTCTTTACATTTTAATTGGGATTTAGCGATGAACTTCCACGATACAGAGCCAATAGTCCAAAATGGTTTAATTATATTTGACGCATACATACCTTTTATAACTAAATATTTTTTAAAAATCTATTACAATTACCATCACATTTGAGATGAAGCCAGATGCTTAGAGTATTGTGCCCAATGTACTGTATGCCTTTCTAATTCACTTCAGTTACATCCCAAGAAAAATGGACCAGTTGGTATCAATGACAGATAATGGATGAATTTATTTTGCCCTACTTTGCAAGAAATTCTTCCCAAGAAAATTACCCAGTTCTCACATAATAAGAGAATGAAAATGAGGAGAAATCTGGGACAAATCTTGGTTTCTGCAGAGACCTAATCTGGAGATGTAAATGGAAAAGGGCTCCCCATTAGGGCCAAACAAACTAGGACAATCAAACAGCTTGTTGAAAGACGTACACTCACATATGCAACCTACATCCACGTAAAATAACCTAGAGCGAACCAATGGTACATAGAGAGAAGCGATGAAACTAGATATGAGAGACCCAGAAGATTTACCTCCCCCTAGAGTAGAGGAAATTAGAAGCCTATGATTAAAGGTTATCAGGAATCAAGGTAAGACCCAGATGCAGACTGTTGAAGTAACACTGTTTATTGTAGCAAACAGGGGCAGGCAAAGACAGGTCAAGGCAGGCCGGAATCGAAAATCGAGGGTAAGGCAAAGGTACAGGACGGCAGGCGGACTCAGGGTCGGGGACAGGCAGGTTTGAGTAATCCAGAGGTGGAACAAAGGTACAGGACGGCAGGCAGGCTCAGTGTCAGGCAGAGAGGTCAGGCGGGTGGGTGCAGGGTCAGGACAGACAAAGGTCAAAACCAGGAGGACTAGCAAAGAAAGGCTGGATAACAATAGGAGCTAACAGGAAAAACGCTGGTAAGCTTGAACAAGACAAACTGGCAACAAACAGAGAGAACACAGGTATAAATACACAGGGGATACTGGGGAAGACGGGCGACACATGGAGGGGGGTGGAGACAAACACAGGACAGGTGAAGCAGATCTGGGCTTGACAGAGGTAATGAGGTTAGCAGCTATTTTGAAAGTCAGAAGTTATCACACCAACATTGCTGCATAGGAATTAAATGAAATGAGGCAGGTGGTGAATATAAGTGTTGTTTAACAACCTTACTTTGACTCCTCAAAGTTGTGTGTGGGTTTGAACACAAAATAATGGGGACACACTTGGAGTAGTCCCTTATTAAGTGGGCGGACATACAATGCACATTAAACCACAACAAAATATATCAAGCAATGCCAGTTTTGCTCTCATCCCACATGGCTTGTTTTCTAGGTTATTGTTGGAGAAATGTAAAACGCTTTGGTGGCTACCGTCCATCATTTTCCTCCACCACTCACATTCAAATATTTTCTAATGGAAACTAAGTACAGTACCAGTCAAAAGTTTGGACACACATACTAATTCAAGGGTGTCACATAATTAGTTAAATAAAGTCCACCTGTGTGCAATCTACAGTGGGGCAAAAAAAGTATTTAGTTAGCCACCAATTGTGCAAGTTCTCCCACTTAAAAAGATGAGAGGCCTGTAATTTTCATCATAGTTACACTTCAACTATGACAGACAAAATTAGAAAAAAAATCCAGAAAATCACATTGTAGGATTTTTAATGAATTTATTTGCAAATTATGGTGGAAAATAAGTATTTGGTCACCCACAAACAAGCAAGATTTCTGGCTCTCACAGACCTGTAACTTCTTCTTTAAAAGGCTCCTCTGTCCTCCACTCGTTACCTGTATTAATGGCACCTGTTTGAACTTGTTACCAGTATAAAAGACACCTGTCCACAACCTCAAACAGTCACACTCCAAACTCCACTATGGCCAAGACCAAAGAGCTGTCAAAGGACACCAGAAATAAAATTGTAGACCTGCACCAGGCTGGGAAGACTGAATCTGCAATAGGTAAGCAGCTTGGTTTGAAGAAATCAACTGTGGGAGCAATTATTAGGAAATGGAAGACATACAAGACCACTGATAATCTCCCTCGATCTGGGGCTCCACGCAAGATCTCACCCTGTGGGGTCAAAATGATCACAAGAACGGTGAGAAAAAATCCCAGAACCACACGGGGGGGTGACCTAGTGAACGACCTGCAGAGAGCTGGGACCAAAGTAACAAAGCCTACCATCAGTAACACACTACGCCGCCAGGGACTCAAATCCTGCAGTGCCAGACGTGTCCCCCTGCTTAAGCCAGTACATGTCCATGCCCGTCTGAAGTTTGCTAGAGAGAATTTGGATGATTCAGAAGAAGATTGGGAGAATGTCATATGGTCAGATGAAACCAAAATATAACTTTTTGGTAAAAACTCAACTCGTCGTGTTTGGAGGACAAAGAATGCTGAGTTGCATCCAAAGAACACCATGCCTACTGTGAAGCATGGGGGTGGAAACATCATGCTTTGGGGCTGTTTTTCTGCAAAGGGACCAGGACGACTGATCCTTGTAAAGGAAAGAATGAATGGGGCCATGTATCGTGAGATTTTGAGTGAAAACCTCCTTCCATCAGCAAGGGCATTGAAGATGAAACATGGCTGGGTCTTTCAGCATGACAATGATCCCAAACACACCGCCCGGGCAACGAAGGAGTGGCTTCGTAAGAAGCATTTCAAGATCCTGGAGTGGCCTAGCCAGTCTCCAGATCTCAACCCCATAGAAAATCTTTGGCGGGAGTTGAAAGTCCGTGTTGCCCAGCAACAGCCCCAAAACGTCACTGCTCTAGAGGAGATCTGCTTGGAGGATTGGGCCAAAATACCAGCAACAGTGTGTGAAAACCTTGTGAAGACTTACAGAAAACGTTTGACCTCTGTCATTGCCAACAAAGGGTATGTAACAAAGTATTGAGATAAACTTTTGTTATTGACCAAATACTTATTTTCCACCATAATTTGCAAATAAATTCATTAAAATCCTACAATGTGATTTTCTGGATTTTCTTTCTCATTTTGTCTGTCATAGTTGAAGTGTACCTATGATGAAAATGACAGGCTTCTCTCATCTTTTTAAGTGGGAGAACTTGCACAATTGGTGGCTGACTAAATACTTTTTTGCCCCACTGTAAGTTTCACATGATCTGTCACATGATCTCAGTATATACACCTGTTCTGAAAGGCCCCAGAATCTGCAACACCATTAACAAGGGGCACCACCAAGCAAGTGGCACCATGAAGACCAAGCAGCTTTCCAAACAGGTAAAGGGACAAAGTTGTGGAGAAGTACAGATCAAGGTTGGGTTATAAAAAAATATCTGAAACTTTGAACATCCCACGGAGCACCATTCAATCCATTATTAAAAAAATGGAAAGAATATGACACCACCACAAACCTGCCAAGAGAGGGCCGCCCACCAAAACTCACAGACCAGGCAAGGAGGGCAATAATCAGAGAGGCAACAAAGAGACCAAAGATGGCCCCAAGGAACTGCAAAGCTCCACAGTGGAGATTGGAGTATCTGTCCATAGGACCACTTTAAACCATACACTCCACAAAGCTGGGCTTTATGGAAGAGTGACCAGAAAAAAGTTATTGCTTAACTAGCCATCCCGGATCCGTGATCGTGAATACAGCCTCAAGCTCATTAGCATAACGCAACGTTAACTATTCATGAAAATCGCAAATGAAATGAAATAAATATGCTAGCTCTCAAGCTTAGCCTTTTTTTAACAACACTGTCATCTCAGATTTTCAAAATATGCTTTTCAACCATAGCAAAACAAACAGTATTGATAGCTAGCGTAGCATTTAGCGTAGCATTCAGCGGGCAACATTTTCACAAAAACAAGAAAAGCATTCAAATAAAATAATTTACCTTTGAAGAACTTCGGATGTTTTCAATGAGGAGACTCTCAGTTAGATAGCAAATGTTCAGTTTTTCCAAAAAGATTATTTATGTAGGACAAATCGCTCCATTTTGTTCTACACGTTTGACTACCAAAAAAAAACAAAAATTCAGTCATCCAAACGCCAAACTTTTTTCCAAATTAACTCCATAATATCGACTGAAACATGGCAAACGTTGTTTAGAATCAATCCTCAAGGTGTTTTTCACATATCTCTTCGATGATATATCGTTCGTGGAAGTCTGCTTTCTCCTCTGAATCACATGGAAGAATGCTTGCAGCTGAAGATTACGCACCAATTTCGACAAAGGACACCGGGTGGACACCTGGTAAATGTAGTCTCTTATGGCCAATCTTCCAATGATATGCCTACAAATATGTCACAATGCTGCAGACACCTTGGGGAAACGGCAGAAAGTGTAGGCTCGTTCAGGGCGCATTCACAGCCATATAAGGACACAATGGAAAACAGCGCCTCAAACATTTTGCTCACTTCCTGTTTGAAATTTCATCTTGGTTTCGCCTGTAGCATCAGTTCTGTGGCACTCACAGATAATATCTTTGCAGTTTTGGAAACGTCAGAGTTTTTTCTTTCCAAAGCTGTCAATTACATGCATAGTCGAGCATCTTTTCGTTACAAAATATCTTGTTTAAAACGGGAACGTTTTTTATCCAAAAATTAAAAGAGCGCCTCCTATCTCGAAGAAGTTAAAGAAAAAATAAGCAAGCACATTTGGTGTTTGCAAAGGTTATGTGGGAGTCTCCCCAAACATATGGGGAGACTCCCACTCCCAACATACTCTGGTTAGATGAGACTAAAATGTAGCATTTTTGGCCATCAAGGAAAACGCTATGTCTGGCACAAACCCAACACCTGTCATCACCCCGAAAATACCATCCATGGTGGTGGCAGGATCATCGTGCTGTGGGGATGTTTTTTTATTGGCAGGGACTGGGAAACTGGTCAGAATTGAAGGAATGATGGATGGCGCTAAATACATTGAAATTCTTGAGTGCCAGGTGTGCATAATGATGAATCCCAGGACCGGTGGTTAGTACTCTGGCGATGTCGTACGCCAGGCGGGGAGGAGCAGGAGTAGACGTCACAGAACGGGTCAGAGGTTCACCTTCCAGCAGGACAATGACCCTAAGCATACTGTTAAGGCAACACTTGACTGGTTTAAGGGGAAACATTTGAATGTCTTGGAATGTCCTAGTCAAAGCCCTGACCTCAATCCAATTGAGAATCTGTGGTATGACTTAAGATTACTGTACACCAGCGAACCCATCCAAATTGAAGGAGCTGGAGCAGTTCTGCCTTGAAGAATGGGCAAAAATCCCAGTGGCTAGATGTGCCAAGCTTGTAGGGACATACCCCAAGAGACTTGCAGCTGTAATCGCTGCAAAAGGTTGCTCTATTGACTTTGGGCTGCACGCTCAAGTTTTCTTTTTTTTGTTGTCTTTTTTCTTGTTTGTTTCACAATTAAAAATGTAAAATATTTTGCATCATCAATGTGGTAGGTATGTTGTGTAAATCAAATGATACAAACCACCTAAAAATATATATTTTAATTCCAGGTTGTAAGGTAACAAAATAGGAAAAATGCCAAGCGGGGTGAATACTTTCGCAAGCCACTGTAATTCAAGTCAACAATGGTTAGAGGAGACCACTGAAAGTCCAGATAACACTTCTGACACAGGGGAATTGTTCCCCCATTCCTTAGGTAGTCTGAGCATTTCCTCCAGCAGTTTTATTTTTACTCAGAAGTGGGTCTTAAAAATTGCAAGTTTGGACTGAGAATGTCCCATGTCTTGATCCAAAATTCTTCACATTTGAGCAGGCTGGTTCAATTTCCTAAGTCCTAAACCCTTGCTCCAGGAATAAGAGACTCTTCCTGAACACAATGAATTAATCACCAACATCTCAATACACTTAAAGCAGAGAAACTAACCATGATGACTACATATTACAAAATGTTATTTGTTTATATTTTTTCCCTCTTTAGAGGAAATCCTATTATGGATTTTACACCTCTTACTATGACTTCTCACTGCTGACAGCAAGTGTATCAATCAAGAAGGATAATAATAATCACTGTAATTGTAATTGAAACTACAAACTCTTGGAAAGCAACAGGGAGCACAATAAGGAAGACCAAGATCATGTCCAAAATATATTGTTTATGAATGGTGTATTTATTAGACAGGCTCAGTCTGAGCCAAGATTGTTTATTTGGCTGTCTTAATATGGACACTGTATAGAATAATATAGCCTGGTTTATGCCATCTAGATCTGGGACCAGGCTATACATCTCAAATATGGAATCGCATTCAAAATAATTTTTGCTGAAAAATACTGCTCTAGTAATACTTGGCTGTAAATGTACTGTTGCAATTTTTTTGCAAATGTATTTTGCAGCATATTCTATCCAATAATCATATCTGATCAAACTATTGAGGCACCTATCACGAGAGCACATTTTCCAACTGTAAACACCCTGTGATACCTTGGCCAACTCAACAATTCTCAAACCCTACTCTTAACTGAGCCAAGTGAGGAAGACCTTACGGCTTTACTGACAAAAATCCTCGTCCTTAATATTCATACCGTACTTACTGTAATTGTGCAGCGTGTGTGAGGGATTAAGTCAAAGGGTGACAAGTACGCTGAGCCAACTTTAGCCAGGTGCCTTAATCTATTAAAAACATGTTTCTAAGTATATTAAATTATATTGAAATGGGCCTATTTACTATGATGAGACAAGGATTGCTTTGATAAGCATCAAGTACAAACACAAAATCTCCAGCGTGTACTGCTGTCTTCTGTTGCAAGGACATAATAGGCGTAACCCTATGTTTGTTATAGAGTAATAATAAATACGTAATAGCATTGCATTGCTGGGATACTGCAGATCACTTAGAATCCTTATGGCTGTGCCTGGTGACTTCTTGATCCTTTCCCAGGTTCATACATGTTTCACCGCAACCCATGGACCCTCTGAATATAATTAAAGAGGATAATACTACTGTTCAGTGACCTTCTCTTATAAGCTTTATATTTACAGTGTTTCATGGATAAGCATTACATCATCTACATGCATTTTAAATGGCAAGAAAACTTCAAAGGAGTCTGCTGTGCTTTCCCTACGCTACATATCCATCAGGTTCGATCAATCCATAATCAAAGCAAAATTGCAACACATTCGTAAAATGATGCCACAGTTGAACTAAATCAATAAATAATATATTTTGAATCCCCATGCAGACCTGAAGAATAATCTCCTAAATGAATCAGGACATGTCCCCTCAGAGTGTTCTCCATTTGACACTGATGCATAATTAACATGCCTTTGCCTTTCATCTCCTCCATCACAGGGGAAGTGGCACTTCCAAAGCGACTGTGGCTTTATCAAATACCCCCTGTCCCCAGCTCGTGGCCTGTGACTGCGCTTAGCTCCCCGGCCCAGCTCCACAGCTCCCCTGCTACAGTATATCCTTCAACAGGCGTCACTGTGAACAATTGGCATGCCAATTGTAGTAGGATGTATAACACTAAACCATAAAAGGCAAATGGTGCTATGGAAATGGTACAAAATCCCCAAAAGAAGTGAAACCCTTCCAAATTAATTGAAAGAATCCCTCGCTGAGCGTCAGGTGCGCATTCAAATGAGTGCTATGAGGAACCATTTAAAAACATATGATTCCATATATATCATTCTGATGTAGTATTTCCATTTCAAATAAAGACCATGCCAATAGCAGTCATTACAGAATTGGTTGGATTCATTAAAAAAAATATTGTTTTGGGCGTAATTTCCCCCAGCTTTTTGGTCTCCAGGTCTAAACATTCTCTTGGACAGCCGGGCATGTTTGCCATCATCTTTGGCTTGGATAGGTTGACCCTGGAAATACTTCTCTTCATGACCCACAAATGCCAGTGCCAGCTAGGCATCAGCTCCGTACTTCAGGCCAGAAGGTTATGGTTATTTGAGTGGCTTCCAGAAGGCCAAACATGGAAAGCTTCTATCATTCATGTGCCAATGATCAACACTCTAAGAATAGCAGCATTCTTTTCAAAATTTTGTCACTAGGAAAGTGGTCTTTTAACAACGTCTGACAGAATAATCTAGCTATGTCGCATGGTGTGACACCGATCTTTCAACACATAGTCTTTCTTATCATTAGGAAACGCACTACAAAAATTAAGGTAAAAAAGGGGCAATTTGGTTGGGTATTGCTGTATCTAGACATAATAACTTGTAATAATTTTCTATTAGATTCTATTCAAAGTGATATCCTCCACTGATATCTGAATCCCCATCATGACGCAACTGCGAGAGAGTACCTCATCTGCCACTTTCAATAGCAGCTTACAATCTTATTTTTTTCCTCTCCTCTTTTTTCCTCACTCCATTATGTTCATGTCCCTTCTCCATTGATAGAAAGAAAAATAAAGTGGTTGGCTAGCTACAAGAAAACCTTGCTGTCTGTGCGTAGGGGGTATTCTGTGGGTTTTGTATGGATTCATCTGGTCAGTGTGTGGAGCTGCAGAGGATAGAGGGATTGCAGCGGTGGTGGGTTGCATCGAGGATTAAGGGTGCTATATACTGAGTGTGGCAGATTGTGAGGATTTAAGGATTTTGGGGGGAAGGATTGCAAGCTGTGCATGGGGATCTGGGTGGAGATTGAGACCAGATGGCTGTGAATTTGGCACAATTATTCTCCTTCGCATTGTCAATGATCTCCAACGCTCGCTTGGCTTGAGCTCATCCACAGATGGGATTCCAGAGTGACGTCTCTAAATGGTAGATATTGAATGGGGTCAGGGTAGTGTGTTAGTGTGTGTTCTCTAGTGTCCCATTCAACCTATATGTATAACCTACTGTCTGAGAGTCTGGTATACTGTACATGCACTTGCACACATACACAGACACACATCCACACACACATTAATCTGTTGGGATAAAGTTAGAGACATATCCCCCAAATCCAGAGAAATTGGTCTGTCCCCTAATAAACTATTATAGTTTAGGGCAGGGGTACTCAACGAGGGCCAGAACCTGATGGTTTTCTGTTCTACCTGATAATTAATTGCACACACCTGGTGTCCCAGGTCTAAATCAGTCCCTGATTAGGGGGGAACAATGAACAAAAATGCCATGAAATTGGCTTCGTGGGCCAGAGTTGAATTTGAGGGGTCTAGAGCATGATTTCCAAACTGATTTGATTTTTATTTGTCCAAATTGTTGGACATGAAAACTGTAAAATCAGCTCCAAGGTATTCCCACACATAATAGAGAGATAATATGTGACCGTATACAAATGGAAGCAAGGTTTATATTACATATTTTGGGCTTCTTGATGTCAATTTACAGTCTACAAATTCTTTGTAATTATGTTCCGGCCCCCTGACCACCTGCTCAAGAAAATATTGGCCAGTGGCTGAATCTAGTTGATGATCCCTGGCCTAGAGACCATACATTTTTACATTCGTAGTAGTGTACAGGGCAGTAATACTGCAGTAAAGTTCTATTTGCTACCCAATTCAATAAATGGGATCGTAAGTTTATCTAACCAATTGTGTTGGTTAGTGCTATCCAATTAACTACTTAATTTACTTAATAAGCTCTCCAAATGGGAGGAAAACAGTGGAGAGGCAGTATTTGTTTTAATTCCTCTTCAGCTGCCAGAGAAGTCTGTCTTTGTTTGTGCCCAATGCTAAACGTGATTTGTGATGAGTTTATTTTACTTCCTTTGTACACTGTACAGAAATGCTCAAGTAAATATTATGTTCATGTCAATAAAATTGGACATACTGTCAGCTACATATTGCCAAACTGAGTGGAACAATTTACTGACAATGAACTGATAAGAGCTCTAGCTTCAAATACTGTACACAGTTCTTCAAATGATTACCTGCAGTGCCTTTTCTGAGGGAATGTCAGTACAGGAAATTGCAATTGAAATGAGAAATGTAGTCAACTGCAAGCAATGAGATTAGAGCATGGTTAAAGCATGGTTTCCTATGTGCTCCCACCACCTCCTTCATGCATGAGACCTGGTGCCTTAGAGATCCTATTAAATTATTCTAATTCCTAATTCTATGCCTGGTGCCTTAACCACTGAAGGAGGGCTTATAAGCTAAGCAGACAACTCAACTTGGATTTTTACAATGAATACACATCAGGTATACTTAAGACTGAGAGCTGCTATTACCAAAGGGTATGACTAAACGAAGCGAGCTACGGCTGAGTTACACTGAAACAGATGCTGAGTTAGACAGGGCAACAGACATTTTTCCATTTCAGGACTTCTTGGAAATCCCTGTGGAACATCAATGCCCCCCCCCCCCCCACGTTGACACCAATGCTTCCCACGGTTGTGTCAAGGTTGGCTGGATGTCCTTTAGGTGGAGGACCACACAGGAAACTGTTGAGTGTGAAAACCCAGCAGCGTTGCAGTTCTTGACACAAACCGGTGCACCTGACGCCTACTACCATACCCCGTTCAAAAGCACTTAAATATTTTGTCTTGCCCATTCACTCTCTGAATGGCATACATACACCATCCACGTCTCAATTATCTCAAAGCTTAAAAATCTATATTTGACCTGTCTCCCCGCCTTTATCTACACTGAAGTGGAATTAACGAGTGACTTTAATCAATAAGCCATCATAGCTTTCACCTGGATTCACCTGGTCAGTCTATGTTAGGGAAAGAGCAGGTATTGTTAATGTTTTGTACACTCAGTGTACCGTAGGCTTGAACAATGAAAATGTGAAGTTCCATTTCCTGAATTAAATTTGTTTCGGAGGGCAAGATGTGGATTACAGCTCTAAAAAAAGGTAATCATGCCTCACCCATCACCTTCATTGATATGTGGGCTTTGAAAGTCAGAGAAAGTTAAAGGGGCAATCTGGGACTGGTACTGCTATTTTTGGACATTTAAATGAATGATATAGCCACTGATATATGAATAATAGGACGTATAAATGCCTGGTGAGCATAGTTCAACTGACTTACCTCATCCAAACTCCAAATTTAAACTGTTTACCAAAAAAAGTTCATAATTGTATGTTTAATCGTAAGCGAAGTAAGTGCATATACGGTTGAGGTTTGCGCTCATTTAACTGTTCAAAAACAGACTTCTCCCGGTTTAGCTTATGAATACCAATCATGTGGATGTGGAAGAGGGAATAAAGGCAATGATTGAGTGCGTAATGTAGTTGGCGAGACATTTTTGCTCCATGCCAAAGGAATTTACCTCATCAGTGAAGGATTCTATTCATCCCATAGTAATTACTTAGATGTTTGGGCATTTCCTGGCATTTGACTGAGGAATGTTCATATTCCATAAATTGTTGTACAACACTGATTTTCACTGTTTTCATGGGAGCAACGTATACATGGATTGAGAACAGAAGGTCATAGATTCCTGCTCTGGGGTGATTTAGTGGTCTAAGCTGCTGCCTCTGGATGACATACTGTGAACCTCATGGAGCAGGGCTTGAATCCACTGCTCTAGCACCCTCTTCTTCCCTTCTGACTCTCTATATCCATCCAATCCTTTCAAAAAAATCATGTTTAGATCTCACTGATTCCTTTTCTTCCCCAAAGATTATATGATTATGTTTTTACAATTAATGCCCAATCAATTACCGTACGTGTGTCTACTGTATATGACCTGGTAGAAGAAGAAAATGTATGATTGACAAATATGAGTTTATATGAGGGCTTATCAGGGCACAGATAAAAATACCTTTGCAATATTAGCTCAAGACAATCAAAATCGTATTTACTTTTCTGTGAAGCTTTGTATTTCATTTGCAAATACACGTCTCAGAAAACTATAGACTAAAGAGGAAAAACTTTGCAAATGTGATTAGTTTGTTTTTGCCCATCCCTGTCCCCTCCACCCTCCTGTCTGCAACTCTGCAACTCCCATTCGTCAGTCCTCTTGTTGACAGTGCATTTTGCCAATAAGATCAAAATTCACAGTCGCTCTTGGATGGCAGTCCCAGCAGAGCTCCAGAGGTGACACAGATGTCGCTCCCCATTTGGCCTTTTCTGGCGGCTGGGGAGACATTGGGCGACAACACCAACCGCCGTTTGTCAAAACTTGGCCTCAGTGACAACATTGTCGCCATGACAGTGAAAGTGTGTCCGGCCTGACAATGAGTGGTATCTACACTGGCGACAGAGGCCATGCAGCATTGGGGATGGGAGGAGAGGGGAGAGATGACAGGGCTGCGACAAAGCATCAAGTGTCCTACATTTCACAGCCATTTAGCAGCAGAAGAAAAAACACATTGAGAGGACAATGGAGGTGTCGTCGACATGTTGTGGCGCTTCCTGACATCAAACAAGGCTGTCACTGATAGTGGGCTGCCAGGGAGAGGAGGAACAGCAGGGAGAGGTGCCCCTTGAATTGAATTGAATTGAGAGGTGGAACAGCAGGCGGCCTCTGTCCCCACATCAACCACTCACCTCAGTCAACACCACCACCCCACAGCAAACACCTGCCTTCAAACAAACAGACAGACACAACTGGGTAACAGAGATCCAGTGAAGATCTAGCCAAGCACTCTCACTATTACTTATTTTTTTAAAGTGAGAAGTAGGCATTGGTATGAAGCTGAAAAAGAAAGGATATTGACATGAGCACCACAATACCTACTTTGCCTGTAGGTGCGAGTATAATCCACCCATCACAGTTAACCAGCCCCCAACCATTTGGCCATCAGACGACTAGCAGTTGGGTCACAACAAAAGTGACTAGGAATGTAGACCACGTGGTCAAGGGGGAGTGCTCTCATCTAGTCACATATACAATCCCCCACCGGCTAGTCACATACTCAACCCCCCACCGACTAGTCACATATTCAACCCCCCACCGGCTAGTCACATACACAACCCCCACCGGCTAGTCACATACACAACCCCCACCGGCTAGTCACATACACAACCCCCACCGGCTAGTCACATATACAACCCCCCACCGGCTAGTCACATATACAACCCCCCATCGGCTAGTCACATACACAGTCAGAACTATTCTCTCTCCTGGCACTTGTCTTTTCTTACTAGCACTGACTTTGCAGATAACTACTTTGTTGAGGGAAATGTACTTGCTGTAATTGTGATATGTTGTCTCACCTAGCTGTCTTAAGATGAATGCACCAATGTAAGTCACTCTAGACAAAATAGTCTGCTAAATGACTAAAATGTCAAATGAGAGAAGGGCGGGGCTCGGTCCATTTACCAATGTTTAACCTTCACAAGGCCCCACACATTAACTGACATCATCTGCATTAGAAAAAGTTGAGAGTTTGGCACTATAAGGTTCTATCTGCAAAATTATTATTCTGAGCTCATTCTCTTTAAAGTTCTGAAACCTCATTGGTTTGAATGGTGTCAGCAATTTTTATCTAGTATTCTTTTGAACTTAAAAACCTCTTGGAGGTTAGGGTAATTTTTTTCAACTTTTTGATAAAAAGCGTGCAAAATTTCAACACCCTGCTACTCATGCCAGGAATATAGTATATGCATGTGGATAGAAAACACTCTGAAGTTTATAAAACTGGTTAAATCATGTCTGTGACTATAACAGAACGTGTGTAGCAGGCAAAACCCCAAGGAAAAACTGTTCACAAAAAAAATAAAAAATGTCCCTCCGCCAGTTCCCTGTATGGTCTATGGCAAGGGAAATTAGATAGCGCCCAGTTTACAGTTCCTACAGCTTCCACACGATGTCGCCAGTCTTGGGAATTGGGTTGAAGTTAATCTTTGGTGAAATGAAGAATAGGCACTTCCTGTCAGAGGGTACACGGTGGAAAGTTATGAAAGAGAGAAAATCGTCCATGATTTCTTGACTTGCTGCTATTGAATACAGATCGCCCCATCATCAATTTGATCGATTATTAACGTTTACAAATACCTAAAGTTGGATTACAAAAGTAGTTTGAAGTATTTTGGCAAAGTTTATAGGCAACTTTTTTAATTTTAAAAAATGACGTTGCGTTTTGGAAAGCTGTTTTTTTCTGGATCAGAGGGGCTTTATAAATGGACATTTTGGGTATACATGGACAGAATTAATCGGAAAAAAGAACCAATTGTGATGTTTATGGGACATATTGGAGTGCCAACAAAGAAGCTCATCAAAGGTAATGCATGTTTTATATTTTATTTCTGCGTTTTGTGTAGCGCCGGCTACGCTAATTCTTTAGCGTAGTGGCCTCCAGATAATAGCTTCTCATGCTTTCGCCGAAAAGCATTTTTAAAATCTGACATGTTGGCTCGATTCACAACGAGTGTACCTTTAATTGAGTATCCTGTATGTGTGATTTAATGAAAGTTTGAGTTTTATCTCGTACTATTTGAATTTGGCGCTACGCATTTCCGCAGGCTATTGGCCAGGAGAGACGCTAGCGTCTCTATAGCCGTAAGAGGTTAACAACATCAATTGGGGGTATTTAGAATATTATATAGGTAGAGAACATTGAACAGAAGAAGGCTATGTTAATAACAGAATTTTGACAAAAATTCAGATAAAATATAGTCCCAGGCTCTCAAAATGTAGAACTTTCCACCTGTACAGTGTCCATATAATGACAGCTAAGAAAGTCCTTATATGGACGCCATACACTCTAAATAAGTGTAAGGGCTCAGTTTTATCGAGCTTACATTGCAGTATTATTTCCCCCCCCCTTAACATAATGGATTTTGGTCATGTAAAAACCATTGGAAGGACTCCTTCCACAGGTGGCTGTGTGTAGTTTTTAGAATATGACTTGTGTGTATGCAGGCAATAGTTGTGAACACAAACACACTAAATAAGTCTTGCTCATGGAAGATTTGATCAAATCGACCCCAAGTATGAATAACGTAACTAATTGGTTCTGGTTAGGACTGTCCAATTTTTCCTACAGTTCTGAGTTTTCAGCTAAATTACATTTAATTTAGTGGCTTTTTTACTGGCTTGTGTCAAGCCTTTTTGTCCCGCTGCTGTACTGAGACGCCGCGAGTAGGGGCCGTGCGGATGTAATCTGGAGGCCAGATTCTATGGTGAGTGAGACGCCGCGAGTAGGGGCCGTGCGGATGTAATCTGGAGGCCAGATTCTATGGTGAGTGAGACGCCGCGAGTAGGGGCTGTGCGGATGTAATCTGGAGGCCAGATTCTATGGTGAGTGAGACGCCGCGGGTAGGGGCTGTGCCGATGTAATCTGGCCTCCAGATTCTATGGTGAGTGAGACGCCGCAAGTAGGGGTCGTGCGGATGTAATCTGGAGGCCAGATTCTATGGGGAGTGTGACGCCGTGAGTAGGGGCCGTGCGGATGAAATCTGGAGGCCAGATTCTATGGGGAGTGAGACGCTGCGAGTAGGGGCCGTGAGGATGTAATCTGGAGGCCAGATTCTATGGGGAGTGTGTCTCTGCTGGAGAGGAAGTGTGGGCGAGGGCTCTCGCGCGTTTCAGCACTCGGAAATCAAAAGCACACATACACACACACACACACTCGCTCATACAAACTAGCACACACAAATGCACACAAACACTCATACAAACTGACATACAAATACACACACACTCACATGTTTGGCCCTGTCCGGGGGTGTCATCGGATGGGGCCACAGTGTCTCCTGACCCCTCCTGTCTCAGCCTCCAGTATTTACTTCCGGCGCCGACAGAGATGGCCGCCTCGCTTCGCGTTCCTAGGAAACTATGCAGTTTTTTGTTTTTTTTACGTGTTATTTCTTACATTAGTACCCCAGGTCATCTTAGGTTTCATTACATACAGTCGAGAAGAACTACTGAATATAAGATCAGCGTCAACTCACCATCAGTACGACCAAGAATATGTTTTTCGCGACGCGGATCCTGTGTTCTGCCTTACAAACAGGACAACGGAGTGGATCCCATGCAGCGACCCAAAAAAACGACTCCGAAAAAGAGGGAAACGAGGCGGTCTTCTGGTCAGACTCCGGAGACGGGAACACCGTGCACCACTCCCTAGCATTCTTCTTGCCAATGTCCAGTCTCTTGACAACAAGGTTGATGAAATCCGAGCAAGGGTAGCATTCCAGAGGGACATCAGAGACTGTAACGTTCTTTGCTTCACGGAAACATGGCTCACTGGAGAGACGCTATCCGAGGCGGTGCAGCCAACGGGTTTCTCCACGCATCGCACCGACAGAAACAAACATCTTTCTGGTAAGAAGAGGGGCGGGGGCGTATGCCTTATGGCTAACGAGACATGGTGTGATGAAAGAAACATACAGGAACTCAAATCCTTCTGTTCACCTGATTTAGAATTCCTCACAATCAAATGTAGACCGCATTATCTACCAAGAGAATTCTCTTCGATTATAATCACAGCCGTATATATCCCCCCAAGCAGACACATCGATGGCTCTGAACAAACTTTATTTAACTCTTTGCAAACTGGAAACCATTTATCCGGAGGCTGCATTCATTGTAACTGGGGATTTTAACAAGGCTAATCTGAAAACAAGACTCCCTAAATTTTATCAGCATATCGATTGCGCAACCAGGGGTGGAAAGACCTTGGATCATTGTTACTCTAACTTCCGCGACGCATATAAGGCCCTGCCCCGCCCCCCTTTCGGAAAAGCTGACCACGACTCCATTTTGTTGATCCCTGCCTACAGACAGAAAAAAAACAAGAGGCTCCCACGCTGAGGTCTGTCCAACGCTGGTCCGACCAAGCTGACTCCACACTCCAAGACTGCTTCCATCACGTGGACTGGGATATGTTTCGTATTGCGTCAGATAACAACATTGACGAATACGCTGATTCGGTGTGCGAGTTCATTAGAACGTGCGTTGAAGATGTCGTTCCCATAGCAACGATTAAAACATTCCCTAACCAGAAACCGTGGATTGATGGCAGCATTCGCGTGAAACTGAAAGCGCGAACCACTGCTTTTAATCAGGGCAAGGTGTCTGGTAACATGACCGAATACAGTGCAGCTATTCCCTCCGCAAGGCTATCAAACAAGCTAAGCGTCAGTACAGAGACAAAGTAGAATCTCAATTCAACGGCTCAGACACAAGAGGCATGTGGCAGGGTCTACAGTCAATCACGGACTACAGGAAGAAATCCAGCCCAGTCACGGACCAGGATGTCTTGCTCCCAGGCAGACTAAATAACTTTTTTGCCCGCTTTGAGGACAATACAGTGCCACTGACACGGCCTGCAACGAAAACATGCGGTCTCTCCTTCACTGCAGCCGAGGTGAGTAAGACATTTAAACGTGTTAACCCTCGCAAGGCTGCAGGCCCAGACGGCATCCCCAGCCGCGCCCTCAGAGCATGCGCAGACCAGCTGGCTGGTGTGTTTACGGACATATTCAATCAATCCCTATACCAGTCTGCTGTTCCCACATGCTTCAAGAGGGCCACCATTGTTCCTGTTCCCAAGAAAGCTAAGGTAACTGAGCTAATCGACTACCGCCCGTAGCACTCACTTCCGTCATCATGAAGTGCTTTGAGAGACTAGTCAAGGACCATATCACCTCCACCCTACCTGACACCCTAGACCCACTCCAATTTGCTTACCGACCAAATAGGTCCACAGACGATGCAATCTCAACCACACTGCACACTGCCCTAACCCATCTGGACAAGAGGAATACCTATGTGAGAATGCTGTTCATCGACTACAGCTCGGCATTCAACACCATAGTACCCTCCAAGCTCGTCATCAAGCTCGAGACCCTGGGTCTCGACCCCCGCCCTGTGCAACTGGGTACTGGACTTCCTGACGGGCCGCCCCCAGGTGGTGAGGGTAGGCAACAACATCTCCTCCCCGCTGATCCTCAACACTGGGGCCCCACAAGGGTGCGTTCTGAGCCCTCTCCTGTACTCCCTGTTCACCCACGACTGCGTGGCCACGCACGCCTCCAACTCAATCATCAAGTTTGCATACACATCACAGACAAACTGAATTGGTCCACTCACACAGACAGCATCGTGAAGAAGGCGCAGCAGCGCCTCTTCAACCTCAGGAGGCTGAAGAAATTCGGCTTGTCACCAAAAGCACTCACAAACTTCTACAGATGCACAATCGAGAGCATCCTGGCGGGCTGTATCACCGCCTGGTACGGCAACTGCTCCGCCCTCAACCGTAAGGCTCTCCAGAGGGTAGTGATGTCTGCACATCACCGGGGGCAAACACCTGCCCTCAGGACACCTACACCACCCGATGTTACAGGAAGGCCATAAAGATCATCAAGGACATCAAGCACCCGAGCCATGGCCTGTTCACCCCGCTATCATCCAGAAGGCGAGGTCAGTACAGGTGCATCAAAGCTGGGACCGAGAGACTGAAAAACAGCTTCTATCTCAAGGCCATCAGACTGTTAAACAGCCACCACTAACATTGAGTGGCTGCTGCCAACACACTGACACTGACACTGACTCAACTCCAGCCACTTTAATAATGGGAATTGATGGGAAATGATGTAAATATATCAATAGCCACTTTAAACAATGCTACCTTATATAATGTTACTTACCCTACATTATTCATCTCATATGCATACGTAGATACTGTACTCTATATCATCGACTGCATCCTTATGTAATACATGTATCACTAGCCACTTTAACTATGCCACTTTGTTTACATACTCATCTCATATGTATATTCTGTACTCGATACCATCTACTGTATCTTGCCTATGCTGCTCTGTACCATCACTCATTCATATATCCTTATGTACATATTCTTTATCCCCTTACACTGTGTATAAGACAGTAGTTTTGGAATTGTTAGTTAGATTACTTGTTGGTTATTACTGCATTGTCGGAACTAGAAGCACAAGCATTTCGCTACACTCGCATTAACATCTGCTAACCATGTGTATGTGACAAATAAAATTTGATTTGATTTGATTTGATTTATGCTGCAGTAGTTTATGTGACGGGGTGCTAGGGTCAGTTTGTTATATCTGGAGTACTTCTCCTGTCCTATCCGGTGTCCTGTGTGAATTTAAGTATGCTCTCTCTAATTCTCTCTTTCTCTCTTTCTCTCTCAACCCTTTCTCTCTCTCGGAGGACCTGAGCCCTAGGACCATGCCTCAGGACTACCTGACATGATGACTCCTTGCTGTCCCCAGTCCACCTGGCCGTGCTGCTGCTCCAGTTTCAACTGTTTTGCCTGTGATTATTATTATTTGACCATGCTGGTCATTTATGAACATTTGAACATCTTGGCCATGTTCTGTTATAATCTCCACCCGGCACAGCCAGAAGAGGACTGGCCACCCCACATAGCCTGGTTCCTCTCTAGGTTTCTTCCTAGGTTTTGGCCTTTCTAGGGAGTTTTTCCTAGCCACCGTGCTTCTACACCTGCATTGCTTGCTGTTTGGGGTTTTAGGCTGGGATTCTGTACAGCACTTTGAGATATCAGCTGATGTACGAAGGGCTATATAAATAAATTTGATTTGATTTGATACACGCTAACACAGACACGCTCACACATACAGTACACACACACACACACACACACACACACCCACGAGGTTCGGCTCAAGCGATGTAATTTGATGATAGAGCCATCCTCCAGGCCCGGTGGGGAGAGTGAGGTGGAGGGCTGGAGGCTGTTGGGGCAGAAAGGTTAAGCAAAGGGGAGAGTGCACTTGTACTGACAGTAAGATGTCAATGAAGTCCTCCCCCTTACCGCAGTTCAATCTGCAAAAAACACCACCCAGCAATGTGTTACTGTATACCATAAGGGGACAAGGATAATAGAGGAAGCCGAGGTGGGCGAACTGGCATATCGCGCTGGTGCTGCTGCTTACTCCTCATTTGGCCTCCATTCTGATTCCACTTGAACCACTTGTGCTAAAGATTTTCCAACCATTAACTGTCTGAGGCACCGGGAGACCTGAGTGACACTGGGACCTATTGTCTGTCATTGATTTTCAAAGACCCCACAAGTCAAAACGGCTCTGTCATGTCAAGGATTGTTTAGCTTTACATGGCCTGACAAGCTCTGTGCTCCCAGGGGGGAAGCAAGAGAGAAGAATAGGGGGAAGGGAGGAGTGTGAGATGAGAAAAAAAAGATAAACAAAAAGAGTGAAAATGGTGACACCAAGCTCGTTGCCCATCTGAGGGGTTTACGACCATTTCATCTCTTTAGGTTTTCTTCATGTCCCACTCACTCAAACAGAGTTTCAAAGAAGACATATTCAGGGTTCCATTTCCCAGGTTGCCTTGCTTGCGTATGAGTTCATCAGAGTGACAGACTTCCCTTGCCCCGAGAGACTTCCAGCCCCCCGTCTGTGCTCCTTCAGTAACCCTTCTCTCCAAGTCGGCGCTCCAAATGACAAACTCGTTGTGGCACCTTCGCAGTGCAGCATTTTTATTGTTGGTTTCCCCGAAGTCCCACTACCACACTCAAACAAACCTGAATGTCTCTCTTCTCCACCATGTCCTCCATAATGGGAGAGGCACTGAGAAACATGTCTTTCAGTCACAACTCAGAGGGTTGCCAGTTTGAATCCCAGGTCGAACGGGAAAAACCTTAGTAAAAGACCTTGACTGCAGGTTTTACAATGCGGTAAAAGCCTCTGGACATTCACACAATTAAGACGACAGAGGAATTCTAAGGGGTCTTGTATTAACTCCCCTATGTTCCATTCGACAGGCTATTAAGAAGAAAACTTCACTGGGAACAAAGGAATACTTTGCCAGAGGCCTTACTCAACCAAAATTCGACTCTCACTGGCAACCCGGGGTGGCAAGTAGCTTAGCGGTTAGAGAGGTGAGCCAGCAACCGGAGGGTTGCCAGTTTGAATCCTGGGTGCAATGGGAAAAATCTGTTGGGAAGTGAGTTGGCAACCGTAGGGTTGCTAGTATCAAATCATAGATGCCATTGCCTGCTGTTGTGCAATTGAGCAAGGCACTTAATCCCCCACAGCAACATCCCCCTGCATGCTCAGTGTGGCAGCCCCCCACACCTCAACCAAAACCCTGTATGTATATGTGTCTTTTGAAGGGAATGGGTTAAAAGCGGAAGTCAAATTTCGGTTGCAATTGACCAATAAAGTGATCTTAATCTTGACTTACCTCAGGCATCCAGAAAAGCCTATGGCTCTGTTTTGTACTTCCATTGCTATGAGATCTCTCTCTCTCTCTCTGTCTCTTGTTGTGCACAGCAGTCAGCCACTTCCATTTTGTCACCAGCACTGTACTTCTCAGGCAGCCAGAACCCCTCCTCCCCACTTCCTACACTTTCCGCTGTGAACTCCCTCCCTAACTAACCAGTCCTGCTGCTTCATAAGTACCAGGTGGTGGAGGAACCCCACGGGCCCAGAAAGACAGGTCCAAACCTGGCAGAGATGGCCAGTGTCATCCCCGGCTTGCTGGTCCACGACCGTTGAATGAAACTAAGACGAGACCTCACGCAGGAGACACATAATTCACAAACAGCAGGGGTGGATGCTAGTCCATGGGAGGGAAAGTACTGTAGCAAGTTCAAAGTTGCCTCAAAGCGGAATGCATTGACCAGTAGCAGAGATTGAGTGGGAGAGAAAAAGGGATGTAGCGATGTAAATTACACATGAAGCATTATGCCTACAAACGACACAATAGAGGATATACAGTATATCTGCCACATGTCTCGGTTAATACCCCAAAAGCTCCAAAAGGAATATTCGCTTGCGACGTTTTTTAATATCCTGTAAATGATATAAGCTGCTATGATATTGCTGAGGGGAGCAAATGAGATCTAGTCTAGGACAGCTCTGGGGAAGTGGAAAACCTGCAGGATATATATACGGTGAAGTCCTCTTGAATATGTATGCAGATGTTAAAATGTAGTGGGAACACTGTTGAACTTCCACTGAGGTGACAATTCATCAGCCAAGTCGCACCGGGAGTCCGGAGAAAAGGACTAAAAGAGAGATAATGACAAAAAGGCTGAAAAAAGAGAGAAAGAGAAAGTACTAATGTACATTTCAGAGAATATGGAAACTGTCGACCAGGGATACAGAGATTCTCATACTATATTCAACTTTTATAAGGGTTTTGCTTCCTTCCCACATGGACTTTGTGTTGTGAGAAGAGAGAGGTTTGAGAAGTCCTGTTTAGAGTCTCGACATCTACATATATTTTTTGTAGCGCCTCTCAAAGTTGGGGTCAATCTTCAAGTTATAGAATTGGAATTGGATTGCAACTAGACTGTTTGAAAACATTTCATCTTTAGAATTTAATTGGAATGACATATTTGCACATTTCCCAGTTAATGGAATGTATGCACTTAGTATAAAACATTTGCTGCAGAATTTGTTTTAAATCATGTCAACTTCAATGTATATATTTTTTGGATAGCTAGGCTGACATAAATCGGCCTGAATTTTGGAAATTGGGTATAATATTGAATTTGGAATTTAATTACTGGAATTTACCTAACATTTGAATTGACATTAATTGAGTTCTCTCTGAATTCAAAGACTAACCTGGAATTTGAATTGAATTAAATATGCAGGGAGAGGGAATTGAATCAGTATTGAAGTAGGATGTATTGTGTTTTAGAGAGAGAGGGGTCTCATAGCAATGAAAGTACAAAACAGAGCCATAGGCTTTTCTGGATGCCTGAGTATCATCTTAATCTCTGTGAAAAGCTATCGTCTGCTGCCCACACTTATCCAGCCTGAACACTTGACTGCTCCCCAACTCTTCAGACTGACAAAGTGCTCTGCGTCTGAAATGGGAAAATAAAGAGGAGAGCGGTCTGGCCCTAGCTGCCATCGGCTCACTCGGAGATCCCTGTTCATTTTCGGTTGAGCCACCTCACCTGTCCCTCTGAACCATCCTCAACCAAGCATCTCTCCTTTACTGACAGGCAGACAGACAGCATAATTGGAAAAAACAGACAGACAACCCCACCCCCTTAAAAGCCCCCTGCTCATCCACCCTGCCGCTACGCTCCGCTCCAATGTTTTCTCCCTGGGCAGCCTGGGATAAATATTGAGTGTACACTCCTTGGCCCACTCTGGCAGCTATCTGATCTGACATTAGGCCTTTTATAAGGTTACCTCCCACTCATCACTTATTACCAGACTCTGTGTGGTGCCATTATCACTTTAGATAAGGCTACAATAAACTACATTCCACTCCAAAGGCCCCCCTGCCTTCTGCTCCATCTTCACTTCACCAACATTGATGGAAGGACTCTCGACCATTCATTTTCAAAACAGAGGTCCTTGGGTTGCGAGCGAGAGCTTATTCTGAGTTGTTCCCAATGCTTTGCTTGGCAGACAAGTGTCGGTGAGCTGATAGTGCAGCGTTTAGCTCTGGGCAGAAGCCAAGCAGGAGTGCCTAACGGATGAGTCCAGTACAGCTGGGAGATTTTTGACGGATGTCATCTGTGAATTAAAGCCACAACTGTGGCGGATTCGCCAAGCATGCGTGCCAAAATTACCTCCCTCGCTCAATGCTAATTTACCCTGCTCATTAGGAGTGCGAGCTTTATCCATGAAACATAAATCAACTTTCCATTTTGTATCCAATAGATTTGGGAAGGCGTGCATTTAGCCCATTGACTTTTTCAAGATTATGAAAGGGATTAGATATAAAGCTCAATTTGACAAAGCTCAACCATAAGCCAAGTCAACCTGGTATCAAACTATACATTTTATGAACAGTATACTCAACCTATGCAGTTAAATTACTAACTTCTACTATCTATACAAGTCACTGTTGGCACCAATCAATCTTGAAACTTGACGGAGAGCTGCTGCAGTGTTTCTGAAGTCAAAAATAGTTCAGGAACAAACTTCTCCTTTGTAAGGGCCGTTATTAGAGGCCCTCTATTAGAAAGACCTTAAGCTGAACACAGTCTTCCAGCTTCAGCAGAGGTTCAAGTGAGCGGAGTTCAAAGAAAGCACACCAAGAACAATTATTATAAGCTCCCATGGTGATTGCTTGTGCACCCCATCAAAAACATGGCATCAAAACCCCACACCACCTCCCCACCCCTCCCCAAGCCCCCAGTTTACCATGCGAAATAACGAGGCCAGATTAATCAAGCGTGGCTCAGATGGGTCTCTGGTGCCTCACAGGCGTTAGATCACAGACAAACACCAAGCTCTAATGATAAGAAAAGCCCCTCCACTGAGACTCTTCAGGATAAGAAGACTGGTCACTCCTCTAACCAGTTAGCTAGCTAGCTAGCCATTGACGAACCAACAACAAAGCAGAAAACAAGTGTACAAAAGGATGCTAGCTAACCTAGCATTGCTATAGATGCTATGTTCATGGCAGCGTGCCTGTGTGAGGGATGCATGGTAATGGCAGGGAAATACACATCATTATCTGAAGGTGAGGCGCTTCACTCGGTCCCCATCCCTACACTTCTCAGAGACCATGTGTATGAGTTAAAAGGCTGATTTACATTTATATTGCAAAAACGAGGCGCATGGTTGTAATTGGTGTTGCGGAGCCTGACCCCCCCCCCACACACACACACACAGACACACACACTTGCACACGCACACATCTCACATCTCAACATCAGCTAGTGTGTGTCACGCAATCAGATGGTCTCCCCACATTTACAAGAGTGTGTGTGTGGAGCATAAATACAGGGAGAGAGAGTAGAGAGAGTAGAGAGAGAGAGAGAGCGAGGTAGAGAGAGAGAGAGAGAGAGATAGCGAGAGAGTAGAGAGACACAGAAAGACTTAGTCAAGTCTGTCCAGGTGAAGTAGGGGCTGTGCCAGAAAATTCCGGCAGACACCGGGTCATTCAAGCTCAAAAAGCACAAGAAAGAGGATTTCGAAATAATTTCTGTTGTTAGCAATGGATAAGATTAGCATTCCTGCAACATAATTTTGTTGAAATTGATCTCTGAAAAATTAAGCTAATTGATTGCACCCAACATGGCCATTTTTATTAATGGGATTATTTATATAATATTCGATCATTTTTGTACCCAACATCTGATTTGGACACCAAAAACATTCAAGCAATCAGTAAGACATGAGGAACATCCACGGACCTCCAACACCCCACGCCAATCCCACCCCAACAATGAGTATATAGTATCAGTTCTATGTCTGACAAGCAGTATGGAACTGCAGGTCAGAGTATTGTTTCTTCATCCTATGTGTCTGACAAGCAGTAGGGAACTGCAGGTCGGAGTATTGTTTTTTCATCCTATGTGTCTGACAAGCAGTATGGAACTGCAGGTCGGAGTATTGTTTTTTCATCCTATGTGACTGACAAGCAGTAGGGAACTGCAGGTCGGAGTATTGTTTTTTCATCCTATGTGTCTGACAAGCAGTAGGGAACTGCAGGTCGGAGTATTGTTTTTTCATCCTATGTGTCTGACAAGCAGTATGGAACTGCAGGTCGGAGTATTGTTTTTTCATCCTATGTGACTGACAAGCAGTATGGAACTGCAGGTCGGAGTATTGTTTTTTCATCCTATGTGTCTGACAAGCAGTAGGGAACTGCAGGTCGGAGTATTGTTTCTTCATCCTATGCAATGTATTCTCAGTGAGTTTTTTTCCCCTGTTTAGGGAAATTTGTCATTGAAGTTGTTGGGTTTATGTTCCATCCTACATCCTGATATTACCAGCTTCTGACCACTAAATGGTGCTATTTCTTCTATTAGGTGATTTAAAAAAAAATCCCCCCACCCTCCTTAATAAAGCAGTCTTGGACCAGGTATGACAGCAACCCATACTTTTGTTTACCTGGCCACTGTTTCAAATGCTAATTTTTTAAAGTTAGCATTTGAAACAGTGGCCAGGTTAACAAAACCGAAGAGTGGGTTGCTTTTGACCACTTCCTTGGATTCCTCATGTCTTACTCTTAATTAGAAAAAAGTTTGCTCAAAATCGGATGTTAGGTACTATAATTATTGAATATTATATCAATCCTTTAATTTAAAATAGCTAATTTGGGTGCCATCAACAAGCTTATTTGTTCAGAAATCAAAATATATTCTAACAAAATAATGTTTCCGGAATGCTTATTGCTACAGACAGGATTTCAGAATATTCTGGAGATGGTGGGTGTCATGGCTTGCTAAAATGACATGGAACGACCCTGCTTTCCTTATCAGATCAACAGCTCAATTCTTCAAAGTGCCTCCTGTCCTGCAACACAAAAACACATATTTCATTCTGTGGATCCGTGCAGGACTTAACAGCTCTGTCAATACCTTCACTGGCTTGTTTACTCCAGCATTTTTCAAATGCTGCCAGGAAAAGGCAATGCAACAACAGTGTGCAATGCCGCAGTAGATCTGTGGCGACAGGCGCTTGATTCATAGCGGCAATAGAATAGGAAAAATTATGTTGATGTTTCCGCAAATTGCTTCGGCAGTGGAAGAATGTGTGTTGAAATGATTGCGGGAGACAAAATCAAGGCACAAAATCAAACCTGCATGGCGTGCAATCACATGTAATGCACAGATGTACTCTGAGGTACAGTGGTTCCTCCATTAAAAGTTGCAAGCTTGCACTGCGGGACTTAGAGGTACCCAGCATCAAGGCTTCATTGCTCCAGACCACCCCAAGGGGGAGTTAGAGCACTCGTTATGCATTTGGGTCCCAAGGATTTTATATGACCAATCATATCAAGTGGTTCCAATTACGAATTTGACGCAAGCCTCTCATCCCTGGGTGAAGATGGCTGACACAACATTAAGATGGAACCAAATGTAAGTAGTTATAACATCATAACGAGTCAAGCAAAACATTTACAATTGAGAGGAATATGTTAGTTAATGTAGAGACAAACTTTGTGCATATTTTTTTGTGATAAAGTTCATTTATGAAAATGGCTATTTAGCAAGTTAGCTGATTAGCTAACATTACCCAGCTAGCTAGCTAGGGTTATGACAGGAAAATTAATTTGAATGTACAATTGCATAAGTTTGCCTTGCAATACAGCTGAAGTAACATAGCTAGTTAACTATTTACTTGCTCTTTGTGTAGTGGAGGATAAAAATAACTGTATGTCTATGGATGTGTAGCTAGCTACAGTAAGCACCCACATATGAACATACAATGCACATCCTTTTGCTTGATTTACAATAACCGCTAGAGATTGACAAACAGTGGTAAATGTGCAACTGTAATGAGAGCTCAAATCATTGTGAGAGATGATAAACTAGAAAAATAAGCCAAATTGTATGCATAAGCTTCTTTTTCGCTCCATTTCCCCTTCTGCCCTAACCATCATTTTTGTCAAATGGATATCCATGAATCGACCAACCCAGTCTAGGTATCGATCGCTATTGATCATTGGAGTGATTAGTGGCAATTCCGGGTTATTTTCTCTCTCTGGGGACCTGGAGTTGATGAGTGAGTTATGGCGAGGCCATTCTGTGCCATTTCGGAAGCAATCTGTGTCGGGCGGCTCAAAAGGGGGAGAGGGAGTGGGGTCTCTGGTGATTGTTTCCTGTGCATTAGGCATCAGGTTGGAGTCCATTAATCCGTCAGTTATCAGAGAAAAAATGCGTTTGGAGCAGTGCAGTGTGCTTTTGGGAGCAGTGTGGAACTCACTGCACAGAGCTGTACTACACTTCCATTATACTATTTTCATTCGCTGTTAACTTATTTATGCTCTGGTCCATCACTGTGTTCCTATATATGCATGTTATAAAGAACAGTGAGTGAGTGAGTGAGTGAGTGAGTGGTGGTGAGTGAGTGAGTGAGTGAGTGAGTGAGTGGAGTGAGTGAGTGAGTGAGTGAGTGAGTGAGTGAGTGAGTGAGTGAGTATGGGTGTTTCTCATGGTGCTATGGGGTCAAATTCCATTTCAGTGCAGTCGATTCAGGAAGCAAATGGAAATTCTCAGTTCAAAAATGAAGAAGGCCTGTTGTTTTCAATTCATTTCATCAATCAATATTTAAATGTTAATAGAAAACAAATCCTGGTTTGTAAGTATGTGTGTGAACTGATCAGGTCAGCATTTTATTTGGCTGTCTCTATCTATGCATTGGTGTCACAGAGTGAGAGTAATTTCAGGGTGATGTCCAAGGTGCTGAAAGGGTACTATCCAAGGTACATGTGTTGTCCATGGTGCTGAATGGGTAATGTCCAACGTACAGTTGTTGTACAATGTCCTGATTGTACCCTGTCCAAGGTACAGGTGTTGTCCAAGGTGCTGAAAAGTTACTGTCCAAGGTACCGGTACTGTCCAAGGTACAGGCTATTCACCAAGTGTCTCTATCTGGCTGTGTATCGCTCTACGCATTGGTGTCATAGATTGCCAGTAATGTGATGGTGCTGCCCAATGTTCTGTAAGCACATATTGCCTGCGTAACAAGCCACAAACCTAAATTAAAAATATTAAAAAGTATGCGAAGAGGCATTGGTCTGAAGCCGGAAAATAATGGAAATTCACGAGCACCACAATGCTTATTCCATTAATGTTCAACCAATGTTTTCCAGCACACAGCTTTAACTTACTACAGTAGCTATGTTGGTATTGTACTTCAAACTGTGTGTAGGCAGGTTGCATCTATAATATGTAAATCAAAGACAACAACAAAAAATAACTACAGAGCATACTGACAGGCAGCTTTGACTAGCATGACAATACTTCTAAATATCTATATTCCATTAACTGCTATGTTGTCAATTCTGAAGGCAGTAAGGGGCTGTGGCACCATATCTTGCCAGTTGCCAAAACATCTAGAAGCAGTGTATTTTCTTTCATACGTTTGCTCAAGTATAGTGAGGCCACTACAATCACTGCAGTCTTCCTAGGTTAATGCAGACACTGCCAGACTGCATAGTGGTGAGTGGGTCTTTGACCAGATCAAGCCGAGGTCACCTCGGGGCTGTCCTTGAAGATGAATGAAGCATAAACAAGCTCAACCACGAGCCATTGGGAAAGTCAATAGGACTTCCCTGTGTTGTTAGGATGAGGTTAAACTGTGGTCATTCCCTTAGGGAACTCATCCAAAGCCACAGGCTGTAGCTAGAAGAGTGAGAGGGTGTTGCGTCATAGTGCGCTCACCGGTTCCAGATTGTGACTTGTGAGGTCATCTCCTAAACCGCCAGTCTATCTAGGATAATGATTTTAGATTGGCTCTGGCTCTCTGATGGTCAACTGCGCAACCCTACAGGTGAACATCTTCCCACGTGGCTTCCTTACTCAAACCGTTTAAGTGCCTCTGACTCATCGTAAGAAAAAGGTATCGTGATTACTTTCCACTTGACAGTGTGCCATGTAAAATAGTACATTTTCTGCTAGTTCGTATTATGGTGAGAAAAGTTCCTGGAGGCAGCATGAGCCAGACATGGCATTGCTACTTAATTCCTCTTTCAGAGTTGTGTTCGAGGGCATCACCACCCCTTCCATTCAGAGTACAGGGGGACTGTGATCTCTGTGTGACTGTCAGCAGTGGTAATCGTTGAGTGGCGGAATCACAGGAGAGTTTAGTATGGAGAACGTTAGCGGGGGTGGAGTGGGGTTGAGAGAGAGATGCTGCTCAGTGCTCAGCACTGCCCCTACCGTAAAGGGAACAAGTGCCACTGCAAGGAGTTCCAAGATAGAAGAATTTATACAAAGATGTATAAGGAGAGGTGGAGGAGTGTTGAATCGCTGTATAATCAACACACTTAACCTCTAATACCAACAGTCACTTGTGTTCTATAAATAGGCTTCAAATATATGCGAGACGTCCTGTGAAAAGGAGTTATTGCAGGTACATGTAATTCTGACATATTGCATGTTTGAATGGATAACGTTAGGCTTCCAAAATATAACATACTGTCTAACTCTATAACTCATTATGTTTAATCTCTCTCTCTGACATTGCATGTATGCCTAATGTAAATAGCTCTTATATAATATCCAATTGAGCAGTATATGCTCCTTCAGAGAAACTCATGGCCTGGGTCATGTTCAGTAAGGCACTCCGTAGCAAACAGAAAACCAAAATGAATGTCTAATACTGGAAAAGTTAAGATATTATGTGTTCCTGTTTCACTCTGTATCAAAACATGTTCTCCCTACTGAACACAGGGAGGACTTTTCTCACCAGCATCCCATTGACAGCGCGACTAGCCAAAATCTGATCCCTTTAGTTTTTCCCTCTGAACACGACCCTGGATTTGATATTTTGGTATTTTATTTGGATTCCCATTAGCTTTTGCAAAAGCAGCAGCTACTCTTCCTGGGGTCCAACACAAAACATGAAACATGACATAATACAGAACATTACTAGACAAGAACAGCTCAAGGACAGAACCACATCAAAAAATATATATTTTAAGGAACCATATCAATACACACAGACTATCTAGGTCAAATTGGGGTCCTTTGCCCACTGCTGCTACCAGTCTGTCACTATGCAGTGCACAGGATACAACAGCTGTTAGTATGACTGTACAGCGCCCTAATTTAGGAGACCAATACCACCGCCAAGGGACACAGCCCTCTTATTGCCCTCTTCACTGTTTGAAGAGAGAACATCTCCAATAGAACCTTATATCTGTTTGTTCTCCAAGTTTGACACATTTGATTCCTAAACTGTCTTTAAATTAAGTGTAGAAAATGTGTGCTTATTATTGTAAATATAATTATTTCCTTGTATTTTATTATTGAGTTCATTTTCAATCATCCACTAATCTCACTCGAACCTTTCTCAGTTAGTAGTGTTAATTGTTTGAATGTTGATTGCCCACTGAGCACAAACTGGTTGAATGAATGTTATTTCAAATCAAATCAAATCAAATTTTATTTGTCACATACACATGGTTAGCAGATGTTAATGCGAGTGTAGCGAAATGCTTGTGCTTCTAGTTCCGACAATGCAGTAATAACGAGCAAGTAATCTAACTAACAATTCCAAAAAAAACTACTGTCATACACAGTGTAAGGGGATAAAGAATATGTACATAAGGATATATGAATGAGTGATGGTACAGAGCAGCATAGGCAAGATACAGTAGATGATATCGAGTACAGTATATACATATGAGATAAGTATGTAAACCAAGTGGCATAGTTAAAGTGGCTAGTGATACATGTATTACATAAGGATGCAGTCGATGATATAGAGTACAGTATCAACGTATGCATATGAGATGAACAATGTAGGGTAAGTAACATTATATAAGGTAGCATTGTTTAAAGTGGCTAGTGATATATTTACATCATTTCCCATCAATTCCCATGATTAAAGTGGCTGGAGTAGAGTCAGTGTCATTGACAGTGTGTTGGCAGTAGCCACTCAATGTTAGTGGTGGCTGTTTAACAGTCTGATGGCCTTGAGATAGAAGCTGTTTTTCAGTCTCTCGGTCCCAGCTTTGATGCACCTGTACTGACCTCGCCTTCTGGATGGCAGCGGGGTGAACAGGCAGTGGCTCGGGTGGTTGATGTCCTTGATGATCTTTATGGCCTTCCTGTAGCATCGGGTGGTGTAGGTGTCCTGGAGGGCAGGTAGTTTGCCCCCGGTGATGCGTTGTGCAGACCTCACTACCCTCTGGAGAGCCTTACGGTTGAGGGCGGTGCAGTTGCCATACCAGGCGGTGATACAGCCCGCCAGGATGCTCTCGATTGTGCATCTGTAGAAGTTTGTGAGTGCTTTTGGTGACAAGCCAAATTTCTTCAGCCTCCTGAGGTTGAAGAGGCGCTGCTGCGCCTTCCTCACGATGCTGTCTGTGTGAGTGGACCAATTCAGTTTGTCTGTGATGTGTATGCCGAGGAACTTAAAACTTGCTACCCTCTCCACTACTGTTCCATCGATGTGGATGGGGGTGTTCCCTCTGCTGTTTCCTGAAGTCCACAATCATCTCCTTAGTTTTGTTGACGTTGAGTGTGAGGTTATTTTCCTGACACCACACTCCGAGGGCCCTCACCTCCTCCCTGTAGGCCGTCTCGTCGTTGTTGGTAATCAAGCCTACCACTGTTGTGTCGTCCGCAAACTTGATGATTGAGTTGGAGGCGTGCATGGCCACGCAGTCGTGGGTGAACAGGGAGTACAGGAGAGGGCTCAGAACGCACCCTTGTGGGGCCCCAGTGTTGAGGATCAGCGGGGAGGAGATGTTGTTGCCTACCCTCACCACCTGGGGGCGGCCCGTCAGGAAGTCCAGTACCCAGTTGCACAGGGCGGGGTCGAGACCCAGGGTCTCGAGCTTGATGACGAGCTTGGAGGGTACTATGGTGTTGAATGCCGAGCTGTAGTCGATGAACAGCATTCTCACATAGGTATTCCTCTTGTCCAGATGGGTTAGGGCAGTGTGCAGTGTGGTTGAGATTGCATCGTCTGTGGACCTATTTGGGCGGTAAGCAAATTGGAGTGGGTCAAGGGTGTCAGGTAGGGTGGAGGTGATATGGTCCTTGACTAGTCTCTCAAAGCACTTCATGATGACGGATGTGAGTGCTACGGGGCGGTAGTCGTTTAGCTCAGTTACCTTAGCTTTCTTGGGAACAGGAACAATGGTGGCCCTCTTGAAGCATGTGGGAACAGCAGACTGGTATAGGGATTGATTGAATATGTCCGTAAACACACCGGCCAGCTGGTCTGCGCATGCTCTGAGGGGCGCAGCTGGGGATGCCGTCTGGGCCTGCAGCCTTGCGAGGGTTAACACGTTTAAATGTCTTACTCACTTCGGCTGCAGTGAAGGAGAGACCGCATGTTTCCGTTGCAGGCCGTGTCAGTGGCACTGTATTGTCCTCAAAGCGGGCAAAAAAGTTATTTAGTCTGCCTGGGAGCAAGACATCCTGGTCCGTGACTGGGCTGGGTTTCTTCCTGTAGTCCGTGATTGACTGTAGACCCTGCCACATACCTCTTGTGTCTGAGCCGTTGAATTGAGATTCTACTTTGTCTCTGTACTGACGCTTAGCTTGTTTGATAGCCTTGCGGAGGGAATAGCTGCACTGTTTGTATTCAGTCATGTTACCAGACACCTTGCCCTGATTAAAAGCAGTGGTTCGTGCCTTCAGTTTCACACGAATGCTGCCATCAATCCACGGTTTCTGGTTAGGGAATGTTTTAATCGTTGCTATGGGAACGACATCTTCAACGCACGTTCTAATGAACTCGCACACCGAATCAGCGTATTCGTCAATGTTGTTGTCTGACGCAATACGAAACATCTCCCAGTCCACGTGATGGAAGCAGTCTTGGAGTGTGGAGTCAGCTTGGTCGGACCAGCGTTGGACAGACCTCAGCGTGGGAGCTTCTTGTTTTAGTTTCTGTCTGTAGGCAGGGATCAACAAAATGGAGTCGTGGTCAGCTTTTACGAAAGGGGGGCGGGGCAGGGCCTTATATGCGTCGCGGAAGTTAGAGTAACAATGATCCAGGGTCTTTCCACCCCTGGTTGCGCAATCGATATGCTGATAAAATTTAGGGAGTCTTGTTTTCAGATTAGCCTTGTTAAAATCCCCAGCTACAATGAATGCAGCCTCCGGATAAATCAATGTTCAATGTTGACTGTGACGTGGAATCTATGTCGAAAATACATTGGAGTTGAAAAAAATACCTCAACATAAAGTGTTGTTTTGAGGGTACATTTCAAACACGGGATTATGTTTTCATGGTAACCAATTTACAACATTGGCTAAACTTGTTTAAAATGTGTTGAATTTGTAACTTTGAAACAACGTCAGATCTTCAATGTTATGTAGTTTCTAGTTTTTCCAGTTTGGACCATTCTGCATGCCCTGACCCTGAGCCTAACTGCCGTTCTGTACCTTACTGCCTCTGCCCTGGATTACTGACCTCTGCCTACCCCCTGTTTTGTCAATAAACATCTGTGATTCGAACTGTCTGCATCTGGGTCTTATTCTGAGTCCTGATAATACTGTATATCATCAGTGAGACCATTTAGGCTAAAATAGCATTTGCAAAGTCATCAACAGCTATTGTTTCAAGTCAACCCAGGGTTAAACTAAAAACAGACAATGGGTTTCAAGCTTTGGTTGAGTTCAAATGTAATCTTCAAGTTGATAATTAACATGTTAGATACACATCTCCTTCTTAACCAAAAATGGAATTTAAAGAATAGGCCAAAATAAATTCAGACATTAAAAGAATTTTAAATACATTTTGATTTGATTTAGTCTTAATCTTTAACTTAGATTCTTGGTTGAGATGGAGATGAATCCAACATATCAATTAGAGGTCGACCGAATAAATCGGCATGACCGATTAATTAGGGCCGATTTCAAGTTATCATAACAATCGGTAATCGGCATTTTTGGACGCCGATTATGGCCGATTACATTGCATTCCACGAGGAAGTTGTGTGGCAGATTGACCACCTGTTACGCGAGTGCAGCAAGAAGCCAAGGTAAGTTGCTAGCTAGCATTAAACTTATCTTATAAAAAAACAATCAATTTTCACATAATCACTAGTTAACTACACATGGTTGATGATATTACTAGGTTAACTAGCTTGTCCTGCGCTACATATAATCATGCGGTGCCTGTTAATTTATCATCGAATCACAGCCTACATAGCCGAACGGGTGATGATTTAACAAAAGCACAATCGTTGAATGAATATACCTGACCATAAACATCAATGCCTTTCTTAAAATCAATACACAGAAGAATATTTTTTTTTAAACCTGCATATTTTTTATTTCAAATAAATTAATGTTAGCAGGCAATATTAACTAGGGAAATTGTGTCACTTCTCTTGCGTTCATTGCACGCATAGTCAGGGTATATGCAACAGTTTGGGCCGCCTGGCTCGTTGTGAACTAATTTGCCAGAATTTTACATAATTATGACATAACAGCAATTTTTAGACTTGGTGTTGCCACAGTTCGATAAAATACGTAATGGTTCCGTATTTCACTGAAAGAAGAAAGGTTTGTTTTCGAAATGATAGGTCATTATTATGGTCAAATCCGGAAACTAAGGCTCATATTTCAGTGTGTTTATTATATTATAATTAAGTCTATAATTTGATATTTGACAGAACAGTCTGTCTGAGCGGTGGTAGGCAGCAGCAGGCACGTAAGAATTCATTCAAACAGCACTTTCCTGCGTTTACCAGCAGCTCTTCGCAATGCTTGAAGCACAGCACTGTTTATGACTTTATCAACTCCCAAGATTAGGCTGGCAATACTATAGTGCCTATAAGAACATCCAATAGTCAAAGGTATACGAAATACAAATGGTATAGAGAGAAATTGTCTTATAAATTCCTATAGTAACTACAACCTAAAACTTTTTAACTGGGAATATTTAAGACTCATGTCAAAAGGAACCACTAGCTTTCATATGTTCTCATGTTCTGAGTGTCACGCCATGACCATAGAGAGCTTTTTATTCTCCATGTTGGTTAGGTTGGGGTGTGACTAAGGGTGGGCTATCTAGGTGAATACATATATCTTTTGGCCTGGTATGGTTCCCAATCAGAAGCAGCTGTTTATCATTGGCATTTCCCCATTGTGCTTTGTGGGAACTTGTCTAGGTATAGTTGCCTGCGAGCACTACTTTGAGCTTCAAGTTTCTCTTCCAAAATAAAGGATGGAAACATACCACGCTGCATCTTGGTCCACTCCTTATAACGATCGTGACAAGGAACTTAATCGTTAGCTTATTTACATGGCATGTATTGCACTTTTACTTTCTTCTCCAACACTGTTTTTGTATTATTTATATCAAATTGAACATGTTTCATTATTTATGTATTATATTAAGTTAAGTGTTCATTCAGTATTGTCTTAATTGTCATTATTACAAATATATATACATATATAAAAATCGGCCGATTAATTGGTATCGGCATTGAAAAATCATAATCGGTCGACCTCTAATATCACTTATTAATTTGTAGACAAACTGGAATTAAAGCCAGACTAAATCAGTGGTACAAAATGTACATCTCCTTAAAATGTTGATATTTGGTTGCGTTGACAACCAAACACAATTCAATGTCACTATTGTAATACAGTAAATAGTCTTAACTTGTCGCGTTAACAAATGTGACTCGTTTCAGGAAACTAGGCGTATGCGAGCATCACTACTTCACTGGAGCGCCATTTGAACGTAAAAAAATGTTTTTAAATCAAAATGTGTTTTTTTGGTTGAAATGCTGTCTGGAACATGTGAACTTTCATGTGCCTTAATAACAAACTCGTATGCCATCTGTAAATATTAATACAATTATTTAATTAGGAGCCTAGTTGGTTTAGCCAAGGAAAAAGTCAGCATCCTTCCCGCTAGTCATGATTGGCTGAGATAATGAGTTGGCTGGACATGCTGAGAGATGAGTTTGGATTGGTCTGCCATGTAGCGCGCTTCTGTCTATAACATGAGCTAGTCATTTTGTGTAGGTAACTCTTTCTAACGCACTTTTTTGAAAGATATCACGTAGTATAAATGCATAAGTGTTGCTTTCCACTTTCTGGAGGACCGAGTTTTGAAATCAGTGGAATTAGAGTATGATAGCTAAGGAGATTGAGAAAAGTCTGGTGTTTGTCAAAAAGAGAAGACACCTTGGTATAAAATACCTGTCACAGGATTACATATTCAAACAAAGGGCAACCATGGCATCCGTGACAGAGAGGGAGAAGAGTCCACCCATGTATACGACCTGCAGATGCATGCTGGGTAGTAACATTATGAGTTGAGATTATGGTTATTGTTTAGTTAGCTAGCTAGCTACATGTCTAAATAAAAGAGTAAACGTTGCCAAAAAAGCCTAATTAAATTGTTGCCAGCAGCACAGTTGTATTCACCAATGCTCTGGATAACATAAACAGCCTAACCAACTCTGCTAGGGCAAGTAAAAGGGTCAGTGAGCTGTTCTCTCATTTGTGTGTGGAAGTAACGCGCAAGCTAGCCAACGTTAGCCAGTTAGCTTGGATGCTTTACTGCTGTTGTTAGGTCAGAACGCTTGGATCAACCTTACTCCTCGGCCAGAGCGACCAGTGTGGTACCAGGGTGTAGACAACGAAGAGCTCTCCAGTAGGTACCAAAAATATTCAAGGGCCATTTTCTCAAAAGTGAGTTTACAATTTCATCAACGTTCAAAGCAGAATTACTTTCCCATTGTTCCTCAACTGTAGTTTATGATATATAATTCTCTACTTTTATCCAATGTAAAAAAACAATTTCAAATGATGCTACATAAAACAGGATCGAGACGGTCGGTCAAAAATGTTGGATTCACTTCTCCAACTAATCCAAAAAGAAATGTTAAGGTATAGGATTAAGTCAATGGCTCAAATAAAACTAATAATAATAACACTTTTTTCAACGTTTATAGCATGAAGACATCTCGATGCTCTGTACAGCAACAACAACAAAAACAAGCAAATTAAAACAACCACATCATTAATAGTCATGAGTACATGGACAGTCAAGAGACTGAAGTTTGAGAAAGCTCATGCCCTTAAAATGTTGAACACAATTCAATAATACTTTTGTAATACAGTAAATAGCCTAAAGTTAAGGATGTCTTACAAACCAATGTAACAGGATTTATTCAACCTTAAAATTTTTATTTTTATTTTTATTTCACCTTTATTTAACCAGGTAGGCCAGTTGAGAACAAGTTCTCATTTGCAACTGCGACCTGGCCAAGATAAAGCATAGCAGTGTGAGCAGACAACACAGTAACACATGAGTAACACATCCATGGCCACATATTGAGGTTAATGTAACTAGAAATGTCATCTTGTGGAAATATAAAGTGTGCATGTTCAACATGGCATGCAAAGGTCGCAGGTCTCTGGAGATCTTCACAATTACAAGAATAATCTGTGCAGAATCTTGAACAGCATTGATCACTGGCACTACAGTGTGTACAGTACTTTCAATGTAATCTCAACTGCGATCCAGGTCAAGCACAGTGAGAACACATTAAGTTTTTGTATAGATAAAAAATATCTGACATTTTATTCCCATTTGAACTGCTTTTAAAATGTTGAAAGCGTACTGACAACACATTTACACGACTAAGCCAAAAATCAGACATCATTTTTCCATATGAATTTGGATGTGCTTTTAGATGGTTGAAAGCATAGTTATAACACATTGCCTATTCAACAAACCTCTGGCTCTCTTTTTGAGTGTGTGAATAAAAGTTGAAATCTAACTGATCAACGGCTGAACCAAATAGCCTGTCTTATGCCATTCACAGGTGAAATTAATTGGAGCCTAATGAACATCCTTGAACATCCATCAAATATATATATATATATATAAAATAGAAGAAAAATAGTAATATGAGGAATAAATACACAATGAGCAATGATAGCTTGGCTATATAAACAGGGTAGCTGGTGTTGAGGGTCAGCGTGGCAGATGTTGTCTAAAAAAGCAAATCAAATGTTATTGGTTGCATATGTTATTGTAGGTGTAGTGAAATGCTTATGTTCCTAGCTCCAATGTCCTACCCTCACCACCTGGGGGCGGCACGGATCCAGTTGCAGAGGGAGGTGTTCAGTCCAGGGGACTGACGTAGGTGTTCCATTTGTAGGTGTTCCTTTTGTCCAGGTAGGAAAGGGCAGTGTGGAGTGCAATAGAGATCGCATCATCTGTGGATCTGTTTGGGTAGTATGCGAGTTGGAGTGGGTCCAGGGTTTCTGGGATGATGGTGTTGATGTGAGCCATGACCATCCTTTCAAAGCATTTCATGGCTACAGATGTGAGTGCTAAGGGGCAGTTGTCATTTAGACAGATTACCTTGAGTACAGGGACTATGGTGGTCTGCATGAAACATGTATGTATTACAGACTGGGTCAGGGAGAGGTTGAAAATATCACTGAAGACACTTGCCAGCTGGTCAGAGTTTGCTCTAAGTACGCATCCTAGTAATCCGGCTGGCCCTGTGGCCTTGTGAATGTTAATCTGTTTAAAGGTCTTACTCGCATCGGCTACGGAGAGTGTGCTCTCGAACAGCTGGGGCTCTCACACATGGTTCAGTGTTGCTTGCCTTGAAGTAAGCATGGAAGTCATTTAGCTCATCAAGTAGGCTTGTGTTACTGGGTAGCTCTCGGCTGGGTTTCCGTTTGTTATCCGTGATAGTTCGCAAACCCTGATGAAGACAGCTTGGCTGTCGAAACGTTAGTAATTAAATTTTTGCATCTGAGCTCCTAGAGTCTTTTATTTTCTAGTTCGCAAGCCCTGCCACATCTGACGAGCGTCAGAGCTGGTGTAGTAGGATTTGATCTTAGTCCTGTATTGAGCTTTTCTTGTTTGATAGTTTGTCAGAGGGGGTAGCGGGATTTCTTGTAAGCGTCCGGATTAATGTCCCGCTCCTTAAAAATGGCAGCTCTAGCCTTTATCTCAGTGCGGATGCTGCCTGTAATCCATGGCTTCTGGTTGGGATAAAAAAAAAAAATTCACCTTTATTTAACCAGGTAGGCCAGTTGAGAAGAAGTTCTCATTTACAACTGCGACCTGGCCAAGATAAAGCGAAGCAAAGCAGTGCAACAAAAACAAAAACACATGGGATAAATAGAATAGAAAAATCTGTATTGGGTAAGTGTTTCTGTGCAGGGCCTATGGAACTGAGCTGTCACTGTGGGGACAAAGTTGTCAATGTATTTATTAATGAATCAGTGACTGATGTGGTAAACTCCTCAATGCTATCGGATGAATCCCAGAACATATTCCAGTCTGTGCTAGCGAAATAGTCCTGTAGCTTAGCATCCGCTTCATCTATTCACTATTGATTGCTTCACTGATTCTTCCTGTTTGAGTTTGTAAGCAGGAATCAGGAAGATAGCGTTATGGTCAGATTTACCAAATAGAGGGTGAGCATGGTATCCTTCTCTGTGTGTCGAGTAAAGGTGATCTAGAGTTTTTTCCCTCTAGCAGCACAAGTGACATCCTGGTAGAAATTAGGTAAAAACAGATTTATGTTTTTCTGCATTAAAGTCCCCGGCCACTAGGAGCACCGCCTCTTGATGAATATTTTCTTGTTAGCTTATGGCCATATTCAGCTCCTTTAGTGCGGTCTTAGTGCCAGCATTGGTTTGTGGTGGTAAATAGACAGCTACTAAAGATATAGATGAAAACTCTCTTGGTAAATAGTATGATCTACAACTTATCATGAGGTATTCTAACTAAGACGAGCAGAGCCTTGAGACTTCCTCAATGTATAGTATCTGTATTATTTTCAGCGTCATTGTATTTCATAGAAGTCACCATCCATTGCTTTTCACTGTCTTTAGCTTCCTATATATTTTCTATTCATCTTATCATAACTTTCTCTGTATCTGCAGTGTTAATTAAGAAAGACATTTATTCTGATAGTCATCATTCTAAGCCAGAGAATGAGTCTAGCTCAGTTCCATAGGCCCTGCACAAAAACACTTACCCTAGCTCCTAAATTAATTTCTGAAAAGATTGGATAGGCATAAGAAACACTCCACCTAGCGTATTGGAGGGCAGATATATATTGCTAATACCTATCCATTTTTTAAAATATCAGATTTACATGAAGTGCCAAGGGGGTAGGGGATAGGGATTAGGTACTAGGGGTGGGCAATAGGTCTGGACTGGGTAATAGTCTCAGCTCCAACACTTCCCTTCACATGTTGTGTAACAGCCTGGGCTAAAACATTTAGGTACCGTGTTCACTCTGCCTTTTCTCTCTCCACCCCACCCTCTCATAGCAGAGACAAGCCAGCTCTGCTCTGAACAACAACTCCCTCTCGAAGCAGAGACAAGCCAGCTCTGCTCTGAACAACAACACCCTCTCATAGCAGAGACAAGCCAGCTCTGCTCTGAACAACAACTCCCTCTCGAAGCAGAGACAAGCCAGCTCTGCTCTGAACAACAACACCCTCTCATAGCAGAGACAAGCCAGCTCTGCTCTGAACAACAACACCCTCTCATAGCAGAGACAAGCCAGCTCTGCTCTGAACAACAACTCCCTCTCGAAGCAGAGACAAGCCAGCTCTGCTCTGAACAACAACTCCCTCTCGAAGCAGAGACAAGCCAGCTCCGCTCTGAACAACAACTCCCTCTCGAAGCAGAGACAAGCCAGCTCTGCTCTGAACAACAACACCCTCTCATAGCAGAGACAAGCCAGCTCTGCTCTGAACAACAACTCCCTCTCATAGCAGAGACAAGCCAGCTCTGCTCTGAACAACAACTCCCTCTCGAAGCAGAGACAAGCCAGCTCCGCTCTGAACAATAACTCCCTCTCGAAGCAGAGACAAGCCAGCTCTGCTCTGAACAACAACTCCCTCTCGAAGCAGAGACAAGCCAGCTCCGCTCTGAACAATAACTCCCTGTCGAACTGCCGAAGTATTGACGACTGCCAGCCTATGGCAGCGATAAGAAGGTCGGAGGAAGACTGCCATCTCCAAAAGTGGTGTCAGATAGCAGGCTTCACCCTCCCCCCATCCACTTCCCTCCTCTCTGTTCGACAACCACTCTGATTCTGTTGACAACAAGGGATGCAAACTACACCGCTCAATCAGTGTATCACAAGAGAGAAGCAACGGCGAGGAAGAGCACTTGATCCCCCAGACGCCTGAGAAAAGAGATTGGGGGTTGGTTCGAGCTCACCTGCGAGCATTTACCGATCCCTTTACGTGGGCTGTGATAACCAGCCTTACTGGTTAGAAGCCTTAACATGGGGATGCAGGTTCCAGCAGTGACTGCCAGACTAATTGACAGTATATATGTTGGTTATTAGGGGCTTAAAGTTGTCCAAGCTCTGACAGCTTGCAGTTCGGAGGAGAGATGCTTGTAGAGGAGAAGAGATATTGACCTATAGGCAGGCCTCTTGTTAGGTATGAGATGTCTTTCGTTTTGAAGTGTTCAATAAAGGTTTCACTGAGCACATTCCCCAATTAAAGGACAATATTAACTGTTGATTCATAGCACCTGTACTCTATAATACTTAGTCGGAGTGCAGAGAGCGAGGAGGAGGAAATTGCTGTGTTCTGCTGCAAAAGCCCCCTGTCTGCACAACAGCGAGTGGGCAATAAACCATAGCTTAGAGAGTGAAGCAGCCATTTGGGAACCATAGCAAATGCCCCCCACCTCTCCAACTTACAATTTACTGAGGGGAGAAGGGGGGGGGGGAAATCCTCTGTTAGCTTCCGACACTGGCACACACGCTCATATACTCATAAAACGAAGCAATAAAGCTGACACCCTCTTGAGGTTTGATGCACAATCCCTGAAAGAGTGCTGCTGACAGCAGTATTAAAAGCTTTATTACCAGTGTCAGATCAAATTAGTGGTGTGCCGCACACTCTGTATGTCCAAGGCGAAAGGCGGAGTATTTGTTCAATCATACACAACTGGTTCTGTACTCCCAACCTTAACATTAGGTCCAGCAATAACATTTGTGGAATTACCATTTAGACTAGCAGAGATGTATGGCTGAGCAAGTGGAATAGGTGTTCAACGGTGCAACAGAGGAATTGGGCGAATCTTGGCGAGTATATCAGGAATAGAGAAGAGGAAGATATTTCAGAGGAGGGGGAATGTATCGAAATGGAGGGACGCATTTTAAAATCTGCTGTTTCTAACACTCATTTACTGTCACAAGCCACAGCTTGGGAATTATTGTAAAACAAATAATGTGTATGTAAACACACACACACACACACACACACACACACACACACACACACACACACACACACACACACACACACACACACACACACACACACACACACACACACTGTATTGCATGCACCTGTGTGACAGCATTGTAGAGTCAATAATTTATTTTCTAAATATTTGAGAAACAACAAAAATTACAATGTTAAAAATGTGTCTTACTGTCACACAACTATCCATGAAACATCAAGAGTTTTTGAGATAACTAATGTTACTTCATATTCAAAGTACAGACATTCCCGTGTCTCTCAGAGTGCAACAGCCAACATCCAGTCTGTGTTCAAGGAGAAAAAAAGGCTTTGTCTTTTTGCTTTCTGCAAGTGTTTCTCTGACACATTGATGAGCGACGCGAGCGTGTTTAGATCAATGTAATGGCAGACAAGTACAAATTCAACTCCTCAAGCATGATTTCAACTCAAGCACAAGCACACCTGTTCATTCAAACTAAGAAGAAATCCCTTCTTGCAAGACGTGAGATGCAGCAATATATGAAGTCGGGACATTTCACCGTTTTAAAGGACAGAAAATAATCAATATCGATACATAACCACTGACATCACTATCAATCATTGAAGCGACTTATAGCTCTCTGACATTACACCACAATCCCACAGTAGAGAATTCAAGTATCACTCAGCGCTACTGTGAAGGAGCTACAGTAAAGGCACATCAAACTGCAGCCAAACTTGCTGACAGTAAAGCAGACCATCACAGGCATAATATCAATTACACAGCTTCCCCCATCTATACAGATCAGTCAGAGCCACAGAACATAGAGACAGAGGGGGAAAGAGTGAGAGATGGAGAGAGAAGAGAGAAAACACTTCTATACAGATCAGTCAGAGCCACAGAAGGGAAGGAGATAGAGACAAATAAAGAGAGAAAGACGGAAATAGAGCGAATGACAGAGAGAGATACAGAAAGAGATAGAGATAGCACTTTTCACTTACCAGCTGCAGTCATCCAAGAGAGCAGGACCACCAAAGGGATCATCATCGTTGAAGAGACGTAACGGGGGGAGAAGTCTGCTCCTGTGTGCCTGCCGTCTGTGAGATGCTGCTGACACCGAGACAAAGTTAGCAGCAGAGGTTTACTTGATTCAGAGACTGTGTGGAGTTGCGTGAATGTCTGTGTGTGAGATGCTGGTGCTGTAGCTCCCTCCTTCAGCTGCTGCTCTCTCAGTCAGTGTGAAAGTGTGAGAGTGTGTGCGTCTTCTCTCCTCCTCTCTTTTTCTATCTATCATCTCCTGTTTGCCAGTGATCAAGTCTTCGTCTTCTCTGCTGCCTGTGGCACAGCTTCATTCCAGCTTTACGCACAGTTTCACTCTCCCTCTGTGTCTCTCTCTGAGTCTCTCTGTGTCTCTCTCTCTTTTTGCCTTTTACATTCTCGGTGAATCAGTGTCTTGCTCTACCATTCTGTTTCCCATGCTCTCTCCCCTCTGTCATTCTCTCTCTCTCACACACTTGCGTTGTTGCTCGCTGGGTAGAGCAGACACACACAGTAAGTGGAGAGAGTGCTTAAGATATTTTGCTCCTCCCTCTCTCTGCCTGCTTCCCAGCCTTCCTCCCTGCCAGTCAGTCTAGCTCAGCCCCATTGCTGCTTTTCCTGAAGTGAAAAACTCTGGGGATGAGCAGGCTAGGAAGAAACAATATCATGAGGCAATGGTATAGTGGCTCTACTGTATAATGTAAAAAGGGCATAGAAAAATCCCTCTATGAGATTGTCTTTGTTAAGCAATAACATTTACAATAATAGTATAATTGTTAAGACAAGTCAATATATTAAAGATACAGTCAGGGATCTTAAGCACAAAATAATAGTAACATATCTCGACTGTTCCCAAGTCTTCACAATGGCTAATATATATTTGTAGGATAGAACATAAAATAACATCTTCTTTGTTGATTGTATATGCCCTCGGAATACAGAAACACACTAGCTAGCTTCACAAAGCTCAAACCCCTGCAAGGTACAGTTGAACACAGTGTGTCTTCCTTAAGAGACTGATATGAATGCAGAGAGAGAGAGTCAGCAACATGCACTATGTGTGTTCACCTAAAAATAAGTGCCTTTTAGTTGTGCCTGCATTTTAACAAGCTAGCTTTGAAACATCAAAGGAGAGGAGCCCTAAGCTATTCCCTGATCACTTGGGCTGTTTGTTTTCACACAAGCAGCGAGAGAAAACATCTAAACAAGTAGAACGCTGACATGTATTAGCAGTTTTACTCTGCAAAAATAAATAATTGGGCATAGCATTGTAGCGGTATCATGTCATATTTTTAAGGCCATTTCTGACCCAACATAACTACCTGTAATGGCATAACCCTTCAAATGTAACTAGAAAAATGTTCAGATGACTGAAGAACAATAGCATCACACGAACATCACAATATCAACGTACTGCAGTGGGCTAAATCAGGGTCACATAGAGTACTTTTTTCTAGTCTTATACAAATCTACTTTGAAACCAAATTATACACCTCACAAATGGTTATGGGCTTAACAAAAATAAGATACCTGTACCATGTCAGATATAGAGTTGAAATGTATTCAATTTTAAGTTTGCATCCCAATATTACACATAAACATCAAGGAAGACTGAAATATAACAAAACTGTTTGACATAGAAACATTGAATTTTCACCATAAAAAAAAACATTTTTTATACATTATGAAATTATGAGAAATATTCATAATATTCCACCCATGAGGCCAAAGAAGGCGCTTTTGGTCATTGACTGCAGGAAAGGGCTACAGGCCCAATGCAGCCGTTTTATATTTGTATCAAATCATTTCTGGGTAACAATTAAGTACCTTACTGTAATGGTTTTCCATTAAAATGGTCAAAAGACAGAAACATTTATTTTTTAATTGACAAACAAAAAGATTCTCATGCAAGAATTTTGCTAGGACTGTCTGAGAGTGGTCTGAGTGGGGAAGGGGAAACTGAAAACTAGCTGTTATTGAAAGAGAGGTTTGGAACTATTTGTCAAACTTAAGCCATGCAACACCTGCCAAGTAGGTCTTGTGTAGATTGTATTTTCATGTATTTTTTATTCAAAATTATTTTTCTACAGGACTTCACAAAAAGCACACCACAAAAACAAAACACCCACTTATAGAAAACATTCTAATGTGATCACCATATGTTTTCCAAATTCTGTCAAATGATTTTGGTTTTTGTTTCATATTTACATTTCTTAACAGATGTAATCATGGAGATTGATATAAATTCATAGACACAATGAAATGGTAGCACATACATTATCCCAAAATGGTGTCAGTTTATCACAGGACCACATCATACTGTATGCACTAGGGTTTCTTTGTGCTTATTGCATCTCTAACAGAGATGTGACATTTCTCGGTGCATTCTGACAGGAATGTAGTAAGTCCTAAGAGTTATGTTGAAATGCAGTAGTTTATGTCTTAGGTAGAAGGAGCGGGTATGAACATTTTCACATCTCTGTGACCAAATGTTCTCTTCAATTTCTTCCTTTAGATCTGTTTTCCTTTTAGGTTCTGAACCACCAGGCAGAGTTTCAATCAAACCTTGATATAACTTGGTAATTAACTTCTTTGGCGTAGCAACTTCTTTCAGTATTTTTCATATGCTTGATCTTTAGGTTAATCCAGAGTTGTAGGAATTAAAACAAAATTGCCCTTGGATAATCTCAATCTTTATTGTAATTGATTGAATGACAGCAGAGATCCATCATTGTACACATGTTCAAAATTCATGATGCCACTTTGGAGCCAAGACTTAAAGGTGTTGCCATTAAACACTGGAGGTAGGGTTGGGTTATTCCAAATAGGGGTGCCTGAAGATATTGGTTCTTTCCACCTCATGAATTTATGTACATTTTCTTCAATGCCTTAGACACGAAGTAGTGAGTATATTTTAGATAAGTTATTACATTTATGGCTTTGATACTCTTCCATGCACAAGAATTGTCTGCTGTCTATTGTTTAAGTGAATGCAGTTGTGCAGCCCAGTAATACATCTTCATCTGAGGTAGTCCAATATCTACAGCTTTATAGGGTAAGTGTATATTGTACTGTATTTTCAACCAGCAACTATCATGAAATAACACAGATCAAAATGTCCCACTTGTATAGTGATAAGTTTCTATTGTACAATATGATACAAAACACAGGGGGGAAAAACACATTTTGACTGCACTGGGCCTTACAAGTGTTTCTCTAATGCAAATCAATGGAGGTTTTTTTATAAATATTTATTGTTGTTGCATAGAGAAGAGATCGTGTGAAAGACAGAAATAGAGTGTGTCAGATTCAAACTCACACTGTCACTGGCAAACATGTGTGCTGTAGGCTGCTGCACAGACCCCTAGACCACCCAGGCCACATGCATATCAATGCTAAAGATTTACTCTAATACATTTTTATAATGCATTGGTATTCACCAAAATCACTGGACTATTTGTTTCTTTGCTCTTGTGCAAGTCTAAGCTGAGTTCAAAATAATCTCAAATGAATAAACCAATAAATGCAATATCTCTCATTCCATATACAGTGGGGCAAAAAAAGTAATTAGTCAGCCACCAATTGTGCAAGTTCTCCAACTTAAAAAGATGAAAGAGGCCTGTCATTTTCATCATAGGTACACTTCAACTATGACAGACAAAATGAGAAAAAAAATACAGAAATCACATTGTAGGATTTTTAAGGATCACAAACATCTCAAGGATGATCAATGGAAACAGGATTGTTGCGTTGTTTCACAGCGCCTCTCTTTTTTCTAAAGATCTAATTTAACTTTACTGTATATAAATATGCATATGAAAAGTGAAATATTTTGTTGTTGTCTCTTGGTGCCTTTACAATATTAGACTTTTTATTTTAATCTTAATGTAATAGTATCTTATATTGTTCTTGACTATAACTGTTCTGTACTCTGTCATGAATTTTATGTTTTATGTGGACCCCAGGAAGGGTAACTGCTGCATGTGCAACAGCTAATGGGGATCCTAATAAACTAAACTAAACCAAGCATATGACTGATTACATGCTGTGAAATATTTAAAAGATACTGTATATATACTATACCAGTCAAAAGTTAGTAAACACCTACTCATTAAAAGGGTTTTTCTTTATTTTTAAAATAATAGTAAGACATCGACACTATGCATAACACAAATGGAATCATGTAGTAACCAAAAAAGTGTTTTTTGGCGCATGAACTGCTAGCGGGACAACTACGACAACATCGGGAGAAATTGCAGAGCACGAAATTCAAAATACAACAATCGTAATATTAAACACTTGAAAATACAAGTGTCATACATCATTTAAAAGCTTCACTTCTTGTTAATCCAACCGCGTTGTCAGATTTCAAAAAGGCTTTACCGCGAATGCATACCATGTGATTATCTGAGGAGAGTGGCCCCCACACCAAAATACTTTTTCAACCAGCACAGGCGTCACAAAATCACAAATAGCGATTCAATGTATTACTTAATTTTGAAGATCTTCCTCTGCTTGCAATCCCAAAACACTGAGGCTAGGAAACACGGTCACCACCGATAAATCCATGATTATCGAAAACTTCAACAAGCATTTCTCAACGGCTGGCCATGCCTTCCTCCTGGCTACTCCAACCTCGGCCAACAGCCGCAGCTAACCCCCGCAGCTACTCGCCCAAGCCTCTCCAGGTTTTCCTTTACCCAAATCCAGATAGCAGATGTTCTGAAAGAGCTGCAAAACCTGAACATGTACAAATCAGCTGGGCTTGACAATCTGGACCCTCTATTTCTGAAACTATCCGCCGCCATTGTCGCAACCCCTATTACCAGCCTGTTCAACCTCTCTTTCATATCGTCTGAGATCCCCAAGCATTGGAAAGCTGCCGCAGTCATCCCCCTCTTCAAAGGGGGAGACACCCTGGACCCAAACTGTTTCAGACCTATATCCATCCTGCCCTGCCTATCTAAGGTCTTCGAAAGCCAAGTCAACAAACAGGTCACTGACCATCTCGAATCCCACCGTACCTTCTCCGCTGTGCAATCTGGTTTCCGAGCCGGTTACGGGTGCACCTCAGCCACGCTCAAGGTACTAAACGATATCATAACCGCCATCGATAAAAGACAGAACTGTGCAGCCGTCTTCATCGACCTGGCCAAGGCTTTCGACTCTGTCAATCACCATATTCTTATCGGCAGACTCAGTAGACTCGGTTTTTCTAATGACTGCCTTGCCTGGTTCACCAACTACTTTGCAGACAGAGTTCAGTGTGTCAAATCGGAGGGCATGTTGTCCGGTCCTCTGACAGTCTCTATGGGGGTGCCACAGGGTTCAATTCTCGGGCCGACTCTTCTCTGTATACATCAATGATCTTGCTCTTGCTGCGGGCGATTCCCTGATCCACCTCTACGCAGACGACACCATTCTGTATACTTCCGGCCCTTCCTTGGACACTGTGCTATCTAACCTCCAAACGAGCTTCAACGCCATACAACACTCCTTCCGTGGCCTCCAACTGCTCTTAAACGCTAGTAAAACCAAATGCATGCTTTTCAACCGTTCGCTACCTGCACCCGCACGCCCGACTAGCATCACCACCCTGGATGGATCCGACCTAGAATATGTGGACATCTATAAGTCCATAGGTGTCTGGCTAGACTGTAAACTCTCCTTCCAGACTCATATCAAACATCTCCAATCTAAAATCAATTCTAGAGTCGGCTTTCTATTCCGCAACAAAGCCTCCTTCACTCACGCCGCCAAACTTACCCTAGTAAAACTGACTATCCTACCGATCCTCGACTTCATCTACAAAATAGCTTCCAATACTCTACTCAGCAAACTGGATGCAGTTTATCACAGTGCCATCCATTTTGTTACTAAAGCACCTTATACCACCCACCACTGCGACCTGTATGCTCTAGTCGGCTGGCCCTCGCTACATATTCGTCGCCAGACCCACTGGCTCCAGGTCATCTACAAGTCCATGCTAGGTAAAGCTCCGCCTTATCTCAGTTCACTGGTCACGATGGCAACACCCACCCGTAGCACGCGCTCCAGCAGGTGTATCTCACTGATCATCCCTAAAGCCAACACCTCATTTGGCCACCTTTCGTTCCAGTTCTCTGCTGCCTGTGACTGGAACGAATTGCAAAAATCGCTGAAGTTGGAGACTTTTTATCTCCCTCACCAACTTCAAACATCTGCTATCTGAGCAGCTAACCGATCGCTGCAGCTGTACATAGTCTATCGGTAAATAGCTCACCCAATTTACCTACCTCATCCCCATATTTATTTACTTTTCTGCTCTTTTGCACACCAGTATCTCTACCTGTACATGATCATCTGATCATTTATCACTCCAGTGTTAATCTGCAAAAATTGTAATTAGTCGCCTACCTCCTCATGCCTTTTGCACACAATGTATATAGACTCTTTAAAAAAAAATTCTACTGTGTTATTGACTTGTTAATTGTTTACTCCACGTGTAACTCTGTGTTGTCTGTTCACACTGCTATGCTTTATCTTGGCCAGGTCGCAGTTGGAAATGAGAACTTGTTCTCAACTAGCCTACCTGGTTAAATAAAGGTGAAATAAAACAGTTAATTTAAAAAATGGTCCCAGCTACACAATGAATGGTCGTTTTGTTCGATAAAGACCTTCTTTATATCCAAAGAAGTCTGTTTAGTTGGCGCCAATGATCTCAGTAATCCACTCTTTCAACATGCATACAAATGAATCCAAAAAGTTACCAGTAAAGTTTGTCCAAACAAGTCAAACGATGTTTCTAATTAATCCTCAGGTACTCTAATATTTAAGAAGGAGAATCGTATGTTCAATAGGGAAAATAAATAACAAATAGCGCTCACCTCATTCACGCACCAACAAGACCACTTTTCTAATGAGAGACACCTTGTAGTTCTTCCAACTACTTGTTCATTTTTCAAAAACAAGCCCAAAACCCTTTCTAAAGACTTTTGACATCTAGTGGAAGCCAAAGGAACTGCCATCTTTGTCCTATCTATCTGTATTTCCCATAGGCAAGCACTGAAATGGCCTGTGATCTAAAAAAAAGCAGTATGCTAATGAAGTTAACCTCTACGGGATCAGTGTCACCCCCACAGGACGGTTGAGCTAATGTGCGCTAATGTGATTAGCATTAGGTTGTAAGTAACAAGAGCATTTCCCAGGACATAGATATATCTGATATGGGCAGAAAGCTTACATTCTTGTTAATCTAACTGCACTGTCCATTTTAGAGTAGCTATTACAGTGAAACAATACCATGCTATTGTTTGAGGAGAGTGCACAGTTATGAACTTGAAAATGTATTAATAAACCAATTATGCACATTTTGGCCGACTTGATGCAACTTTTTGAACAGAAATGCAATGTTTCATTCGATCCGTCTAAAACTTTGTACATACACTGCTTCCATCTAGTGGCCAAAATCTCAAATGCACCTAAACTGGAATAATAAATTGTGGCCTTTTTTCTTGCATTTAAAAAATGATGTGTTATATTCTCATACATTAATTTCACATTACCACAAACTTCAAAGTGTTTCCTTTCATATGGTGTCAATAATATGCGTATCCTTGCTTCAGGTCCTTTGTCATTTTGGGCGGGAATTGAAAAAAACAGTCCAAGAGGTTTTAAATTTTAGAATTTAGATTCTTCAAAGTAGTCATCATTTGCCTTGATGACAGCTTTGCACAATCTTGGCTTTGGCTGAAGTAATTGAAGTGTTACCCACATAGTTACCCACATGTCCCCCGAAATATGGCCGCCTTTGCCCCTGGAGAATGAATCATAAAGGTACAGTCAAACACTTTTAATGGAAATAAAAAAAGGCAGCATTGTGTTCTTCGGAAACCGGCTCAATAGACAGCTTCATAATTTCCAGCATAATTGGTGGTTCCTTTCCTCTTGAGGATTTCAATTTGACCATTATTTAACCATGCAGAGTTAGTTTTGTATGGTGCCTTTGGCTACAGATGGCAGAGGGATGGATAAACACAATATGTGGGCAGACTTTTGTTATTCATCTCTAGCTTCTGTCTTTAAGGACCTATTTCCATGCAGGGAAAAACTGGACACAACGTTTATTTCTCCTGTGATGCCAGGAGAGACATGATCATATGCTTGCAGTTAACGCAATTCAATAACTCCCCAGACTATTTTCACAACCCTCATGGACATACCTGTGCTGCAATGGTTTTCGGAGATCTTTTTATGCTAGAACATTATGAATTTAATTTAAGCAGGTTTCTACAACAAAACAAACACAATAGCACCAGCGAGATTGTGTGAAATCACAAATGATGTTTTTCTCTATTCTATTTTAATTCATTTTGCTTTTCATGAATATGTATTGATGTTGTCCCAAGTTTATGCATGGAACACTATCAAACATCTTTCCACTGTATATCTTGTAACTCCAGAGTCATCCGCTGTGTTTTCTTTCAATCGGTGCAATCGATGAACGAGTCAACTCTGAAGAGAGATCCGTTCGACAAGAAGTAAAGTTTTTCTTCGGGTCAAAGTGCTTGAGATGCCAAAGTCGTAACCGATTTCCATGTTAGTCATGTTTACAGATCAACTAAATTATGCAAACAGCTTGTAGGCTTTTACCTAACTGGAATAAATGACAACATAATTTATTGCATTTTTTTCAGGGAGCTTTATCTCAAGCTGCTAAGAGTATATATAGATGTGTACAGAATCCAGGCAAAGTAGCCTAGACTCTTCTTTATGCCATCTCTGAAAGCAGAACAACGTACAGTACCGGTCAAAAGTTTGGACACACCTGCTCATTCAAGGGATCTTCTTTATTTTGACTATTTTCTACATTGTAGAATAATAGTGAAGACATCAACACTATGAAATAACACATGTGGAAACATGTAGTTACCAAAGAAGTGTTAAACAAATATATTTATATATTTTATATTTGAGATTCTTCAAATATCCACCCTAAAATGAATTTGAACAAACACTGCTATTTCTCTAAAATAATTTCAGGTTGCCTGTGATCTGCCAACCTTCCTATTGTGATCTTAATTTCACTCGCTGTGTCTCTTCTTCCTCGTTCCTTTCCCAAACTCCTACACAAATGTGTGTGTGCCACTTTGAAATAATGGGCGATACAAAGTTTGGCAAACCCAACGATAGAACACCATATTGGCACCACACTTGTTAGCACACCCATAGGAATAAATTGCAACTTTCACGTTGAAAACTTGTTTGCAATAATTGAAATATGAAATTACAGCAAGTTCAGTGCCATTCCCAAATATTAAATGGGTTGTCTTTAAGAATACTCAATTCTCAACACTCAATTCACACACAATCATACAACACAATATATAGAGAACGTATTAATGATAGTATCAAAGTGTTGAGCTAGGAAAATAATAATAAGGTTAGAGTTTTAGAATTCATGGCGTCCATATTAGGACAACCTCAAGTCCTGCTGAGACTGAGGCTGCCTTAACATGGACACCATAGTCTGTCCACACCTGTTGAGGATGTCCTAAAATGGACACCGCAGATTGGCACACCTTGAACATTATTAAATGCTCGTCCACAATATGCACCTGTCTCCAACATTGCAAGTACAGTATATTCAAAACCTTTGCCACTCTTTGTCCCTATGCCATCCCTAAACATAGGCTGAGGTAAATCTTCTAGGATCACTGTGAGAAATTATATTCACGGTAAAAAATAAACAGCCCTCAAAAGCAGATGATAAGCAGCTTGACAGGTGTCTTGCTCAACATAATCTCAGTTGATATGCTGAATCTCTCAAAGTCGTTAGAAGCTTGCCTTAACCAAGAAAATAAAATATCACAAAGAGTTGATTAAACTATATTGTGAGACTGGCAGCACCCTTTTAAAACCGAACAGGCCCACAAGTGGAGCTGAGAAAACAAAGATAGAGAACTAGAGAGGTAGCTGTTGTTACACTTTACAGTATCCGTCTGGCATTCTTCTAATAACAAGTTTGGACATTCTAGAAAATAATCGGTCCAACCAGCATCCTCTAAACCAGGGGTCTCCAACAGGTCGATCGTAAGCAACCAGTACCACACAGCCCACCAATTAGTAGCTCGCCAAACAATTCTCACAAGCATCAGAAACCGCAAGCTCCCGGCTACAATCACGCAACAATGACATTATCCCACCCCTGGTTAGCGACTATTGGGTTAAAAAGCCAAACCTAACACATTATCTGCCAATTAATTTCCAGCAATATTGCCCCTGTCTGTCTGTGTTGTGTGCACATTTGTCTATCACTCTGTGTGTAACCACTTGATGTGATAACCGTCTTGTGGGTTGACAGACATGCTTTTCCCAAAACCATCTCAATGAAATGTTAACTGGAAGTAGGCTTGCCTGGCATAAGTATATCATGAGTAAGTATACCATTTGTATCTCTTATTTGTTATTTGCAAACACTGCCATGAAAGGAGCAACAGCAGGACAGAACCATCGCTAGACCGGCACATTAGACGGGACATTCCTCAGTAGCTAGATGCATAAAGGTCCAGATGCGTAATTAAAGGGGAATTACACTCAATCTGAATCTGTTTGTTTTCTTCCAGACCTAAAAAAATTGTCTTCTGAAGTGATTTAAGCATTGACATTGACTCAGAACATCAAATTTCATTGTTTCTCTATGAACAATTATAATTTTGAAAATGAAAAACTCTCAAACCAGGAGAAATATAACTGATAAAACTGAATTTAGGGGAAGGAAGAAATCACAGATTTTATAAGGTCCCCTAAGAGTGGCTTATTATCCATTATTTTACCAGGTCTATTGACAGAAAACATAGAGCACTACTTTCTGTTGTACGCTAAGGACCCGGGGAAGTGTTGCAGGGGAGAGGGCAAGAATGTGCCTATTTGAATTCTAGAAATAAATGTGTAGCTCGCGACATGTTGCATTTTTTAATAGTAGCTCTCATACTAGTGAAGGTTAGAGACCCCTGCTCTAATCTAGGGCCACTTAAAGGGGCTAAAATGGGATCAATTCTAAAATGGCCGAACTCTCTAATACTATATATGGTGCTTATGTTCAGGTTGAACATGAAAATCCACATAGCTAGTTTGGATTTGCCTAGTCTTCGGATTGGTTGAAGATTGTATAAATCACTGACAGATTATTTTGGAATGATGCCCCCAATTACAGATGTAGCACAAACAGTTTCAACTTGTGAAGTGAAATTGAACTGTTCATTTTGGATCCAGGCTAAAGGAGAGGCTCATATTTATCCATGCACTGTGGTGGGTAAACATTATTAGCAGATTGTTGGACTACGGTTCAGCTCCCATGATGAGTAATGGTAGGCTGAATTATGATGCAACAAGCATGCATTTACAGTCAGGTCCAAAATTATTGGCATCATTGATAAAGATGCGCAAAAAAAGACTGTATAATGTAAATAATACAATACTGAGCTATACTATATGCAAAAAAATTGTAAATTATATTATTTTATGCTAATACAATTGCTCAGAGAGAGAGATTTTGTTTAACAAGTAATACTAATACAAAAACGCCTCAAAAAGATAGAGGTCAAACTTATTTGCACCCCTGTTTTCAATGCCTTTCGATACCTCACCTTGCCAGAATAATGGCAATAAGCCTTTTTCTAAAATGTTTTATGAGATTGAGAGTGATCTTAGACCATTCCTTCGTACAAAATCTTTCCAGATATTTGATATCCTGAGTGTTCGCTTATGGAATGCCCTCTTCAATTAAATCGCAGCTTTTCAATGGGTTTTAAGTTCGGCGACTGAGATGGCCATTGAAAAATGTTGTCTTTTTGTTCAATTAACCATTTCTTTGTGGATATTGATGTGTGCTTTGGGTTACTGTCTTGCTGGAAGATCCACTTGTAGCCAAATTTCAGCCTCCTGGCAGAGGCAACCAGGTTGGTTGTTGGCTAAAATATCTTGGTACTGGGTAAAGTTCAAAATACCGTTGGCGTGGCCAAAGATCTATATTTTCATGTCATCTGACCATAGAACAGGTTCAGATCCAAGTGCCCCTGGCATTTAGAGAACTCCAGGAATTTACATTTGTTAGACGACATGAAAATAGAGCTCTTTTGCCACACACATCAGTGGTGGGTTTTGCGTTGAAAGAAATATGCATATGCAGAAAATAACCCCATATCTATTGTGAAATATGGTCGTAGATATGATGTTATGGGGTATTTAGCTTACACTGGTCCTGGGGCCCTTGATAATGGTCCAATGCAGATGTTTTTATCTCAATATCAAATCATTCCTGGGTAACAATTAAGTACCTTACTGTGATTATTTTCAATTAAAATGGTCAAAAATAAACAAAAATAGCTTCTTAGCAAAGAGCAATTTCTCAAGCAAGAATTTTGCAAGGACTGTCTGTGAGTGGTCTGAGTGGGGAGGGGGAAACTGAAAACTAGCTGTTACTGCCAGAGAGGTTTGGAACTGTTTCTTATTGGTCTATAAACTAATTTACCGCTTATGAGGTCACTAGGCAGGCCAAAACATACAGTTATGAATATAACTGCTGTTCCCTGAAGGAGGAAATTAGGTACTGTACTATGGGGAGTCTATGGGGAGTCACAGACCAATCACATTCACCCGAAGAAAACAAAAAACATGCCCAACAGGCCAATGAATGCAGAGCCCGACCTTAGAAGCCCCTCCATCCTGGCTATAACACTGAGGCTCCCATTCATTTCCTCAATTCAGTACCGCTCTTCAGCAAAGCCCAAACACCCTGATGGCGCGTGGCCAAATATGTTATACCTTGTTCCCTCCTTCTGGGAACAATAGTTCCCTTTTAGGCGCTCACTCGGTTTAACATAGTCGTAGATAAACAGGTTAATGGCAAGCCCTACATGTTTTTTTCAAAACTCTCATGGAATGTCGGCCTACATTGAGCACCACACATTGGCTGCTATTGTAAGCTGAATTAGAAAAGCTATTTCCATGTTAAAATGTTATGGGATGCACTTTTCTCCATTGTTTTTCATGGTAGGCCTACATTATGATCAAATAGCCACAGTAGCCTACTTGACCACTGTCTGAAACTGTCCGTGGGGCGACAGACAATTGGCCTACCGTTGTCCGGTTTAGGGAGGGCTTGGTTGGTAGGGATGTCCTTGTCTCATCGCGCAGCAGCGACTCCTGTGGCAGGCGGGGTGCAGTGTGCACTAACCAAGGTTGCCAGGTGCACGGTGTTTCCTCCGGCTGGCTTCCGGGTTGGATGCGCGCTGTGTTAAGAAGCAGTGCGGCTTGGTTGGGTTGTGTATCAGAGGACGCATGACTTTCAACCTTTGTCTCTCCCGAGCCCGTACGGGAGTTGTAGCGATGAGACAAGATAGTAGCTACTACAACAATTGGACACCACGAAATTGGGGAGAAAAAGGGCTCGGGTCAAGAATTTCAGTCCTTGAAAATTACCAGTAATCTAATATCCCCTATTCTAATGGGCTTTTCCAACAACAAAGTGTCTGAGCCACACTTTGATTGGATAATCTATGCCTATTCAGCAAAGTTCACAATAATTGCAAGCCAATTCATTTTTGATAGACAAATGAGTTAATGTATTCATCGGCTTTTACTCCCTTAACTTGAATGTAGTTGCTTGGCACTCATGGTAACAGCAGTCTCTCCCTCTCGCACACACTCACTCTCAACCTCTCTGACAACTCCAAAAACTTTATCAGTACAATCCTTGTCTTTCTCATAAGCATAATTCAGCTTCCATTGTACATAATCAGTGGTCATCTCGCTCAGCGAGTGTTCCAAAGTACCAAGATTTCTTATTCAAACAGATGACTCTCTTCGCCAAAAGAAAAAGAGCGAGAGAAAACAAAAATACAATTCTCCATTGAGTGACACTTCAATTAGCCTCCTGTCCTCCCCAGCGCTAATAGTCAGATGGGCATGCGATGCGGGGACAGGGCAGGTCATTTAAACATCTTTAAAACTCGTAAGGTTTACTCAAGGCCAATGATTACGGATCTGCCTCCCTGACAGGTGGCCAGAGCTTGTTCCCCATCCCCCCCTAGAAATAAACATATTCTCTGTCTAATTGCAAAGCCCAAGTGATTGCACACAATGAAAAACATTCACTGTGGCCTCGCTGTAGCCCAAGCTTTCTATTCCATGAGTTGGATAACACATGGCTGGATTCCCTGGCTGCATCCTAAATGGCACCCTATTCCCTGGTCAGGACCCTGGTCAAAAGTACACTATTAAGGAAATAGAGTGCCATTGGAGACACAACCCCCCTCTCTCTCACACAGCTCAGCACAGGGTCTCTCTAGCAGATCACAGGGTCTCTCTAGTGCTTCTGTTGTGTGTCAAAGTCATACCCTGACAAGCCTCAACACTGTAGTTTAAAAAGGTCTAGACATATAAAGTGGCATTGTGGGCCCCCATCACTTCAGGTTCGCCCCCATTTGTTATTTTCTTTTCATGTGCCGACTCCTCTCTCCCCTTTCAAAGCAACAGGAAGGCTGTCAATGCCTGCCAATGCACGTCTACAGTGTTTTAGTTCCCTCCATACAGGTGTACTGAGCTTCTGACTGTACCAATACTGAGTTGTGCAGGAAAAACCAAATGGAACACTTGCGTTGAGAAGGAAAGGCTTCCTTGCTGCTTTGCTTAGACAACCCCTATCCACCATACAATCTGAATTTGAGAGGTTTTTCACATTTTCCTCTCACAAGTAGAGGAATAAATATAAACATTTCATAACTTTTCTGAAATGTTGACTGAAAATGTAATGACCAAATTGAGATGCTTCTGTAGGAAATAATACCACATAAGTAATATCAGGAACTGCCTAATGTTATTGTTCATCATTCTGTTTTGGAGACGAGGTTACAATATGCCATCACACCTTAGCTGATCTCATCACATCCAATGTGTGGTGACCTTATAATGATGAATTTCCATAGCAATGACCACTCCAGTACTCCTCTGAATTATTGATATATTTCACACCATAGTTCTACATGGACTAGAAACCTAAATGGCACAGTCTCACCTTTCTGTAATCTGGCTGGCAGACATAACGGGGTTGACAGAGTGGTGTGCCAGAGCATTACAAGTTGTAAAAGCCATAGTGAGACAAATGAGATTATACTTTTAGTGAACAATGCGTTGGACTTCAGGAAACAGCAGAGGGAGCACCCCCCCATCCACATCGACGGGACAGTAGTGGAGAAGGTGGAAAGTTGTATGTTCCTCGGCGTACACATCACAGACAAACTGAAATGGTCCACCCACACAGACAGCGTGGTGAAGAAGGCGCAACAGCGCCTCTTCAACCTCAGGAGGCTGGAGAAATTTGTCTTGTCACCTAAAATACTCACACACTTTTACAGATGCACAATCGAGAGCATCCTGTCAGGCTGTATCAACGCCTGGTACAGCAACTGCACCGCTCTCCAGAGGGTCTACACAATGCATCACGAGTGGCAAACTACCTGCCCTCCAGGACACCTAAAGCACCCGATGTCACAGGAAAGCCAAAAAGATCATCAAGGACAACAACCACCCGAGCCACTGCCTGTTCACTCTGCTTTCATCCAGAAGGCGAGGTCAGTACAGGTGCATCAAAGCTGGGACCGAGAGACTGAAAAACAGCTTCTATCTCAAGGCCATCAGACTGTTAAATAGCCATCACTAACATAGAGAGGCTGCTGCCGACATACAGACTCAAATCTCTGGCCACTTAAATAAATGGACTTATTAATAAAGGAATCACTCGTCACATTAAATAATGGCACTTTAATAATGTTTTCATATCCTACATTTTTCATCTCATATGTATATACTGTATTCTATGCCATCTACTGCCGCACGGCCTTCGCTCATATGTACTGTATTCTATACCATCTACTGCCGCACGGCCATCACTCATCCATACATATTCTTATTCATCCCTTTACATTTGTGTGTATAAGGTAGTTGTACATTTGTTAGATTACTTGTTAGATATTACTGCATTGTTGCAACTAGAAGCACAAGCAAGCTACATTTGCATTAACATCTGCTAACCATGTGTATGTGACCAATAACATTTGTTTGGATTTGGTAATGACCAGGGTTAGGGTAAATTGCATTTCAAAGTTTACTGAAATTCTCATTTCAATTCCAGATGTTTTCAGTGCTTGTACATGAAGAGAATTGGAATGGAATGTGAATTTCCGATTGTTCCTGAATTGACTAAATTTAAACGGAATTTAACCCTGGTAGCAATTCCATATATCATGTCGTTACTGTTAATACTGGGGGGTGTCAAAGCCGAACTCTGATTGAAATTGTAAACTGGGTGGTTTGATCCCTGAATGCTGACTGACTGACAGCTGTGGTATATCAGACCGTATACCATTGATATGACAAAACATGTATTTTTACTGCTCTAATTACATTGATAACTGGTTTATAATAGCAATAAGTCACCTCTGGGTTTGTGGTATATTGTCAATATACCACGGCTAAGGGCTGTGTCCAGGCACTCCGCGTTGCGTCAAGCTTAAGACCAGTCCTTAGCCGTGGTATATTTGCCATATACCACACGGGCCTCATTGCTTAACCGAACTCTGATTGACATCAATGCACGATTCCCACAGGAGTTCAAGTTACTTGTCTGTAGTTAGCGATCAGTCTTAAAGGGGCAGTTCAGTATTTTACAATTTAATGTTAGAAGGTTCCTAAATCTGAAAGTAGTCTATGGGCCAGCAGGAACCACTTAATATTAAGTTGTAAAATTCTGAACTTTCCCATCAAGTAAGTGGTAGAGGGATGCAAAGGACACCAGTGATGACATATATACAGTAAGTGTAGCCTACTGAGTTCAAAGAAATGTCAATGGTCCAAACTCCCAAGTTCTATTCATATCTGAGTGTGATTTTCTAATTTTCCACTCTTGAAATAATATTACCCCTGTGGCTCAGTTGCTTGAATATGGCGCTTGAAAAGGCAGGGTTGTGGGTTTGAGTCCCATGGGGGACCAGTATGAAACAAATTGAAAATATATGCACTCACTACTGTAAGAAACTCTGGATAAGAGCATCTGCTAAATTACTTAAATGTTAAATGAGGCACCACAAATACCTAAGGATTTTTTTATTATTTTATTTTTTTACTTGGTACTTCGAATGATTCAAGTTGTCTCTGCAAATTTTATTGTGTGTAAGCGCTGCTTTTCAAGGCGCCACAATTTGAGCAAACACCTGATAAACAAAGGGAGGCATATGGTTCCCTTATGGGGATAGAAATAACATAATACAACATAAATGGAATTTGCTATTGTTTCCTTTAAACATTACTTTATTGAGCTGTCATCCCATGATGCAAAAATTGTCATTGGAAAATGAAAGTGGACTGACAGCTTTAGGACAGGGAGCAATGTGGGATTCAAACAACAACAAAGCAGTCACCCTAACACTTTTGTTTTGTAAACAGCTGAGGGATGGGGCTGGAGAAATGTAACCACTCAAGTGTTTGTTTCAATTGATTGACAATGTAGGAGAGCTACTCTGCAGATTAGCGCTACAGGAAAATAACTAGCCGGCTGGTCATATTTGCACCTGTAAGCAGGAACTGTAGCCTGTTAGCTTGCAAGAAAGCACCCTCCCGTTTAGCATGCCATTGGTCGATAACTACTGTGGGACCTATTCTCCTAAAAGGGTTTATTATGATTCCGCTGATGTGAAAGCTACTGTACAGCCTCTCTCGCTGAATCATTCCTAACAACTTTAAGGGAAAAAGATTAGGCTCAAAGTAAAATAGCTGTCCTATTTAAAAAATTCTGGTTCAACAGTTTTTTAAATGAACCGAAATGCTTATGCAGTTCAATAAGAAGATTGTTTCCCCATTGAGACACATTCCTGAACTTTCAGAATGCACTCATTGACTTAAATAAATCAATTGGAAATTTTAACAGGGAGAAATGGAAAAATAAGCACATTAATATCTGAACTCGACACTGAATGCTCACATTTTTGCATATGCACGTTTGATAAATGAGGCTCTCTGCGTCTAGCTATGACAGTTACTTCCAGCCTTGTCTTGGAGCCTGAAGCATCAATACAAACATAGACACAAAACGGAAGCGGAAAAAGAAGGGTGTGTGTGTGTGTGAGCCAAGAAAGCTTGAGGACAGCAGTAAATAAAACAGTCATCCCCTGACAGCTTTGATGGTTGGAGACTCACACACATGCAAAAACACACACACAAGTTTCAGCTTATGCCTTTTGTAAGTAAAGCCACACACAAGCACAAATTACAGATTGTTGCTTTGAAACAATTGATGACAGACAGCTTCAAATGCTTTTATAACTTTTACCCATAAAAAGATTAATTTGATTGTTGGAGATTGTGTAATAATCAAGGTAGAGGGGAACAGAATCACACTGTGCATCTAATCTTAGCCAATCAAGCACAGTAGTGAAATCCCAATATGCCAATCTCCCGCTCTTTAAAAAGTTATTCATGAAATCCCCACTCCCAGCACCTCACTCATTGCTATTGTTATTGGGACTTATATTAACATACAGAAGGCCCATCAAACATCTGGAACTAGATCCATTTCCCATTTGATGGTAACAGTGTACATTTTTGGAGAGTTTCATTCTAACACATTCTATACTGCTTTCATCAAGAACCCCTAGACCAGACTCACTGTCTCATTAAGCCCAATTCCTACCCTTCACAAAACATAATTCAATTACTACAAATAGCTACACAAAATGACCATCCTGCGTTGCAAACGTTTGCAGCCCCACAATTTCTTAGACTTCTTGTGTTGTGTACTTAATTAAGGTATAACTTTGGCTTTAAAGTGAACTGGAGCCTAGTTATCCTGTGGCTGTCTATGTAGGTCTTCTACTAGATGGAGTTGGACTCTAAAAGCTTCCTAGTTGTGTGTTCTCTAGGCCCAAAATTTAATTTGTAACACTTTACATTAAGGTACCCTTCAGAAAGGTATTACATTTAATGCAACAATGTGAATATTTTTGTGGTTTCATTGACAAAGATGACGCACGCATTTGTATGACCAATTGGATTTACTTTCAAGTAAGACAATAAATGTGAATATATTGTACGTAATGGTAATAGAGGAGAGCAGGTGTATACATCTCCACATGGAGACTCCACAGTATACAGTAGTTTAAAACTGCAATATGTAACTTTTTGGGTGACCCAACCAAATTCACATAGAAATGTGAGTTATATATCTGTCATTCTCATTGAAAGCAAGTCCAAGAAGTAGTATATATATGTTCTATGTGCGCTATTTCTATGCTTTTCCGGTCATAAGTTTAGTTTTTGTGCCTTTTACTTCCATTGTTTTACACCAGCATCGAACGGCAGAAAATATATTTTTCACAGCGTTTTAGATGGTACAATGATTCTCTACACTATACTTGATTGTCTTGTCAAATAAACTGAAATTAGGTAAACTATCAGAATTTTAGCAACCAGGAAATTGCACCTGCACTGTGATAGTCTCAGAGGTCCGTTAAAAGCGCAGAGAGCATCATGAAGAACAAGGAAAACACCAGGCAGGTCCGAGATACTGTTGTGAAGAAGTTTAAAGCCGGATTTGGATACAAAAAGATTTCCCAAGCTTTAAACATCCCAAGGAGCACTGTGCAAGCGATAACATTGAAATAGAAGGAGTATCAGACCATTTCAAATCTACCAAGACCTGGCTGTCCCTCTAAACTTTCAGCTCATACAAGGAGAAGACTGATCAGAGATGCAGCCATGAGGCCCATGATCACTCTGGATGAACTGCAGAGATCTACAGCTGAGGTGGGAGACTCTGTCCATAGGACAAAAATCAGTCTATTATAGTCAGTATATTGCACAAATCTGGCCTTTATGGAAGAGTGGCAAGAAGAAAGCCATTTCTTAAAGATATCCATAAAAAGTGTCGTTTAAAGTTTGCCACAAGCCACCTGGGAGACACACCAAACATGTGGAAGAAGGTGCTCTGGTCAGATGAAACCAAAATTTAACTTTTTGGCAACAATGCAAAACGTCATGTTTGGCGTAAAAGCAACACAGCTCATCACCCTGAACACACCATCCCCACTGTCAAACATGGTGGTGGCAGCATCATGGTTTGGGCCTGCTTTTCTTCAGCAGGGACAGGGAAGATGGTTAAAATTGATGGGAAGATGGATGGAGCCAAATACAGGACCATTCTGGAAGAAAACCTGATGGAGTCTGCAAAAGACCTGAGACTGGGATGTAGATTTGTCTTCCAACAAGACAATGATCCAAAACATAAAGCAAAATCTACAATGGAATGGTTCAAAAATAAACATATCCAGGTGTTAGAATGGCCAAGTCAAAGTCCAGACCTGAATCCAATCGAGAATCTGTGGAAAGAACTGAAAACTGCTGTTCACAAATGCTCTCCATCCAACCTCACTGAGCTCGAGCTGTTTTGCAAGGAGGAATGGGAAAAAATGTCATTCTCTCGATGTGCAAAACTGATAGAGACATACCCCAAGCGACTTACAGCTGTAATCGCAGCAAAAGGTGGTGCTACAAAGTATTAACTTAAGGGGGCTGAATAATTTTGCACGCCCAATTTTTCAGTTTTTGATTTGTTAAAAAAGTTTGAAATATCCAATAAATGTCGTTCCACGTCATGATTGTGTCCCACTTGTTGTTGATTCTTCACAAAAAAATACAGTTTTATATCTTTATGTTTGAAGCCTGAAATGTGGCAAAAGGTCGCAAAGTTCAAGGGGGCCGAATACTTTCGCAAGGCACTGTATATCCATTGGTTCTTGAAGAATAAAACTTAGAAATACCTCATGAGCTGAGTTGAACTGCTTCAGAATCCAAAATATAAGCTTGTTTTATTCCTTTGTTTGTAAACAATGTCATTGTAAACAAACACTGTATAGCAGGGGTTGGAAACAGGCGGCCGTGGGCCAAAATTAGCCTGTGAGTGATTTTTAAACCCCATTTTTTCGTTGTAAAAAAGACAAAAATCTAGGAATTCTGCAAAATGTTGATTTAATTTAGGAAGTTTGTTCCCTAGTATTCCCACGAATAAAAAAGAGACTTGATCATGTCTCAATGTAATCAAGGAATACAATTAGTTTAATTTTCAAATATAATCTCTTTTTGGGATTGTGGTCAATTTGTAGTGCACAAACTACTAGAATTATGTTCCAGCCCCCCACCATCCCCCCCAAACAAAAAACATCGGCCCACGGTTGAATCTAGTTGCCTATCCCCTGCTGTATAGCCTCAAAACATGGTTAAACTGATCATTTTGATATCATACATAGTCAGTCCTTGCATCCAAAGCTCTGTCTATGAATTTGAGAGTGGTTACATTTCTCCAGCCCCACCCCTTAGCTGTTTACCAAAACAGTGGCGCGGTGTACACTTTGTTATTGTTTGAATTGCAGATGATCCTTTTAAAGACATGTTCATGTTTCATAAAAGGACTCTTTCTGATTAAAGCCGACAGTATGTGTCTGTTTGATTGGTGGGTGCACATGAGAATAGATATACATGGCGTGGGATATTGTGGAGCAATACATCAATTATGAAGAATGTAAACATGGATGGATACAAATCCATAGGGCCTCAAAGTCACAAAACAATGCAAGACCAATAACGTGAGTCTAAATCAGTTGAATTCAGACATTGTTGCCATGGTTTTTCAGTGTTTTTTATTTTCTTCAGATTATCAATGTGTTTTCTTAAAGGTGTACCATTAAACAATTTTGTAAATGGCAGTGTCACTGAACTGTAATGTTCCCTTGTTTAACAGTATAATCAATAATAGGATGTGTTATTTAGGCTTGTAACGGCTTTCTTCTTCCTCTTCTGAGAAGGAGTAGTAGGAAGGATCGGAGGACCAAAATGCAGCATGGTGTGTATCCATAATGTAATTTCATGAGAATGAATACAGAATACAGAAAGAACAAGATAAACTAAATGAAAACCGAAACAGTCCCGAATGGTGCAAACACTGAAACGGAAAATAATCACCCACTAGACACAGGTGGGAAAATGCTACCTAAGCAGGATTCTCAATCAGAGACAACTAACGCTAACGACACCTGCCTCTGATTGAGAACCATACCAGGCCAAACACAAAAACACCACATAGAAAAAGGAACATAGACAACCCACCCAACTTGGAAAGGCGATTCCGGCAGCACCGGAGTAACGGACGGCTCTGGCTGCTCCCGACTGACCGGCGGCTCTGGCAGCTCCCGACTGACCGGCGGATCTGGCAGCTCCCGACTGACCGGTGGCTCTGGCAGCTCCCGACTGGCGGGCGGCTCTGGCAGCTCAGGACACACAGGAGACTCTGGCAGCTCAGGAAAGACGGGAGACTCTGGCAGCTCAGGACAGACGGGAGACTCTGGCAGCTCAGGACAGATTACAGACTCTGGCAGCTCAGGACAGATGGGAGACTCTGGCAGCTCAGGACAGGAGGGAGACTCTGGCAGCTCTGGACAGGAGGGAGACTCTGGCAGCTCTGGACAGGAGGGAGACTCTGGCAGCTCTGGACAGACGGGAGCACCTGTAGGGAGGAGACGGAGAGATAGCCTGGTGTGGGGGGCTGCCACCGGAGGCCTGGTGCGTGGAGGAGGCACCAGATAGACCGGACCGTGGAGGCGCACTGGAGGTCTCGAGCACCGAGCCTGCACAACCCTACCTGGCTGGATACTCCCCGTAGCCAGGCCAGTGCGGCGAGGTAGAATAGACCGCACTGAGCTGTGCTGTCGAACCGGGGACCATGCGTAGGGCTGGTGCCATGTACCCCGGCCCAAGGAGACGCACTGGAGACCAGATGCGCTGAGCCAGCTTCATGGCACCTGGCTCGATGCCCACTCTAGCCCGGCCGATACGAGGCGCTGCGATGTAACGCACCGGGCTATGCCTGCGCACCGGGGACACCGTGCGCCTCACGGCATAACACGGTGCCTGCCCGGTCCACCTCTCTTCACGGTAAGCACGGGGAGTTGGCGCAGGTGTCCTACCTGACTTTGCCACACTCCCCGTGTGCCCCCCCAATACATTTTTGGGGCTGCCTCTCGTCCCAACTGCGCTGCCGTGCTGCCTCCTTATACCACCCAGCTCTCCAGCTCTGCCTTGGGGCGGCGATATTCCCCAGTCTGTGCCCAGGGTCCTTCTCCGTTCAAAATGTCCTCCCATGTCCAGGAGTCTTGAGATTTCTGCCCCTGCCCGTTACCACGCTGCTTGGTCCTTTGGCAGTGGGTGATTCTGTAACGGCTTTCTTCTTCCTCTTCTGAGGAGGAGTAGTAGGAAGGATCGGAGGACCAAAATGCAGCGTGGTATGTATCCATAATGTAAAGAGAATGAATACAGAATACAAAAAGAACAAGAGAAACAAAATGAAAACTGAAACAGTCCCGAATGGTGCAAACACTGAAACAGAAAATAATCACCCACGAAACACAGGTGGGAAAAGGCTACCTAAGTATGATTTTCAATCAGAGACATCTAATGACACCTGCCTCTGATTGAGATCCATACCAGGCCAAACACAAAAACACCACATTGAAAAAGGAACATAGACAACCCACCCAACTCACGCCCTGACCATACTAAAACAAAGACATAACAAAAGAACTAAGGTCAGAACGTGACAAGGCTACCCTGTTCATTCTTTCACAACCTTCTTCATTGTTAAGATGCATTCTTTTAATTAAGAGCAGATTAATTGATTTGTAGATTGACTGAAATTTGGAATGTAAAAATAACATTATTTTGTGTCCCTGGCTTTCATTCTTTTCTATTGATTTGGTCGGTTGATACTCTTCCGTTTGAGCTTCTCAAGGTTGTGTACGTTGTGGACGCCTGCTATCCTGGCTTTTCGGTGGGCTTTTTCATATTTTCTGGCGCAAACACCTGTTTCCTTGGCGTGCATTAATTATCATGGAGGACTGTTGACATCTTCCACAAAATCAATTGCAAAAAAAAACAATTTGTGTGATTGCATTGGGGTCTTCTCCCCCCCGCCCCCTCTCTCTCCATGTGTTACGCAGCAGACTGCCAGATTGCACCGGGCCAACTTTCCAGCTTCAGGGATACGGTGAGCCGGTCTTTATCTCTCGGAAACAGACGCAAACGATTGCATCCTGAGGGGCTTTATGGATAGATATGTGGGTGTTTGTTTGAAGGAGGGTTTTTATTTCCAGGTTTTTATTTACAAATGATTTAAATACACCCCCCTCTGTCCACTGTTGACTTTTATCGACTACATGTACCATTACCAAAATCCTTCTGATTTTCTTCTTTGGATGGTAAATAACATTTTGATCTTCACGCAAATAAGTGTGTTACACGATTTCAGTAGGAAAAGCTTCTATATCACATTATGTGCACCTGAGAGCTGTTCTAACATGGACACCGTATGTACAGTGCCTTCAGAAAGTATTCACACCCCTTTTACCACATGTTTTTGTGTTCCAGACGGAATTAAAAATGTATTACATTTAGATTTTTTTTGTCACTGACCTACTACACTCTATACCCCATAATGTCAAAGTTGAATTATGTTTTTAGAAATGTTTACAAATCTAATAAAAAACGTAAATCTGAAATGTCTTGAGTCAATAAGTATTCAAATGTTCAGGAGGTAGGCTACCACTACCTGTCCCAATGCATAGTGCGAAATGTAAAGTTTGGCAGCGGAGGAACAATGGTCTGGGGCTGTTTTTCCTTAGTTCCAGTGAAGGGAAATGTTAACGCTACAGCATAAAGTTACATTCTTGAACATTCTGTGCTTCCATATTCATGGCAACAGTTTGGGGAAGGCCCTTTCCTGTTTCAGCATGACAATACCACCATGCACAAAGTGAGGTCCATACAGAAATAGTTTGTCGAGATCGGTGTGGAGGAACTTGACTGGCTTGCAGAGCCCTGACCTCAGCCCCATCGAACACCTTTGGGATGAATTGGAACGCCAACTGTGAGCCAGGCCTAACCACCCAACATCAGTGCCCGATCTCACTAATGCTCTTGTGTCTGAATCCCTGCAGCAATGTTCCAACATCTAGTGGAAAGCCTTCCCAGAAGAGTGGAGGCTGTTATAGCAGCGAAGAAGGGACTAACTCCATATTAATGCCCATGATTTTGGAATAAGATGTTCAACGAGCAGTTGTCCGAATACTTTTGGTCATGTGGTGTATTTCATATACTTTGAAAGCTACCAAAATTCTAGTAGTTTAATGGTAAACTTAGCTTCCAGTAATATGCCCTCTCTCTTTGCAACCCTACTCTGGTTACAATAATAGTATTGTTGTTACATTGAGCTGTCCTCTAGCTCTTTTCAACCTCTGGAGAATTTACTGGGCCAATGATTGTGATGCAAATGTTGCAGTCTGAAGTTGTTCCCCGAGTTTATGCACCAAGTTAGCCAGTGAGCTCTGTAAAACTTGTTAACATAAATATTTATATTGTACATATTGTAAGAAAACGTATGGTTGCATAACAGCACATTGTATAACATTACCACGGTTTTATATTGAAAAATAGCGGAGCCAAAGACAACATACCTTTCTAGCTGAAGGTCAGGCAAGAGGCAGCAGGTAGCCTTGTGGTTAGAGTGTTGGACTAGTAACCGAAAGGTTGCAAGATTGAATCCCCGGGCTGACAAGGTAAAAATCTATTGTTTTTCCCCTGAAGAAGGTAGTTAACCCACTGTTCCTAGGCTGTCATTGAAAATAAGAATTTGTTCTTAATTAAATAAAGGTTAAAAAAAGAGAAAAATAGAAGGGTACAGTAACACAGATACCCCAATGGACCAAAATATACCAAACTTTACAGTCAAGTGGATTTACAATATAGATATGAAAAAGTGTTTGCACACAAAAAATAACATTAGCTATGCAATTGTAATTAAATTAAAAAACACACTAAAATATTATTATTATCAAATTATTAACATCCTCTATTGACTTAGGGTACCTAGGGTAATTTGTGGGTACTTGGGACAGTGTTTGAGTGAGTTTCCATGTGCTCGTGCAGGTGCCTGAGAGCTGTGACTGTGCCAAGGGCTAACATATTGTGCGTTGTCTCTTCGTGTGCAGTTTATGTTGCATATCATTTTACTTGTATTGTATTGTGTGCTGTTGTGCACTAAATGTATGCACGCAGCACCTGTTGTTTTTTTAGGGCGCTCTCTTGCCTGACCTTCAGCTAGCGAGGTGCCTGAGAGCTGTGACTGCGCCAAGGGCTAATATATTGTGCATTGTCTCTTCGTGGGCAAATAGAGGGCAAATAGGGCAAATAAAAATCCAACAAGCAGACCTCCAGTTGTGGCAGTGTCCTCATTAAATTACAGAACGCAGATCGAACCACGCTACACAAATAGAGTTATGAATCATTAATGCCAAGGAATTACATTTTAGAACAGATAAACATGCAACAATTACTGACATTCATTCAAAAGGAACCAGGGTTAAAACGATAAATCACGTCAGAGCCCTGATACTTTCCTCCACTTGTTCAAAAGGTCCAAGGCTTGTTCTAATGCAGTACACACACTGTACAATACTTTTTCCAATGAGTCAGACCAGAGTCAGACAAATGACCAAGAAGAAACATTGCAACATCCACATTCCAATGGGTAGGGTTAGGAAGTTGAGTTGAGCAACAATTGAGGAGGAAATTGCACATTCACATTTCACACTAAAACAAAAATGAGTTTGGAATATTTACATAAGGGATCAAAAAATCTGCAGTGTCAACAGGGAGCTTCTTTTTTCCCCCTCATTTGGAGAGAACCCCATGTGCATTAGTGAGGCTCCTGCATAAGCCTTGAGCATGGAACAGGCTTATTCATACCCACTTCTTCATGGCTTAGTTACTGCATATAGATTTAATTGAATTTCATATTTGTCAGAGATACACAATTCCAAACGGTGCAATCCTTTCTCTCCCCCTCTTCTAAATAACCAGGCGTTGAATTTCTGCTTCAGCTCCACAGCGATGTTCGAAGGCCTCCACCGACCGAGGAGCTTAGAGAGAGAGCGAGTTCTCTTTCATTTGCTTGTAGTGGCGAGCTGAGTGGTTGTGGAGTCAGATTGCCAGTCTGTGCAGAGGAAAAAGAGTGGTATGTATTTTTCCCCTGCATGAGCAGAGCAGAGCGCCGAGGGAAAAACATGAAATGGGGAAGTATTCCTTCAGGGGCCACGTTTGGAGTGAGTTGTGTGGAAATAGTAATTGCAGACTTCTGACTCAGTGAATTGACACTCATTGACCCCACTTCAATCTGTCTCACCCCTCAAAGGTGACCTTTCAACCCTGGCCACCTCCCAAAAATACTCATTTCCAGATGTGCTGGCCCAGAAGATGTCTTTTTTCACATGGCTAATCACAGTGGGAAATCAGCTGCCGGGCCATTTGGAAGGGGGATAGTTCAAGGAAATGTGACTAAATATCACTCAGTGATTGAGATGGTCAAGGATTGGATGTGCTACTGTGTCAGTGTGACAGGCCTCACATCGGCAAGCCGTCTACAAGTCCTGCAGAGACCGAGGCTAATATGGACACCGTAATGGTCTATTATTAGTTCTTCGTCAAATCCTTTTCAGATTTACACTATCTACAAATTGGCTCCGAAGAGAGAGAGAAATATTGTACTGAAGAAACACACACAGACGAATTTGATTGTATGCATCAGTACCATGTGGATCCGTAAACAGGTTAAAAAAGTGTCCAGAGGATGATACTAATTATCTGTTTGACGGAGCAGATTGCCTGGTTAGTGCTATTGACTTCTTTGCTCTGTTGTATCCAGTGTTGATTGTCTGTGGCGAAGATGTGCACGTTCAGTTAGGCGAGCATTTCCATTCAACTAACACACACTGAGTCATATTATGTTTTAGTACCAAAAATAAATGCAACATGCAACAAAAATTAAACGAGTTACAGTTCATATACTGTAAGGAAATAAGTACATTTAAATAAATTCATTATGCCCAAATCTATGGATTACACATGACTGGGAATAAAGATATGCATCTGTTGGTCACAGATACCTTTAAAAAAATGGGCTTTTGTCACGGTCTCTCTGTGCATTCAAATTGCCATCGATAAAATGTAATTGTGGTTTTTTGTCCCTAGCTTATGTCTGCCTGTACCATAAACACCCTGACATCATGTGGAACTCTGTTCACAACGTTGACATCAGTAAGCCGATCGCCCACGCAACGCATATACGTGGTCTGCAGTTGTGAGACCGGTTGGACGTACTGTCAAATTCTTTAAAATGACACTGGAGGCTGCTTAGGGTAGAGCATTTAACATTTAATTATCTGGAAACAGCTCTGGTGGACATTCCTGCAGTCAGCATGCCATATGCATGCTCCCTCAAAACTTGAGACATCTGTGGCATTGTGTTGTGTGATAAAACGGCACATTTTAAAGTGGCCTTTTATTGTCCCCATCACAAGGTGCACCTGTGTAATGATCATGCTATTTAATCAGCTTCTTGATGTGCCAAACCTGTCAATTGGATGGATTATCTTGGCAAATAAGAAATGCTCACAAACAGAGATGTAAACACATTTGTGCACTACATTTGAGAGAAATAAGATTTTTGTGTGTATGGAACATTTCTGGGACATTTTATTTCAGATCTTGAAACATGGGACCAATACCTTATATGTTGTGTTTATTTTTGTTCATTGTAGGATGAATATCTACAAGTCATTGCATTAAAAAAATTACAAATACAAGTCAATATTGTATGTTGGCCTACGGCATGTTCCTCATCATAATCTAGTGAGTGTTTAGTCTGCTCATGAGTCATACAGCTGTACAATGTCAAAATTCAAATAACAAAGAAGAGGGAATACTACCTTGCTTTCCAACCAAGTTTCAAGAATTGAAGAGCAAATTGAAGTGAAGAGGAAATTCAGCAGCTGTTGGTGGACAGTGCAAGTTGATAAGGGGTTTCTTTATTGATAAATGTAGCCTCCATCAGTTTTAAGATTCAAATTACACCCATGACGAAATAGCCAAATTACATACACCTTAGCCAAATACATTTAAACTCAGTTTTCACAATTCCTGACATTTAATCCTAGTAAAAATTAAATGTCTTAGGTCAGTTAGGTTCGCCACTTTATTTTAAGAATGTGAAAAGTCAGAATAATAGTAGAGGGAATTATTTCAGCTTTTATTTCTTTCATCACATTCCCAGTGGGTCAGAAGTTTACATACACTCAATTAGTATTTGATAGCATTGCCTTGAAATTGCTTAACTTGGGTCAAACGTTTTGGGTAGCCTTCCACAAGCTTTCCACAATAAGTTGGGTGAATTTTTGCCCATTCCTCCTGACAGAGCTGGTGCAACTGAGTCAGGTTTGTAGGCCTCCTTACTCGCACACACTTTTTCAGTTCTGCCCACAAATTTTCTATAGGAATGAGGTCAGGGCCTTGTGATGGCCACTCCAATACCTTGACTTTGTTGTCCTTAAGCCATTTTGCCACTACTTCGAAAGTATGCTTCGGGTCATTGTCCATTTGGAAGACCCATTTGCTACCAAGCTTTAACTTCCTGACTGATGTCTTGAGATGTTGCTTCAATATATCCACATCATTTTCCATCCTCATGATGCCATCTATTTTGTGAAGTGCACCAGTCCCTCCTGCAACAAAGCACCCCCACAACATGATGCTGCCACCCCCGTGCTTCACGGTTGGGATAGTGTTCTTCGGGCTTGCAAGCCTCCCCTTTTTTCCTCCAAACATAACGATGGCCATTATGGCCAAACAGTTCCATTTTTGTTTCATCACACCAGAGGACATTTCTCTAAAATGTACAGTCTTTGTCCTCATGTGCAGTTGCAAACCATAGTCTGGCTTTGTTATGGTGGTTTTGGAGCAGTGGCTTCTTCCTTGCTGAGTGGCCTTTCAGGTTATGTTGATATAGGACTCGTTTTACTGTGGATAAAGATACTTTTGTACCTGTTTCCTCCAGCATCTTCACAAGGTCCTTTGCTGTTGTTCTGGGATTGGTTTGTACTTTTCACACCAAAGTACGTTCATCTCTAGGAGACATAACGTGTCTCCTTCCTGAGCGGTATAACGGCTGCGTCTTAGCTAATTTTCCCATGATGTCAAGCAAAGAGGCACTGAGTTTGAAGGTAGGCCTTGAAGTACATCCGCAGGCACACCTCCAATTGACTCAAATTATGACAATTAGCCTATCGGAAGCTTCTAAAGCCATGACATAATTTTCTGGAATTTTCCAAGCTGTTTAAAGGCACAGTCAACTTTGTGTATGTAAACGTCTGACCCACTGGAATTGTGATACAGTGAATTATAAGTGAAATAATCTGTCTGTAAGCAATTGTTGGAAAAATGACGTGTCATTCACAAAGTAAATGTCCTAACCAACTTGCCAAAACTATAGTTTGTTAACAAGAAATTTGTGGAGTGGTTGAAAAACTAGTTTTAATGACTCCAACCTAAATGTATGTAAACTTCCGACGTCAACTGTAACTGTAAAGAGCCGTAATACCTCACCTAAAGAGCTGAACTGTGTCGCTCTCAAAGTCCTGGCAACCGGTTATAAATAAATAAATATCTGGCTAAATCCTGGGCCTTCTCAGACCAAGTGAACATGGAGGGGATTAGCGAGTTACATGAGAAAAATCCCAGAGTTACATGTTCTGTACTTTGCAGAACGGGAAGGCTGGTACTCAGAGAGCAAAATCCACGTCCTCCTAAGCTCTGAGGGCATGGAACTCCCGCTGATCTCCTCACTGGAGAAGCCTCACACCCTACTCCCAACACAATCCAGAAAGCACTCTGTGTGATATTAGGTGAGAGGTTTACACAAGGGCATAGGGTTTCATCGTTGCTGTTTACACAATGGCAGTATAGATAGATGATAATACCCTTTTCTCACTACTAGAGCCTGCCTGAGAGGAATCAAGCTATACTGCGCGGGCATGGTTACCCATCCACCATTGTTGTGAAGGACAATGTGAAAAGAATAGCCAGCCAGTATGGTTCGGGTTGGCATGATAGTGTGAAAATGGTACCAGAGAATTAGTTATTTTATTGACAGTATTAGTCATTCTGGGGCAAAAGGTTATTCTATTGAAAGTTATCAAAGAGGAGCTTCTTCAAGACATTCAAATTATTTTTATTATTATTATTTGTATGTTAAATTGGTGATATTTGATTCAAGACATATTATCAAGACAAAATGTCCTCTCGTTTTCATCCTCATCTCACATTCAAAGTAATTTGGTCTCGCACAATTCTATATTTTGACTCATGTTCGAGTGCCGTTTGTTTCTCCAAAACCTTATTTTGACGTCACATAAAAGTCTGACAGAAGTTCTGCATAGGAGCACATCCTGACACTGGTGTGTCTGGAATGCTCCAACTTTGATATACCACCTTTCTCTTCAATAAAACCCATAACAACGCTGACATTTGGCATGTCCAGAGAGCCAGAGAGAAGGTGTGAAGTAGGTAAGCAGAAAGAACAGAGAAACAAAATCATCCGGGTGGCATAACATCCCAAAAAACAAATCTATGTCCTGCAAAGCCAGACTCACTGCTCTCAACTGTGACCTCAAGGGATTGGTTGGGAGATACATAGGGATAAAGTGATAAAAACCATGTGCAGCAGGTTGGCAAGTGCCAATGATGTGTTGTGAGGTTGGGTCTCATTGGGCACGCTCAGGAATATGCTGTGGGGCTGAAGTAGGCACAAAATGTTCATGGAAAATATGCTTATCATCCAAATTTCCAAAGAAAAGTAAGAAAAATGACTCTACAGTTCAAATACCCAATGTTTTGCATTCCAAAAGGTGGCACCTTATTCCCTATTTATCATACTACTTTTGACCAGGGCCCATAGCACTATATAGTGAAAAGGGGTACCATTTGGGATGCAATACATACCAGTCAGACCACTGAGCACCTGCAGTGGGTGATAGATAGATCATTGCTTTGGGACTAAACTGATGAAGTTCTCATGGTATGAAGTGGCTAGGTCTAGTAGAATTCTGTTTAGGCATTACCTCTGGTCTAAACCTCAGTGATAGGCTAGAAATGACATGCCCATTACATCATATCCATGAGCTAATGTCCATAAAAAATTCCTGGTATGCGGAGAATGCCAACCTCCTGTGTCACCAAGTCGATGTCTCGTCATTGTGACGGATGTGCCTTTTTCTCTGAAGGAATGAGAAGGGGCAGGAGGTGAATGTTGTTTTCTTCCTTTGAAGAGCTGCTATTGCCTTTCAATTAAACTCCAATGTTATCAGCCCATTGCAGCACATGTTTATTCCTAATACGCTGCAACCGCTTTGGATTTAGAGCAAATCTTGGAATTCCATAGGTGGGGAACCAATTAAGATTAGTTTTGCTATAATACTAGCTTTGGTTATTTGGGGGCCCGAGGAAAAACGTTGCAACTGTACCCTCCATGGTGGCTCTATGGAAGGTCTGAGGTTGGTGCGGGTTAGTTTTGTTGATTTGAAGTGGCGTCTGTTTGGCGCTTTCATCACTCGCCAGCTATTAATGACACTGTTAGAGCTTTGTCAAAGGTCACAGGCTATCAAGGCAAAATGTGTCCCAAAGCTGATTTCAAAGTGTGTCAATGTCATCACTGGAAGCTACTTGAGAAGGAACTGTCTCCCAGTACTCAAGGAAAAGGCAATGTTGTGTTAGCAATAAAGGGAGCCCAACTATCATCTCTGTAGGATGTCAAACTGCTGCATGCTTCCTCTCTGACTGTTCCTATCTCTTTGTATGATTAATGCCAGCCATGCTCTGTGTGCAGTCATTGCTCATTGCCTCTCAGACAGGCGGAATTGGATGCCCACAAAGGAGATATGAAAAGGTGCAAACATAATACGCTGTTGCTTTCTCCCTCCAGACGGAAAGATAGCACTCTGAAAGCCTTTGGCGGCTAATAGTTGTGTCTGTATGATTTCTGTCCACTCCCCTCGCAATATAGACATGTTAGAAGACACTCCAGGCAAACACTGCGTCTCGGGCTGGGGTTGTGTGTGTGCGCCGCCAACGCCTAGTGAAAGAATGTAAAAACTACAAGAAAAGGAAACAAACAGGCAATTAAAAGGACATTGGTCTACAGGAAAAAACTAAGAGGGAAGGGGGTTGAGTTGTTATCCCCTCCCTTCATTACTACTGCCCCTTTGTGACAGACTCAGATCGAGGGGCGAGTAATGCATTTAGGACCTCATTAAGGGACGGACCAGGGCATGGCGGGGGCAGGAAGTGAGGAGTCGCCTTTCTCATTACTGAAGCATTCCTCAGCTTCGGATTATGTGTGGCTGTTGCCTGCCTGCTTGCATCAGTGTGACACAAGCATTGATCTGAAAACAGTAAAAGCTAGTGTAGTAGATTCAGCAGCATATGTGTAGGGTGTTTGGATCATGCCCATTGGAGCATGTTATGAAAAAGTACTACTGAATTACTACTCAAAAAACTAAAAAAAGCTGATACAAACTTAATAGGATTAAATGAATAACAAGCAAGCCTTTATCAACATTGACGGGAACGCAGGGGAGAAAGCTTCTTCTTCGGTGTACACATCACTGGCAATCTGAAATGGTCCACCCTCACAGACAGTGTGGTGAGGAAGGCACAACAGCGCCTCTTCAACCTCAGGAGGCTGAAGAAATTTGGTTTGGCCCCTAAAACCCTCACAATTTTTTACAGATGCACAATTGAGAGCATCCTGTCAGGCTGTATCACCGTCTGGTATGGCAACTGCACCACCCGCAACCGCAGGGCTCTCCAGAGGGTGGTGCGGTCTGCCCAACGCATCAACCACCCAAGCCATGGCCTGTTCAACCCGTTATCATTCAGAAGGCGAGGTCAGTACAGGTGCATCAAAGCTGGGACCGAGAGACTAAAAAAACAGCTTCTATCTCAAGGCCATCAGACTGTTAAATAGCCAACACTAGCCAGCTTCCACCCGGTTACGCAACCCTGCACCTTAGAGGCTACTGCCCTATATACATAGACTTGGAATCACTGACACCTTTAATAATGGAACATTAGTCGCTTTAATAATGTTTAAATAATGTTTACATACTGTTTTACTCATTTCATATGTGTATACTGTATTATTTTCTACTGTATTTTAGTCAATACCACTCTGACGTCGCTCGATCTAAAATGTATATATTTCTAAATTCCATTCCTTTACTTTTAGGTTTATGTGTATTATTGTGAATTGTTTTAGATACTGCTGCATTGTTGGAGCTAGGAACACAAGCATTTTGCTACACCCGCAATAACATCTGCTAAATATGTGTATGTGACCAATAACATTTGATTTAAATATATTTAATTAATTAATGAGGTGCTAAATGCATTACTCGCCCCTCGATCTGAGTCTGTCACAAAGGGGCAGTAGTAATGAAGGGAGGGGATATGTCACGGTCTTCATCTGAAGAGGAGAGGCGAGAAGGATCGGAGGACCAAAATGCGGCGTGATATGTGTTCATCATGAATTTTACTAAAGAAAACACTGAACACTATACAAAAACAGTAAACGCTAATGCGAGCTGTGCTGAAACAAGCCATCAACATAGACAATCACCCGCAAACAAACAGTGCAACCCAGGCTACCTAAGTATGATTCTCAATCAGAGACAACTAATGACACCTGCCTCTGATTGAGAACCATACTAGGCCGAAACATAGAAATCCCAAATCATAGAAAATCAAACATAGACTGCCCACCCAACTCACGCCCTGACCATACTAACTAAATACAAAACAAAGGAAATAAAGGTCAGAACGTGACAGGATAACAACTCAACCCCCTTCCCTCTTAGTTTTTTCCTGTAGACCAATGTCCTTTTAATTGCCTGTTTGTTTCCTTTTCTTATAGTTTTTACATTCTTTCACTAGGCGTTGACGGCGCACACACAATTAATTACAACACAATGTAATGCCTTGTCTTCATTCAGCTTTAACAGCTTTACAAAACTAGTATGCCCACTCTATGGAAAGGACTCTCAAGAACACTATTGTTTTCCATTTTGCTCTATGAACCACACAAGTGTCTCGGGACTCATCAGAAGGTAACCCATACAAACAAATGTAGTTTGTGGTATTAAAAAAGGGCTTAAATATATGTACAAATAAATGTACAGTACCAGTCAAAAGTTTGGACACACCTACTCATTCAAGGGTTTTTCTTTATTTTTGCTATTTTCTACATTGTAGAATAATAGAGAAGACACCAAAACTATGGAATCATGTAGTAATCAAAAAAGTGTTAAACAAATCAAATATCAGTTATATTTGAGGTTCTTCAAAGTAGCCACCCGTTGCCTTGATGACAGCTTTGCACACTCAATCAGATTCATGAGGAAATCACCTGGAATCCATTTCAATTAACAGGTGTGGAATGTGTGGAATTTCTTTCCTTCTTAATGCGTTTGAGCCAATCAGTTGTGTTGTGACAAGGTAGGGGTGGTATACAGAAGATAGCCCTTTTTGACAAAAGACCAAGTCCATATTATGGCAAGAGCAGCTCAAACAAGAAAAGAGAAACGACAGTCCATTACTTTAAGACATGAAGGTCAGTCAATCCGGAAAATTTAAAGTACTTTGAACGTTTCTTCAAGTTCAGTCAGAAAAACCATCAAGCGCTATGATGACACTGGCTGTCATGATGACCGCTACAGGAAAGGAAGATCCAGAGTTACCTCTGATGCAGAGGATAAGTTAATTATAGTTACCAGCCTCAGAAATTTCAGCCCAAATAAACGCTTCACGCAGTTCAAGTAACAGACACATCTCAACATCAACTGTTCGGAGGGACTGCATGAATCAGGCCTTTATGGTCGAATTGCTACAAAGAAACCACTACTAAATGACACCAATAAGAAGGAGAGACTTGCTTGGGCCTAAAAACACGAGCAATGGATATAAGACCGGTGGAAATCTGTCCTTTGGTCTGATGAGTCCAAATTTGAGATTTTTGGTTCCAGCCATCATGCCTTTGTGAGACGCAGAGAAGGTGAATGGATGAGCCCTGCATGTGTGGTTCCCACCGTGAAGCATGAAGGAGGATGAGGTATAATGGTGTGGGGGTGCTTTGCTGGTGAGACTGTCTGTGATTTATTTCGAATTCAAGGCACACTTAACCAGCATGGCTACCACAACATTCTGCAGCGATACGCCATCCCATATGGTTTGTTTTTAGTGGGACAATCATTTGTTTTTCAACAAGATAATACCACAACACACCTCCAGGCTGTGTAAAGGCTATTTGACATAGAAGGAGAGTGATGGAGTGCTGCATCAGATGACCTGGCCTCCACAATCACCCGACATCAACCCAATTGAGATGGTTTGTGATGAGTTGGACCGCAGAGTGAAGGAAAAGCAGCCAACAGGTGCTCAGCATTTGTGAGAACTACTTCGAGACTGTTGAAAAAGCTTTCCAGGTGAAGCTGGTTGAGAGAATGCCAAGAGTGTGCAAAGCTGTCATCAAGGGACATTCTTTTTGTACCATTATTTAACTAGGCAAGTCAGTTCAGAACAAATTCTTATTTACAATTTTTTATTTTAATTTTATTTATTTCACCTTTATTTAACCAGGAAGGCTAGTTGAGAACAAGTTAAAGCCAAGATAAAGCATAGCAGTGTGAACGGACAACACAGAGTTACACATGGAGTAAACAATTAACAAGTCAATAACACAGTAGAAAAAAAGGGGAGTCTGTATACATTGTGTGCAAAAGGCATGAGGAGGTAGGCGAATAATTACAATTTTTGCAGATTAACACTGGAGTGATAAATGATCAGATGGTCATGTACAGGTAGAGATATTGGTGTGCAAAAGAGCAGAAAAGTAAATAAATAAAAACAGTATGGGGATGAGGTAGGTAAAAATGGGTGGGCTATTTACCGATAGACTATGTACAGCTGCAGCGATCGGTTAGCTGCTCAGATAGCAGATGTTTGAAGTTGGTGAGGGAGATAAAAGTCTCCAACTTCAGCGATTTTTGCAATTCATTCCAGTCACAGGCAGCAGAGAACTGGAACGAAAGGCGACCAAATGAGGTGTTGGCTTTAGGGATGATCAGTGAGATACACCTGCTGGAGCACGTGCTACGGATGGGTGTTGCCATCGTGACCAGTGAACTGAGATAAGGCGGAGCTTTACCTAGCATGGACTTGTAGATGACCTGGAGTCAGTGGGTCTGGCGACGAATATGTAGCGAGGGCCAGCCGACTAGAGCATTCAAGTCGCAGTGGTGGGTGGTATAAGGTGCTTTAGTGACAAAACGGATGGCACTGTGATAAACTGCATCCTGTTTGCTGAGTAGAGTGTTGGAAGCAATTTTGTAGATGACATCACCGAAGTCGAGGATCGGTAGGATAGTCAGTTTTACTAGGGTAAGTTTGGCGGCGTGAGTGAAGGAGGCTTTGTTGTGGAATAGAAAGCCGACTCTTGACTTGATTTTCGATTGGAGATGTTTGATATGAGTCTGGAAGGAGAGTTTACAGTCTAGCCAGACACCTAGGTACTTATAGATGTCCACATATTCAAGGTCAGAACCATCTAGGGTGGTGATGCTGGTCAGGCGTGCGGGTGCAGGCAGCGAACGTTTGAAAAGCATGCATTTGGTTTTACTAGCGTTTAATGATGATGGCAGACTCATCAGCCTTGGTTTCTCAAATGACTGCCTCGCCTGGTTCACCAACTACTTCTCAGATAGAGTTCAGTGTGTCAAATCAGAGGGCCTGTTGTCCTGACCTCTGGCAGTCTCTATGGGGGTGCCACAGTGTTCAATTCTCGGGCAAACTCTTTTCTCTGTATACATCAACGATGTTGCTCTTGCTGCTGGTGCGTCCTGCTAGCGGGACAACTTCTGGTGAAACTGGAGGGAGTGCAATTAAAAAAATAATCATAAAGATTATGGATATTAAACATTTAGGTATATACAAGTGTCTTACATCGGTTGAAAGCTGAAATACTTGTTAATCCAACTGCACTGTCCGATTTACAGTAGCTATAACAGCGAAAGCATGCCATGCGATTGTTTGAGGATGGTCCCCACATCAAAATATTTTTCCACCAGCACAGTTTTCATAAATTCACAAGTAGCAATTAAATATTCACTTACTTTTTGAAGATCTTCCTCTAATTTGTCATCCAAAGGGTCCCAGCTATAAAGTGTATTGTCGTTTTGTTAGATAAAATCTTTCTTTATATCCCAAAAAGTCTGTTTAGTTGGTGCCATCGATTTGAGTAATCCTCTCGTTCAACCTGCAGAGAAAGGAATCCGAAAAACTACTCCTAAACTTTATTTCAACAAGTCAAAATATGTTTCTATTTATTCCTCAGAAACCCTAAAATGCAATCAAACTATACTTTTCTTATAGAGAGAAGTATGTTCAATAGGAAACTAATTTTAGCAGGTGCGTCTTATCTTCATGGTGCTTGAAAACACGAATTTCCAAGACTGTCATTCGACTAAACCTCATATTTCTTATTCGTTTTGGAAGTTACAAGCCTGATACCTTGAACATGGACTGCTGACACCCAGTGGAAGCCATAGGAATTGCATCCTGGGAGATAGAATTGGGTATACCCTTATACTTGTAATTAGAAGAGCATGGTCTCTCTCTCTCTCTCAAAAAAAAAAAAAAAAAAAAAAAAAATCAGGTTGGTTTTCCTTTGGATTTTCTCCTACCATATTTTTTGTGTTATACTCTCCTACATTATTTTAACAGTTCTACAAACTTCAAAGTGTTTTCTTTCCAATGGTAATTATATGCATATCCTGGCTTCGGGCCCTGAGTAACAGGCAGTTTACATTGGGCACAACATTCAGGCTGAATTTGAGAAAAAGGGGCCTAGTCCTAAGAAGATTTAAGAACAAATTCTAATTTAAAATGACGGCAGACCCAACAGCCTTGATTTCTCAAATGACTGCCTCGCCTGGTTCACCAACTACTTCTTAGATAGAGTTCAGTGTTTCAAATCGGAGGGCCTGTTGTACAGACCTCTGGCAGTCTAAATCTAGAATTGGCTTCCTATAATCGCTACAAAGCATTCTTCACTCATGCTGCCAAACAAACATCCTACCGATCCTTGACTTCAGCGATGTAATTTATAAAATAGCCTCCAACACTCTACTCAGCAAATGGGATGCAGTCTATCACAGTGCCATCAGTTTTGTCACCAAGCCCCCATATACTACCCACCACTGCGAACCTGTATGCTCTCGTTGGCTGGCCCTCGCTTCATGTTCGTCGCCAAACCCACTGGCTCCAGGTCCTCTAAAAGTCTTTGCTAGGTAAAGCCCCGCCGAAAATGATGTCATGGCTTTGGAAGCTTCTGATAGGCTAATTGACATAATTTGAGTCAATTGGAGGTTAAACCGCTCAGGAAGGAGACGCGTTATGTCTCCTAGAGATGAACGTACTTTGGTGTGAAAAGTGCAAATCAATCCCAGAATAACAGCAAAGGACCTTGTGAAGATGCTGGAGGAAACAGGTACAGAAATGTCTTTATCCACAGTAAAAACGAGTCCTATATCGACATAATCTGAAAGGCCGCTCAGCAGAAGAAGCCACTGCTCCAAAACCGCCATAAAAAAGCCAGACTACGGTTTGCAACTGCACATGGGGACAAAGACTGTACTTTTTGGAGAAATGTCCTCTGGTCTGACGAAATAAAAATAGAACTGTTTGGCCATAATGACCATCGTTATGTTTGGAGGAAAAATGGGGAGGCTTGCAAGCCGAAGAACACCATCCCAACTGTGAAGCTGAGTTTAAATGTATTTGGCTAAGGTGTTTGTTAACCTCTGACTTCAACTGTATATATGGCACAGGTGGTCAAGTAGGCTACGACGTAAGGCTGTTTGGCTCAGCTTAGTTGCAAGGAAGAACTTTGCAGAGGTTTCTGATTAACAATGCCATGCTGGTGGGTGGTAACATTCAAAGAAAACCCGTCCCAGAAAAGAAACGTAGACTGAAAATAATTAGCATGTTACCACTTCGGATTTCCCAATTCAAGCCCAAAACAATATACTTTGACAAAAATTATGACTTATTCAACATCATGCACTCTTATAAAAAAGGTTTCCAAAAAGATTCTTCAGCTGTCCCCATATGTGAACCTTCTGAAGAACCCTTGTTGGTTCAAATCAAATTGTATTTGTCACTTGCTCTGAATACAACAGTGAAATGCTTACCTATAAGCCCTTAACCAACTATGCTTTAAAAAATAAAAATAAGTTTGAAGTAAAAATAGAAAATAAAACTAACAAATAATTAAATAACATGCAAGGCTTTATACAGGGGGTACCGGTACAGAGTCAATGTGCGGGTGCACCGGGACATCACGGCCCGCATGATAGAACAGCAGAATATGTACTGCAGTCATTTTTTACCAATCTGCTCACCTCCGTTTGGACGCTAATCTACTCATCAAGCAAAAAATGACAATAAGAGGGGGTGTTTCCCCTAATGAAAATGTCATGTTTTAAATAGATATATTTTTAAACCTTTTTTTCTTTTATTGGTCGTTACAGTCTTGTCCCATCGCTGCAACTCCCATATGGACTTGGGAGAGGTGAAAGTCGAGAGCCATGCGTCCTCTGAAACACGACCCTGCCAAGCCTCATTGCTTCTTGACAAACTACTCGCTTAACCCGGAAGCCAGCCGCACCAATGTGTTGGCGGAAACACCGTACAACTGGTGACAGAAGTCAGCATGCATGCGCCCGGCCCTCCACAAGTAGTTGCTAGAGCAGGATGGGACAAAGACATCCCAGCCAGCCTAACCCGGACAACTCTGGGCCAATTATGTGCAGCCTCATGGGTCTCCCGGTCGCGGCTGGCTGTGACACAGCCTGGGATCCACCCGGGTAGGTAGTGATGCCTCAAGCGTTGCGATGCAGTGCCTTAGATCTCTGTGCCACTCAGGAGGCTGCAGATTCCATCTTTAAGGGAGATGTTTTATTCCATGCTTTCATGGTAACACATTACAACCTTGAGGCTGCATTTGCTATTCACAATGAGTTATTTAGCTTGCCAATATGAGCTAACAACAGCTGATTCAAAGGGGATGTGTCGGATTTGAAAATGCTTCCGCAATAGTGAGCTGAGAGGATACACTTATGCTTCTTTCGGTGGGAAAGAGAGGAGGAAGAGAGGAGGAAGAAGAGAGGAGGAAAAGTGGAGGAGGAGGACACTCTTCCGTTTGCCTACTAGTGAATTTACACTCTCCTCAACCACTTTCGGTTTCCGGGTCATAGAGGAGAGGTGAGTTGGATGGAGGAGTGGAGGAGAGGATGGAGGAGTAGAGGAGAGGACCGACTTTTGCCCAATTTATAATCTCCCTAGGTACGAGCATGCCAAGGCCAGCTACAGGCTCATGTCCATGTCTCCTCAGAGGTCCGCTGGCCTGACCCCTCATGGATTAGCTGTCCAAGTAAATGAAGCCAATTAGGAACCTCCCTCTCACCTCACAACTGGGGCCACGAGTGAACACCTCAATGTGTTCACTGGCGGAGAGAGGAGGCGAACAGGGAATTAGATTCCCCCTTCTTCATTGTCTAAGACATGCACACTGGAGGGAGGGAAGTGTGTGTGTGTGTGTGTGTCTGTGTGTGTGTGTGCGTGTGTGTGAGAGAGGGTATAGATGGGGGTCTGTGTGTGGGGATGGGGGGGAGTACACAATATGAAGCTTTTGATGGAAGCTTGATGAAAATTGTTGTGATACCAGCCCCTGATGTTTTTGAAAATTATGCATCATTCAATGATTTGCATGAAAATGAAGGTAAATCAGGATAACATCGAAGACAGTTCGATATAAGGAGTGCACTAATACAATGTTATCATTGAGAGGGTAGACATAAATTGGAATGCCCATGATTTTGCAAACACCGCTTCCTTTCTAGCTCAATGCTTAGTTTGGTGAATACAGTATTTCCTGTCTTTTGGAGCACTGATGGATACAGAATTTGTCGCACGGTGAAATAGATTGTTCCGGCGTTTTGGGATTTCCGAGGCTAGTTGGGAAAACATGCAGACATAACATGGAAATACAAGCTCATTCAGGTTTAAACAACAAATAACAGGTGACTGTTAAAGACTTAACCTGAGAGGATTATTTCAGGGGATTTATTTAAAACAATGTGCCACTAACCAAGTATGGTGCTTACCTTCAGATGTTACAGTTTTATTGGATTTTGCCTGGGGAGTTTACAGAGATGACACTCCAACACCCAGCTGCATGTTCACAGCAGATATCGTATGATATTATTACTTAACTTAGTTCATCCATAAGGATCAGAATAGTTTTCAATGAAAGGGGCGAGAGATCCTTTGAGAATGACAGATGCAAATTCTCAATCCCTGACGATTACAAACTTTGAGTGGAGGAAGATTTTTGTGAGAGGTTATAGTGAGATTTGGCAGCAAGAGCATGTTTGATCTATTTGGTTGGGTTTGCAGGCCTATTTGTCAGAGATGTTAATCCCTGGGTTCGAGGGCCTTATCGATTTTATAAAACGTTTGCCAACATATTTATAAATATATTAATAACATGTTTTGATTAAAAACATTATTTGAACGAGTAAATTCATTTTTGCATTCTCATGTTTTGTTAAGGGCTGCCAATAACTCACACCGATGGCCACTCACAGCCATTAGTTGCCTTGTCTCCGGGCCTGCATCGGATAACTTTTGCATTCTGAAGTTGCTACCTTAACTGGCTGGTCGTTAGTTATTTTCTCATGTTTTGACACAGTCGTTAATTCTAATCATACTATTCATTCAACGTTGCTATGCTAAACAAATGAATAAGTTCAATAAATAATGATTTAGTAAATAGACAATAGGCTTACTTAGGCCGCACTGCACTGGTAAAATTCATGGAATTCTGTTTACGGTTTCCATGGTGAATTATTAGTTTCATGTTCAGTCTTGGGCTAGATAGCCTACTAGCAAGGGAGAGATCGCATTTGTAAAATTATACAGTACATTGTTGCAGAGGCAGACAGTTACAGTTATACAACCCCCAACTGTTGGAAAACAAATATTAGCATGGAAAAATAATATTCAGATGTTTTTTCCCGAGCGACATGAAGTTTCTGAATTTCCTGCCTGGGCTGCAGGACAGTGGAATTCTGAGATTAAAACATCATGGTATTTTGCTGGAGTTGTTGTTCACATATCAACCAATCAGCATCCAAGATCCAAACAATCCATTTTATAATGTAAAGTTACATACGCATATAGGGGCAATTTAAGATAGTGTTACGAGGCAATCTATTGTGAGAAGTAATGGTGTATTGTTGACACTTAAATCTCGAAAGATTTCTAACATTTTGAAGGGCTTTGTTGGAGGGTCTTAGATTATTTGCTACTGTTTGTGTCTCTCTTTATGTGTATGGTTTTAAAAATCATAGGTAATAATACTCAGTGTATAAAATTCTGGTTGATAAATCTCCTTTTCCTTTATAAAAATAAGCATTAATCATGCTTGTGCAGTGGCTAACGTTCAAGGCCCAGGAATGATTCTTCCTGCCTGTCTTTATCCATAAAAATCAATGATTTTTCTGTTCGTTATTGCATTTAAAACTTTTTTTTTACCAACAATCATTATGTTTTTTACAATTAAATACATGCATGTAATTGATGCTGTGAGCGTTGTGATCTCATATGGGCTATACAGCAAGGTTTATTATCCAATTCAGCAATCAACATGTAATAAAGAGTACATGATTATCTTGCAACCAAGTTCATTCCTAAACCACTGTCTGAGTCCATCCATCCTTTCTTATCTGTATTTGTACGTCGGTGAACATACACATTCCATGTATCCAATATCCGATGTGTGTGTCAACCTAGGGTACGTGTGTGTGTGTGTTGTGGCATTATAGCGCAGTAACGCGGGGCCCTGGGATGTGTTCTGTCGTCCCCCAGACACTTCCATCCCTGTAATTAGTGTCTCTCTGCCTTTAATGACACATGATTTTAATGCAGAGCAGTTTCCACTCTGGGGCAGCATGGCGCTGCCGATGCTGCCTTCCTGGGGGAAATCATAAACTGCTAATTAAGTAATGGCCTCAAATCCACTTTTTCCCATCATCAGCACATTAGGAAGAGAGACTCGCAGGGACAGTGGACTTTTAATAACTTTTTAAAACAGGTGTGGATGGGGAAGGATGGTGGTTGGCCTGGTGCCATTGGACCTTAGGGAGATAGTGCCCTGAGAGAAGTTCCTTATCGGAAGGGAAGTTGAGAGTGAGTCATAAAAAGTTGGGCCCCTCATGGGACCAAAGGGAGATAGTGAAGTATGGAAGAGAGAATTGTTTTGTGTAAACATGTGCATAAGGCGAGGGAATGCAACATCTGGTCTGACAGACAGGCGACAGCACGATAAATGTTTGTCTTATAGCCAAAACATAGCAAGTGCTACAAAATACAGGTACTGTTAAGAACATGAAGGTGGAACAGATATTCTGTATTACTATAGTAGCATCGAAGAAGTCCCAGAGATCGTCTCAAAGCCACGGTGACAGTATCTCCACTTTTCACCAGTAATGGGCCTAAAAGTATAAAAGTGTGTCCTACACTCAAAATGCTGCCTTAAATGCAGCGAATAGAATTGTCAAGATACAGGAAAAACTCCCTTTACACAACCAACAAATTAAATATCCTGTTGTGCTAACAGAAATGGGCCACAGCATAATGTCTAAATGAGCTAATTTACCATATAAACCCAGTACATAATCAACAGATAATTTCCTTTGTGTCAGACGACCTGTCACTTAGTGTTTTACTAAAACTTTTATTTTCTCCGCCAATAATATATGTTCCAAAGTCATTTGTAATCATTTTCAAAATGGATATGCCCCCACAGTGTAATTTCGTATCAAGATCATTTATGGTTCGTTTAACGTCAATATCTGCTAAATGAAGTATGATGAGAACCTCTTATTCCCATGGAAGCCGTTGAAATCGCTAGCGATTTTCTGTCTTTCTCCCAGCGTCTTAACATCATCTATAAAATTCCACTGTAGCATTCCATTTATTATCCATACACAATCCAATTACTTGTTTATTTCTCCCCATTGTTTGCTTGCATGGGAACAATTGGATACACTGTTGTTGTGGTAAATGCCGGAATCTATATTTTCAGCCATTTACCACATTTCCTAACAGGTTCAAAGTTGTCTGTGGGATTTATTGTGGAATACATTATGTTCATAAAAAAGAAAAATGTATTTGAATTGGGAGTTATATAAGCCTGTGCAAATATTGTGGCGAGTGAGTATTTTATTATTTTATTTATTATTTTAACAGTTTATTTTGGGGGATTTTAGCTCATGTAAATATTGATGATTGATTTTTAATCAGTGGACGCTTTTGTCCAAATGGCACCCTGCTATACACTTTTTCACACATAGTGGTGCACTATAAGAAATAGGGTGCCATTTGCGACGCACTCTTTTTTACAACAGATAAAAGAGTGACCTTGTCTGAGACAGTCTATGGCCAATGCTTCATTGCATTAACATGATGAGTTCAATTGAGTTGGGCGCCTCTGTCAGAAATTATTCTAAATGTATCACCACATAGTGGGAATCTGAGATATTTGATGAGTGGTGATTAAGTAGGGGTTATGAGGACCTCCTCTATACTGTGCCTTTTCTATTAGACATTAACCTAAGGCAATGTTATTGGCCTGTGGAGAAGCTTGTGTAGCCCTAGGTTTAATATCTCCATGCAATCTCACATGCCAGTCCCGGAGTTATTAGTAACCACCATCAGACCTGGGTTCAAATCATATTTTGAACCCCACCATTCTGGCACCGCAGGCAGGCTCAAGCAAATACTATTTGAAATGAAGTCTGTTCATTTTTAGTCATGTTTAGGATATCAATAATAACACTTTCATGGCTACCAGAGAATCCAAATGCATGTCTCCCATTACATATGGAAGATTTGATATGGAATACTAGTTTTGTTAGTGTAACGGCCGTTGGTGGAAGAAGGTGAGGACCAAAGCGCAGCACTTGTTAATAATTTATTAAATAGAACTGAACACTAAATACAAAGTAACAAAAAGAACAACCAAAACAGCTCTGTCAGGTGCAAAGCACAAAACAGAAAGCAACTACCCACAAAACCAATGTGGGCAAGAGCTACCTAAGTATGGTTCTCAATCAGAGACAACGATAGACAGCTGTCCCTGATTGAGTACCATACCCGGCCAAAAACAAGGAAATACAAAAACATAGAAAAAGGAACATAGAATGCCCACCCTAGTCACACCCTGACCTAACCAGAGACTAAAAGCCTCTCTATGGCCAGGGCGTGACCGTTAGTACTCACATATTAGTTATCAACTCAAGGGAAAACTGAAAACTAGCTATTATTGGCAGAAATGTTTGGAATCCTCTTTCTTATTGGTATATTAACTAACTGGAGATGTCATCAGGCAGGCCAAAACTCCATCTCACAAAAACAGGTTGAAATTTAAGACTTTTCAAACAGCTCTTAAACTAAAAAGGGCATTATTGTAATCTATCATCTTATCCAGAGCAATTTACAAGAGCAATTCAATTTAAGTGCCTTGCTCAAGGGCACCTCAGATTTTTCACCTAGTTGGCTGGAGGATACGAACTTGCGACCATTAGGTTACTGGCCAAATGATCTTAGAAGCTAGGCTACCTGCCACCCCACAGTATTATTCCAACCTCATAGTGTGGAAATATATGTAAACACAGGAAAATCACGTTTTTGGCTGCATTGGGTCTTTAACAGATGATTGTTTGACTGTCGGAATGGTAGTGAATCCAACTACAATAACATGAACCTGTACCTTTCCTTCTCTAACAATCTGCATTCATCTCTGTGGGTTTCTACCTTTGTGTGGAGTTATTTTCGGAATCTTGTTTTGTATAATTTGAGCCAGAAGGGAGGAAGCAAGTGTCTGGGCCATTTCCCACCCTCTCTCGCTCTCTCTCTCTCTCTCTCTCTCTTCTCGCTCTGTCTCTCTCATTTTCAATTTAAGGGGCTTTATTGGCATGGGAAACACATGTTTACATTGCCATAGCAAGTGAAATAGATAATGAACAAAAGTGAAATAAACAATAAAAATGAACACTAAACATTACACTGACAAAAGTTCCAAAAGAATAAAGACATTTCAACGTCATAATATGTCTATATACAGTGTTGTAATGATGTGCAAATAGTTAAAGTACAAAAGGGAAAATAAATAAACATAAATATAGGTTGCATTTACAATGGTGTTTGTCTTCACTGGTTGCACTTTTCTTTTGGCAATAGGACACAAATCTTGCTACTGTGATTGCACACTGTGGTACTTCACCAAATAGATACAGGAATTTATCAAAATTGGATTTGTTTTTGAATTCTTTGTGTGTCTGTGTAATCTGAGGGAAATATGTCTCTAATATAGTCATACATTTGGCAGGAGGTTAGGAAGAGCAGCTCAGTTTCCACCTAATTTTGTGGGCAATGTGCACATAGCCTGTTTTTTCGAGAGCCAGGTCTGCCTTTGGTGACCTTTCTCAATAGTAAGGCTATGCTCACTGAGATTTCCTTAATTTGGGTCAGTCATAGTGGTCAGGTATTCTGCCACTGTGTACTCTCTGTTTAGGGCCAAATAGCATTATAGATTGCGCTGTTTTTTTCTAAATTCTCTCTCTCTGGCCTCTGTGTGTAACGGTTATCTTCGGTGGAAGGAGAGGAGGACCAAAGCGCAGCGTGGTAAGTGTTCATGATCATATTTATTTAAACTCAGAACACTAAACAAAATAACAAAGAGAATGAAACGAAACCGAAACAGTTCTGTAAGGTGTTGAAAAACACTAAACAGAAAACAATCACCCACAAAACACAGGTGGGAAAAGGCTACCTAAGTATGATTCTCAATCAGAGACAACGAACGACACCTGCCTCTGATTGAGAAGCATACTTGGCCAAACACGTAGAAAATATAACATAGAAAAAAGGACATAGACAACTCACGCCCTGACCAAACTAAAAGAAAGACATAACATAGGAACTAAGGTCAGAACGTGACACTGTGACTCCCCACATGTTTATAATACTTTTTGAAAAAACTAAATATTCATATATATCACTCCAGGTATCTTAATAAATCTTGTCGTATCATAATTAGTTATTAGCAGAGATACTGCTTAAGCTCTTGATTTGTGAGGATCTCTTGGGACTCGTCCTAATTTTGAGTTGGAGGAGGGAGGCCTAGAATAATGGGGATGACGCTGGGGGAGCAATATATTACCCCAACTGTAATTACTGTCCTGTAGCACTCAAATGTTTCTGTTACAGCTATACATCTTATGTTCCATCACAACTTTTTAGTTCAACGTTTAAACAACGAACTGTTAGCAAAAACATATGGCTCATCCAGGCATGTAAACATGTACACAATATGGTCAAAAGTATATATGCTCTTTGGACATCTCATTCCAAAATCATGGGCATTAATATGGCCATTAATCTGGGGAGGCTTTCCACTAGATGTTGGAACATTGCTGCGGGGACTTGCTTCCATTCAGCCACAAGAGCATTAGTTAGGTTGGGTACTGATGTTGGGCGATTAGGCCTGGATGGACCTCGCTTTGTACACGGGGGCATTGTCATGCTGAATCAGGAAAGGGCCTTCCCCAAACTGTTGCCACAAAGTTTGAAGCATATAATAATTGAGAATGTATGCTGTAGGGTTTAGATTTTTCTTCACTGGAACTAAGGGGCCAAGACCGAACCATGAAAAACAACCCCAGACCATTATTCCTCTTCCACCAAACTTTACAGTTCACACTATGCATTGGGGCAGGTAAGCGTTCTCCTGGCATCCGTCAAACCCAGATTTGTCCGTCAGACTGCCAGATGGTGAAGCGTGATTCATCACTCCAGAGAACGTGTTTCCACGTCTCCAGAGCCCAATGGAGGCGTCCTTACACCACTCCAGCCGACGCTTGACATTGCACATGGGTCATCTTCAGCTTCTCGGCCATGGAAAAGCATTTCATGAAGCTCCCAATGAACAGTTCTTGTGCCAACGTTTGGAACTCAGTAGTGAGTGTTGCAGATGATTTTTACACGCTAAGCGCTTAAACCACTGGCTCCTGGTCATCTATAAGTCTTTGCTAGGTAAAGCTCTGCCTTATCTCAGCTCACTGGTCACCATAACAACACCCACCCATAACCTGCGCTACAGAGGGTATATCTCACAGGTCACCCCCAAAGCCAACACCTCTTTGGTCGCCTTTCCTTCCAGTTCTCTGCTACCAATGACTGGAATGAATTGCCTAAATCGATAAAATTGGAGACTTACATCTCCCTCACTAACTTTAAACATCAGCTATCTGAGCAGTTCACCGATTGCTGCAGCTGTACACAGCCCATCTGTAAATAGCGCATCCAACTACCTTCCTCATCACCATATTGTTTTTATTTACTTTTTTTGCACTTTTGCACACCAGTATTTCGACTTGCACATCATCATCTGCACATCTATGCCTGGCTACTCCAACCTCGGCCAACAGCTCCGCCCCCCCCGCAGGTACTCGCCCAAGCCTCTCCAGGTTCTCCTTTACCCAAATCCAGATAGCAGATGTTCTGAAAGAGCTGCAAAACCTGTACCCCTACAAATCAGCTGGGCTTGACAATCTGGACCCTCTATTTCTGAAACTATCCGCCGCCATTGTCGCAACCCCTATTACCAGCCTGTTCAACCTCTCTTTCATATCGTCTGAGATCCCCAAGCATTGGAAAGCTGCCGCAGTCATCCCCCTCTTCAAAGGGGGAGACACCCTGGACCCAAACTGGTACAGACTGATATCCATCCTGCCCTGCCTATCTAAGGTCTTCGAAAGCCAAGTCAACAAACAGGTCACTGACCATCTCGAATCACACCATACCTTCTCCGCTGTGCAATCTGGTTCCCGAGCCGGTCACGGGTGCACCTCAGCCACGCTCAAGGTACTAAACGATATCATAACGGCCATCGATAAAAGACAGTACTGTGCAGCCGTCTTCATCGACCTTGCCAAGGCTTTCGACTCTGTCAATCACCATATTCTTATCGGCAGACTCAGTAGCCTCGGTTTTTCAGATGACTGCCTTGCCTGGTTCACCAACTACTTTGCAGACAGAGTTCAGTGTGTCAAATCGGAGGGCATGCTGTCCGGTCCTCTGGCAGTCTCTATGGGGGTGCCACAGGGTTCAATTCTCGGGCCGACTCTTTTCTCTGTATATATCAATGATGTTGCTCTTGCTGCGGGCGATTCCCTGATCCAACTCTACGTAGACGACACCATTCTATATACTTCCGGCCCGTCCTTGGACACTGTGCTATCTAACCTCGAAACGAGCTTCAATGCCATACAACACTCCTTCCGCGGCCTCCAACTGCTCTTAAACGCTAGTAAAACCAAATGCATGCTTTTCAACCGTTCGCTGCCTGCACCCGCACGCCTGACTAGTATCACCACCCTGGATGGTTCCGACCTTGAATATGTGGACATCTATAAGTACCTAGGTGTCTGGCTAGACTGTAAACTCTCCTTCCAGACTCATATCAAACATCTCCAATCGAAAATCAAATCTAGAGTCGGCTTTCTATTCCGCAACAAAGCCTCCTTCACTCATGCCGCCAAACTTACCCTAGTAAAACTGACTATCCTACCGATTCTCGACTTTGGCGACATCATCTACAAAATAGCTTCCAACACTCTACTCAGCAAACTGGATGCAGTTTATCACAGTGCCATCCGTTTTGTCACTAAAGCACCTTATACCACCCACCACTGCGACTTGTATGCTCTAGTCGGCTGGCCCTCGCTACATATTCGTCTCCAGACCCACTGGTTCCAGGTCATCTACAAGTCCATGCTAGGTAAAGCTCCGCCTTATCTCAGTTCACTGGTCACGATGGCAACACCCACCCGTAGCACACGCTCCAGCGGGTGTATCTCACTGATCATCCCTAAAGCCAACACCTCATTTGGCCGCCTTTCGTTCCAGTTCTCTGCTGTCTGTGACTGGAACGAATTGCAAAACTCGCTGAAGCTGGAGACTTTTATCTCCCTCACCAACTTCAAACATCTGCTATCTGAGCAGCTAACCGATCGCTGCAGCTGTACATAGTCTATCGGTAAATAGCCCACCCAATTTTACATACCTCATCCCCATACAGTTGTTATTTATTTACTTTTTTGCTCTTTTGCACACCAATATCTCTACCTGTACATGACCATCTGATCATTTATCACTCCAGTGTTAATCTGCAAAATTGTAATTATTTGCCTACCTCCTCATGCCTTTTGCACACAATGTATATAGACTCTCTTTTTTTTCTACTGTGTTATTGACTTGTTTATTGTATGTGTAACTCTGTGTTGTCTGTTCACACTGCTATGCTTTATCTTGGCCAGGTCGCAGTTGCAAATGAGAACTTGTTCTCAACTAGCCTACCTGGTTAAATAAAGGTAAAATAAAAAAAATAAAAAATAAAATATCACTCCAGTATTAATTTTCTAAATTGTAATTACTTCGCTACTATGGCCTATTTATTGCCTTACCTCCTTACTCCATTTGCACACACTGTATATAGATTTTTCTATTGTTATTGACTGTACTTTTGTTTATCGCATGTGTATCTCTGTGTTGTTGTTTTTTGTCGCACTGCTTTGCTTTATCTTGGCCATGTCACAGTTGTAAATGAGAACTTGTTCTCAACTGGCCTACCTGGTTAAATAGAGGTGAAATAAAAAATAAATAAAATCACTTGGCGGTCCCGTTCTGTGAGCTTGTGTGGCCTTCCACTTCTCGACTGAAACATTGTCGTCCCTAGACATTTCCACTTTACAATAACAACACATACAGCTCTAACAAGGCACAAATTCGACAAACTGACTTGTTGGAAAGGTGGCATCCTATGACGGTGCCATGTTGGAAATCACTGAGCTCTTCGGTACGGGCCATTCTACTGCAGATGTTTGTTTTTGTAGATGGCATCGCTGTGTGCTCAATATTATACTCCTGTGAGCAACAGGTTTATCTGAAATAACCAAATCCACTAATTAGAAGGGGTGTCCACATACTTTTGTGTACATTCATCAGTCCCGAAATTGTAGGTAGCCTATCTTATGGGAACTTGTGTGTAGTTTAATCAAAGCCTGCTCCTACTCAAATCAAATCAAATTTATTTATATAGCCCTTATCAGCTGATATCTCAAAGTGCTGTACAGAAACCCAGCCTAAAACCCCAAACACCAAGCAATGCAGGTGTAGAAGAACGGTGGCTAGGAAAAACTCCCTAGAAAGGCCGAAACCTAGGAAGAAACCTAGAGAGGAACCAGGCTATGTGGTGTGGCCAGTCCTCTTCTGGTTGTGCCGGGTGGAGATTATAACAGAACATGGCCAAGATGTTCAAATGTTCATAAATGACCAGCATGGTCAAATAATTATAATCATACGCAGAACAGTTGAAACTGGAGCAGCAGCACGGCCAGGTGGACTGGGGACAGCAAGGAGTCATCATGTCAGGTAGTCCTGAGGCATGGTCCTAGGGCTCAGGTCCTCCGAGAGAGAGAAAGAGAGAAAGAGAAAATTAGAGAGAGCATACTTAAATTCACACAGGACACCGGATAGGACAGGAGAGGTACTCCAGATATAACAAACTGACCCTAGCCCCCCGGCACATAAACTACTGCAGCATAAATACTGGAGGCTGAGACAGGAGGAGTCAGGAGACACTGTGGCCCCATCCGACGACACCCCCGGACAGGGCCAAACAGGAAGGATATAACCTCACCCACTTTGCCAAAGCACAGCCCCAACACCACTAGAGGGATATCTTCAACCACCAACTTACCATCCTGAGATAAGGCCGAGTATAGCCCACAAAGATCTACGCCACGGCATAACCCAAGGTGGGGCACCAACCCAGACAGGAAGTTCACATCAGTGATTCAACCCACTCAAGTGACGCACCCCTCCTAGGGACGGTATGAAAGAGCCCTAGTAAGCCAGTGACTCAGCCCCTGTAATAGGGTTAGAGGCAGAGAATCCCAGTGGAAAGAGGGGAACTGGCCAGGCAGAGACAGCAAGGGCGGTTCGTTGCTCCAGAGCCTTTCCGTTCACCTTCACACTCCTGGGCCAGACTACACTCAATCATATGACCCACTGAAGAGATGAGTCTTCAGTAAAGACTTAAAGGTTGAGACCAAGTTTACGTCTCTCACATGGGTAGGCAGACCATTCCATAAAAATGGAGCTCTATAGGAGAAAGCCCTGCCTCCAGCTGTTTGCTTAGAAATTCTAGGGACAATTAGGAGGCCTGCGTCTTGTGACCGTAGCGTATGTGTAGGTATGTACGGCAGGACCAAATCAGAGAGATAGGTAGGAGCAAGCCCATGTAATGCTTTGTAGGTTAGCAGTAAAACCTTGAAATCAGCCCTTGCCTTGACAGGAAGCCAGTGTGGAGAGGCTAGCACTGGAGTAATATGATCAAATTTTTTGGTTCTAGTCAGGATTCTAGCAGCCGTATTTAGCACTAACTGAAGTTTATTTAGTGCTTTATCCGGGTAGCCGGAAAGTAGAGCATTGCAGTAGTCTAACCTAGAAGTGACAAAAGCATGGATTAATTTTTCTGCATCATTTTTGGACAGAAAGTTTCTGATTTTTGCAGTGTTACGTAGATGGAAAAAAGCTGTCCTTGAAACAGTCTTGATATGTTCTTCAAAAGAGAGATCAGGGTCCAGAGTAACACGGAGGTCCTTCACAGTTTAATTGAGACGACTGTACAACCATTAAGATTATTTGTCAGATTCAACAGAAGATCTCTTTGTTTCTTGGGACCTAGAACAAGCATCTCTGTTTTTTCTGAGTTTAAAAGTAGAAAGTTTGCAGCCATCCACTTCCTTATGTCTGAAACACATGCTTCTAGCGAGGGCAATTTTGGGGCTACACCATGTTTCATTGAAAATGTACAGCTGTGTGTCATCCGCATAGCAATGAAAGTTAACATTATGTTTTCAAATTACATCCCCAAGAGGTAAAATATATAGTGAAAACAATAGTGGTTCTAAAGCGGAACCTTGAGGAACACCGAAATTTACAGTTGATTTGTCAGAGGACAAACCATTCACAGAGACAAACTGATATCTTTCCGACAGATAAGATCTAAACCAGGCCAGAACAAGTCCATGTAGACCAATTTGGGTTTCCAATCTCTCCAAAAGAATGTGGTGATCGATGGTATCAAAAGCAGCACTAAGGTCTAGGAGCACGAGGATAGATGCAGATCCTCGGTCTGATGACATTAAAAGGTCATTTACCTACCACTTTTACAAGTGCAGTCTCAGTGCTGTGATGGGGTCTAAAACCAGACTGAAGCATTTCGTATACATTGTTTGTCTTCAGGAAGGCAGTGAGTTGCTGCGCAACAGCCTTTTCTAAAAATGTTGATAGGAATGGAAGATTCGATATAAGCCGATAGTTTTTTATATTTTCTAGGTCAAGGTTTGGCTTTTTCAAGAGAGGCTTTATTACTGCCACTTTTAGTGAGTTTGGTACACATCCGGTGGATAGAGAGCTGTTTATTATGTTCAACATAGGAGGGCCATGCACAGGAAGCAGCTCTTTCAGTAGTTTAGTTGGAATAGGGTCCAGTATGCAGCTTGAAGGTTTAGAGGCCATGATTATTTTCATCATTGTGTCAAGAGATATAGTACTAAAACACTTGAGTGTCTCTCTTGATCCTAGGTCCTGGCAGAGTTGTGCAGACTCAGGACAACTGAGCTTTGAAGGAATACGCAGATTTAAAGAGGAGTCCGTAATTTGCTTTCTAATAATCATGATCTTTTCCTCAAAGAAGTTCATGAATTTATTACTGCTGAACTGAAAGCCATCCTCTCTTGGGGAATGCTGCTTTTTAGTTAGCTTTGCGACAGTATCAAAAAGGAATTTTGGATTGTTCTTATTTTCCTCAATTAAGTTAGAAAAATAGGATGATCGAGCAGCAGTAAGGGCTCTTCGATACTGCACGGTACTGTCTTTCCAAGCTAGTCGGAAGACTTCCAGTTTGGAAGTCTACTCTTGGGCTAAGAGCTTTTCTTGAGTCAGTTATGCATTTCCCCCACTTACGGTTAAGAGGTGGGGAATCTGATTCTAGATCTGTACATATGGGAAATTTCATCCTGGAGCGTGTCTATGACTGTTCTGTGGATTGGGTCACAATGATCATCAGTACGGTGTCTATATTAGGACTTCAACAGCCTAATCAGCAGAGGATGCATGTCTCTGCTTTTGCTGTGACTAGTCCTGCTCGTAATTCTGCCTTGCTGTTAGGGTCTCTAGTGAATCTGCTTTCAACCTAGGGCTGTAATGCATAACAAACAAATTAATTAAGAATTCAGGTCAAACCTAGTGCAGCAGTCTTTTCAACTGTTGTTAGCATCTCGAAACATTTGAGCTGTCATGTTAGTTGTGTGTCTATTTGTACCTGTTCCTGTGGGCACCGATTCTGCCTCAGCTCATGCAGAAAGAATCTCTGATTACCTTAACACATGCCATGATATAAGACATATATTATTTATAGTGGTGATTCCTTCTAGTCATTTGAACAGGTGTTGTGACAGGTGTTTCATCCTCTCTGTGAGCAGCTAGCCCCAATTCTGTTGTTTTAGTTCATTCTAATACATGTAAACATTTGCATTTGTTGTTGTTTAATTCATTTTTCCTCGAAAAAGAGCCAATTACTCACAATTTCAATAGGATCATGTTAATTAATTAATCCATATTCCATTAAGTACATTAGAATAATATTTTCCTTATCCTAAAGCCTGGTACAAGGATATTAAAGGTTTGCGTGACAACTCCAACTTAATTCTTTCCGCTGCTCCATCATTCCCTACATACTTCGTTCTGAGGCTGCCATCGTTGAAGTCAATTGTGGTCGCGTCAAAATGAGGGGTTTTGTACAAAACAAAGTAAACATTGATTGGATCATCTCTAACCAATCAGAGTAGCAAAGCAAATTATGAATTTTCAAACCTCCTTTTTTACCAATGTGTGTTCTGGCTCTGGCCCAACCCATCGGTTTCTGGGACCGACCAGAATGGTCGGAATGTTTTTCCGTTCTAGAAATTGTCGCCAAGACTTATTGCGAAGAAGAAATGAACGTCCGTGGGCGTGGCGTAGCGGTTGGCCGGAGCAAGGAGTTTGGATCGCCAGGCAAAGTAAAGGTAGCTCAGATGGTCATCGTTTGAATTCCAAGGCCTGACGATGGCAGATCAATAGCTAGGAGGTTGCTGGTTGAAGTCCCAGGCTTGGTGATGAAATGTGGAACTGAACTGGCATCTGGAGGACAGCTGGTTTCAGATCAAAGCTACCATTCACTACCGATGTGTCGTTGGGAAAGGCACTTAACCCCTCAAATGCTCCTGGAGCGCTGTACTGCGGTTGACCCTGTAACTGTGTTTTCTATGAAGTCTGGGGGGAGTTCGGGGCTTGTAGCAGAACAAAAGACAAAATGTGTTTCGCAAGATGGACAGTAGTTCATAATATTCTATTCTATATTTTCTAGCATCTTCATGGGTAAATACCATATTAGTTAAATAAAGGTTAAATTTAAAATGTACTAAAATAATAATTTAAGTGTATATTGGAATTCATGACTGATGGATTAAAAATAACAAACATAAATAAAAATGATTGGTATTTCTCTCTGTTCAACGTATACTCAGTGTCCCAAGAGTCTACACTGTTAAAGCCGTCGAGTTATTTATTCTTGCTATTTGTTCATTTTATAGAAACAAGCAATATGAAACGATGCTAAGGCCTTCAGATTTTCTATTGGATTATGAATTACATTTTCACTATCTGCCCACACATTATTAACATTTATTAAAATGCAGACTATACTGTCAAAACTAAATCGTACCAATATGTGTTTGTGAACCTATAAGGGCAAAAGGTGAGACACAAATGCAGACATAGGAGGCAGATGATTGAGCTCCGACATTTATTATACCAAAAGGGGTAGGCAAAAGGCAGGTTGGGGACAGGCGAGAGTTCATAAACCAGGTCAGAGTTCAAACAGTACCAGGCGATAGGCAGGTTTGAGGTCAGGACAGACAGGGGTTCAGTGAACAGGTCTGAGTCAAACAGTACAAGGGAATAGGCAGGCTCGAGGTCAGAACAGGCAGAGTGGTCAGGCAGGCTGATACGGCGTCAGGACAGGCAAGGGGAAAAACCAGGAGGGCTAGGAAAAAACAGAGACTGGGAAAATAGGAGCTAGGAGAAACGCTGGTTGACTTGGCAAAACAAGACGAACTGGCACAGAGAGACAGGAAACACAGGGATAAATACACCGGGGACTAATGGGGAAAACAGGAGAAACCTGAATGTGTGTGGAGACAATCACAAAGACAGGTGAAACAGATCAGGGTGTGACAGAATCAGACTATTCTCATACATCTGTTAATATTAGAGAAAGAGAGTTTTGTAGCTAATTCAGGGAGTTACGCCAAGAGATGTTGAGTTAAGGACACTACACTATCCACTTCCTTAGGGAGAGCATGTCCCCACTCTTCTCTATACCAAGTCCCTCTACCATTGCCTCTCTGCTGCCGTACCACTGACATCAATGTAGCCAATTCAGGGGGTTGCCCGTACCTGAACTCGAAACCGGGTCCAGCAACTATCAACCCAACACCTCAGCTGATACACCAAGAGATCCTCTTGATGAGATCGCTAGATATTGGGTTAAGTCACTACAATATGCTTGGACATAGACTCCATCCACCTACTACAAATACTATGTACGTGATATTGACCCCATGTCAATTTGAGGCTAATGACATAAGAATCTGTGACTGTTCTTGCAAATCCAATATGCAGGCCCAACAGTGTTAATTTACAGTGCTATACTGAGTGTACAAAACATTAAGAACACCTGTTCCTTCCATGACATAGACTGACCAGGTGAATCCAGGTGAAAGACATCATTCTTTTTGATACCACCTGTGTAATGGAAAAATAGAGAGAGTGAACAAATGTGAACAATGATGGGCCAGTGATGCCAATGTTGAAGATACGTCTAGCGACTTGTTGGTACCGAGGCCCAGCGAGAAGACTCAATCCCGATTTATGGCATTGTTTAAATGTCAGATCATCTCTGGGCTATCACAGGGGTCAAACATACTTTGTCTGTGGCAATCGTGACGAAGAGACATTCCCACAGAAGTCCTAGGATCACTGAAGCTAGGAGAGGTGTAGACTAATGACACTTCAATTGACTAAATTAACCTCTACGGGATTGATGTCCCTAAACCGGGACAGTTGTTGCTCAATACGCGATAACTTGACTAGAATTATGTTGTAAACAACAGCCAATTCCGGGACATAGATATGTCTTAATTGGGCAGAAAGCTTAAATTCTTGTTAATCTAACTGTGGTGTCCAATTTGCAGTAGCTATTAGAGAAAAAAAAGACCATCCTAATGATTGAAGATACCCCCCCATGGGATATATCCACTGAATACCATTATGGGCCTATAGCCTTCACATAATAATAGAGTCAGATTGCAGATCATATTAGGGTCATAGACCATCAACACCAGGTATTCAGAGTTTTTTTCCCTCACATTTTCAAACAGTCCATTTATATTTTCCAACGGGGCTATACATTTGGATGAGGTTTTTTTCTCGTCTGAGAAACCTCATTTCACTGCCAAAAATGTAATTAAACCATCTAGTGTTCAGTGAAATAACAACACAATGTCAAATACTGTTAGCCTTGTCAAATAATTAACATCCAATCACATTAACCGTTACTCTCCTGTTGAAATTCCACTATCAGTCCATATGTAGCCAAACGTAGCTGCTGCTCGTGTTGGTATCTGTACTGATGGCGCAATAGCCATGACAGGGAGACATAGTGGAGTGGTAACATGCGTGCAAGCAGTTGCTCTCGACGCCACTTGGGTACACTGCAGCATCAACCAAGAGGCTCTTGCTGCCAAGGGAAAACCTGACAACTTGAAAAACATTTTGGACACCACAGTGAAAATGTTTAACTTTGTTAAAGCAAGGCCCCAGAACTCTTGTGTATTTTCTGCACTATGCAATGATATGGGCAGCAACCATGTAACGCTTTTACAACATACAGAAGGTTATCAAGGGGCAAAGTATTGACACGTTTTTTTTATTTATTGAGAGACGAGCTTAAAATTTTCATTACTGACCATAATTTTCACTAGTCTGACCGCTTGCATGATAACGAGTTTCTCACACGACTGGCCTATCTGGGTGATGTTTATTCTTACCTGAATTATCTGAATCTAGGATTACAGGGACTCTCTGCAACTATATTCAATGTGCGTGTCACGCCCTGGCCATAGAGAGGCTTTTTATTCTCTATTTTGGTTAGACCAGGGTGTGACTCGGGTGGGAATTCTATGTTCTTTTTTCTATGTTTTTACATTTCTTTATTTTTGGCCGGGTATGGTTCTCAATCAGGGACAGCTGTCTGTCGTTGTCTCTGATTGAGAACCATACTTAGGTAGCTCTTGCCCACATTTGTTTTCTGTTTAGTGTTTGTATCACCTTTCAGAACTGTTTCGGTTATTCCTTTTGTTACTTTGTATTTAGTGTTCAGTTCTATTTAATAAATGACGAACACATACCATGCTGCATCTTGGTCCTCACCTTCTTCCTCTGAATGCCGTTATAGTGCGGGACAAAATTTGAGGCTGTGATTTAGAAGTTGGAGCTCTTCTGTCTGCATTAACAAGGTCAACACAGTACTTTCCATCATTGTATGATTTTTTTGTGTGCAAATGAACTCAAGCTTACGGACTATGTCAAATGTGATATGGCGAAGCACCTGAGTGAGTTGGGTGTGCAATTACGCAGGTACTTTCCCGAAACAGATGACACAACTGGATTCGTTATCCCTTTCATGCCCTGCCTCCAGTCCACTTACCAATATCTGAACAAGAGAGCCTCATCGAAATTGCAACAAGCGGTTCTGTGAATATTTAATTTAATCAGAAACCACTGCCAAATTTCTGGATTGGGCTGCGCTCAGAGTATCCTGCCTTGGCAAATCGCACTGTTAAGACACTGATGCCCTTTGCAACCACGTACCTATGTGAGAGTGGATTCTTGGCCCTCACTAGCATGAAAACCAAATACAGGCATAGACTGTGATTTAAGACTGAGACTCTCTCCAATACAACCCAACATTGCAGAGTTATGTGCATCCTTTCAAGCACACCGTTCTCATTAACCTGTGGTGAGTTATTCACAATATTCGATAAACAAATAAGGTTTTATATGTAAGATGGTTAAATAAAGAGCAAAATGATGGATTATCATTACATTATTTGTGCCCTGGTCCTTTAAGAGCTCTTTGTCACTTCCCACGAGCCAGGTTGTGACACACACTCACACTCATTCTTATGTTTAATAAATGTATTGTGTAGTTTGTATGTGGCAGGCTTACAATGATGGCAAAAGCAACATTTGAGTGTGCACTGACCCTGGTGCTAGAGGGGGTACGCAGCTGGATGTTCTGTAATTCTAATTCTCTGTATTCCTCAAAGTTAATTTTCACTATTCTACACATGAAGGGGAGGAGATGGGTTAAAGAAAGATTTTTAAGCCTTGAGACAATTGAGACATGGATTGTGTATGTGTGCCATTCAGAGGTTGAATAGGCAAGACAAAACTGAACTGGATATAGTAGTAGGTGATAGGCGTGTGTATCAAGAATGGACCACTACCCAAAGGTCATCCAGCCAACTTGACATAACTGTGGGAAGCATTGGAGTCAACATGGGCCAGCATCCCTGTGGAATGCTTTCGATGCTTTGTAAAGTCCATGCCCCAAAGAATTTAGGCTGTTCTGAGGTTAAAAGGGGTGCAACTCAATATTAGGATGGTGTTCCTAATCTTTTGCTTTTGTACACTCAGTGTACATTTGCAGATTCAACTATATCCTTTCCAGGAAGTGAAACAAACAAGTGACCCAATACCAGGATTTGAGTATCATGAAATTGTAACATTATAGGACCTTATCAAGTGAATTGGACATATTTAACTCTCAAACACCTGAGAGACCAACACTACTAGTCGACTTGACACACAAATGACATGCAGGCTCCTAAAGGATATTTTTTTCATGTTGCGAGATTTGCAGTGTGACTTTTTATAAACCACTTTTTATTTCTTGAACGTTGAAACACCCGATATCTGGCCGACGCACAAATTACATGCATGGGCTCCTGATGGAAGAAAAGAAAAGAGTATTGCAATGGGAAATTTTGCTAATCCACTTTGAGGGTCTCCCGGATAGGCCCTCTAATGTTTCTGGCTAATTAGACTCCCAGGGAGTTGAAGCCTGCTGCGGTTTGGGATCCTGTCAGGAAGGGAGTCAGAGTGGTATTCTCCAGGGCAGAGGGGACCTGTTATTGTGTGTCAGCTGGAGGAGTTGAATGCCTCCTCTCCAGCGATGCGTGCCAACAGCCGTTGTTTCAGACCACTGATAAACTATCCTATGTTCTCCTCTGTACAACTCCCTTACCCATTCTTCAAAACCCAGTTAATCTCAGCCCCACAGAATGCCCCAGCACCACCGCAACAGTCCAGAATGATGGGGAGCAAAGGGGAGCAAAGTGTGTGTACTCTGTTAGCATGGGCCTGTGTATGATGGTGCATTCAATGACTTTACTCTTGTGTGTGTGTGTACCGTATGTGCACTGTCTGGATATCAGTAATTGTGTGTGCCTGCCTATATGGACAATTACATGCATTTGTGTTGCTAAACATACAAGTGTGTGCACACATGGCTACATACATTTGCATGTGTGTATATTTCTTAATGTAAACATGTACAGTGCATTTGGAAAGTATTCAAACCCCTTGAGTTTCTCCACATTTTGTTATGTTACAGGCTCATTCTAAAATGTATTCAATAGTTTTTTCCTCATCAATCCAAATACAACACCCCATAATGACAAACAAAAACAGGTTTTTAATTTTTTTTGCAAATGTATTACCAAAAAACCCTGCAATCACATTTACATAAGTACTCATGCAATACTCAGTACTTTGTTGAAGCACCTTTGGTAGCAATAATAGTCTGGTATGACGCTACAACCTTGGCACACATGTATTTAGGGAGTTTGTCCCATTCTTCTCTGCAGAACTTCTCAGGCTCTGTCAGGTTGGATGGGGAGTGTCGGTGCACAGCTATTTTCAGGTCTTTCTAGAGATGTCTGATGGTTTCAAGTCCGGGCTCTGGCTGGGCCATTCAAGGACATTCAGAGACTTGTCCAGAAATCACTCCTGTGTTGTCTTGGCTGTGTGCTTAGTGTGGTTGTCCTGTTGGAAGGTAAACCATTGCCCCACCATTGGGTCCTGAGTGCTCTAGAGCAGGTTTTCATCAAGGATCTCTCTGTACTTTGCTCAGTTCATATTTCCCTCGATCCTGACTCTCAGTCCCTGCCGCTGAAAAACATCCCCACAGCACGATGTTACCAACACCATGCTTCACCGTATGGATGGTGCCAGGTTTCCTCCAGACGTGATGCTTGGCATTCAGGCCAAAGAGTTCAATCTTGGTTTCATCAGGCCAGAGAATATTGTTTCTCATGGTCTGAGAGTCCTTTAGGTGCCTTTTGGCAAACTCCAAGTGGGCTGTCATGTGCCTTTTACTGAGGAGTGGCTTCCAACTGGCCACTCTACCATAAAGGCCTGAATGCTGAAGTGCTGTTCTTCTGGACGTTTCTCCCATCTTGACAGAGGAACTATGGAGCTCGGTCAGAGTGACCATCAGGTTCTTGGCCACCTCCCTGACCAAGGTCCTTCTCCCCTGATTGCTCAGTTTGGCAGGGTGGCCAGCACTAAGAAGAGTCTTGGGTGTTCCAAATGTTTTGCATTTAAGAATGATGGAGGCCATTGTGTTCTTGGGGACCTTCAATGCTGCAGACATTTTTTTCGTACCCTTCCCCAGATCTGTGCTTCAAAACAATCCTGTCTCCAAGCTCTACGGACAAGACCTCATGGCTTGGTTTTTGCTCTGACGTGCACTGTCAACTGTGGGACTTTATGAAGACATTTAAGTGTCTTTCCAAATAATGTCCAATCAATTTAATTTACCATAGGCGGACTCTAATCAAGATGTAGAAACATCTCAAGGATGATCAATGGAAAGAGGATGCACCTAAGCTTAATTTCGAGTCTCATAGCAAAGGGTCTGAATACTTATGTAAATAATTTATTTTCTTTATTTTTTGTTATTATTGGCAAATATTTCTAAAAACATGTTTTTACTTTGTCATTATGGGGGTATGGTGTGTAGATTGATGAGGGGAAAAAACTATTTAATCCATTTTAGAATAAGGCTGTAACGTGACAACATTTGGAAAAAGTCAAGGGGTCTGAATACTTTCAAGGGGTCTGAATATGTGCTTGTGCATTCATTTATAATCACGTGTAGCTGTGATTATAAATTAGTACATTTTTAAAGGCATTACATGCTAATTAGGTTTGGACTGAACATACAGTATAACATAAAATATGACCAATAGGCTATTTGTGGTATTGAAATGCTGAACCGAGCTCGCCTCATAACAATAACAGCTAAATGAAATTGTGTGTCCATTAATTACTATGTTCTTTTTCTTCCCTGTGTGTGTTTTTTGCAATGCTAATTACGTTATAAAATTACATTGGCAGCCATGCCTGAAAGTAGACCTCATCAAATCCACACCAGTGTTAATGATGCATGTTGTCACACAAAGCTCTCTGGCAGAGAAAAAAAAGAAGACCTCACTGTCATAAAAAAAAGCCTGAAGTCAGTTGAGAGACCATTGGAGATTCATTTTCAAGTGAAGCGCTAGCTATCACATTTCAGGATCAATATTTGTCCATATGCTGGCCCTCTCAGTTGCTCGCTATGACCCTGTTTGTGGTTGAAACTTGACCTCTGTGTGCTTTGCTTACCTCTCTCATTAACCTTTGTGTAACCATTAAAAAATGTGGGGAATTTGAGCCAGCAAAACACAGTGAACACAGAGCAAAGTACAAATGTCTGTGTCATGCTGGGATAGAATATGTTAGGAGGGTTGGATCTGGGGCCAAGGCCAGATGAAGTGAGCTATTGATCTAAGGTGGATTAGAGGCTCCTTTTCAGGGAATAATGTCTCCCCTCACTGATTACAGCCCTCATCAATTAACTTGGCCCGCCGCCAGAGGCATATCAAATAGCTTTAGCACTTGGTCATGAACAAAAAAAAGTCCTGTGACTGGCAGCGATCTCCTCCTCCTTTTTCGCCTCTATTTACTTTTAAAAAACAGCGCAAGGGAGAATTTTGTGCTGAACTACACCATTCGTTAATGAGCTTTTAACCCCTGCGTGTTAAATATTTCAGTTCACTGTATTTTAATTTTGAGGACTTACAGGCAATAAACCACCTAAGGAGTGAACCGTATGCCGAGCCAATTGTGGTCGGTGCAGTAGGGCTACTGATAGTAGTCAGCATAGTTCATCCAACGGAGTTAAATCCCAGGACTCCTGAAGAAAAAAAAATTACCAACCAGAAACTGTAGGTTAGAAAATCAAATTTAAATGGTATATAGCAAGGTTGAATGTCAATGTATATACTACGATGTCCATATCAAGTCTTGCTGAGAATGAGGCTGTCCAACTGTAAACAAACTAAAATGATAGAAACATGTTTTTTTACAAAAGGGTATCAGAAGTATAATGTGAGCTTCTTGTCTTGCCCAGAACCTGGCTTGGTTGTGATTCCGTCAACTACCTCTTTATCATCAATGATGAAAACACTACAGATGTAGTTTAATCACAGCTCCAATTGAATGCATAATTGAAAGCCAGTCTAACCAAAGTCAGTTCCAAGCCTCTTTGGTTGGCTATTTCTCTAGATAACAAATCAACCAAAGGTTGGATTTACTGTTCGGAAAGGAAAATTGCCATGACAGCTATGTTTACTGCTATTTCCCAGAATGAGATGATGCAACCTTTAAGACACACCACAGCAGATGGAGCTGTCCTGCTGTGATGGCTCCCTCTGATTCTTGCTAACCCATTCTGTTTTGCCCAGCAATAGCTGTCGTAACAATGGCTTACCTGTTGCCAAAGTCTGGACCTAAACGCTCTGCTCCAGGCCGAATGGGTCTGTCCAGAACTCCACTGTGCCCAGTCGTCCACATGTCCAGTCACAGGTTGTGGAAATTGAGATTTATTTTACCTGTCTAGCCTCCCCTCGGCTATGTGTTGCTGTAGGATTCGTTTTCCTATTGTGGAGGCACATGTTGTAAGGACACAGCGATAGAGCTGGTATGTGTTTCTAATCTTGACCTTGCATAAATTCTCACCTTATCTAGAACCCGCCACCCCACTGCAGCCCCATACCGCACATCTACCAAACATTCCAGTCCATCCGATTAGAATTTCCTACATGGGAGGAGGAAAAAAAACTGTCACAAAATAGGGGCATTAATGTGTAAACTTTTTATTGAACAGCTGTTGCTTCCTGAGGTAGTGTCTCAGAGGCTGCTGCAGTCCAAACACAATGCCTGAACAAAAATACAGTGGGTGACACGGGGGCATTATTGTCTCATACCTAATCAATGTTTGATGCCTACTGTGCTTTGAAAAAGTATTTGCAAATACTTTTCACGGCTCTGTATTACTTTACCTTAATTTAGGTATTAGCATAGAGATAGGTATATTGATTGTCCTGTTATTTTTATTTTATTTTATTTGACCTTTATTTAACTAGGCAAGTCAGTTAACCTCTCTGAGCACGGAACCCGGTAGCGGGCTGAAATTCCACAACATACGGTGATCGCTACATAAATAGTCATATTAAACATTCATGAAAATACAAGTGTCTCACATGTATCGAAAGCCTAGAATCTTGCTAATCCAACTGCATTGTCAGATTTAAAAAAGGATTTACTGCGAAAGAATACGATGCGATTATCTGAGCACAGAGCCCCATAAACAACAACAATTTCAACCAGCACAGGCGTAACATAATCACAAACTGCATTAAACTAAATAGTTTGCAATTCCAATGCTCATTGTTGCACAATGAATTATCTTTTGTTTGATAAAATCCGTTTTTATAGCCTAACACGAAATATTTTGTGAACCGCTTGTGTCGTGAATTCCGTCTCATTCCATTTTCGACAACACATTCCAGGTAAATAACCCACACAGAACGTGACTTTTCCAGTCATGTTTGGTTTCACTGCAATCAACTGGTTTGTTTGTAACACAATCAAACCTGATGTGTCATTTTGCGGGACGTATTGATTGAAAGAAACCAAATGAAGACAACAAGTCATGACATCATTGTGCACCAATGATTTGCCCGCTGTTTCGTTGATTGACTGTATTTTAACCCAATAACCACTGATCGTCTTGAAATCTTGCTGTGTAGATAGCCAATGAGCTGAGGTAAACGGCAATAGGTCATGTTTATGTGTTGCAATACCAACCCATGTAGTAAGCTCCGGGGTATATTGAAGTTTCATACCGGAAGGAGAAACGCATATTATGCACAGCATTGTTTCGCATATTCAGCTGTTTATATATCAATCATTATGGCAACTAAGTCAGGGAAAGCTAAATCAGAGTCTAGATATACAGATGTACACACAATTTTAGAATAAATTGATTGGGAAAGTGAGACAGAGATTGTTGTAGGACGCTTCATTTAGCGATTGTGGAGGAATATCTTTTGAACGGGAGAGGACATTGTTTTGGACTGGTAAGTTCTTATCATGCTAATGCCCTTGTTTGAAATTAATAATATAAAATATTATTTGTGTTTTTTTCTTAATTTTAGAAGCAATATAGAAACATGTAATGTCATGAAATGTGAGATGCGTGTGTCTGCCGCCCCACCCCAACCCACATGAAATAGCCTATTTGAGGCTGATGAGGGGAGGGCAGGCCCACAACAATGGCCAAAGTGAAATGGAGACAGTAGATACAGCTGGTCTGTCATTATATAACAGAGACAGTAGATCTAGCTGAAATGTCATAATATAAAAGAGACAGTAGATCTAGCAGGTCATAATAATATATTCAACCTTATGTTCCCTGTACTCTATATATATATCTGTTTATTATACCTGTTGATACAGGGCTCATATGTGAAACTATTCTAACTGAACATTTTCTTTCACAGTGACACTGACTCCGAATGGCAGCCCCCAGGGCCAAGGTTTCCTTCCCCCACTGAAGCTGGTTCATCCAGCTCCTGCCACAAGTGGTGTTCATCTGCCCAAATTTATTTCTGCAGGCATGGATGTGCCTCAGGGTCAAAAGGGCACAGCATGGAGGCGTCGCTGTGTTCTTTGCAAAATTAAGTCCCCCATCGCCTGCGCCACATGCTTGGTGACCCTCTGCTTTACAGCAGAAAGAGACTGCTATGGCACCTGGCATCAGCAGCACAATATTGTGTGTAGCTTTGGCAAAGTGGGTGGGGTTATATCCTTTCTGTTTGGCCCTGTCCGGGGGTCTCATCGGATGGGGCCACAGTGTCTCCTGACCCCTCCTGTCTCAGCCTTCAGTATTTATGCTGCAGTAGTTTATGTGTCAGGGGGCTAGGGTCAGTTTGTTATATCTGGAGTACTTCTCCTGTCCTATTCGGTGTCCTGTGTGAATTTAAGTGTGCTCTCTCTAATTCTCTCTTTCTCTCTCTCGGAGGACCTGAGCCCTAGGACCATGCCTCAGGACTACCTGACATGATGACTCCTTGCTGTCCCCAGTCCACCTGGCCGTGCTGCTGCTCCAGTTTCAACTGTTCTGCCTTGTTATTATTGGACCATGCTGGTCATTTATGAACATTTGAACATCTTGGCCATGTTCTGTTATAATCTCCACCCGGCAGAGCCGGAAGAGGACTGGCCACCCCTCATAGCCTGGTTCCTCTCTAGGTTTCTTCCTAGGTTTTGACCTTTCTAGGGAGTTTTTCCTAGCCACCTTGCTTCTACACCTGCATTGCTTGCTGTTTGGGGTTTTAGGCTGTCTTTCTGTACAGCACTTTGAGATATCAGCTGATGTACGAAGGGCTATATAAATACATTTGATTTGATAGACTGAGGGTCTTCCAAATATTGAAAGTGTGTAAATAGTTACCCATGTTATTTTGTAAATGTATATGTTTTTTTCTTCATTTTTTTCCATTTTTGTTCTCCACTTTTTTTGGGGGGGGGATGAGTTAGAATACAATTTTGGTATTTTGTATATAGTTATTTGTTTCAAAATGCATACCTTCACCAATTTGGCCACTTGGGTACATTTGGGCAATTGTGTGGGACACCTGGGTGACTTCATGATAAATGCCATGTAGCACACTCATTTTGGAAGTTATCATTCTGAAACTTTGAACAAGTACTGTTGTCCTCTTATATTGTTCACTGAAATTGTCCCCATCATCCTATCTGAATGTTTGTTTTATCTTGTTCATTTTAAAGATGATGATACAAAAAGATAAAATGTATGTTTTTTTTAATTGTATTATCTAAACCAGATCTATTGTGTTATATTCTCCTACATTCAATTCACATTTACACAAACTTCAGAGTGTTTTCTTTCAAATGGTACCAAGAATATGCAAATCCTTGGTTCTGTGGCTAAGCTACAGGCTGTTAGATTTGGGTATGTCTTCAGGCGATAATTGAAAAAAGTAGGAGGTGGCTCTAAGAGGATACTTATTAAAAACAAATTCTTATTTTCAATAACGGCCTAGGAACAGTGGGTTAACTGCCTTGTTCAGTGGCAGAACGACAGATTTGTACCTTGTCAGCTGGGGGATTTGAGCTTGCAACCTTTCGGTTACTAGTCCAATGCTCTAACCACTAGGCTACCCTGCTGCCCCATTTTTACTGTATTAATTACGAATTGTGTCCACTGACATACAGGCACACCTATACAATTGATTACATATTTCCAAACTTCAATCTTATCATAAAATGTATGCTATCTTAAAGATGCAGTCTGGGATATTAAAACCTCTCTGGGATAGGCGTCCCGCCAGCAGAACACCCGATGACAACTTCCGGTGAAATTGGAGGACGTGCATCATAAAAATTATGGATATTAAACATCTAGGTACATAGAAGTGTCTTATATCGTTTCTGATTTACAATAGGCTTTACAGCGAAAGCATACCATGCGATTGTCTGAGGACACAGGCTTCGTAAAATCACAAACAGCAATTAAATATTCACTTACTTTTTGAAAATCTTCCTCTGATTTGCAATCCCAAGGGTCCCAGCTACAACATGCATGGTCGTTTAGTTAGATCAAATCCTTTATATCCCGAAAAGTCAGTTTAGTTTGCGCCATCGATTTGAGTAATCCACTCGTTCAACATGCAGAGAAAGGAATCCAAAAATCTACCACTAAATTTTGTTAAAACAAGTCAAAATTAGTTTCTATTTAATCTTCAGGTACCCTAAAATGTAATTAAACTATAATATTTCATACGGCAAGAAGTATGTTCAATAGAAAAGCAAAATTAGCAAGTGCGCATCCTCTTCGTCCTCAAGTGCACGCGCACGGACTGATTTCCAACTCTGACTCCCGGTACCAAAACTCAAAATTCTTCCTCATTTGGGAAGAAACAAGCCTGAAACCTTGAAAAAAGACTGACATCTAGTGGATGCCATAGGAACTGCAATCTGGGAGCTGGAATTGCATATGACCCAAGGCTTTTCATTGAAAGAGCATGGGCACTCAAAAACAATACATTCTGGTTGTTTTTTGTGGGATTTTCTCCTACCATATCAGTTGTGTTATAGTCTCATACATTATTTTAACATTTATACAAACCTCAACGTGTTTTCTTTCCAATGGTACCACTTTTATGCATATCCTGGCTTCTGGATCTGAGTAACAGGCAGCTTACTTTGGGCACGTCAGTCAGACAGGAAGTGGAGAAAGATAGACCATAGCCTGAAGAAATTTTTAGCACTTACCCATTCCTAACATATTGATAGACTATCCATCCCCATTTTCAAAGAGTGCCTCACGTCCGATTACTAAAGACATGCCCCTTCAAACTATTCAGTCTTCCTGTAATACTATATCAACAGCCTGAATTCAGAATTAATTAAATTACATTTTATTCTCACCCATCAATGCAGAATGTTCACATAATGACAAAGTGAAAACATGTTTTTAGACATTTTTGGTAATTTGTTGAAAATTCAGTACAGAAATATCTCATTTACATAAGTATTCACACCCCTGAGTCAATACATGTTAGAATCACCTTCGCCAGTGATTACAGCTGTGAGTCTTTCTGGGTACACCTCTAAGAGCTTTGCACAACTAGATTGTACAATATTTGCACATTATTATTTTCTTAATTCTTCAAGCTCTGTCAAGTTGGTTGTTGATCATTGCTAGAGAGCCATTTTATGCAAAACTGTAAAAAGGCCACTCAGAAACATTCAATGTCATCTTGGTAAGCTCCTTCAGTGTATATTTGGCCTTGTGTTTTAGGTTATTGTCCTGCTGAAAGGTGAATTTGTCTCTCAGTGTCTGTTGGAAAGCAGACGGAACCAGGTTTTCCTCTAGGATTTTGTCTGTGCTCAGCTCTATTCCATTTATTTCTATCCTAAAAAACTCCCTTGTCCTTGTCAATGACAAGCATACCCATAACATGATGCAGTCCCCACCATGCTTGGAAATATGAAGAGTGGTACTCGGATGTGTTGTTTTGGATTTGCCACAAACATAACGCTATGTATTCAGGACATAAAGTTAATTTTTCTGCCACAGTTTTGCAGTTTTAATTTACTTTTTTCCAAATGCATTCTCTGAGGACGTTCTCTTGAGTACAGCTTGTTCTTGTGAGGACGAGAGTGTGGAGAATGCATTAAACATTATATTTGACAAGCACTCGTACTCCCCCTACTGTATTACCTCACGCTGCATCTCCCCATTCACTGAACCTTCTTCCAGCCAGGACAATGTCAACAATAGAGACACAAAAAGATATACACAAAGCAAATGTTTTACTTCATAATTATCAGCTAGATATATGTTCATCGCTGTAATCTAGCTATTCAGCAAGCTAGTTAAACAGGCAAAAATGACCTAAAACTAATATAATGCAAGGTACACTAGAATACAATTCTTTGTGGGTAGCTAGCTAAGAATTCTTCATGGCTAGCTAGCTGAACCTATGGGGGAGGGTCCGGGTGGGCATCTACCCTCGGTGGCGGCTCCAGTTCTGAACGCAGCCCCCCTCCTTACGCTGCTCCCTCCGTTTTGTGGACCTGGACCGTGGATTGTCGCCGGAGGCTCTGGACTGCAGCTCGTCGCTAGAGGCCCCGGACTGGGGACTGTCGCTGGAGACCCCGGACTGGGGACTGATGCTGGAGACCCCGGACTGGGGACCGTCGCTGGAGACCCCGGACTGGGGACCGTCGCTGGAGACCCCGGACTGGGGACCGTCGCTGGAGGTTCCGGACAGGGACCGTCGTTGGAGGTTCCGGACTGGAAACTATTGCCAGAAGCTCTGGACAGGAAACTGTCACCGGAAGCTCTGGACTGGAAACTGTCTCCAGAAGCTCTGGACTGGGAACTGTCGCCGGATGCTCTGGACTGTGGAGGAGCTGTGGAGGTCTGATGCGTGGGAACGATACAGGTGGCACCGGGCTGATGACATGCACCTCAGGGCGAGTGCGGAGAGGAGGCACAGGACGTACTGGACTGTGGAGGCACACTGGAGACCTGATGCGGGGGACTGGTACAGGTGGCACCGGGCTGATGACATGCATCTCAGGGCGAGTGCGGGGAGGAGGCACAGGACGTACTGGATTGTGGAGGCGCACTGGAAAACTGGAGTGTAGCGCTGGCACAATGCGTACTGGCTGGATGCTCACTTTAGCTCGATACGTGCGGGGCACTGGCACAGGACGCACTGGGCTGTGAAAGCATACTGGGAATACAGTACGTAGAGCCGGCGCAGGATATCCTGGTCCGAAGAGATGTACTGGAGACCAGGAGCACTGAGCCAGCACAACCCGTCCTGCCTGGATGCTCACTCTAGCGCGGCAAACACGGGGAGCTGGAATAGATCGCACCGGGCTATGAATGCGCACTGGAGACACCGTGCGCATCACTGCATAACACGGTGCCTGACCAGTCACACGCTCCCCACGGGGAGTTGGCTCAGGTCTAAACCCTACCTCCGCCAATATCCCCGTTTCCCCCTCCCCCCCTGATTATTTTTGGAGCTGCCTCTCGGGCTTCCGTGCTAGCCGTGTCCCCTCGTATCGTCGCCGTTCCTCTTTGCTGCCTCCGCCTGCTTCCATGGCAGGGTCTTGTCCCCTGCCATTACCTCTTCCCAGGTCCAGGATGTCCTCCACTCACTTTTCTCCCGGGCCCAGGATCCCTACTCCTCTTGAACACGCTGCTTGGTCCATTTTTGGTGGGATCTTCTGTCACATTCGTCATAAGGATCGGACCAAGGCTCAGCGTGCTATGCGTACATTCTCTTTTTAATGAATGAACAAGAACAACAAACGACCAAACGAAACGTGAAGCTATACAAACTAGTGCTGTCAGGCAACTAAACATAGACAAGATCCCACAACTAACAATGGGGAAAATGGCTACCGAAATATGATCGCCAATCAGAGACAATGATAAACAGCTGTCTCTGATTGGGAACCAAATCAGGCCAACATAGACATACAAAAACCCTAGATTACAAAAACCCTAGACATACAGATTTACTAGAGTACCCACCCTTGTCACACCCTGACCTAACCAAAATATATAGAAAAATAGAGAATCTAAGATCAGGGTGTGACAATGGGACCACGCAGCCGTCAAACCACTCAGGAAGGAGATGCGTTCTGTCTCCTAGAGATTAACGTACTTTGGTGCGAGAAGTGCATATCAGTCCCAGAACAACAGCAAAGTACCTTGTGAAGATGCTGGAGGAAACAGGTACAAAAGTATCTATATCCACAGTAAAACAAGTCCTATATCGACATAACCTGAAAGACCGCTCAGCAAGGAAGAGGCCACTGCTCCAAACCGCCATAAAAAAGCCCAGGAATGCCTGATGGACTGTCGTGTCTTTGGCTATGCCAGATTAAGTGATATGACATGCTATTCTATAAAATCCTTTCTCCGTAATTAATATTACCTGATTGAGCTAATCATGTAAATGTAATTAACTAGAGAGTCAGGGCACCACAAAATAATATTTAGAGCTGTTATCTTCCGAATAAACTCTTAAAGACCTAGTAATATTTTACATTAATAGCAGTCAAAATTCATTGTCACCTTAATTCAGTCTCATCTGAAAGTTGTAAATTCTTGGTTATCTTCCCAAACCCTGGCTAACAAGTTGAATCAGCAATGCAAAATTGGGTTTAATTATTTATTTACTAAATACCTAACTAATCACACAGAATTACATATACAAAGAATGAATCATACCTTGATTACAAATTACATCATAAAGGAAAATGTTGATATGACAGCTGGTTACACAAAAGAAAAGGGTCTGGGTTTGAGTGAAAGAGCGGGAAGACTGAAGAAGCTGAGGGAGAAGCTGTGCTATCGTAAATACAGTATCGTATGCATTCCAAATTACCGCTCATTTGGAAAAGGAAAATGCAATAAATATTTACTCTGAGCTGCGCTTCGGTAGGTTGGTGGTAGATGGAAGGCCGTGTTGCCAAACCGAGTCCGTTGTCCTTTGAAGAATGTCTCTGGTGGTCAATTGGATACGTTGTAGTAACGTCGTTGTGTGGTAGACGGGATACTCTGTCTGATCTTTCCTAGCCCGCGTTTGCAGCTGCTGTTGCTAACTCAACGGCTAGGAGGTATCACTTCTGTAGTGAATAAGAGTTCAAAGTTCATACCATTCGCAACCAAAGCTCACGCTGAGGCTGCAGACCTCACGTACTAGGAACAGGAGGTTACATTTTCATCAAGGCTTTATATAGTGGAGCGAGAAGGGTGTGTTTGAAAAGTTTTATAACCCATGTCAATTCACAGGGGCGGGCCACTGATTGAGCAGAGCCCTAACCTTATGAAAACCCAAATCTCTCATTTGGAAGCTAAAATTACATTTAATCTCTTCACCAATAATTTTATATTCAAACATTTAAATTGAACAACAATTCCATGTGACTCCGATAACTACAATGTGCAGACTTTCCACTGTAGAGTTTGTCATCCTATCATTGATGAGAATGTCCCAGATGACAACCGAACTGAAATCATATTCATTAAGTACCACCACATATGTTCAATTGGTCAGATTACCAGAATATAGTTCATTTCCCCCCACCTTCTGATGTACCCAGAATCTCTATGTTAACCAAAGGATTTTTAAATGTCACATCAGTAGGGTAGAGAGAGGAAAAAAGGGGGGAGAGGTATTTATGACTGTCATAAACCTACCCCCAGGCCAACGTCATGACAGACCTATTCAGCTAGCCGGGAGATGGGCCTTGCATGGGCTAGCTCTAGGCTACTTGGTGCTTGCTTCGGGACAGAGACGTTAGCCAGGAGTCGTGACTCGGATTACAGCTAGCTAGCTGCGATGATCCAGGTGAGAAGGTTCAGAGCTTGCAGTAGGAATCCGGGGATATGGAGAGAAAATAGGTCCGGTATGCTCTGGTTTGAATCGCGTTGTACAAACTAGCGAGAGCTCTCCGAGCTAAAGGTAGCTGATGATTGCTAGCAGTAGTTAGCTGACAACTAGCTAGTAGCTAGTAGTCAGACTTGCTTGTGAATAATAGTGACTTGGTCCCACCTCTGCACAAACATCCTATCACGCCCCCAAAAAGGCTAACCTCCCACTTATTGGTAATGGTTCAGAAACATCTCTGCTCACTTACAATTAAAATTCCTCTGGACATAATTCACCATTCAGTTAATATTGTGCAAAACATATCCCATAACACACCCTAAACAAACTGGAAATACATCCAAGAAATGTGTAGAGTAACTTCTTCAAATGAGGGGACTAGAAATGTGAATTGATTACATTTCTAAATGGTACAACAAATATAAACTCAGCAAAAAAAGAAACGTCCTCTCACTGTCCACTGCGTTTATTTTCAGGAAACTTAACATATGTCAATATTTGTATAAACATAACAAGATTCAACAACAGAACAAGTTACATAGACATGTGACTAACAGAAATGGAATCATGTGTCCCTGAACAAAGTGGGGGATCAAAAGTAACAGTCAGTATCTGGTGTGGCCACCAGCTGCATTAAAACTTCTTAGGGATAGGGGGCAGTATTTTCACGTGCCTAGAGTAAACTGCCCGTAACTCAGGCCCAGAAGCCAGGATATGCATACAATTGGTAGATTTGGATAGAAAACACTCTAAAGTTTCTAAAACTGTTAAAATACTGTCTGTGAGTATAACAGATTTGGCAGGCGAAACCCAGAAGACAAACCATCCAGGGTGGAAAAAAATTGATATCATAGTATTTCCCATTGGTTTTCTATTGAAAGCCCTATTTAATAAGAACCTGGTTGCGGTTCCTATGGCTTCCACTAGATGTCAACAGTCTTTAGAAATTGGTTGATGTTTTTCACTCCAAGTGGACTCTACTGTTTCTTGCGCGTGAACTGGAGCGCGCTTCACGTTGTTTTTATCCGGTGTTGTAAATTTGATTGATTATTTACATTTCAGGATACCTTAGGTTGGATTAGGAACGTTGTTTGAAATGTTTGGACCAAATTTACAGGTAACTTATTAGATACTTTGTAGTCATGTTGGGCGAGTTGGAACCGGTGTTCCTGAATCAAACACGCCAAATAAATGGACATTTTGGGGATATAAAGAAGGACATTATCGAACAAAAGGACCATTTGTGATGTTTCTGGGACATTTTTGGAGTGCCAACAGAAGAAGATCTTCAAAGGCAAGGAATTTATTATATCGTTGTTTCTGACTTTTGTGTCGCCACCTGCCTGGTTGAAAATGATTTTCATGTGTTTGTATGCGGGGCGCTGTCCTCAGATAATCGCATGGTCTGCTTTCGTCATAAAACCTTTTTGAAATCTGACACTGCGGCTGGATTAACAAGAAGTTAAGCTTTATTTTGATGTACTACACTTATATTTTCGGTTATCTTGAATATTGATATTTCTGTAGTTTGAATTTGGTGCACTGCAATTTCACTGGATGTTGTCAAATCGATCCCGCTAAAGGGATTGGCGCGCGAAGGGATCACTTACAGGTTATGTACTGAAGTGCATCTCTTCCTCATGGACTGCCAGTTATTGCAGTGAGATGTTACCCCACTCTTCCACCAAGGCACCTGCAAGTTCCGGAACATTTCTGGGGGGAATGGCCCTAGCCCTCACCCTCCGATCCAACAGGTCCCAGACGTGTTCAGTGGGATATAGATCCAGGCCCTTCTTGCAGCATGCCTAAGGCACGTTCACGCAGATGAGCAGGGACCCTGGGCATCTTTCTTTTGGTGTTTTTCAGAGTCAGTAGAAAGTCCTCTTTTAGTGTCCTAAGTTTTCATAACTGTGACCTTAATTGCCTGTTGTCTGTAAGCTGTTAGTGTCTTAACAACGATTAATTGTTTATGGTTCATTGAACAAGCATGGGAAACAGTGTTCAAACCCTTTACAATGAAGATCTGTGAAGTTATTTGGATTTTTACTAATTATCTTTGAAAGACAGGGTCCTGAAAAAGGGACGTTTCTTTTTTTGCTGAGTTTATATGGAAATACTCTCAAATAAAAGGTGACATTCTGAACTGTTGCTTCATATTACAATAACCAGACAATATTCATAAAAATATTAAATTCACCTTTTATATCAACTGAGAAATTGTACTTTTCATGTGGGTAAATCTTGGTTTGTGTTGTTTGGGTCGCGCTGAGTGACGCGCTGTCATCCTCTTCTACATGTGGCCGTGTCACTTCGAAATGACTAGTTCCAGCAATATGTTGGGAAATGTGAGATGTTCGGTAGCTAAGATGACAAGGAACCTCCTCATGCGTTGCAAAAAGTGGATTTAATATTATAATTTTTTTGCATGTTAGTTGATTCCAAAGACTTCCAGTCATCGTGCAAACACTAGTTAGCATTGGCTTGGGAAACTACCTCTAACTTCCTTCATACACTACGCAGAGACATAACATTTTTTACACAAGTTCATCTTGACTGAGAAAGTAGATAAAGGACTTCAATGCCACGACCTCTCCCTTTATGGTTAGGGTTAAGGTTTGGGGCAAGGAAAGAAAATAAAAACTTCACCAGGATTTGAACCAGCGGCCTTATGTACGACAATCCAAGTTAAATAAAGGCAACTACCAACCATATTCTTTACCGTTGATGCTACAGTATGCAACCTTTACTTAGAGAGATCTAGATTCGCCTGTGTGTTATGCACATTATCTTTGAGAAAAATGCGTCTTTCTTCCCCTGCAAAATGGAAATCATGGTCATCTCTGTTTCGCCTCAGGACTACTGTCGCAATTCTTGCCATTTGGATCTGATTTTCTATTAAAATAAATTACCATGTGGTGGTATTTGTTAAAAATAATCTATCTTTTGATTGTGCTAAGTGGAATGGATGCAAAAGGAGGGAAATTAAAACGTTGAGAGTGCATTATGTTAGCCCATTTGGAAGTAATACATTTATTAGTTCACTAGCCTCAATGCATGAATGTGTCTGTCATTTCTCACCCGTAATCTCTCTCTCTCTCACTCTCTCTCTCTCTCTCTCTCTCTCTCTCTCTCTCTCATATACACAAGTTAGACTATTAACAGTTTTATGCAGATAATTAATCTGTGAAGATATCAACATTAAGACCACACAGCGAGTTTCTTCAAAACTATTGGGACAGTGACACATTTTTAGTTGTTTTGGCTCTGTACTTTGAAATGATTTGAAATGATTCAATGACTATCAAAGTGCAGAATGTCAGCTTTAATTTGAAGGTATTTTCATCCTTATTACGACCAAAAGTATTGGGACAAATTCACTTATATGTGTATTGAAGCAGCAAAAAGTGAAGTATTTGGTCCCATATTCATAGCACACAATGACTACATCAAGCTTGTGACTCTACACATTTATTGGAAGCATTTGCTACTTGTTTTGGTTGTTTTTCAGATTATTTTGTGCCCAATAGAAATGAATGGTGAATCATGTATTGTGTCATTTTGGAGTCACTTTTATTATAAATAAGAAGAGAATGTTTCTAAACAATTATACATGAATGTGGAGGCTACCATGATTACGAATAATCCTGAATGAATCATGAATAATGAAGAGTAAGAAAGTCACAGAGGCATAAATTTCGAACCCCCCCCCCCAAAAAAAACTAACCTCCCCTGTTATTGTAATGGTGAGGGGTTAGAATGTCATGGGTGTATGATATTTCTGCCTTTACATTAACATTTTTGACAATGAAAAGTGACATTGATATACAGGGTATGCCCAGCATACATGGGAAGTCCTGAGGACACTCAGCGATGTTCCCATTAGGTCCCTTAGGGTTTCGGCGTGACGTTATCCCACTGATGTTCTGAGAATGTTCTAGGAACATTAAAACATGACATTCAGGGAATGTTCTCTGACAGACATTTGTCTAGTTCCCTGTAAGTTCCCAGGATGTCACTGAGGACCATGTCAGGACTTTTTTAGGACAATCTCAGAACTTTAATTTTACTAGGACAACTAGTCCACGTTGCGTGATGGTCCCAAGAGAACGTTCTCTGTGGGACCTTTGTCTAGTTCCCTATAAAGTTCCCAGGACATCAGTGAGGACCATGTCAAGATAATGTCGGGACCTTTGTAGGATGTTCTCAGGACTTTCATTTTACTAGTCCTTAGGGTGTTGCGTGATGGTCCCAAGGTAACATTTTCTGGGGGACCTTTGTCTAGTTCCCAGTTTTTCCCGAGGACGTTTTTAGGACGTTCTTGAGACATTGTGTCATGGCCCGCTGGAGGTTTTGTATAGTTCCCAGTTTGCCTTGGGGACGTTTTTAGGACGTTCGTTGGATATTGTGTCATGGTACCCTAAAAGTCCCCTGAACGTTCTTGGGAGGTTGTGTCAGGTGTCCCACGCCATTATAAGTCAAGTAATGAAATGGGGGGGGGGGTTAAGTGATACGCTGTTCAGCCAAAATAGTTTAACAATATTTCATTAATGACAATATGATATGATCACTTAATACTGAATTTGTAATGTGACCCCACCTGAAATTTGAACTGATCAATCTGCTGCGCCATAAAGGCTGTAGAATTTCATAAGTCCCCTACACATCCATTCCCTATAATAAATATCTGTACTTAGCAAAGTACCATCTGCACTATTATGTTAGTTATCAGTTAATTGGAACTGACAGCATTTTGACAACTTTGCAGATATGAAACTAACAGACAATCGTAATATCAGGCAAAAATATCAAATTCCCAGTTCATGCTTCAAAACCAACTATACAGGAGGTTTTAAAAATAGGTTATATTTGACTCAAAATTACATGATGTACAGTAAGGCATTGTTGGCAGAATAGATGGATGCAGTACAATGCATGATAAATATAATTCACTAACATATTTCTTGGTATTCCAAAAAATATTGCTATCAGGTTGTAAATCACAGCTGGCCTGGTACATTTTTGCTGCCTCCAAATATTCGGGATGCACCGTTTCAGTTTCAATGACTCAATATTTTGGTAAAAAATTGAGGACTGTAACTAAGGCTGGGAATGTCAATACAATCAAAATCACAAGTCAGTCATAACGTGGTTAATGGGCTGGCTCACATGTGTCAAACACATGGCCCGCGTGCCGAATAGGACACACAAGCAACTATAAATGAATCAACAGTTGAATCTTCTACTTTATGAACTTACTGCCCGATGTCCCCGCATCTGTGAATTCAAATTCATTTGCGATGCTTTCGTGTATCCCGTTTACAAAGGGCAGCGGAGGGAAAGTGTACAGACAGACACATGCCACAGTCCTAGCTACACTACTAAAATGTTACATTCTGGATTAGGTATTTAAAGTTTAACGATGAATAAACCTAAAACAAAACGCCATGCAAAGGTTAATTATGTAGGCCAATTACAGCAACATTTGAGCAGTAGCCTAGGCTGGCTCCTCAGCTACAATATATTTTGAGTACACCATACAGAAATGTTGCATTCAACCACACTGGTGATCCATGCAGGGCAAAACAATTTAAAACTTGTTTTAAGTTTAAACGTTACAACAGCCTATAGCCACATTTTTGTTATTTGGAGTTATTAAATACTTTTTGATTAGCTATGGGTATTGATCATATTCCGGCCTCTATTAGAAAAGGGGACCGTCTTAAACAGTTAAACTGAAGGGAAAGTTTTTGGATTTACAAACTACAGGCCACTAAATACCCTGGTTTAAATGAAGATATGGATTTCTCACCCTTCCTGTAGGGTCGTGATAGGTCCATTTGCTGTCATCTAGTGGACATTTTGCTCAATTGCCCTCAGCTATGTTTAGACTGTTGTTGTTCATGTTTTGCTGTGTTCTAGTGTACTATGGAATATATTGCTTTCTTATTCTTGACACGTCTCCCAGTCATATTTCAGGTTAGAACTACCTTTCTAAGTGTTTCTAAGTGTTCTGATGCTTCTAGCTTGGAGTTGTATTCTTATGATAACCTAGCTACAGTATTTCACCTTTTAATGTTTATAGTATTGCTTACTAGGTGTGTCTAATACGTTTTGTAACCACTCCCTCTTCCAATTAGGGCTAATTGGAAAAGCTGTTCAAGAGAGGACATTGTATTATTATTTTTTTGTATTCCCTGTTGAAGGCCATGCAGCCGAAATGCGTCTTTTAAAAAAAACGTTGTTTCTATTGAACATGCCATACTAATAAAGGCATTTTAATTAATTATATGAAGAGTGCCTTGGTCCTCCTTTCTTTTGGATTACTTTTTGATTAGGGTCTGCAAACATAGCAGCAAAGTTTGGACAAATATTATTTATTTTATCTCTTTTGTTTTAATATGTTATTTAACATGCTATATGCAGCATCTTACAGTATGTACATAAATGGACATCATAAAGTGTTATATTTTTTCTAATCAAACAATGGCCAGTTTTGGTTCAGAGTTGCACATGAAAAAAAACAAAAAGGCTATGTCTGGCCAACGAATTCGTTATGTTTTTTTTCAATATGGCCCATGCGCTGATTGAGTTTGACACTCCTGGGCTAGTGTATCTATTTATGTAGGATCCTAAAGTTAGTTAGCTAGCTGTCATGCTTACTCCTGCTCCCTCCGGTGCTCGAAGTCAGCGGTCTACTAACCATAGGTCCTGGCAACCCACATTGCGTACTCCTGGCAACCATCATTGCACAAACCTGCTCCCCATTGTTATGCACACCTGGAATTCATCACCACCCTTATTACTCTCCCTTCATATAACCCTCAGTAGCATTTGCCATCAGGCAGTATGGATTTTGGTTAGGTTCAGTACGTTTTTCCTGTTTTGTATTATCTTATTCAAATTAAACTCACCTTCTGCCTGACTCCCTGTGTATACGTTACAGGACACTGCCTCTCAAAAATATGGAAGCAGCATAAGTTAAGGATATCTCCCAGGAACAGGAACACCTACCTGTCAACACCACGACCTGCTCCCTCAATTGGGTACGGTAATGGATGAGGTCCTCCATGTTCTCCACCACCTCGACAACACCTTGGAGGATCACATCGCTCAAGTCCGGGTAGTCCTGGGACGCCTCCTGGAGAACCATCTGTACTACAAAGCGAAGAAGTGCTAGTTCCATCAGGCTGCTGTCTCCTGATTGGGATATTGGATCAACCTGCAGGGAGTGGTTATGGAGGAGAGGAAGGTCGATGCAGTCAGGTCATGGCCAGTCCCAACCACCATAAAGGGACTACAACGTTTTTTGGGGGGTTTACCAACGTCTACCGCCAATTCATTAAAGACTTACGCTCAATCGCCTCTCCTCTCAGCTCTCTCCTCAAAAGTGGCCCCCGTAAGTTGTTGTGGAGTCCTACAGCCGATGAGGCCCTCCGCCTACTGAAGGGGCGTTTCACTTCTGCCCCATTGCTGAAACATCCAGATCCTACGCTGCCCTTCATGGTGAAGGTGGATGCCTTAGTATTAGCTAGTTGATGTTGTTGATGTACATAGGCAATTGCAGGAGAACGATGTAGTTCCCAAATGGAATAGGACTCCCGTGGTACAGTATTTACATATTTTTAAAAAACCATTCAGGTGTATTTTGTTGCTTTTGGTGAATGATTTCGACTGACTTAAAGTCACACTGTTGCTACCGCCTGTTAACAGACACAGTCCAGTTCAAAGTGAATGATGGCAGGCCCATGTGGCAAATTGCGTATTTCGCATATAGGCCTACTGTAGCTCTGATTAGCTATGGCACACCGATCGATCGTAGACTCCGGTCCTGGATGAGACAGATGTTTTTATTCTGTTTTATTTACTGCAGTGTTTTGTTCAAACACACGGTCGCTTTCCCACTTTACTACTATAGAATTTTCACAAATGTCTTACTATACGTCATTCCCAAACATTCTATAAACATGAAAATGACCATATCTAAATACTCACATGTCAGAAGGGAATGTCCCTAGCATTGTCAAAAGACAAAGTGCAGTGAATGGATCAGTGGTTCACCAATCAGGGCCTTGATGGGCTTGGCTGGGTAAATCTTTTTTTGGGGGGCGGGTGTTCTTTGCAACCATCAGGTGATGTCCTGGGACAAACCGGGAACTAGACAAAAACCTCTAAAGGACACTAACACAACGTCCTAGAACGTTCAGGGGACCTTCAGGGGACCACGACACAAAATCCCAAGAAACTCCCAAAAATTTCATCGGGGACGTCCCCGGAACAAACTGGGAACCAGACAAAACTTCCAGTGGACCATGACATAAAGTCCCAAGAACATCATTAAAACGTTCTCGGAATGTCCACAGGACCAACCGGGAACTAGACAAAACCTCCAAGGGACCATGACACAACATCCTGATAACCATTTTGTGACGTCCCAAGGATGTCCTAATGACTCATTATTGTTTGCAGGGTGGTGAGCTCTGGATGGTTGAAAACACAAAGCTTAATATTGGTTACTCATCCTGTAGTGACTCTTATCAACTGTATGCAAGAGGGTTTATTTTCTGTTCAGGAATTCAGCATTCTCTGTGTTGCTCTTGCCATCCCTTCTTGTCACACCTCTGTGAAGCAGTAGGTTCTGTAGGTCTGATATCTGATTGGAAGTTAACTCAACAGTAATGCTATTGGTCAACAATTCAGATTCTGAATCCAAACAATTCAGATTTTATAAAGAGGTCTCAGATTCATTGTCTCTTTCGCTTTGTTCCTGACCTACGCTGGTGAGATAGTCACTCTTTTTTTTTCTCCAACCTAGAGACTCTTGGGGCATGGCCTTCAGACTATGAATTCTCTCACTCCCTTTCTGATTCTCTCACTCCCTTTCTGACAGAATAATGCACAGAATGGCTGCCGTCTTATCAGCTTTTAACCAACAATGCAATTTTATTTGTTTCTTTTGCGTTGTTCGTAACTTGTTTTGTACATAATGTTGCTGCTACAGTCTCTTATGACCGAAAAGAGCTTCTGGACATCAGAACTGTGATTACTCACCTCAAAATAGACAAAGAGTTTTTCTTCAATGAGTCAGACAGGAGGGAGATACTATAGACACCCGGCCAGGCCCAGATCCATGTCATTCGCTGGAGAAGAAACCCTGATCTTTTTCCGCGAAATCTCAGTTGCCTTGTGAGGATCAGGCGACGAGTGGCTAATCTGCCTTTGCCTTTAGCCCTGCTAGCTAACGTGCAATCACTGGAAAATAAATATGACGAACTGAAAGCATGTATATCCTACCAACAGGACATTAAAAACTGTAATATGTTATGTTTCACCGAGTCATGGCTGAACGACGACATTAAGAACATACAGCTGGCGGATTATACACTCTATCAACAGGATAGAACAGCAGCCTCTGGTAAGACACGGGGTGGGGGCCTATGCATATATGTAAATAACAGCTGGTGCACAATATCTAAGGACGTCTTGAGGTTTTGCACTCGCCTGAGGTAGAGTATCTCATGATAAGCTGTAGACCACACTATGTACCTAGAGAGTTTTCATCTGTATTTTTCGTAGCTGTTTGCATACCACCACAGACCAATGCTGGAACTAAAACCACACTCAATGAGCTGTATACCACCATAAGCAAACAAGAAAATGCTCATCCAGAGGTGGCGTTCCTAGTGGCCGGGGACCTTAATGCAGGGAAACTTAAATACATTTTACCTAATTTCTATCAGCATGTTAAATGTGCAAATAGAGGGAAAACAATTCTACACCACCTTTACTCCACACACAGAGATGCGTACAAAGCTCGCCCTCCATTTGGCAAATCTGACCATAATTCTATCCTCCTGATTTCTGCTTAGAAGCAACAATTAAAGCAGGAAGCACCAGTGGTCAGATGAAGCAGATGCTAAACTACAGGACTGTTTTGCTAGCACAGACTGGAATATGTTCCGGGATTCTTCTGATGACATTGAGGAGTACACCACATCAGTCACTGGCTTTATCAATAAGTGCATCAAGGACATTGTCCCCACAGTGACTGTACGCATATACCCCAACCAGAAGCCATGGATTACAGGCAACATTTGCACTGAGCCAAAGGGGTAGAGCTGCCGCTTTCAAGGAGCTGGACTCTAACCCAGAAGCTTATAAGAAATCCTGCTATGCCCTCCAACGAAACATCAAACAGGCATTACAGGACTAAGATCGAATCGTACTACACTGTTTCCAATGCTCGTCAGGTGTGGCAGGGCTTGCAAACTATTTTTGACTACAAAGGGATGCACAGCCGAGAGCTGCCCATTGACACGAGCCTAACAGACAAGCTAAATAACTTATATGCTCGCTTAAAGGCAAGTAACACAAAAACATGCATGAGAGCATCAGCTGTTCCGGAAGACTGTATGATCACGCTCTCCGCAGTAGATTTGAGTAAGACCTTTAAAAAGGTCAACATTCACCAGGCCACAGGAACAAAATGATTACCAGGACGTGTACTCTGAGCTTGTGCTGACCAACTGGCAAGTGCCTTGCCTGACAGTTTCAACCTCTCCCTGTCTGACTCTGTAATACAAACATGTTTCAAGCAGACTACCATATTCTCTGTGCCCAGGAACACTAAGGTAACTATAAATAAATAAATGACTACTGACTACATAAATGACTACTGACCCATAGCACTCATGTCTGTAGCCATGAAATGCTTTGAAAGGCTGGTCATAGCTCACATCAACACCATTATCCCAGAAACCCTAGACCCACTCCAATTTACATACCGCACCAACAGATCCACAGATGATGCGATCTCTTTTGCACTCCACACTGCCCTTTCCCACCTGGAAAAAATGAACACCAATGTGAGAATGCTATTCATTGACTACAGCTCAGCGTTCAAAACACAATAGTGCCCTCAAAGCTCATCAATAAGCTAAGGACCGTGGGACTAAACACCTCCCTCTGCAACTGGATCCTGGACTTCCTGACCGGCCAACCCCAGGTGGTAAGGTTAGGTAACAACACATCCACCCCGCTGATCCTCAACACAGGGGACCCTCAGGGATGCATGCTCATTCCCCTCCTGTACTCCCTGTTCACTCATGCCTGCACAGCCAGGCACGACTCCAACACCATCATTAAGTTTGCTGATGACACAACAGTGGCAGGCCTGATCACCGACAACGATGAGACAGCCTTCTGGGAGGAGGTCAGAGACCTGACCCTGTGGTGCAAGGACAACAACCTCTCCCTCAACATGATCAAGACAAAGGAGATGATTGCGGATTACAGGAAAAGGAGGACCGAGCACGCTCCCATTCTCATCGACAGGACTGTGGTGGAGCAGGTTGAGAGTTTCAAGTTCCTTGGCGTCCACATCGCAAACAAACTAACATGGTCCATGCACACCAAGACAGTTGTGAAGAAGGCACGACACAACCTATTCCCCCTCAGGAGACTTGGATTTGGCATGGGTTCTCAGATCCTCAAAATGTTTTTACAGCTGCATCATTGAGAGCATCCTGACGGGTTGCGTCACTGACTGGTGTGGCAACCCCTCGGCCTCCGACCGCAAGGCACTACAGAGGGTAGTGCGTATGGCCCAGTACATCACTGGGGTCAAGCTTCCTGCATCCAGGACCTCTATACCAGGCGGTGTCAGAGGAAGGCCCTACAAATTGTCAAAGACTCCAGCCACCCTGGTCATAGACTGTTCTCTCTGCTACCGCACGGCAATCGGTACTGTCTAGGTCGAAGAGGCTTCTAAACAGCTTCTACCCCCAAGCCATAAGGCCCCTGAACAGCTAATCAAATGGCTACCCAGACTTTTTGCATCCCCCCCACATTCCACGCTGCCCCTGCTTATCTATGCATAGTCACTTTAATAACACTACCTACTTGTACATATTACCACAATTACCTCGACACCGGTGCCCCTGCATATTGACTCTGCACCGGTACCAATTATATTAGCCCCACTATTGTTATTTACTGCTGCTATTTAATTATTTGTTATTCTTATCTCTTAATTGTTTTAGGTATTTTCTTAACTGCATTGTTGGTTAAGGGCTTGCTGTATTTGGCGCATGTGACGAATACAATTTGATTTGATTTGTATAATGTTATTATTGATTTTGCAATCTATCTGCCTTTGATATAGGCAATTCTTATTCCTTTCTTGTTAGCCAATTGCTGTAACTGAACTATAGTTTTTTGTATATTGCTAAATCATCTTTATTGAGTCCGATATTTCTGTTTAATAGACTTTGATCATATTAATTGGACAGTCTTATCACGGGTCGCATGCTAGGTATATACAGTATAATTTCATATATGATAAATATTACCCCACTACAATCCTATAATAAAAAATAAATTCTACTGTTAGATTCCCTTGAGCTGTAATGCCCTATCAGACCTGACAATACAGGAACCGGAAGAATTGGAAGTGTGATTCTGTCGGGGTAGGTGGAACGGATGGCAGTAATTTGAGTTGTGAAAATCAAGTTGCGCTTCAGTGGACAAGAGTTTAGTGAAGTAGTAGATTTTAGTAGATGCAGACACAGTGTCTGACAACTCCATTTAAGACTTCTGTCTTGGCTGTGACATGCGATGGGGCCTGCCTTCACCATAGTAACTGACATCAGACGGAGCCGACAGACCGATTGTGACTGAGTAGATAAGTAAACTGCTTGCAGCCCTTACCATGGACCAACTATCTCTTGAAGGAGCTACACATAACATGTCGACTTGCAAGTATAGGAAAATGTAGCAGATGGGGTGGCAGGTAGCCTAGCAGTTAGAGTATTGGCCTAGGAACGATTGTTTGTTCGAATCCAAAGCTGACAAGTGAAAAATCTGATGTGCCCTTGAGCAAGGCACAATCTGATGTGCCCTTGAGTAAGGCACAATCTGATGTGCCCTTGAGCAAGGCACTTAACCCTAATTGCTGCAAGGTCGCCATTGATAATGGCAGACACTGTCAATGAACCCAATCTCCGAGGGTGTCTCATGGGGAGTTGAGATTCTTAACAGCTTCTACTCCCACCATTCTACCCCCTGCTCTTTAATTATATGTTACTTTTATTTTTTTATTTTTTTACTTATCTATTTTTTACTTAACACTTATTTTTCTTAAAACTGCATTGTTGGTTAAGGGCTTGTAAGGAGGCATTTCACTGTAAGGTTGTATTCGGCACATGTGACAAATACAATTTAATTTGATTTGATATGCAAAAAATACATTTCCAAATAGGACAAATATAAGCAGTCATCTAATTTATTATTATTAAATGTCAATTACATACCATTAGCAGCAAATGAATAGAATCCACGACACATCATTTTTAGAACAGCGCGCAACACTTCTATTAAGCATTTTTTACAGCAACTAGCCCATTCGGCTGTTGTTTGCTGTGCATACAACATTCAGAATTACGTTTGGTTATTGTTTGCGTGGTTGACAACAATAGCAAAAACATTGGCAGAACTAAACTTCTTCACATGTTTGAAACTGATGTTTTTTGGACTCAGTAGATAAGTGAACTGCATACAACCCTTTCGATGAGCCAACTATACAGCCTTAATCAGGAGAGTATAGGTTGATCAGCTTGAGGATCGTACTCCTCTGTTGTTTACTATAATAATAATAATGACAATAATAATAGCTCTGTTAACACTTCATTTGGATAGTTCATCTATAGCTGCTCTACAATTTATCAGTAACAATTCAACTAACTATCTACTAAGCCTAGCTCTAACCCTAACCTTAACTCTTATCCTAACCCTTACCCTAACCCTAACCGTAATCTTAGCAAGCTGTTGCTTAGTATGAGCATCTACAGATGGAAAATCCAAACTATCCAAATAAAGTGTGACCACTTAATTTGTATAGCGCTTTTCAATACATGTAACAAAGTGCTTCACATCATAAAATAATAAAATGAAAGTATTAACAAAGAATCAAAGACAGGCGGAAGAAGAATAAAAAAAGATAGCTAGGGATTTTAAAAGAGGCACTGAATCTGCAAGCTATAAGATAAATACTTTTTTGTCATGTTGTTATGTTGAGGTTTGTTCACTCGAGTTGTATCTTTTTGTTCTTGTGTTTTGAAGGTCACAAATGAGTAGGTAACATTTTCTATGTGACTTACCTTTTCAACATGTAAAGTTGAGATTTGTTAAAAATACCGCAAACATTACATGCCTGGGATGTTATTGGTTTAAAGACTAACTGAATAATACAACTTCACAGATGGCCATGTGCCTCTGTGAAAACATTAGCATGTTCAGTAACTTTTCTCAGATTAATATTTGCAAGCACATTTGTACTTCGTTACATTTAATGACTTGCAATCTGCTATACACACATTCTATTATAAAGTATGGTAAATTCAAAATATTTACAGTAGGATAATCCTAGGAAAAAATGTGTTACCAGGGTTATGGCTTTAATGATCCAAACCTTGACCCCCCCACTATTTAAAATTAGATGCAGTTTTTGGTTATACAGTAAGCGACTCATTTAATTATTGCGTTTATTAATGATTTAGTATAATATTCACTGAGTTTCTGATGAGCCATCAATTTGTCGGGAAATAAGATGAGGTAGGGTTGGTAAGTAGAAAACAGACGCTCAATTGCCTAAAGTTCTCTCCAAGCTAACTTCCTAGATTACTGCAGAACTAGATGATCCGTCTGTGTCTCTTTCTCACACTCCAGCGTTTGTGTTGGTGGGTTGAGGAGCTCTCTGTAAACCCACACAAGCACACAACATTACAGAAACTGCTAAAGGTCTTATCAAGAGCCCTGCCATTAATTGTGGGCCATATTGATTAGTGTGCCACTAAAGAGAGCAGAATAACAAGACAGTTAGCTTGAGTATGTAGGGGCGTTTCATTAGCATACTGCAAAACAGCCGGAAGCAGAATTATACGTGTGTGCGCTGCACTGGGGATATAAGGATATATAGTTATTAATCTATTTATCTAAAACTGTATTTTTAAAGAACTCATTTAAAATGCACTCTCAAACTTTTGCATAATTTCAGCCAGTAGTTTTGAAAGTGGTGCATATGAGCCAAAACTTGTCTCGGTTTTTTGTGTGCTACGTCATCCAATTGTGTACTGAGTCATCCATTTTGTAATACGTTACGAATTTTGCAATTGGTATGATATCATACAAATTTAGCAATTTTAGCAAGTGATATGTTACAAATCCAGTTCATGCAAAAAAAAAATGTTATGTTTAAGATCCCGGGAATGCATCTTTAAGTTACAGAGATCCATACAGTATGTGACTCTATATAAAAGGTTCTGTGATTTATTGATTTAGATTGAGATTATTATGCCCATGTTGCCATAATGTGTCCTTGGTTTTGTTTAGGGAATACTTCAAGTACAATTCAAAATATCCTTATTTTCTCCTGTATCTTTTTCTATTAATTTCCACACATTCTCTTCAGTACCAGGCTTAGTTTTATGAACAGTGCCTGGTGGAAATGCCTTAGTAGATGTGCTGGCAAATAGTCACCCATTTTGATCATGTTCTATTCTATTATTATAGTGGTTGTCATGCCCTGACCATAGAAAGCTGTTTATTCTCTATGTTGGTTGGGGCCTGCTAGTGACTAGGGTGGGTCAACTAGGGAAATTGTATTACAATGGTGGTCTGATATGGTTCCCAATCAGAGGCAGCTGTTTATCGTTCAGAGGCAGCTGTTAATCATATTTAGGTAGCCATTTCCTCATTTGTGTTTGTGGGATCTTGTCTACATTTAGTTGCCTGAGTGCACACCAGTAGCGTCACGTTTCATTTGTGCTTTATTGTTTTGTTTTGGTGAGTTTCAGTTTATTAAAATATGTGGAACTCTACTCACGCTACGCCTTGGTCTACTCCTTACGACAAGCGTGACAGAAGATCCCACCAACAACGAACCAAGCAGCGTGCCCGGGAGATAATGGCATCCTGGTCTGTGGAGGAGATTAGGGAGAGAACATCCTGGACTTGGGACGACATATTAGCAAGAGAGAAGAGCCTGCCATGGAGGCAGGCGGAAGCAGTGAAGGAGGGACAGCGACAAAGTCGGGGAGGTAGGCCACAGAAACCCCAATAAAAAAATTGGAGGGGGGCACATGGAGCAGTCGGCGGTGCCGAGGAGTGAACCAGAGCCAGTCTGGGAGAAGAAGGAGAATTTGGTGGCGAGAGAAATGGGAGAGTTGTTGAGTTGGTGGAGGATACACGGATTTGGAATAAAGGAACATGTTGTCAGTTTAGTGCCACATGAGTCAGCTCCCCCGTACTCATCCTAAGAAGTGTGTTAAAGTTCCGGAACAATTAATCCCGGCTATACACACCAGGTCTCCAGTGAATCTTCACAACCCAGTGCGTCCTGTGCCAACTCCTCGCACTCTCCCTCAAATGCGCTTTCCCAGTCAGGTGTGTCCTGTTCCTGCTCATCGCACTCTCCCTCCAGTGCGCCTCCACAGTCCAGTACGTCCTGTGCCTCCTCCCAGCACTCGCCCTGAGGTGAGTGTCATCAGCCTGATGCCACCTGTACCGGTACCACGCATCAGGCCTTCAGTGCGCCTCCAAGGTCCAGTACGTCTTGTGCCTCTTCCCCACACTCGCTTTGAGGTGCGTGTCATCTCGCCGGTGCCACCTGTACCGGTCCCACGCATCAGGCATCCAGTGCACCTCCACAGTCCAGTACGTCCTGTGCCTCCTTCCTGCACTCACCCTGAGGTGCACGTCACCAGCCCGGTACCAACAGTGCTGGCACCAAGCATCAGGCCTCCAGTGCGCCTCCATAGTCCAGAGCTTCCGGCGACAGTTCCCAGTCCAGAGATTCCGGCGACAGTTCCCAGTCCAGAGCTTCCGGCGACAGTTCCCAGTCCAGAGCTCCCGGCGACATTCCCAGTCCAAAGCTTCCGGCGGTGTTTCACACTCCAGAACCTCCAACGACGGTCCACGGTCCGAAACCTCCTGAGATGGTCTACGGTCCGGAACCTCCTGAGACGGTCTGCGGTCCGGAGCCACCATCGACATTCTGCGATCCGGAGCCTCCAGCGACGGTCTGCGTTCTGGAACCTCCTGAGACAGTCTGCGGTCCGGAACCTCCTGAGACGGTCTACGGTCCAGAACCTCCTGAGACGGTCTGCGGTCCGGAACCTCCTGAGATGGTCTGCGATCCGGAACCTCCTGAGACGGTCTGCGGTCCAGAGCCTCCTGCGAGGGTCTGCAAACCGGAGCCTCCAGGGAGGTCAAATTAAGATCCTACATCTGTAAGGACCATTTGTTCAACAGCGTTGTGATTGACATCTGTGGTATATTTGGGTTTTACCTACATGGATTACAATAGCATCTGCGCAAAGGGACAAGAATTAAAGTTATTATTCTGTCAAATGTCTAACCTTTGTTTTCTCTGTATCTCAGTTTTACCTTGAACATACAAATAGAACAAGCATTGTGCGTCACTGAAACATATGCAGCCTCCAACACTTGTTAAAGACATCCCTCACTGATCCGTCGCAGCTCCTTATTTTGGAGCCAGGCATTTTGCTAATTGAATGTGACATAATAAGGACATGTTCACAAGTTAGGAAAACTGTGGGAGTACACTGGGGGGAAAAATGGCTGATCCATGTATGTCATCAGAGACTGACTGATGTGTTTGTAAAGCCAACGTGTCATGCAAACCGTTTGTGACAGGAATGTCTCAGAAAATACAGATTTTCTACGAGATGTGACAAAACCTAATAAAGTGGTTTACCATTGGGGGAGAAAGCTGGTGTTTCACGATACTGTGTTTTGGGTCTGTTGTGGGGTGTTGCTATGTGGCAAATGATAAGATCCAACGTTGTTTACACCAAATAGAATGTTGGAAGGATAGTTTGGAGACGGATTTATACTGAAACCAAGGATTGCTTCATCTATGGAGAAGTATTTCAATGTAGGGAAGTATTTAAATATAGCTTTCTGTTTTCACCATAGTGAAAATATAACGGTTTGATTGAATCTGACTGCTAGTGTCAAACCTTGATAGAGATTTACGCATGTTCACACAATGTTCAATTTAATTCATAGTGTTGAATGATTGTGTGTCATTACAAGGTTGTATTGCCTGGCTAATATGTTAGAAGATACACTTAATTGAATCAAGCCTACATCTGTGATGATGTAAAATAGTAAAATAAACAGGTTCCGTATGGCAATATCTAATTTTCAATCCTCTTTATCTTTGATTCCTTCCAGTTCTTTGTTACCTGTGACATTGACATCAGTGCTAGCTAGCTGCAAACCAAAACATTGTTGAATGCCATTACACTTATTAAAGGGATTGTTCACCCAAATTACCAAATGACATACTGGTTTCCTTACCCTGTAAGCAGTCTTAAATTAAACCAAAACTGTGTTTTGTCATACCCATTACCATTTGTACTAAAATTGACCAAACAAACAAGTTTTTCTACAGCATGGAAGCAGCACTGAACCAAGGCTGCTCCATCTTGGGAATATTGCAAGTCAGACCCTTGTTGTTATGCCTGCTCTATCTACTATATCAGTTTCTTCATCTGTTTCATGTCGAGAGCAGCAGGTGTCTCCTCATTCATGTTACAGTAAAGGGACACACTGGTGATCCCCCGAGTGTTCACTAGTGATTAAATCCCCTTTTTGATGTTGCAGAATCTCATCGGGAGACGTACCAAGGCTGCCAAACCTCAGTTTCACAACACACTGCATGAGCATGTTTGTGCTGGGGAGAAGAGGGCTATTAGGCATTCATTTTGCACACAATTTAAACACACTTGCTTTTCACAGACGTCTGCTTTTGAAATGAAAATGGCTGAGTGAGGAGGTATTTTTATTTTGGTTATGAAACATATTGAGTTGTTAATTTGTTTAAGGTTAGTAGTTTTGATCAATAATCAATTTGTTGACTTTTACTTAAGGATGTACATGTGACATATTCTGTAGGCAAACTACCTGTACTACACCCTATTTCCCCTATATGACATCATGTTTTTAAACGGTGTGAAACTGGAGGGTACTGCCTGATCTTTTAGTTTTACATTGCCATTGCACAGCATTTTGCTATGGTGTTCCCTGCTGAACACAACCCAGCTCTAGGATCTGAGTAAAGCTAAATGAAACAATGGATCAAGCCTACCCTGAATTGACTCCTGGACATTAGCCTCTGTTCACACAAAAATAAAGAAAAAGGAGACACAATTTGGCCAAAAATTATGACTACAGATTCAGTAGATTCAGTGGAGTATAAGCGTGCAAACTAATTTCTTTAATGGGCTTAAATAGTATTTCTTAATTTCAAAAGTATTTGAACGATTTTCAAAGCTTTTGTGAAACTAACATGCTCCAGAAGGCCAAAAGGAGGATTAATCTGCTGTAATATAGCCTTATTTATTCTATCTTCTCAATTAGCCAGGACGACTATTGACAGGTAATGATCTACCCTGGATAATTGTATTAGTTACAAAAAGTTACATCTTTGTGGTGGGCCCGGTCTGGCAGCAATATGATGAATGAGGGAGAGAAACAACAGCAGTCAATTACAGCAGTTATAAATAACGTCAAATAATTAAGGCCTTCAGGTAGTCTGGAGGATGGAACGTGGCCAATCAGTTGACAACATGTATCTTTTCAATGGTTTCACTGTGTTCTTATGACTTCGTCTGCTTCCCAAATGGCATCCTATCCCTTATATAGTGCATTACTTTTGACCAGGTTAAAAGTAGTGCACTTTGTTGGTAATTCAGAGAGTGTCTCGCAAGGGAGGCAAAGTTGGCATAGCGTGATAAATTCCATGATTCTATGCTAAATTCAGACTAAACAATAAGCGTGATGGCTTAAATGGTTTTGAAAAAATAAGATTTCAGGGAGAAGTATCTAACAAAATAACTACATACATTCACTAATTATAAACAATTTACACTACTGGTCAAAAGATTTAGAACACCTACTCATTCAAGGGCTTTCTTCATATTTACTATTTTCTGTATTGAAATAACACATATAGTAACCACATGTAGTAACCAAAAAAGTCTTAAACAAATCAAAATACGAGAGATTCTTCAAATAGCCACCCTTTGCCTTGATGACAGCTTTGCACACGCTCAGCATTCTCTCAACCAGCTTCACCTGGAATGTTTTTCCAACAGTCTTGAGGGAGTTCCCACACATGATGAGCACTTATTGGCTGCTTTTCCTTCACTCTGCGGTCCAACTCATCCCAAACCATCTCAATTGGGTTAAGGTCAGGGGATTGTGGAGGCCAGGTCATCTGATGCAGCACTCCATCACTCTCCTTCTTGGTAAAATAGCACTTACACAGCCTGGAGTTGTGCTGGGTCATTGTCCTGTTGAAACAAATGATAGTCCCACTAAGCCCAAACCAGATGGGATGGTGTATCGGTGTATCAGGGGAAAATACACATGCGGAGATCATCCGTTCACCCACACCACGTCTCACAAAGACACGGCGGTTGGAACCAAAAATCTGGAATTTGGACCAAAGGACAGATTTCCACCAGTCTAATGTCCATTGCTCGTGTTTCTTGGGCCAAGCAAGTCTCTTCTTATTATTGGTGTACTTTAGTAGTGGTTTCTTTGCAGCAATTCAACCATGAAGCCCTGATTCACACAGTCTCCTCTCAACAGTTGATGTTGAGATGTGTCTGTTACTTGAACTCTGTGAAACATTTATTTGGGATGCAATTTCTGAGGATGGTAACTCTGATGAACGTATCCTCTGCAGCAGAGGTAACTCTGGGTCTTCCATTCCTGTGGCGGTCCTCATGAGAGCCAGTTTCATCATAGCACTTGATGGTTTTTGCGACAGCACTTGAAGTAACTTTAAAACTTTTACATTTTCCGTATTGACTGACCTTCATGTCTTAAAGTAATGATGGAATTTAGTTTCTCTTTGCTTATTTGAGCTGTTCTTGCCATAATATTGACCCGATTCAGGAAACTAGACGTATGCCGCAAGTCATGACTTCAAAGTAAAGACGTTTGAATGTAAAAGAAAATGTTTTGGGGCATAAATGCCTTCTGGAACATGTGAACTTTCATGTGCCTTAATAACAAACTTGTATTCCATCTGTAAATACGAATGAAATTGTTAAATTACGAACCGTGTTGGTTAACCCACCTGTTGTGTTCGTTTTATGTTAATGAATTCTGTCTTCCCAGTTCAAAATGACCGCCCCATTATAACTGATTATAAATCCATAATAATACATATATTATCACCTAATGTTGTGTTAGATCTTTTTATCAACTTAAGTTCTTGTGAACATTACAAGTTTTGAATTTCTATTAGCTATTTATGGCCTGTAGGCCTCATTGACCTGAGCTCATACAACTCGTTTTTGAGTAAAGAAAAGCATAATGTACGGATTATGTTGACTATAACAAATACTCAGATGAAACATATTGTGCTATTTATCACAAACTACTTTGTGTCAAAGTTTAACAAGGACTCTCTCCTCCTCACCAGTGTCATGCTCAAAGATATGAACAAGAGCCTCTCATACAGTATATTGTTTGGTCATTGTGCTGCCACAGAATGAATTGTGAGCAAGGCCTCAAAAAAGCTTTATATACCAGAGCTGCGAGAAAAGTTATATATATTATTGAAACAATGTTGCAATTGTTTGTGAGAATGCCAACATGTGTGGTCCTGTGGGGGAAAGATTCTATTGGGGAAAGGTTCCCGTGGGAATTGCCATGGAAGCCAAGAAGGGGAGTGAGGTGTGTGTGTGTGCTCAAACACACATGCGTTTGGGGTCTGGGAGAGGAAGTGTGTCCATCTGATGAATTGGCATGTGCCTGAACTCAATTTTATACACTAATTGTAGTCTCACCCATTCAATTCTAATGACCGTTTTTTTTGACCGGGAACACCACAGGTGTACAAAAGTTAAATAAAACACACAAAATTTAGTGAAAATCATCCAAATGTATTTTGTGTATTTGTATTTATTATGGATCCCCATTAGCTGCTGCCAAAGCAGAAGCTACTCTTCCTGGGGTCCAGCAAAATTAAGGCAGTTTACACAAGTTTTAAACATTACAATACATTCACAGATTTCACAAAACACTGTGTGCCCTCAGGCCCCTACTCCACCACTACCACATATCTACAGTACTAAATGCATGTGTATGTGTGTTGCTTCACAGTCCCCGCTGTTCCATAAGGTGTTTTTTATCAGGTTTTTTTCAATCTAATTTACTGCTTGCGTCAGTTACTTGATGTGGAATAGAGTTCCATGTAGTCATGGCTCTATGTAGTACTGTGTGCCTCCCATAGTCTGTTCTTTATCTTGGCCAAGTCATAATTGTAAATGAGAACTTGTTCTCAACTTGCCTACCTGGTTAAATAAAGGTGAAATAAAAAATAAATAAAAAATATAATAGGAATTTGGGTACATTTGTGGACAGAAATCCTATTTATTGAACCTTTAAATATACAACAGTTGCTAAGATGGGGAGTAGTCTGTCCATAAAAAAGCACTGCTCTGCATTCTTAACCTCTTGAAACTAGGTTTATTAACTATTTTTATTTTTGGAAAAATAACGTTCCCAAAGTAAACGGCCCATTTCTCAGGACCAGATGCTAGAATATGCATATAATTGACAGCTTAGGATAGAAAACACTCTAAAGTTTCCAAAACTGTCCAAATATTGTCTGTGAGTATAACAGAACTCACATTGCAGGCGAAACCCTGAGGAAAATCCAATCAGGAAGTGCCTCTTATTTTGAAACCATTGTGTTCCTATGCATCCCTATTGGCCCTATTGGCTGTAAAGCATAATTTCAAAATCTGAGATGACAGGGTGATTAACAAAAGGCTAAGCTGTGTTTCGCTATATTTCACTTGTGATTTCATGAATATGAATATTTTCTATAAATATTTTTTGAACGTTGCGCTATGCTAATTAGTGTAGTTGATGACAATTCTCCCGGATCCGGGATGGGGAGTTCCAAGATTAACAACACTATCAACAAGGCAAATCCTACAGTCCCTGGTTTTGTCTCTCCTGGACTACTGTTCAGTAGTGTGGTCAGCTGCCACAAAGAAGGAAAAAAAATTGCAGTTGGCTCAGAACAGGGCAGCACCGCTGGTCCTTAAAAGTACACGGAGAGCTAACATTAATGATGTGCATGTCAATCTCTCATGGCTGAAAGTGGAAGAGAGATTGACATCATCATTACTTGTTTTCGTAAGAGGTGTTGACAAGCTGAAGGTACCGAGCTGTTTAAAATACTATCACACAGCTCGAACACCCATGCATACCCCACAAGACATGCCACCAGAGGTCTCTACACAGTCCACAAGTCCAGAACAGACTATGGGAGGCGCACAGTACTACATAGAGCTATGACTACATGGAACTCTATTCAACATCAAGTAACTGACGCAAGCAGTAGAATCAGATTTAAAAAGCAGGCAAAAATACACCTTATGGAACAGCTGTCACGCCCTGACCATAGTTTGCTTTGTATGTCTATGTGTTTGTGTCAGCACGATTGTTCATTAGCTTCACTGTTGTCACTGTGTTGTTTTGTAGTGTTCAGTTGTTCCCATTAAAATGACGAACACTTACCACGCCGCATCTTGGTCCTCTTCTCTATCTCCAGACAACATCCGTGACAACAGCGGGGACTGTGAAGTAACACAAACGTAGGCACAGACACATACATATGATAACATATGATAACATACACGTACACATATGTGTAACATACACGTACACATATGTGGTAGTGGAGTAAGGGCCAGAGGGCACACAATTAGTGTGTTGTGAGTTCTGTAGTGAATGTATTGTCATCTTTTTAAAATTGTATAACTGCCTTAATTCTGCTGGATCCCAGGAAGAGTATCTGCTGCCTTTGCAGCAGCTAATGGGGATCCATAATAAATACAAATACAAATGTATTTAAACCCAGTTCTGATCAGTGCACATAACCTGTCTCAGTAACTACCTTTGTCATTTCAACCCTCAAAATCAATTTGGTGATGTTGAATCAACATGGAAAACTATTTGGATTTGCAAACAGTCATCAACATAAGGGCATTTAACTTTTAACCTAAATCTAATGACATGGTGAAATGTTTTGTTGATTTCAAGTTGAATTTACTTTAGTTGACTAACTCAACCAAATGTAAATCAAAACTAGACATTGAACTGACATTGTGCCCAGTGGGTACATCTGAAAAGCCCCTGGAAAAATATGAATCACTATAGTCAAGCACTTCAAACATAAAAATATGTAAAAAAATATTTGATATTTTGCCTTTACTACTAGAAACACATTCAAAAGGACATTCATAAATGCCAAAAAATACATTTAAAAAATGTGTCTTAAGGAATAAGGTGTTGAAGTGTCTGTCCTGTATCTAGGAGACATATATATTTTGACATACTTTTGTTGGCACAAAACTACCTCCATACATCCATTCACACTTGTGGGGTCATAGAGCAAAACAGAGAACACTGTCATGTTCGTGAGAGTCCCCTTTCTACAGTGGGGTCATATTAGTTTGTAACCCAAAAGGTTTGTACGCTACAGACAGAAGTTGGCACATCAGCTTTAATGACTTCAGACGAGTCCCTTGACACTTGTGGGGGTCGTAAATTAAAATGGAAAACACCATCGAGTTCGTGAGAGTCTCATCTTTTCATATATTTGAAGTAAAGCCAACTTATTTGATTTTACAGTGTATCCAACTGCAATGCAGGAGATCGGCCATTGACATCAATCGTTGACATCAATCGCATCCACAGTACTTTTGGTTAATTTAAATCTGATCAAGAACAAATGAAAGCAAACAAACCAGGAGATGACATTAGCACAGGGGAATAGTGCCATAAGCCTTATTTTAATCAGTCCATCTTTAACTGAAGAACTCCTTTGTAGCAGGTGACCTGATTCCCGTCTTGCCTTGAGGTACTCCTTTGCTAATCTTGCAACTCATCAAATTTGATTGCCCTCCACTGATAAAACTCAACATTTCCATTATGGGAATTAAGATTTACAACCTACTATATGTGCTCCCACTAATATGCATATTTTCACAGTCAACCACGTGTCGTCGGCCTACAGTATGACACTGCAGACCAGTGTCCAACTTTGTTACTAAAACTTGCCTACCATCCGTGAAAAGACAATGGAGGTATGCGGAAGCATGGAGCAGAGGTAGTGCTGCAGAGACATATTGTCTCCAGCTGCATTGGAGAGGGAACCCATCCTATACTTTTGTGCTGGCTTCCCTCTGCAATCTGTAACCCCCATACCTTCCAACTGTTTAAATGGTATACAAAGAGTTTTCCAAAGAAGTACATTAACAATGGAAGTTCTTACTTAATGCAGTATGCTGGTGGACTAGGTCAGTGGTCTTGTCAGATGACTCATATCTGATGTTGCTGTAAATTAGACCATTTGTATGGCATCATGGTACTTTAGATGGTACCATGTAGCAGGTGGAGCACCGGCACAGCACATACCCCATAATATGGTGTCCATTAGGAAAACTGCTGAGACTGAGGCTGTCCTAATATGGACACCGTACCCATACTCTAGTCAGTGTGGTTATAGCTTAAAAGGCATTATCACATTCCTTTTCAATTTTCAACACTACTGTAAACACTGAAATCTCCACTTAGGACATCTACTGTAAACGATGCCTGAGGAAGGCATGCATCATCATCAAGGACCCCACACACCCCACCCATGAGCTGTTCACTCCCTTACTGTCGGGCAAACAGTATCAGAGTATGAAGTCTGATACCAACAAGACATCAGACTGCTGAACACTTAAACTGGATGGACAACCTGCACGGACTCACCGCACCATATCACACATGCACTCATTCATGCCCCACACAGATATACACTCATCCCCCCCCACACACACACACACACACACACACACACATAAACATTCATGCTACACACACATCACAACAGCTGCTACCAGACTCTTATTATGTTTGCTAAATACTGCACAATTTAAACACTTGCCCCCCAATCAAAATCCAATAAAAGTTTTTTGGTCACAAATATATATTTTGGAGTTATTATTGCAGGTGTAGCGTCAATCTTATGTTCCTAGCTCCAGCAGTGCAGTAATACCTAACTGTCACGCCCTGGTCAAAGTATTTTGTGTTTATCTTTATGTATTTGGTCAGGCCAGGGTGTGGCATGGGGTTTTTGTAATTGTGGTGTGTTTGTCTTGGGGTTTTGGTGGTGGTATTTGGGATTGTAGCTTAGTGGGTTATCTAGCAAAGTCTATGGCTGTCTGGAATGGTTCTCAATCAGAGGCAGGTGCTTATCGTTGTCTCTGATTGGGAACCATATTTAGGCAGCCATATTCTTTGAGTTTGTCATGGGTGATTGTCCTTAGTGTCCTATGTGTACTCTCGGTTAGTTTGCACTAGATAGGCTGTTTCGATTACGTTTATTGTTTTGTGTAGTGTTCGTGTTTCTTTATTTGATTAAACATGAATCTCAATCGACACGCTGCAGTTTGGTCCGACTCTCCTTCATCACCACTAGAAAACCGTTACACCTAACAATACAAAACAATCCTCCCCTTCCCAAAACATGTGTAAATATTGGGATAATACGTGTTTTACTTTTCTATTATTTCTCTATTTTCGTTCTCTCTGCATTGTTGGGAAGTGCCTGTAGGTAAGCATTTCACTGTTAGTCCAGACCTGTTGTTTACAAAGCATGTGATGAATAAAATTTGATTTGATAATAAAATTGTGCCTTTCTGTATTATACTTATGCTGAAATATTAATTCTATTCTACTGAGCCATTTACTTTATGTTCGTATTCTTATATTTTCTTATTACTTATTGCTGTTGCATTTTTTAGAAGAAACCTGCATTTCGAAGCATTTCGTTGGACGGTGGATACCATGTGTATCCCATACATACAACTAATTTAACTTTAAACATAAAACTGAAAAGGCCAAAACATGACCAGGTTTCAAATGGCCTAATAGTCAAACAAAGTACATTTGTATTTGTGTATCAAATTCATATTTTAATCTTAGAAGTTCTAATTGTCCTAAACTGGAATATTGGACCATTGAGAAATCATTATTGTTTGATGATATTCTAATCCGGAAACGTAATAAAGCTTTGGCAGGTTTTCATCTCCTTTAAAATCTTGTAGTAATAAAGCAATCAAACACATGTAATTAATCCGTTAAGAGATGTGTCACAAAAGCTGAATGAGCAAAGGAACATTTATATGCACACTTGGGTGAGTGTATTGAAATTGGTCCATCATCAATGAGAAATGTCCTAATGATTGATGATGAATCACCATCCTCGTCCTTGCTACTGTGCACATAAATAGCAGATGTAGCTTATTTGATGTGTCAACATAACAATGTTGCACAACAGTACAATCTATGGCTGAACCGTCAGGTCAGAGATGCCAAAGGTCGTGAAGGGGTTACAATGGGCTTCCTTAAATGAGCTTAGCACAAATGTTTTACTCTATTAAAACCCAAAATATGTCTAAAACTATCATGTGTATGTTATGGCGTGTCAGTCCTTGCATCTGTCTGCACTGTCTGAATTCGAGAGGGGTTACACTTCCCTAGCCACATCCCTCAGTTTAATACCAAAACAAGTGGCATGGCAGTCTTTTTGCTGAAACGCGAATTCCAGATGGAAGCTTTAAACGTCTGACATCAGTACTATGATCACTTTTTGTTCCTATGTAACACCTTGATCTGTTTCACCTGTCCTTGTGCTTGTCTCCACCCCCCTCCAGGTGTCGCCCATCTTCCCCACTTATCCCCTGGGTATTTATACCTGTGTTTTCTGTCTGTCTGTGCCAGTTCGTCTTGTTTATTCAAGTCAACCAGCGTTTTTATCTCAGCTCCTGCTTTCCCACAGTCTCTCTTTTTCTCGTAATCCTGGTTTTGACCCTTGCCTGTCTTGACTCTGAGCCTGCCTGCTGTCCTGTGCCTTTGCCCCTACTCTGGATTACCATACTCTGCCTGACCTGACCCTGGGCCCTACTGCTCTAGATTATCGACCCCTGCCTGCCTTGACCTGTTGTTTGCCTGCCCCTGTTGTTGCAATAGATATTGTTACTTTAACACAGTCTGTACTTGGGTCTTACCTGAAACCTGATATCCTGATCATACTGTGGAAACAGACTCACATAGGTTTTCTATGCCATACACCTGGATTACCCAATGTGATTGAATTCCCTCCCCAGTCTTTAGAGGCTATCAGTTGAAAACAACCTTGTCTTTAATGCCTATTTTAGTTTGATGTTGCATCGTTGCAGAGGGAGAACTACGCAAGGCCACGGTAGTCACTTTAAACTAATGAATATGGATTTTAATTAATTTTTCAATTTCAGTTTGGGGTAATTATATCTCTTTGTAATTATCTATATACACCCTGCTGCTCAGTTCGGATCGCGCCCAACGTGGAGAAGAGGCTTGAATTATTTTTATATGTTTTCTTTAATTTAGTTTTCTGCTCCACTGACAAATTATTGTAGGGGGTGTAAACCCTTTACAAGCTTTGATCGTGTGGTGACGACAATTTTCCGGTACTTAGTCACGGAACTAAGGGAAGTCATGAGCGGTAACACTATTTCCTTTTTGGTCCCAGTAGCTCTCCCGGTGATCAGACAGGCAAGAATTAATACAAAGTTCATTCTCCAGGAGACGGTAAAGGATAAGAGGCAAGTGTATATCACAAAAGCATTCCAAAGGCTTCCCATACACTGGAATAAACTAAACACCAACTTAAAGTGTCTTAATAGGGTGTTGGGCCACCACGAGCTAGAACAGCTTCAATGCACCTTGTTCATTTTGGTTAAGATCTGGGGACTGAGACGGCCATGGCATATGGTTTACATCGTTTCATGCTCATCAAACCATTCAGTGACCACTCGTGCCCTGTGGATGGGGCATTGGCATCCTTTGAGAGCATACCCATGGGACCAAAATAATGGCCAAAATAATGGCCTGCCCAGCATTTTAATGCATGACCCTAAGCATGATGAGATGTTAATCTCTTTTTTTTCCAATTTTCACCTAAAATGACATACCCAATGTATTAAGTAAGAATATGCATATTCAGGGCCTCCCGGGTGGCGCAGTGGTCTAGGTCTAGCTGTGCCACCAGAGACTCTGGGTTCGAGCCCAGGCTCTGTCGCAGCCGGCTGCGCCTGGGAGGTCCATGGGGCGACGAACAATTGGCCTAGCGTCGTCCGGGTTAGTGAGGGTTTGGCCGATAGGGATATCCTTGTCTCATTGCGCACTAGCGAATCCTGTGGCGGGCTGGGCGCAGTGCACGCTAACCAGGTTGCCAGGTGCATGGTGCTTCCTCTGACACATTGGTGCGGCTGGCTTCGGGTTGGATGCACGCTGTGTTAAGAAGCAGTGCGGCTTGGTTGGGTTGTGTTTCGGAGGGCACATGGCTTTTGACCTTCGTCTCTCCTGAGCCCGTACGGGAGTTGTAGCGATGAGACAAGATAGTAACTACTAACAATTGGATACCACGAAAAGGGGGTAAAATTTAAAAAATAATAATAATATACATATTCTTGATACCATTTGAAAGGAAACACTTCTGAAAATGTGAAATTAATGTAGGATAATATAACACATTAGATCTGGTAAAAGTTAATACAAACAAAACAACGTGTTTTAATTTTGTTTTGTTGGTCCATCTTTAAAATACAAGACAATGGCCATACATTGAGATAGGATTGTAGGTGTAATTTAGATGTTGTCAACAAGATGGCAGAAGTGTGTGTGCAAAGTTTCAGACTCATCCAGCGAAGAATTACTTCACCACACAATATTTTGTATCAAGTCTGCCAGGAGTTTGCCCAAATGTTCCAAATTGGTCGATTTATACATTTTCAACTACATAACTATAGAGAACATACAAAAAATGCTTTGGGAATAAAAAAATCAAGTTTACACACTCCCAGGAATGTCATACATAATGGGTCATTAGCTTCCCTACAGAAAATACACTAACCTTCACACATCTAGAGTTCCGGGGGGTGTGGAGACAGAGACAGCAGTGGGGTCAAATTGTAGAACCCAGTTCCTACATTTTTATATAAAAATATTTTTATCAAACAAAACCATGCTACATTTTATCTCTGGGACTCTCAGGATGACAAATCAGAGCAAGATTACTGAATGTAAGTACCTTATTTACCTTCAGAGGTGAATGTATCAAACCAGTTGTTAAAAGTGATAAAAGTGTTTTGTTGTTGTGCGCTATCCTCAAACAATAGTATGGTTGTTGTTTTTTTGCTCTTATGGCTACTGTAAATTGGACACTGCAGTTAGATTAACAAGAATGTAAGTTTTCTGCCCGAAAATGTCTGTTGTTTACAACGTCATTCTAGTCACATTATCGCATATTGAGCAACAACTGTCCAGGTTTAGGGACACCGATCCCGTAGAGGTTTAATTAACTCAGGAACCACATCTGTGTGAAAGCACTTGCTTTCAATATACTTTGTATCCCTCATTTACTCAAGTGTTTCCATTATATAGAATAACTATCTTCAAAGTAATGACTCTGGACGTCGGTTATAAAATGAAAGCTTCTTTTTAGTAATAATACTTGTTCAGGTTACATTTTACCACTTTAGATTCCACAAAACAATAAAATAAATTTGCTTGCAAAAGACAGGAAAATCACTTGTCACTTGTGCATAACTAGAGCATTCTCGTTCATTTAAAAAAAATCCTGTCACAAGGCATTCTGGTACTTGCAGTCAATAAAGTGATCAAAACCTAACTAATACAACACAAGTATGTACATAGTTCTCTCAATCTCCATCACATTAATTCTAATACAATTACTCTAGGCCAAAAATATTTTTGGATACATCTCAATGAATGAACTATGAACATGAACTCTGTGACCCATTAAAGTTATAACACATTATTTTGGCAGTTACCTGTGTAATACAATAAATATAAATGAAACATGTAACAATTTCAGTTCATATGAGGAAATCAGTCAATTGAAATACATTCATTAGGCCCTAATCTAGTCTGGATTTCACAACTGGGAATACAGATATGCATCTGTTGGTCACAGATACATAAAAAAATTGGCCTCTGTAATTGTATGCATTGAAATTGCCATTGATAAAACGCAATTGTGTTTGTTGTCCGTAGCTTATGCCTGCCCATACCATAACCCCACCGCCACCATGGGGCACTCTGTTCACAACGTTGACATCAGCAAACCGCTCTCCCACACAACACCATATATGTGGTCTGTGGTTGTAAGACCAGTTGGACGTACTGCTAAATTCTCTAAAAGTACATTGGAGGTGCCTTATGGTAGAGAAATTAACATTCAATTCCCAGCAAGAGCTCTGGTGTGCATTCCTACAGTTAGCATGCCAATTGCACGCTCCCTCAAAACTTGAGACATCTTTGGCATTGTGTTGTGTGACAAAACTGCACATTTTAGAGTGCCCTTTTACTGTCCCCAGCACAAGGTGCACCTGTGTAATGATCATGCTGTTTAAGCAGCTTGATGTGCCACCCCAAGCAGAAAAATAAAATATTTAAATGTACTTAAATCATACTTCATTAACATATATATATATATTTTTTTGTACATTTTAAATGATCTAAATTGGAACAATTTTAACTATATTCATATACATTTTTTGTCAATTGTATTTGTATTTTATTAGCATTTAAGTATATTAAATAGATTTAAAATGATCTACATTGGGACACTTTCTTTGTACTAAGTAGACTGAAGCAGACTGAAGCAGGTTTTCCTCTAGGATTGTGCCTGTGCTGTGCTCCATCCCGTTTCTTTTTATTTGGAAAAACTCCCCAGTATTTGCTGAAGTCAAGCATACCCAGACAATGATGCAGCCAGCACAATAGTTGAAAATAAGGCAGATTTACTCAGTGATGTGATGTGTTGGATTTGCCCCAAACATAAGGCTTTACATTTAGGCCAACACGTTTTTTTTTTTGCAGGATTACTTTAGTGCCTTGTTGTATACAATATGAAGTGTATGTTTTGGAATATTTTTGTCAAATTGTATTATTATTTTCCCTCTGTCATTTTTAAATAATTATTTTGGAGTTACTACAATGTTTTTGATCCATCCTCAGTTTTCTTCCACAAACAAATTGTGCACCAAATTTGAGAGACATACACTTTTTGTGTGTGTATGGAAAAGTTCTGGGATCTTTTATTTCAGTACATGAAACTTGGGACCGACACACGTTACATTTATATTTCTGTTCATTAAATACAGTACCGGTCAAAAGTTTGGACAAACCTACTCATTCAAGTGTTTTTCTGTATTTTTACTATTTTCTGCATTGTAGAATAATAGTGAAGACATCAAAACTATGAAGGAACACATATGGAATCATGTACAGTAGTAACCCAAAAAGTTTAAAAGAAATCTAAATATATTTATTTGAGATTCTTCAAATTAGCCACCCTTTGCAGTGATGACAGCTTTGCTGGAATTGTGTAAATATACAGTTGAAGTCGGAAGTTTGCATACACTTAGGTTGGAGTCATTAAAACTCGTTTTTCAACCACTCCACAAACTTCTTGTTTAACAAACTATAGTTTTGGCAAGTCGGTTAGGACATCTACTTTATGCATGACACAAGTAATTTTTTCAACAATTGTTTACAGACAGATTATTTCACTTATAATTCAGTGCATCACAATTCCAGTGGGTCAGAATTATACATACACAAAGTTGACTGTGCCTTTAAACAGCTTGAAAATTCTAGAAAATGATGTCATGGCTTTAGATGCTTCTGATTGGCTAATTAACATCATTTGGGTCAATTGGAGGTGTACCTGTGGATGTATTTCAAGGCCTAGCTTCAAACTCAGTGCCTCTTTGCTTGACATCATGGGAAAATCAAAATAAATCAGCCAAGACCTCAGAAAGAAAATTGTAGACCTCCACAAGTCTGGTTTATCCTTGGGAGCAATTTCCAAACGCTTGAAGGTACCACATTCATCTGCACAAACAATAGTACGCAAGAATAAACACCATGGGACCACGCAGCCATCATACCGCTCAGGAAGGAGACGTTCTTAGAGATGAACATACCTTGGTGCGAAAAGTGCAAATCAATCCCAGAACAAAAGCAAAGTACCTTGTGAAGATGCTGGAGGAAACAGGTACAAAAGTATCTATATCCACAGTAAAACAAGTCCTATATCGACATAACCTGAAAGGCCGCTCAACAAGGAAGATGCCACTGCTCCAAAACCGCCATAACAAAGCCAAACTATGGTTTGCAATAGCACATGTGGACAAAGAGTGTACAATTTGGAGAAATGTCCCCTGGTCTGATGAAACAAAAATAGAACTGTTTGGACATCATGACCACTGTTATGTTTCAAGGAAATAGGGGGAGGCTTGCAAGCTGAAGAACAACAACCCAACCGTGAAGAACGTGTTGTGGTGGTGCTTTGCTGCAGGAGGGACTGGTGGACTTCACAAAATAGATGGCATCATGACAAGGGAAAATGATTTGGAAATATTGAAGCAACATCTCAAGACATCAGTCAGGAAGTTAAAGCTTGGTCGCAAATGGGTCTTCCAAATGGACAATGACCCCCAAGCATGGGTCATTGTGGGCAGAACTGTGGGCAGAACTGAACAAGTGTGTGCGAGCAGGGTGTATGTAAACCTGGCTAAGGTGTATATAAACAGTTTTCATGACTGTCCTGACCAGGTCAGGTTACAGGAGACCACAACCCTACAGATTATCTCTCAACCCCAACAGAGGAGGAGAGATCTAGGGGTCTGAAGATGTGGGGGGTTTTATGTCCCCTCACGACCCTGGTAAATCTCAGGCCACCGACAAATTCCTTTGTCCTGTTACTATGGAGAACCAGCCTCAGAACATTTAACATGAAATAAAGGAACTTTGGAACAATGGTTTCTGTCAGCCACAATGGTGGTCATGACGATAGATAGAATATGAAAATGTATGTCATTTTTGTTTTGTTATTAAAGGTTAATAGATGACGTTATTACGAAAACATTGTAACGTGAAGAGTTTCCTAGTATATGTTTGATGTTTATACATTGTACGTTGTATGAAAAATATCCAAATCAAAGAGAATGCTTTGGGAAAGATGAAATGTTAAGTTAGTTGCCTAAAATTGGATTTGAATAAAATCTAGACCTTGCCTCATTAACTTGGTACGCCCAGAGAATTGCCCTAAAGGCTGTTACGCCCACTTCTGACCCAAGGGTATAAAACCTGTGAGTATAGAATTTACGACAGGACTACGTGACCTCAGCTGCAGCAAGGTCTAAAAAGTCAACAAACCCAGAACACAACGCAAGTTTGAGGACAAAGAAATCCTTTTCTACCCAAGCTACAGATGAGTAGCTGTGTCTAAGCGGTGAATTCAAGTCGAACCACCTAGCCTCCATCTCCCATCGAATCGTGGTATCTAAAGGGTTTCATTCCTATGCTATGAGCTCTGAGCTACAGAGCTGTCTGTCCTCAGGAGACCCCTTCCAGAGAAAAGGGTGAGGGAACAGACTCCTAAGCCAAAAAGGACACTGACATCGGGAGGACTCTCAGAGAGGTGCGCCGGAGTGGCTCGTCATCGAACAGCTGAAGGCCTACGCAGAAAATCCTCTGAGATCATCCCCACGTAATTACATCATTATATTCTGACCCATAAGAGCGGCAGTTTGGGGCAAAGCTGGGGTTAGAATAGCATAGCTGACAAATTCACCCAAATGTATATTTCTCTTGTGTACTTTCTGTTTTCTCTCTCTATTGATATCCCCATCACGGGTAACACGCGCCATAGTGTGTTGGCCCGTTATACTAAGTTCTAATCAATAGCCTATAATGTGTTTTGTCTATGTGTATCTTTTATCATCATTTTAGCTTTTTAGTAAATAAATATTCAACTAAGATTGGTGTGGTACAAATTCATTGGTGAGACCCGGGTCCGTGCAGATTCAAGGGCTATATGACATTCAGAACGAGATTGGTAGAGGCAACTGGTTAATTAGCGGCTGTTGTAAAATCGATATTCTGATATTCTTTGAGTTAATTTGGGAAATAGAAACTCAATAAAAACTAGTTTTCCCATGTTGCCCCAGGTTAATGAGTTAATAATTGCTTGATTCAGATAATCACGCAATTAGAAACTTTAATCATTCGATGAACAACAGTCGTCACATTAACTAATACAACGTCACGACACAGTTGAAGTCAGAAGTTTACATACACCTTAGCCAAACACATTTAAACTCAGTTTTTCACAATTCCTGACATTTAATCCTAGTAAACATTCCCTGTTTTAGGTCAGTTAGGATCTCCACTTTATTTTAAGAATGTGAAATGTCAGAACAATACCAGAAATAATGATTTATTTTAGCATTTATTTCTTTCATCATTTTGCCAGTGGGTCAGAAGTTTACGTACACTCAATTAGTATTTGATAGCATTGCCTTTAAATTGCATAACTTGGGTCAAACATTTCGGGTAGCCTTCCACCAGCTTCCCACAATAAGTTGCGTAAATTTTGGTCCATTCCTCCTAACAGAGCTGGTGTAACTGAGTCAGGTTTGTAGGCCTCCTTGCTCGCCCATGCTTTTTCAGGTCTGCCCACACATTTCCTATAGGATTGAGGTCAGGGCTTTGTGATGGCCACTCCAATACCTTGACTTTGTTGTCCGTAAGCCATTTTGCCACAACTTTGGAAGTATGCTTGGGGTCATTGTCCATTTGGATGACCCTTTTGCGACCAAGCTTTAACTTCCTGACTGATGTCTTGAGATGTTGCTTCAATATTTCCACGTAATTTTCCTTTGTCATGAAGCCATCTACATTGAGGCAAAAAAAGTATTTAGTCAGCCACCAATTGTGCAAGTTCTCCCACTTAAAAAGATGAGAGAGGCCTGTAATTTTCATCATAGGTACACTTCAACTATGACAGACAAAATGAAGAAAAAAAATCCAGAAAATCACATTGTAGGATTTTTAATGAATTTATTTGCAAATTATGGTGGAAAATAAGTATTTGGTCACCTACAAACAAGCAAGATTTCTGGCTCTCACAGACCTGTAACTTCTTCTTTAAGAGGCTCCTCTGTCCTCCACTCATTACCTGTATTAATGGCACCTGTTTAAACTTGTTATCAGTATAAAAGACACCTGTCCACAACCTCAAACAGTCACACTCCAAACTCCACTATGGTCAAGACCAAAGAGCTGTCAAAGGACACCAGAAACAAAATTGTAGACCTGCACCAGGCTGGGAAGACTGAATCTGCAATAGGTAAGCAGCTTGGTTTGAAGAAATCAACTGTGGGAGCAATTATTAGGAAATGGAAGAAATACAAGACCATTGATAATCTCCCTCGATCTGGGGCTCCACGCAAGATCTCATCCCGTGGGGTCAAAATGATCACAAGAACGGTGAGCAAAAATCCCAGAACCACACGGGGGGACCTAGTGAATGACCTGCAGAGAGCTGGGACCAAAGTAACAAAGCCTACCATCAGTAATACACTACACCGCCAGGGACTCAAATCCTGCAGTGCCAGACGTGTCCCCCTGCTTAAGCCAGTACATGTCCAGGCCCATCTGAAGTTTGCTAGAGAGCATTTTGATGACCCAGAAGAAGATTGGGAGAATGTCATGTGGTCAGATGAAAACAAAATATAACTTTTTGGTTAAAAACTCAACTCGTCGTGTTTGGAGGACAAAGAATGCTGAGTTGCATCCAAAGAACACCATACGTACTGTGAAGCATGGGGGTGGAAACATCATGCTTTGGGGCTGTTTTTCTGCAAAGGGACCAGGACGACTGATCCGTGTAAAGGAAAGAATGAATGGGGCCATGTATCGTGAGATTTTGAGTGAAAAACTCCTTCCATCAGCAAGGGCATTGAAGATGAAATGTGGCTGGGTCTTTCAGCATGACAATGATCCCAAACACACCGCCCGGGCAACGAAGGAGTGGCTTCGTAAGAAGCATTTCAAGGTCCTGGAGTGGCCTAACCAGTCTCCAGATCTCAACCCCATAGAAAATATTTGGAGGGAGTTGCAAGTCCGTGTTGCCCAGCAACAGCCCCAAAACATCACTGCTCTAGAGGAGATCTGCATGGAGGAATGGGCCAAAATACCAGCAACAGTGTGTGAAAACCTTGTGAAGACCCACAGAAAACGTTTGACCTCTGTCATTGCCAACAAAGGGTATATAACAAAGTATTAAGATAAACTTTTGTTATTGACCAAATACTTATTTTCCACCATAATTTGCAAATAAATTCATTAAAAATCCTACAATGTGATTTTCTGGATTTTTCCCCTCATTTTGTCTGTCATAGTTGAAGTGTACCTATGATGAAAATTACAGGCTTTTCTCATCTTTTTAAGTGGCAGAACTTGCACAATTGGTGGCTGACTAAATACTTTTTTGCCCCACTGTATTTTGTGACATACACCAGTCCTTCCTGCAGCAGAGCAACCCCACAAAGAGGCACTGAGTTTGGAGGCAGGACTTGATATACATCCCCAGGACACATCCAATTGACTCAATTTATGTCAATTAGTCAAGCAGAAGCATCTAAAGCCATGACATAATTTTCTGGAATTTTCCAAGCTGTTTAAAGGCACAGTCAACTTAGTGTATGTGAACTTCTGACCCACTGGGACTGTGATACAGTGAATTATAAGTGAAATACTCTGTCTGTAAACATTTTATGGAAAAATTACTTGTGTCATGCACAAAGTAGATGTCCTAACCGACTTTTCAAAAATACAGTTTGTTAACAAGAAATTTGTGGAGTGGTTGAAAAACGAGTTTTAATGACTCTAACCTAAGTGTATGTAAACTTCCGACTTCAGCTATATATATGATACACACTACATAGCCAAAAGTATGTGGACACGCTTCAAATTAGTGGATTGAACTATTTTAGTCACATGTGTTGCTGATAGGTGTATAAAATTGAGCACACAGCCATGCAATCTCCACAGGAAAACATTGGCAGTAGAATGGCCTGTACTAAAGAGTTTAGTCACTTTCAATGTGGCACCGTCATAGGATGCCACAATTCTAACAAGTCAGTTCTTCAAAATTCTCCACTGCTAGAGCTGCCCCTGTCAACTGCAAATGCTGTTATTGTGAAGTGGAAACGTTTAGGAGCAACAACGGCTCTGCCGCGAAGTGGTAAGCCACACAAGCTCACAGAATGGGACCACTGAGTGCTGAAGCGTGTTGCGAGTAAAAATCGTCTGTCCTTGGTTGCAACACTCAGTACCGAGTACCAAACTGCCTCTGGAAGCAATGTCAGCACAAGAACTGTTCAGGCTGGGAGCTTCATGAAATGCATTTCCATGGACAAGCAGCAGCACACAAGCCTCAGATCACTATGCCCAATACCAAGCGTCGGTTGGAGTAGTGTAAAGCTCACTACCATTGGACTCTGGAGATGTGGAAACGCGTTCTCTGGAGTGATGAATCATGCTTCACCACCTAGCAGTCCGACTAACAACTCTGGATTGCGGATGCCAGGAGAACGCTACCTACCTAATGCATAGTGCCAACTGTAAAGTTTGATTGAGGAGGAATAATGGTCTGCGGCTGTTTTTCATGGTTTGGGCTAGGCCCCTTATTTCCAGTGAAGGGATATTAATACTATAGCATACAATGACATTCTAGATGATACCATGCTTTGATGTGGAAGAACTTGACTAGTCTGCACAGAGCCCTGACCTCAACCCCATCGAACACCTTTGGGAAGAATTGGAACGCTGACTGCAAGCCAGGACTAATCGCCCAACATCAGTGCCCGACCTCACTAATGCTCTTGTGGCTGAATGGAAGCAAGTCCCCTCAGCAATATTCCAACATCTAATAGAAAGCCTTCCCAGAAGTTATAGAAGCAAAGGGTGGACCATCTCCATATTAATAAAGCCCATGATTTTGTAATAAGATTTTCGACGAGCATGTATTTGGCAATGTATTGTGTGAAGACTGAAGACGTGTGCCAGAGGATGCGACACTACCGCTAGGCCAGTCAGGCCAGTAATGCATTACATTTCTGTACTATGTAGGGATTATGGTGCCCTTTAGGATGCATCCATGACATTGAATAGCAAGATAAAAGACTGCATTGGAAAAGCGAGTAAGGTATAGACTTGTTTTGTATTTCAGATTTTGAGATGAGTTTGTGCAGGCAGCTAATGGATGGAATAGCAGATTCAAGAGAATTGCACAAAAGTTCCTGGGGCAAATCGAGGACAATTTCAAAATGACAAGGTTAATGGGATATCTAAAAAAGTCAGTTTGGAGTAATACAGATTTGATCAAAGAGTTGCAATACTAATGAATGTGCAGACAAACAATCTAGATAGGTTAATGAAATGTTTTACTGTGCCGTGGCGCCTTAAAAATAAAAGCCTCATCTCACAAGTGAAATTGAATAAAAGGCTACATTTTGCTGGAGAAATGTGTCATACCATTGCCTGGTAACAAAGGGATAACAAAAAAGCCAAGAAAGAAGCTGCGCTCCGGAGGGTTGTGTTTCTCTGCAGCTACCAGCAGATCCAAATACCAACAGGTTAAAGGCTAATGCAAAAGTATAGACTCACTCGGGGTAGCCTAAATGAGTTCATTTCAGCATTCGACCCCCCCCCAACCCCCAGTATTATCAACAATCCAGTAAAATTCGGTAGAAAACCCTCTCTCTCTCTTTCACTCTCTCGCTACACACAGTACCAGTCAAAAGTTTGGATACACATACTCATTTATTTTTTACTATTTTCTACATTGTACAATAATTGTGAAGACATCAAAACTATGAAATAACACATATGGAATCATGTAGAACCCAAAAAAGAGTTAAACAAATCAAAATATATTTTGGAATTTAGATTCTTCAAAGTAGCCACCATTTGCCTTGATGACAACTTTGCACACTCTTGGCATTCTTTCAACCAACTTCACCTGGAATGCTTTTCCAACAGTCTTGAAGGAGTTCCCACACATGCTGAGCAATTGTTGGCTGCTTTTCCTTCACTCTGCAGTCCAACTTATCCCAAACCATCTCAATTGGGTTAAGGTTGGGTGATTGTGGAGGCCAGGTCATCTGATGCAGCACTCAATCACTCTCCGTCTTGGTGTGTTTCGGGTCATTTTCCTGTTGAAAAACAAATGATAGTCCCACTAAGCGCAAACCAGATAGGATGGCGTATCGCCATGGTAGCCATGCTGGTTAAGTGTGCCTTGAATTCTAAATAAATCACTGACAGTGTCAGCACCCCCATTTCATCATACCTCCTCCATGCTTCACGGTGGGAACTACACATGTGGCGATCAGCCGTTCACCTACTCTGCATCTCACAAAGATACGGCAGATAGAACCAAAAATCTCAAATGTGGACTCATCACACCAAAGGATAGATTTCCACCGGTCTAATGTCCTTTGCTCATGTTTCTTAGCCCAAGCAAGTCTCTTCTTGTTGGTGTCATTTTGTAGTGGTTTATTTGCAGTAATTCGACCATGAAGGCCTGATTCTCACAATATCCTCTGAACAGCTGATGTTGAAATGTGTCTGTTACTTGAACTCTGTGAGGTGTAATCTGAGGTGCAGTTGATTGCCGATTTCTGAGGCTGGTAACTCTAACAAACTTATCCTCTGCAGCAACGGTAACTCTGGGTCTTCCTTTACTTTGGCGGCCCTCATGAGAGCCAGTTTCATAATAGCACTTGATGGTTTTTCCGACTGCACTTAGAGAAACTATCAAAGCTCTTGACATTTCCCGCATTGACTGACCTTCATGTCTTAAAGTAATGATGGACTGTCATTTTCTTTTAGCTTATTTGAGCTGTTCTTGCAATAATATGGACTTTTACCAAATAGGACGATCTTCTGTATACCACCCCTACCTTGTCACAACACAACTGATTGGCTCAAATAATCAGAAATTCCAGCAATTCACTTTTAACAAGGCACACCTGTTAATTGAAATGCATTCCAGGTGACTACCTCATGAAGCTGGTTGAGAGAATGCCAAGAGTGTGCAAAGATGTCATCAATGCAAAGGGTGGCTACTTTGAAGAATCTCAAATATAAAATATACTTTGATTTGTTTAACAGTCTTTAACAGTCAGTTTTGATGTCTTCACTATTATTCTACAATGTAGAAAAACCCTGGAATGAGTAGGTGTGTCCAAACTTTTGACTGGTACTCTGTTAGGAGTAGATTCTACCATGTATCTCTTGTTTGGTAACAGAGACACTTTAATCAACCAAGGTGTCTGTCTTGTGTGATTGACATGTTCAATGTCTGACTTTCCTTGTTGATGTAACTGACCGGAAACTTAAATAGCCTCCGATGCATTACACAAGTGACAGCCTAAAGTAAACAAACATTTGAGTCACTGCATTGGCAGTGCCCTCCGGGCCACACCGCAGATTGGTTGACATTTTGTTGTGATGGAGGTTTCCTTTTGGATTCTAGCTCCAAGCCTTGAAAATTGGCACTGAGTACAGTACATTTCAGGTTCATATTATCGAACCTTCCTGCTCTTCAAACGCAAGTACTCTGTGTCTCTGACTCAGATGAGGGCAAAGGGGTCTGAAGCAAATACAAATGAAAAATAACAAATCGAGACTTTTATTGAATTTCCAATTGTCTTGTGCCTCCTCTCTTGCAGTACTCAGGGTAAAAACAACCAGAAACAATTTTTTATTTGACCATGTATTATGATTTTCACTGAGTATGACATAGGTTGATCATATTTCACACCATGTTGTTATTTGGTTACATGATTCTCCTCTCAGGGCAGACTAATAGATCCGATGGGGGAATTAAATTATATTAAACTGTTTGGATGCCCAAACTGTGACATCCATCACACACAGGTAATTTCACAGATTGTAAACATAGCCCAGACCGTCTTAGCAGCTCCCGCTGTGCAGTACTTTGACCATCAAGCATGCCCTCTGCATTATAGAGTAGCACAAGCAAGATTGAGTCATGTAATAACATGGTGTCTATCTCCTCAAGCCACACTGCGTCCCACTGTGTATCACAGAAGTGTACTATAATATGCAAGTAGGTAGGCCTATGGCATAGTGTTTTTTTATTGTATTTTTTAATAAACTTTCATTTTCCATAGGTGGACATTACATTAGTAATTGGACTTGAATTATTATGAATCTCTCAAACCAACACTAAAAAACCAAACATTTACTTTTATTGGAGAATAGAAAGGTAAAAATCTGAGTATTTTCACTTAAGCAATACTTGTGGATGAGTTACACTCTACCCTGTAGGCAGGTCTGGGTAAGGTTATTAAGCAACCTTTTAGATATAAAAAAGATACAGCTGGGGCATGATGTTTGTGATTAAGCTATTTGACGGCAACATTTACTTACAATGAAACTATGAAACATTTTGTATTGGGATTACATTATTGTGTGGTTGGTACAAGCTTAAATAATATCCCAGATATTAATACCTGTATGTTGATCTAGTGATCTAACACAAGCACTTGTCTTTTCTTAGCACTGATTGTTCTGTTAGCGTCTTTATTGAGGAACCTTTTACTTGCAATGACTATGATATGTGGTTGTTTAACCTACTTTAGTTGAATGCATTAACTGTAAGTCACTCTGGATAACTGTTGTGTTACCGACTGAGGAACTACTGTTGAAAGGTATTCTACACTCTGTAATGTTATAACTTAACAAGTCATTTTTGACTGGAACTTCCTCCTCTCATGGACTTTTCATAACTTCTGGGATTTATTAGAAAACATGGAGTATGTTTACAAGGCCATATTGACTTTGGTTACATGGCCCGTGGGCTCACCTTTGTAGTGTCATAAGGTCAAAAGGCCAAACCAAACAGCATCATGTTAATATTTTCCGAGCTAAGCTAACCTTGGCGTAAATCATTTCTCAAAGCTACTGTCTGTGATTCAAAAAAGCATAAATGTGGCCCCACCATTTGTTTTGGTATACAATTAAGGGATGGGGCTAGGGAAATATAACCCCACTCAAATGTATAGGCAGCGTTCTAGATACCAGGACTGACAGTCCATAACTTCCAAGAGATTGTCCCACCCATATTGTTTCTGTCTGTAAACACTGGCGTAATAAAACCTTTTATATCACAGCATTGTTGAATTCTAGTTTCTGATTGGCTTGACGGGCATTCTAGAGTTATTTTTCTGTTTAACCTGGTCTCAGAGCATTTCATATTGTATGTAAATCCCTACACTTTTTAGGATGATATGTGACGTTTGGTAAGGTTACATAAGACAGGTTACATGAGACGAAGGTGGGCGTATAACGCAAACATCTAGCAACCTAAAGGTTGCAAGTTTGAATCATCATGGACAACTTTGTCATTTTAGCTAATTAGCAACTTTTCAACTACTTAGTACTTTTTTTCTACTTTGCAACTACTTAGCACGTTAGGTAACTCTTCCCTTAACCCTAACCTTGACCCTTTTAGCTAACCCTTCACCTAACCCTAACCTTTACCCTTTAACCTAACTCATAAAACTTAACCCTAACATGAACCCTAATCCCTAACCATAACCCCTAGTCTAGCAAATGTTAGTGAGCTAGCTAACTTTAGCCACCTAGCTAGAATTCGTAACATATCATACATTTGGCAAATTCGTAACAAATCATACGAAATGGGTGATGGACATCAACAAATTAACTTCTTATGGCTGCAGGGGCAGTATTGAGTAGCTTGGATGAAAGGTGCTGTCACGTTCTGACCATAGTTTTTTGTGTTTTCCTTGTTTTAATGTTGGTCAGGACGTGAGCTTGGTGGGCATTCTATGTTGTGTGTCTAGTTTGTCCGTTTCTATGTATGGCCTGATATGGTTCTCAATCAGAGGCAGGTGTTAGTCATTGTCTCTGATTGGGAACCATATTTAGGTAGCTTGTTTTGTGTTGGGGTTTGTGGGTGGTTGTTTCCTGTCTTTGTGTTCTCTGCACCAGATAGGACTGTTTCGGGTTTTGCCACGGTTTTTGTAATTGTGTTCATGTTGAGTTTCTCATATTAAAAAACCATGAACTCTAACGACGCTGCATTTTGGTCCTCCTCTCCTTCGACGGAAGAAAGCCGTTACAGGTGCCCAGAGTAAACGGCCTGCTCCTCAGTCCCAGTGGCTAATATATGCATATTATTATTAATATTGGATAGAAAACACTCTGAAGTTTCTAAAACTGTTTGAATGATGTCTGTGAGTAAAACAGAACTCAAATGGCAGGCAAAAACCTGAGAAGAAATCCAAACAGGAAGTGAGAAATCTGAGGTTGGTGAATTTTCAAACCAGGCCCAAATGAATTCACATTGGGATATTGGTTATGTTGCACTTCCTATGGCTTCCAATAGATGTCAACCGTCTTTAGAAACTTGAATGAGGCTTCTACTGTGATGTGGGGCCGGATGAGAGCTCTTTGAGTCAGTGGTCTGGCAGAGAGCCAGGTCCTGGTCACCGCATTTCACATGATAGCGACCTGCATTCCATGGCTTTTCTACAGACAATGGAATTCTCCAGTTGGAACATTATTGAAGATTTATGATAAAAACATCCTAAAGATTGATTCTATACTTAGTTTGAAATGTTTCTACGACCTGTAATATAACTTTTTGAAGTTTTCGTCCGACGTTCGGCTGGACCTGCACGAGCGTTTGGATTTGTGTACTTAACACCCTAACAAAAGTAGCTATTTTGACATAAATAATGGACATTATCGAACAAATCAAACATTTATTGTGGAACTAGGATTCCTGGGAGTGCATTCTGATGAAGATCATCAAAGGTAAGGGAATATTTATAATGTTATTTCTGATTTCTGTTGACTCCAACATGGCGGGTAAAAAAAGAAATTGAGCGCTGTTCTCAAATTATTGCATGGTTTGCTTTTTCTGTAAAGTTTTTTTTTTAAATCTGACACATCGGTTGCATTAAGGAGAGTTATATCTATATTTCCATCAACATTTATAATGAGTAATTCTGTAAAATGATGTGGCTCTCTGCATCATCACCGGATGTTTTTGGAACTAGTGAACGATACATGCCAATGTATACTGAGATTTTTTAAAATATAAATATTAACTTTATCAAACAAAACATACATGTATTGTGTAACTTGAAGTCCTATTAGTGTCATCTGACAAATATCATCAACGGTTAGTGATTAATTTTATCTCCATTTGTGCTTTTTGTGACTCCTCTCTTTGGCTGGAAAAATGGCTGTGTTTTTCTGTGCTTTCGCTGTAAAACCTATTTGAAATTGGACACTGTGGTGGCATTAACAACAAGATTACCTTTAAAACGGTATAAAATACAAATATGTTTGAGGAATTTTTTGTATGAGATTTCTGTGGTTTTGAATTTGGCGCCCTGCACTTTCACTGGCTGTTGTCATATCGATCTCGTTAACGGGATTGCAGCCCTAAGAAGTTTTAATACATACTATATATGAAACATAGCATATCATACCAAATAGAGTGTCTCGGATTTACCTACAGAATAATATGAAATGATCTGAGACCAGGTTGCTCTGAAATGCACAGCATTAACTAACGACTATGAAGTTCATTCTTACATGTTGTAAGTTCAAGCTGTTTTGAAAGCAAAAGTCAAATTGAAAACATTATTGGCAGTGTTGAATTCAATTTTCATAAAAGCAAGCTAGGAGGACTGATGGTTTGGTTAGCTAAGCAAGTCTGTTTGTTTGGTTACCAATTCAATTACTGTTACTATCTAGTAAACTTCCTACTTCAGTGGATGTTGAACACACTGTGGTATAAGTGGGATAATCAACTTGGGTCTATGCATTCTCTGAAAATAATACAACTCTGCAAAAGGTAAGTGCCACAACGTTGCACGTCACAGCACATACCTTCCATGTTGTGCATTGTTTTCCAGAGAATACATATTCCCTTGTTGATTATCCATTGCATATTTTAAGTTATGATAAAGAGTAAGTTGTGCTAAGCTCATGAGGTACTAATAAATGATTTTCTTAAAAAATCCATTGGTAAATAACAACAATTGAAATGACCATCAAACAGCTTTCCAAATCCCAGACTGTAACGTTAACACTGGAAACACTGTTGAAGGGAATCTTACACTGTAATGTTATAACTTAACAAGTTATTTTGGAGTGGAACTTCCTCCTCTCATGGAGTTTTTATATCTGTGATCCATTAGAAAACATAGATCGTGTTTACAAGGCCATATTGACTTTGGTTACATGGCACGTGGGTTCACCTTTGTAGTGTTAGTGTCTTGAAGTCAAAAGGCCAAACCAAACAGCCTCACGTTAATATTTCATAAGCTTACCTAACCTTGACGTAAATCATTTCTCAAAGCCGCAATCGGTTTCTCATGGTTTTGAGAGCAGGTGAAGGTGGAAAATATTGTTTTCAAATGGTTTGAGCTTGACATTAAATCAGTAAGGGGATTTGTTTCTGTTTATTATTCATGGGAACTCTTCAACTGGCTACTGTGCAAAGTATCAGTCAGACCTTGGTTCATATACCATTTGAAATCTATTAAATACTTTTCGTGATTTTTTTTGTATACCTGGAGTGCCAGATGGGCGGATTTTGCAGTTTTGTAATTATTCTATTGGTTCCATTGTACCAGGCAAGCTCAATCAATTTCAAATAGTATTTGAACCCAGGTCTGGTGTCAGTATTGTTAGGAAATCAAGGTTATATATATTATAAAAACAACTTCTTTTTTTATGTAGATGCCTTTATTGGGCATGTTGGGCTTGGGGTAACAGTGAGGCATTTTTAAGTGGGAAAGAGAAAGAGCACATACTGTAATGTTTAATTTTTGATTTAACTAGGCAAGTCATCTTGGTAATTCCTGAATGAAAGAACACACATTCTTTGCAACAACAAAAAAATCACTCATCTTGAGGCATGTTTTAATGAGAAATACTGAATGTGAAGATGCCTATGAATCAAAATGTCAAAATGTTGTAGGCACATTCCCTTTTTAACCTTTCACCCCCCCCCCCGTGTTAATGTTTCTTCCTTTTTCAGAGGTCATGATACATTTACTTTATATTTTAGCCATGACTCAACTGTCCCTGTTTGAGATATGAACACACACTAAATCTAAATTCAATTCATTGCCCTGGCACTGAGGTCCCATTTGAATAACAGATACCATTTTATACTAACTTCTCCATTTACCACTCCATCAGTACACCACTGATGCAACCTTTTCCCATTTAAATTGGCTATCGATGTCTCTAATCTAATCTAATCAAATGCAATACCACTGATAGAAACATTCATCCCTGCATCAGTCATTTCCGCTCGTTCAGTGTTTATAGCAAAAGGCACCCAGGTGGAGAGCAGCAACCATGTCACATACGCAGCTGCGTTGGTGTGAGGAAAGTGTTCCCTTCCTTTCAAACATAATCTACATAATTTACCTGACTCAGTAGACGTGTTAAATATGGATGCACCTCGCATTTACTCAAAACGATCGCGTTTCTCCACAAGCATAAATAAAGTAAAGACCAAAATGAAAGAGATTTCTCTGGCTCCCATCGTGTTATTATTTCATCACTCACGGATGCTGAAGAGGCTGTGTTGTTGGTGAGAGGTATATGGGCTAAATTCACAACACACCAGACTTTGGTTTTGGATCGACACTGGGTGTAAATGAGTTTCATCTACTCTTTTGTCAGATGTTTGTTGACTTTAGGGCTCTAAAACCATTTTCAAATTACTGAGCTGAGCCGTACTACCAGTTATATTGGTACGGCACTGTTCTGATTACGCATCCAGGATAGTTATTGGAACAGTGCTGGTAAGGACAATGTGAACGGAAAATATATTGGCCAACACAGTATGGTTCGGGTCAGCACAATAGTGTGAAAAGGGTAGGCTACACAAAAAAAAAACCCATGCCAGGAAGCTGAGGCAGGGAGGAAATTGTCCTCACAGTCCAGTGGTGTCAGACAAGGCTCCCCTTCGAGTCCAGCCCAGCACTCAGCTCATCTGTGTGGAGTGCTGAAGTGGCATCCCCATCCTGAATGCGATCCTCCCCAGTCATCAGGCCTCTAATTGTGACAGCCAGGTGCAAACAGCATGTAATTCTGTTTGTCACCCCTGGCGTCTCCCATTTCCCCACCCCTCCGATTTGGATACGCAATCTGGAACGGAAGCACAGATTTGAAGAAGTTGGAGCCTCAGGCGGTCACAGGTGGAGGCTGGGGAGAGAAGGTAGAAAAACGAGGGGAGAGAGGGTGGAGAGAGGGAAAATAGGTGTTTGTGCGCCGTTGCCCTATTTCCAGTTGTGCTTTTCATGTAACCTGCATCAGAGGAATGCTAAGGCCCAGTCCGGAGGCACAGTGAGGTTTCTGAATCAACACCAGTCACTGTGCTGCTAGCCCTTCCATTACGTTAGCTACCTGCCCTGTAGGAACCTTCAGAGTGCAGAAATTGAAGCTCCTTTATTTGTGATGAACCTTTAGAGCAGGGCTGCCCAATTCTGATCACTTATGGTTTTCATCTTCTCCTTATAATCAGGGACTAATTCAGACCTGGGACATCAGGGAAGTATATTTAACTACCTGGTAGAAGGAAAAAACAAAAGTGTTTTGGCCCTCCAGCACCAGAATTGGTCAGTCTTGCTTTAGAGCCACTACTGCATGACTGACACAACTAGCCTGGCTAGCATCACACCGCATGCTTAGTGAGCCTCGGATTTCTTGGAGGCTTTGAGAGATAGAAAGTAGGGCTGTACTGTTTGTGGCCTGCTTTCTCCCTTCCACGCCCGAGGCCTAGTGTGACACACATTAATAAATCAAGACGTAGGGAAAGAGGACACGCACTGAGACAACGGCGCACCAGACGGCGGCAACTTTTGGGGGTTTGCAAAGCTCCAGATACCCGCCGAAATCTCCTCCCCTCTAATTCCCTCTCTGACACACTTTGAGGAATTTATCATGAGATAGCCCCTCCCGGGACAAAGCGGCAACAGTACCAGGTCAGGCTCAAGGTTTTATAAGCAGATTAGGGAGCTGCCTTTGGTAGAGTGCACACTGCCTCCGAGTTGTTATTCTCACTACTTCTAAAAATAAGTCCGCTCCAATGCAATTTCTGCCTACTATCGCGGTCTACTTCAACCCATAGGCCTCTAAGTTCCTCCCTGCAGCTAAACTTAACCTTCCACACTCGTATAATAATGTTTCCAGCAAGCAGACATTCCCTGATAGCAAACAGTTACTAATAAATCTCAAGACTATTAGGGAAATTGAGGGAGAGCTAAGCAGCACATGTTGGAGGGACTGGGCACTACTGTGCCTCCCTGTTTATTGGTTTTGTACCAGTGCCAGTGTTCTACTCTGACCATATAGCTGAGGAAGCTCTGGGAAGCTCTCAGGATAGGTAAGCACGAAGATGTTGGACAATGCCCGTCCTCCTGTGGGGTTATAAGTGGGTGCCGAGCCTCAGTAGCAGGCTGGAGCCGCTCCCAGCCTCCCTCGCTATTGTTCTATTGTTGACTTTAATTGGCTCTGTGTTCCCACGCCAGCGATCCCATTCTCTCCTTTCTACCATGTGCTCTGCTCCCTGTGTGTGTGTGTGTGTGTGTGTGTGTGTGTGTGTGTGTGTGTGTGTGTGTGTGTGTGTGTGTGTGTGTGTGTGTGTGTGTGTGTGTGTGTGTGTGTGTGTGTCATTGTCTGGGCAATGTATGTCCCTTCTCAGAGAGCCAGCCAGAATATGTGGCTGACCCCCAGAGCTGAGCAGCCCCAGTCTACATGCCTGTGTACCAGGATTGCTACTGCATTGTTCTTCTGCTTTTATGTTCCGTTCGATGAACACATCCTTTAAGCCTACACTAGGTGCGATCTAGAACATAAAAGGGTTATTCAACTGTCCCCAAAGAGGGTTCCACATGGAACCCAAAATAGATTTTTACCTGAAACCAAAATGGGTTCTACTTGGAACCCAAAATGGTTATTCTATGGGGAAGCCAAAGAACGTTGAGTTTTGCCAGTTGATTGATATTTGACGAAATGCTAAAAGGTGCTACATGTAACATTTCCACCTGCATCTAGCAAAAAATGTCAATTTCATACCAGTTATAACAACGGAATAGAAATCCACCAGAATAAAACCTACTTTTAGAACTCCAGAATTTGTACGTACGGCTAATTAACATAATTGTACCACGACCAACTTGCTGAATTAGGATCAATAGTCGTTCGCAAGTTTGACAACATTGGCAAAAACATTAGCCAGACAAAACGTCTTAACCCTTGGAACTTGTGTTTTCTAGATTATGATATGTTAGAAAAGCAGTAGCTAGACATTTTAGCCGTTTTTAAGCAGTGTCCTTCAAAAACCTATGAAGAAATCTAATTCATGGCTAAAGTGTTACATGTTGCTCCTTTAAAATCCAATTACACAAATGAGTTATGTCTAATTCACTTTGGAGTGCTTGACATCCTAAGAAATACAAATAGAATACACTACAACCAAACACCAACACAACAGACAATATTGACCTGGTTCATGATAAAAGTTGAATAAAGAGAACAGACATTTGGCACAAAATTAATCAATTTAAATATTTCATATGTGGTGGGGAGGGGATTGATTCTGTGTGTGTGTGTGTGTGTGTGTGTGTGTGTGTGCACCCGCACGTGTGTATGTGTATGCACCCACACGTGTCTGTGTTGGGGGGGTAAAGGGGAAACTACACTGAGGGCTCTGTTCGAGAACAGATATAGTTTTTATTAATTGTATTGACTTTTCTATGCAGTTCCCCCGGTCTCTGTCTGCCTTTAATTATTAATTTTGGGGCATTTGTTATTGTATTCACTGGGAGTCTTCAGCCTTTCCCTCCTCAGCTCCATGGAAATTGAATCTCCCCCCTGGTGGCGCTAAGGCAGGCAGTTCGGTTCCTAATGGATTGAGTGCATATTGAATGCTCCAGTTGCTCCTCGGGGTAGGTGCAGCTTAGCCAAGGAATTAGCCCACTGCAATGAAAGATGAGAGGAGAGAATGTAGCCCGAATATGAAAGCTCCCTCTCTTCCTCTCTCTCTCACTTCATCTCGTTCTATCTCCCTCCCGCTCATTGAGCTCGAATAGAAACACTTCCACTCTCTCTCCCTTGCTATTCCTCTCTGTCTATCTCCCTCCCTCTCTTCCTCTACTCCTTTCTCTTCGAGCCAAAATAGAAAAAGCTTCCTGTCTTACTCTCGCTCCTTGTCTCCTGTTGTCTTTCAAAACATTCAGGTGACCATTTCTCTTAGGCGTGCAGTTTAATTGACTGACAAGGATTCTATAGTCTAGAATTTTGCTACATTAAGCATCTCCATGGGAAATGTAGCAGAAGTCATGATATACCTTTCATACATTGATTTATAAATTGAAGTCCAGCTCGGCATTATGGGTCTACATCCTAATATATATATATATATATATATATATATATATATATATATATATATGCCTGAAGACTCACAGAACCTAATTAATAGATAGAGACACCATGTCAACAGTTCCCTGAATGTATTCTGGACACGGTACAATGTGCTCGTCATGCTGCTTCTCCTCTCACTTACACTCCTACTGTTTACAGGCAACGACTTCACTGTGACATGCCAAGCTTTATGTAATTCTTCAAATTGTATTTAACTCAGTGAATGTACTGCTGATTTTCATGGAAAGCGAGATCGAGGTTGGAATATTGCTTCTTTCTATCTCTCTGTGTCCGTCAAAACCAATAAATCAAACCAAATATTAATTTTCGTAGGAGACGTCTCTGTCTGTCTGTCTGTTAGTCTGTCTTTCAGGCAGTCTGTCAGGTGAACTGTCTCCCACCCAGACAGGGCATTGGGAGCACTGCATGGCGAACCCAGAGGAGAGGGAAGAAAATGCATTAGAGAGCTGTGGACACACACTCAATATGTGTCAGAGGCTGCAGGACACCTTCTGATGAGAGCAGTATGGAGCGGAGGAGGCCGAAAGCTTGGCTGGAGGGTTCTCTGGAAGAGTGGAAGGAGGAATGGTAGAGGGGAATGAGGGAGAGAAGAGGGGAAGGAGGGAGGAAGGAGAAAGAGGAAATGAAGATTTGGTGCTGGGAAGAAACAAGCATATGGGTAGGAGACAGATGGACAGGCCCCAAGCCCACAAACAATGCTGTCTGGAGCTAGAAAGGAAGAATGGATTAGAATCAAGACGAACTTACAGTACAGAAAGAGAAAGAGAGAGGCAGTCATACTTTTAACAGGGACAATAGCGTGATTTCTGTGAGAAAACTGGTGTCTTGTGTTCGTGCATCTTTGCATCTTTGTTTGTCAGTATGCCTTTGCAGTACGGCTGTCATTAGTTGTCTGAAGACCACTAGTAATTATACCTTTAAATTATCTAAATTACATGTGTATGGTCTGAGAAAGATTTGGGTGTTAAACATCTCGAGAGTTTCAACATGTGAAATCAGAATGGACTATATTCAACCCGTATCCTCAGGGATGAGTGGGTGTAAATGAACTGCTCAGATGGAGATTCCAGGGGTACAGTATATGACACCTGCCATAAATGCTGGAAAGAGTGAAGCTATGTGTACGTGGCAATATTAGGAAGCCTCGGTCTCAACAGAAGTTACACTACATGACCAAAATTATGTGGATACCTGCTCATCGAACATCTCATTCCAAAATCATGCGCAGTTATATGGAGTTGGTCCCCCCTTTGCTGCTATAACTGCCTCCAGTCTTCTGGGAAGGCCATTGCTGTGGGTAGTTGCTTCCATTCAGCCACAAGAGCATTAGTGAGGTAGTGTACTGATGTTTGGTGATTAGGCCTGCCTCACAGTCGGCGTTCCAATTCATCCCAAAGGTTGAGGTCAGGGCTCTGTGCAGGCCAGTCAAGTTCCTCCAAACCAATCTCGACAATCCATTTCTGTATAGACCTCGCTTGTGCATGGTGGCATTGTTATGCTGAAACAGGAAAGGGCCTTCCCCAAACTACTGACACAAAGTTGGAAGCACATAATCGTCTAGAATGTCATTGTATGCTGTAGCATTAAGATTTCCCTTCACTGGAGCTAAGGGGCCTAGCCCAAACCATGAAAAACAGCCACAGACCATTATTCCTCCGGCCACCAAACTTTACAGTTGACACTATGCATTTGGGCAAGTAGCCAAACCCAGATTCATCTGTCTGACTGCCGGATGATGAAGCGTCATTCATCATTCCAAAGAACGCACTGCGCCAGAGTCCAATGGCGCCGAGCTTTACACCATTCCAGCCGACGCTTGCCATTGCGCAAGTTGATTTTAGGCTTTTGTGCGGCTGCTCGGCCATGTAAACCCATTTCACAAAGCTCCTGATTAACATTTCTTGTGGTGAAATTACTTCCAGAGGCAGTTTTGAACTCATTAGTGAGTGTTGCAACTGAGGATGAACTTTGATGAACTGACTTGTTGGAAAGGTGGCATCCTATGACGGTATCACGTTGAAAGTCACCGTAAGGCATTCTACTGCCAATGTTCGTGTATGGATATTGCATGGTTGTGTGCTCAATTTTATACACCTATCAGCAACGGGTGTGGCTGAAATCGACTAATTTGATGGGGTGTTATATACTTTTGTGTATATAGTGTATTTTATACTCAGCAGCAGTTGAGGATGAATTAATTTGTACACCATATACGGGTAACTGCCAGAATAAAGGAAACACTTGAGTAAATGAAGAATGCAACGTATATTGAAAGTAGGAGCTTCCACACTAGTGTGGTTCCTGAGTTAATTAAGCAATTAACATCCCAAAAACGCACAGTTGCCCATTATTTACAGAGAAGCCAATTGACATTTACTCCTGAGGTGCTGACCTGTCACACCTTCTTATAACCACTGTGATTATTATTTGACCTTGCTGGTCATCTATGAACGTTTGAACATTTTGAAGAATGATCTTGCCTTAGTGTCCATGTGCTCTTAAAATGTACACCTGGCAAAGCCAGAAGAGGACTTCCTCTTCCTATTTTCCCTCCTTTACAGGGAGTGCTTCTACATCTGCATTGCTTGCTCTCTGGGGTTTTAGGCTCGGTTTCTGTATAAGCACTTTGTGACAACTGCTGATATAAAAGAGGCTTTATAAATACATTTGATTGAGTGATTGATTGATTTTGGCTACCATTGCTAGAGATCTCCGTGACTTTGAAAGAGGGATCTCAAATGAGCATAGGGGGTTTAAAGGGTGTGTGTGTGCACAATGGGGCAGAGAGAAAAATGTGCCGTTTTATAGCTAATATCAGGCTATCTTACACATTTTTCCATGATGCTGAGAGAACATCTTGCTGTTTTAGAGTTAATTTCCTTCTATTATACATATTTTGCCATGATGCTGAGAGAAAACTTTACCGTTTTAAAGCTAACTTCCTGTAATTCGTTAAAAAAATAATGCCTGGCTTATGACGTGTTCATATGCGATCTGGGGGAACGCACCTAACTTTTGCGTCATTGAACCAGGTGCTTGAGTTCAAATCAAATGAAATGTTATTGGTCACATACACATATTTAGCATATATTTATTGCGGTGCAGAGAAATGCTTGTGTTCCTAGCGCCAACAGTGCTGTAATATCTAACAATTCACAACAATACACACAAATCTAAAAGTAAAATAATGGAATTAAGAAATATATAAGGGATGAGCAATGTCGGAGTGGCATTGACTAAAATACAGTAAAATAGAATACAGTATATACATATGAAATGAGTAAAGCAGTAGTTGAGAGCACCACCAGTTCAATGGCGGAAGTACGATCAAGAAGCTGAGAACAAAAATGCAACACATCATGTGGTTGGATCAGCCTTTAATCAGCCTTCACCACGTCCTGAAATTATTGAAGGGATAAATAGATTTTTTACTCCCACGTTCCTTTTGATATTTTCCTCCAATTCCACTGTCTTCTCTTATTAATACAATTATTTTATGGCCAGTGTAGAGAAAATCCATATCTCATCATGTATGTACATTGAGGCATCATCAAAGGTTGATGTGTGTGCTTAATGAAGGCTGCATGGCTACGACTCTCCCTCTCGCCGAGTGCAGGGGCAAATTAAGCCGCCTAATGATCTGGTATTAGCCCTTTGCTTTATTTCCAGCCCTTTGCTTTATTTATTTCCAATTATTAATTTATGAATTGCAGTTAATTATTGGAAATCTATTATGTGGCGTTTGTACTCAGGTTCGCCAGGAATATTCAGATGGCGATTTAGCCGTGTCTTTAGTTCCCTTCAAGCGCGCTCCAAATAATTCCATTCAATAAACTCTCCTTATGTCTTTATGGGGAAGAGACTGTGGCACCGTGGTTGTCGTCTTTGCGAGCAGAGGTTTCCATCGCAGCAACTGGTTCTCTCCTTTCTGATTTCATTATGACTCACCCATCTGAATGAATAAAGTGACTATTAGCCAATTGGCGGAGGATCAGCGGGGAGTTGTGTGCGAGATCCGCTGTGATTTTGAAAGGGAATTAAGTCCTGCTGGAAGCCTTGGCATGCGCAATCGCTCCCCCATAGGCCTATTTGATAGAGGTGGCTTCCACTCGCTGGGGAGTTATCTCTGTGGTGGTTCAGGCCGCGGTTAATGCAAATACAATGCCTGTCCCGTTGTTTGGGCCTTTGTGATGCCTGATAGGATATTGTTGTGTTTCGAATGGGACTGAATAATAAAATGGTAATGTAATATATACCCGTTGTGCTCTCCCATCTTTCACCACACAATAGGTGCTATTTAGAACCTAAAAGGGTTCTTCGGCTGTCCCCATAGCAGAACCCTTTTAAGAACATTTTTTGGTTCAAGGTAGAAATGTTTTGGGTTCCATGCAGAACTCTTTCCACGGAGGATTTTACATTGTACTCAAAAGGGATCTACCTGGAACTAAAAAGGGTTATGCTGTGGGGACAGCTGAAGAACCCTTTTGGAACCCTTTTTTTCTAAGATTGCAGTGGTTGGGACTAAATCTGCCTCTGCGGCCTGGTATACAGTACCAGTCAAACGTTTGGACACACCTACTCATTCAAGGGATTGTCTTTTTTCTAAATTATACAATAATAGTGAGAACATCAAAGCTATGAAATAACACATAAGGAATCAGGTAGTAACCAAAAACAAATCAAAATCTATTTTATATTTGAGATTCTTCAAAGTAGCATCCCTTGGCCTTGATGACAGCTTTGCACACTCATGGCGTTGTCTCAGCCAGCTTCACCTAGAATGCTTTTCCAACCGTCTTGAAGGAGTTCCCACATATTCTGAGCACTTGTTGGCTGCTTTTCCTTCACTTTAAGGTCCAACTCATCCCAAACAATCTCAATTGGGTTGAGGTCGGGTGACTGTGGAGGCCAGGTCATTTGATGCAGAACTCCATCACTCTCCTTCTTGGTCATATAGCCCTTACAAAGCCTGGAGGTGTGTTGGGTCATTGTCCTGTTGAAAAACAAATGATAGTCCCACTAAGCGCAAACAAGATTGGATGTGGTAGCCATGCTGGTTAAGTGTGCCTTGAATTCTAAATAAATCACTGACAGTGTCACCAGTAAAGCACCCCCACACCATCATACCTCCTCCTCCATGCTTCACGGTGGGAACTACACCCGTGGAGATAATCCGTTCACCTACTCTGCATCTCACAAAGACACGGCAGTTGGAACCAAAAATCTCATCTGTACTCATCTGACCAAAGGACAGATTTCCACCGGTCTAATGTCCATTGCGCGTGTTTTTTGGCCCAAGCAAGTCTCTTCTTCTTATTGGTGTCATTTAGTCGTGTTTTCTTTGCAGTAATTCGACCATGAAGGTCTGATTCACACAGTCTCCTCTGAACAGTTGATGTTGAGATGTGTCTGTTACTTGAACTCTGCAAAGCATTTATTTGGGCTACAATTTCAGAGGCTGGTATCTCTAATCAACTTAAAGAGAAAGCAGAGGTAACTCTGGGTCTTCCTTTCTTATGGCGGTCCTCATGAGAGCCAGTTTCATCATAGCACCTAATGGTTTTTGCGACTGCACTTGAAGAAACTTTCAAAGTTCTTGAAATTTTCCGGATTGACAAACATTCATGTCTTAAATTAATGATGAACTGTCGTTTCTCTTTGCTTATTTAAGCTGTTCTTGCCATAATATGGCAAATAGGGCTATACCACCCCTATCTTGTCACAACCCAACACAACTGATTTGCTCAAAGAAAGAAAGAACTTCCACAAATTAACTTTGAACCTCTTGAAACTAGGGGGCACTATTTTTATTTTTGGAAAAATAACATTCCCAAAGTAAACCGCCTATTTCTCTGGACCAGATGCTAGAATATGCATATAATTGACAGCTTAGGATAGAAAACACTCTAAAGTTTCCAAAACTGTCAAAATATTGTCTGTGAGTATAACAGAACTCACATTGCAGGCAAAACCCTGAGGAAAATCCAATAAGGAAGTGCCTCATATTTTGAAACTGCTGTGTTCCTATAAACCCCTATTGGCCATTGAAAGAGATATCAGATTCCTTTTTCTACGTATTCCCTAAGGTGTCTACAGCATTTTGACGTACTTTCACGCCTTTATGTTGAAGATTGAGCGTAAACGACTACATTGCGTAAGTGGCCAGCTGAGGGCTCTCAGAGTAATTTTTGCCAAAAGACAGAGGTAGTCATTTTTCCTCTCGCTCCTACTGAAAAGCCAATTGTCCCGGTTGATATATTATCGAATAGATATTTGAAAAACACCTTGAGGATTGATTATAAAAAACGTTTGCCATGTTTCTGTCAATATTATGGAAATAATTTGGATTTTTTTTCCGCATGGTCATGACCGATATTTCCGGTGGATTTCTGAACATAACGTGACCAACAAACGGAGGTATTTTGGGTATAAAAATAATCTTTATGGAACAAAACGAACATTTGCTGTCTAACTGGGAGTCTCGTGAGTGAAAACATCCGAAGCTCATCAAAGGTAAACAGTTAATTTGATTGCTTTTCTGATTTTCATGACCAAGTTTCCTGCTGCTAGCTGGACATAATGCTATGCTAGGCTATCGATAAACTTACACAAACGCTTGTCTTGCTTTGGCTGTAAAGCATAATTTCAAAATCTGAGATGACAGGGTGATTAACAAAAGGCTAAGCTGTGTTTCACTATATTTCACTTGTGATTTCATGAATATGAATATTTTCTAGTAATATTTTTGACCGTTGCGCTATGCTAATTAGTGTAGTTGATGACAATTCTCCCGGATCCGGGATGAGTAGTTCCAAGAGGAACAGCTCCCCCCCTACTTTGTGCAATTTCCACCTGAAGACATACCCAAATCTAACAGCCTGTAGCTCAGGTACAGAACCAAGGATATGCATATTCTTGGTACCATTTGAAAGAAACACTGAAGTTTGTGTACATGTGAATTGAATGTAGGAGAATATAACACAATAGATCTGGTTTAGATAAAACAATGAAAAAAAACATACGTTTTTATTTTTATTTTTATATCATCATCTTTAAAATGAACAAGATAAAACAAACATTCAGATAGGATGATGGGGACAATTTCAGTGAAAAATATAAAAGGGCAACAGTACTTCAAAGTTTCAGAATGATAACTTCAAAAATGTGTGTGCTTACATGACATTTATCAGGAAGTCACCCAGGTGTCCCACACAAGTAGCCCAAATGTACCCAAATAACATGGGTAACTATTTACACACTTTCAATATAAGACCCAAAATCAGTAACTATTTACACACTTTCAATATAAGACCCTCAGTCCTCTATCAAATCAAATCAATTTATATAGCCCCAGCCTAAAACCCAAATCAGCAAGCAATGCAGATGTAGAAGCACGGTGGCTAGGAAAAACTCCATAGAAAGGCAAAAACCTAGGAAGAAACCTAGAGAGGAACCAGGCTATGAGGGGTGGCCAGTCCTCTTCTGGCTGTGGCGGGTGGAGATCACAGTGGTTGTAGATGGTGCAACAGGACAGCACCTCAAGAGTAAAAATGAACAGTTTAGTGTTCCATAGCCGCAGGCAGAACAGTTGAAACTGGAACAGCGGCAAGGCCAGGTGGACTGGGGAAAGCAAGGAGTCATCATGCCAGGTAGTCCTGACGCATGGTCCTAGGGCTCAGGTCCTCCTCCTCCGAGAGAGAGAATTAGAGAGAGCATACTTAAATTCACACAGGACACCGGATACGATTCCCATTCGGAGTCAGTGTCACTGTGAAAGAAAATGTTCAGTTTGAATAGTTTCACATATTTGAAGGTTGAAGGTTGAATATATTAGGTTGAATATATTATTATATTATTATTACCTGCTAGATCTACTGTCTCTTTTATATTATGACATTTCAGCTAGATCTACTGTCTCTATTATATTATGACAGACCAGCTAGATCTACTGTCTTTATTATATTACAACAGACCAGCTGTATCTACTGTCTCCATTTCACTTTGGCCATTGATGTGGTCCTGCCCTCTCCTCAACAGCCTCAAATACGCTATTTCATGTGGGTTGGGGTGGGGCGGCAGATACACGCATCTCTCATTTCATGACATTACATGTTTATATATTGCTTCTAAAATAAAATAAAAATCACAAATAATATTTTATATTATTAATTTCAAACAAGGGCATTAGCATGATAAGAACTTACCAGTCCAAAACGATGTCCTCTCCCATTCAAAAAATATTCCTCCACAATCGCTAAATGAAGCATCCTATAACAATCTCTGTCTCACCTTCCCAATCAATTTATTCTAAAATTGTGTGTACATCTGTATATCTAGACTTAGATTTAGCTTTCCCTGACTTAGTCGCCATAATGATTTATATATAAACAGCTGAATCTGTGCGTTCACCAAACAATGCAGGGCGTAATATGTCTTTCTCCTTCCGGTATGAAACTTCAATAGGGAATGACTCACTTTACACAGGAGCTTACTACATCGGTTGGTCTTGCAACACATAAACATAGCGTATTGCCGTTTAGCGCAGCTCATTGGCTATCTACCCAGCTAGATTTCAAGACGATCAGTGGTCATTGGGTTAAAAGACAGTCAATCAATGAAACAGCAGGCAAATCATTGGTGCACACTGATGCCATGACTTGTCTTCAAATCGGTTTATTTTAGTCAATACGTCCTGCGAAATGGCCCATGTTTGATTGTGTTACAAACAAACCAGTTGATTGCAGTGAAACCAAACATGACTGGAAAAGTCACGTTCTGTGTGGGTTATTTACCTGGAATGTGTCGTCGAAAATGGAATGAGATGGAATTCACGACACAAGCGGTTCACAAAATGTTTCGTGTTAGGCTATAAAAACTGATTTTATCAAACAAAAGATAATTCATTGTGTAACAATGAGCATTGGAATTGCAAACAGACGAAGATTGTCAAAGGTAAACTATTTATTTTAATGCAGTTTGTGATTATGTTACGCCTGTGCTGGTTAAAATTGTTTTTTTTATGGGGCTCTATGCTCAGATAATCGCATCGTATTCTTTCGCAGTAAATCATTTTTTAAATCTGACAATGCAGTTGGATTAGCAAGATTCTAGGCTTTCGATACATGTGAGACACTTGTATTTCCATGAATGTTTAATATGAATATTTATGTAGTGATCACCATATGTTGTGGAATTTCAGCCCGCTAGCGGGCTCCGTGCGCAGAGGGGTTAACAAGGCACACCTATTAATTGAAATTCATTCCAGGTGACTACCTCATGAAGCTGGTTGAGAGAATTCCAAGAGTGTGCAAAGCTGTCATCAATGAAAAGGGTTGCTACTTTGAAGAATCTCAAATATAAAACATATTTTCATTTTTTGAACACTTTTTTTGGTTACTAGCTGATTCCATATGTGTTATTCAATAGTTCGGATGTCTTCACTATTATTGTAGAATGTAGAAAATATAAAAATAAATAAAAACATTTGAATGAGTAGGTGTGTCCAAACATTTGAATGGTACTGTATATGTACATAACTATAATTATGTTCTTCTGTTACACAAGAATAAGTCTGGGATTCTACAGCCTTGTATCTGTTATAGCTCTACTCAACCAAAGCAAGAACTGAACACTCACAACGCTTTTGTTCCCTTGAATGTCTACTTTGTGCTGACAAAGCCAATAAATATTGTCCTGCATATGGTCCGTCTGTCTCAGGTCTCAATCGCATATGGTTTCAGAGGATGTCTGCTATCACAATCATGGCATAACTGCTGATGAAACAAAGTATGCACTACAATCTGCTCTTGAAGACCAATTAGACAACAAGATCATTTTACTTGGTTTCACTTAGCACATCAAGACGGCTTGAAAGGAGATGATGAGGCGCTCTTAATGCATGATATTCTCCACCTGGTTTGAAACATGTTGTTGTATCGAAATGCCAGGGGGCAACTCGAAATCGCAATCAGTCACAGAAATGTATGCACCTGCAGACAATTTGGAAGGCGTCTCGAACGCAGGATAAATGTGATCACTGGGGAAATTAGCCTTGCTTAAGTAAATGGGATTAGGGCTGTTCGAGCGTCTTGTAATATTTTTCTCCCGTCTGTGTCAGACTTGTTAGATGTCTGAGAAGGTAAGGGGTCTTATGGTATCATTAGCTTTGCCGGTTGTAGTATCTCATTTGGCTATATTTCTCTAAGAATAGGGTTGTGGGGGGTACATCCGTTGAGTGTTATATTGGGAGGATGAGCAGACGTACAATCACTCATGGTCTATTTATTACATGTCATATAGAATGATTCTAGGAAGAGCTCACATTCATCTTCCTTGGAAAAATTACTGGTTTTGATTACACTCAATGTGTCAAATGTTTGGTAAAAAATATGATGTTGTAGTATATGTATAGTGTTGCCAATAGAGTATATGAAAGTTTGTCTTTGTTTTATTCTCTTTTGCTTTTTCTACATGAGTTCACATTCCATGTTTGTTTGTTATTATGATTCGACACTCTTAGAATCCCAATTAAATCTCCTTCATTAATATGCTCAAAACCATCCCATGTAACCATTCCAGGCTAGGCTTCAGTATTTGAGTGCCATCTAGTGTTCAACATCCATTTGAAAAGACTGCTCTTCATGACTGGGCTAGGGCTTTGTCCCAAATGGCACCCTATTCCCTATTATACACTACTTTGAACCTGAGCACTATATATATGGGGCTCTGGTCACAAGTAGTGCATTAAACAGATGTGGGATTTAAATTTGATCGCCCTGTTGCAGGAGAACTTTCCTGCAATGCAGAAAAAGTTAACCTTCTAGTGTATGAGATTTAAAAAGGCTTCTGAAGTTTGTAATTTTCCCTTACGAAAAATGTATCAACCCCTACAAAAATGTCCATTAATTATGTTGTGTCTTTGGACTATCATTAATGTGAAGACCATTATGTTATCATATCAATTCTCTGTGTAATTATTACATGATTAAACTAATAATGTAAACATTAATTAACTAGGAAGTCAGGGAACCATGGGAAAATGTTGTTTAAAGAGTTACCATTTCCAGAATTGAACTCTCTACGGATATTTTCATATCTTATCGATTACAGTCACTTATTAATGTATTATTACCTTATCCGTCATATTCTGAATGTCGCAAACTCTTGAATATCTGCACGAACCCTAGCATTTATGATGAATCAGCAATATACCAATTGGCTTAATTATTAATTTACTAACTAACTCAATAATCACACAGAAGTAAATAAACACACACAGGATAGGTTATACATTGGTTACTAACATTATACAATGAAAAGTCCCTCGTGGACTAAACTGATATGACGGCTTGGTAGACAATGGAAAGGGGTGGGGACAGATAAAGAGCGGGAAAGGCAGAGAGTGGGCCTCGACAACCGTCGTAAATATGGATATTTAGCACCCTAACAATCGCTCATTCGGATTTAGAAATGCAATATATATTTACGATCGTATGCCTTTGTCACTCTCTGTGATCGCCGGTCCGTCTACTGGGGAGTCAGTCAACAGAAAGTCTCTGGTTTGTCCACAAGAAATCAGTCTTTCATAGATGTAGCTTGTTATAATGGGTACGTCAGGCAATCGGTCACGTTTACCAGACTAAAGTACTTAAACAGCTGCAGACTGAATGTGTAGTCTTTCCTTTTGTAGATTTCTTAACCATTTGTGACGTCTGGTTCAGCCCGTCCGTTTATTTGTCTATAGAGTGGTAGCCATTTCAACGTGGGGATGACCCTCACGTTCTCTGATCTAATGTAAATTTTGTCGGAAGTGGGTTTTATACCCTCTCGGAAAAGCTGGCATTCCATGACGCCGATGTAATGCTCACGTGGGCGTGGCCACTAACTTGGTTAAGACTTCATATGAAAAACAATTCTCTCATTTAGAAGGCATCTTCTCACAAATAGTTCCATATTTAATCATATACGTTCCACAAAATGTAGATGTAAGTCTGGTAACGGAGAAGTATAAGCATTCAGACCCCGTTTTTATGATTAATAGATCGTTTGTTTTGGCTCGATTCTACCTATACTTCTCTCTCTGGCTCTACTTTTCAACATTGAAGTGTTGAGTGTCCCATCGATTATCTTCCTGTCGTCTTTATGTGAGGTTTAACTAGACTGCCTGGCAGAAGCAGATATTCAAAAATAGCTCTCCTCCTCACCTTTGTCTTGGGTGTTTGGCAGTGTGGACTAGAGCGTAGGTGCCCACAGGAGCGGTCGTGTTGGCTGGGTTCTGAGAGAACACATGTTAAACCTGAGGCAGATTAGTGTTTTCGGTAGGCAAAACTGACTAAAAACTGACCCGCTTCAGCACACTGTACAACGCCCATGTAAAGTGAATAACATTAATGGGATACTTTGGGATTTTGGCAATGAGGCCCTTTGTCTACTTCCCCAGAGTCTAATGAACTCGTGGATAGCGTTTGTGTGTCACATCAAATCAAATGTTATTTGTCACATACACATGGTTAGCAGATGTTAATGTGAGTGTAGCGAAATGCTTGTGCTTCTAGTTCCGACCATGCAGTAATATCTAACAAGTAATCTAACCTATCAATTTCACAACAACTGTCATGCCCTGGCCATAGAGAGGCTTTTATTCTCTATTTTGGTTAGACCAGGGTGTGACTAGGGTGGGCATTCTAGTTTCTTTATTTCTATGTTTTGGTCGGGTATGGTTCTCAATCAGGGACAGCTGTCTATCGTTGTCTCTGATTGGGAATCATACTTAGGCAGCCTGTTTTGCCACCTTAGTGGTGGGTAGTTGACTTTGTTCGTGGCCTGTATAGCCCTAGGAAGCTTCACGTTCGTTTTTGTTGTTTTTTGAATGTTGGCGACATTCTAAATAAAAGAGAAATGTACGCTCAACACACTGCACCTTGGTCGGTCATTTCCCTGACGATGTTCGTGACAGAACTACCACAAACGGACCAAGCGGCGTGGCCGGGAGGAGCAGCGTTTTCTGGAGGAATGGACATGGGAGGAGATCTTGGAAGGTAAGGGACCCTGGGCAAATGCTGGAGAGTATCGGCGTCCAAGGAAGGAGATAGAGCGGCGACAATACAAGGAGTTGGCACAGCAGAACAGGCACGAGAGGCAGCCCCCAAAACACACAAGGAGATTGGCTGAGTCAGGTTGGAGACCTAAGCCAACTCCTTGTGCTTACCATCGGGGCTAGAGGGGGCATCCAGCCAGGACGGATGGTACCAGCTCAGCGCACCTGGCCTCCAGTGTGTCTCTTCGGCCCAGGATATCCTGGGCCGGCTCTGCGCACTGGTCTCCAGTGCCTCTACATAGCCCAGTGCGTCCTGTGCCAGTGCCCCGCATTTGCCGGGCGAGGGTGACCATCCAGCCAGGACGGGTTGTGCAGGCTATACGCTCGAGACCTCCAGTGCGCCTCCATGGCCCAGTGTATCCGGTGCCTGCTCCCAGAACCAGGCCTCCTGTATGTCTCCCCAGCCTGGTAAGCCCTGTGGCAGCTTCACGCACCAGGCTGCCTGTACATCTCCTTACTCCAGTGATGATCCATGGCCCGATGCCTCCAGTGATGATCCATGGCACGAAGCCTCCAGTGATGATCCATGGCACGAAGCTTCCAGTGTTGATCCATGGCATGAAGCCTCCAGCATTGATCTGCGGTCTGGAGCCTCCAGCGACGGCCTCCAGTCCGGGGCCTGCAACGAGGGTCCACAATCCGGGGCCCGCAACGAGGGTCCCCAGTCCGGAGCCCGCTATGAGGGTCGAGGGTCCCCGCACCAGAGGTGCCACCAAAGTGGGGTGAGCCAGTGGTGGAACGAGGTCTGCGTCCCGCACCTGAGCCGCCACCGCGGATAGATGCCCACCCAGACCCTCCCCTATAGGGTTAGGTTTTGCGGCCGGAGTCCGCACCTTTGGCGGGGGGTACTGTCACGCCCTGACCTTAGAGATCCTGTTTCTCTATTTTGGTTTGGTCAGGGTGTGAGGTGGGGTGGGTATTCTATATTATATTATTTGTATTTCTATGTTTTGGCCGGGTAGGGTTTTCAATCAGGGACAGCTGTCTATCGTTGTCTCTGAGAACCATACTTAGGTAGTCCTTTTCCCACCTGTATTTGTGGGAAGTTGTCTTTGTTTGTAGGTCACATAGCCTTTAGCTTCACGGTTTGTTTTTGTAGTGTTTTATTTTTTGTTCGGCGTCTTTTTCCCAAATAAAGAGAAAATGTACGCGCACTACGCTGCACCTTGGTCCTCTTCTTTTGACAGCCGTGACAGAGAAATCAGTCAAAATCAAATAAAAATGTGAATTTAAAAATCTACATTTCAGAGTTTCAAGTAACTGTGCATGACTGTTAATCATCCATTTTTTTTAAATGTGAAAATGTATCGGCTTTCCTAATGGTCTTGACGTTTTCAGACCGTTGCGGTAATGAGATTTTTAACCTATTGTGACTAGGGGGCAGTATTTTCATTTTTGGAAAAATAACGTTCACGTAGTAAACGGGATATTTTGTCAGGACAAGATGCTAGAATATGCATATAATTGACAGCTTAGGATAGAAAACACTCTAAAGTTTCCAAAACTGTAAAAATATTGGCTGTGAGTATAACAGAACTGATATTGCAGGCGAAAGCCTGAGAAAAATCCAATCCGAAAGTGCCTCATGTTTTGAAAGCACTGCGTTCCAATGCGTCCCTATTGAGCAGTGAATGGGCTATCAACCAGATTACTTTTTCTCCGTATTCCCCAAGGTGTCTACAGCATTGTGACGTAGTTTTACGCATTTATGTTGAAGAATACCCGTAAGTGGCTACATTGCGCAACTGGTCACCTGATGGCTCCCAGAGTGATTCTCGCTTTAAATACAGAGGTAGCCATTACTCCAATCGGTCCTACTGAAAAAACAATTGTCCCGGTGGATATATTTCCAAATAGATATTTGAAAAACACCTTGAGGATTGATTATAAACAACGTTTGTCATGTTTCTGTCGATATTATGGAGCTAATTTTGAATATTTTTTCGGAGTTTTCGTGACTGCAATTTCCAGGCGATTTCTCAGCCAAACGTGAAGAACAAACGGAGCTATTTCGCCTACAAAAATAATATTTTTGGAAAAAAGGAACATTTGCTATCTAAGTGTTATTCTCGTGAGTGAAAACATCCGAAGCTCAAAGGTAAACGATTTAATTTGATTGCTTTTCTGATTTCCGTGACCAAGTAACCTGCTGCTAGCTGGACAAAATGATATGCTAGGCTATCGATAAACTTACACAAATGCTTGTCTAGCTTTGGCTGTAAAGCATATTTTGAAAATCTGAGATGACAGGGTGATTAACAAAAGGCTAAGCTGTGTCTCAATATGTTTCACTTGTGATTTTCATGAATGGGAATATTTATGTCCGTTGCGTTATGCTAATTAGTGTCAGTCGATGATTACGCTCCCTCATGCGGGATGGGGAGTCATTAAGGACTGGTTTTGGAATATATGTTCAAAAAGGTGTTAAATTGTCAGTAAATGTTTTGAAATTAACGCTCACAAACACTTCAGACCTTCTTATTAATACCTAAAAAAGGAAATTTTCTTTGAAATCTTTGAAACCAAGATTTTGTGAGAATCACCCCTATGCATATGACCCTATTATGGGGCCTGAGTCACCGGGTTGCTCGCACTCTTCCATCCTTCCTGTCCTCGGGCTCGTGCGGTTGGGGAGATCTTCATGGGCTATACTTGGCCTTGTCTCAGAGTAGTAAGTTGATATCCCTTTAGTGGTATGGGGGCTGTGTTTTGGCAAAGTGGGTGGGGTTACACACTGCCTGGTTGGCCCTGTCCGGGAGTAACTTTGGAAGGGGCCACAGTATCACTAGAATATCAGTTGTAATCCAACCATTGTGTCAAGTGTGTTGTACATTAGGTGTACAACCCGGGTGTGTACAGGGCCTCTGTTTCGAGGCAAGAGCCCAATAGTGTTTTGATTATTATGCTCTTAGTCATGCATCTTAGTCATAAACACACCATGCAAGGGACAGGAAGTCCAATTATGGCCTGCACCATCCTCCTCCACTATGACCTCAAGCTCCAGACCGATTGTGGAGTAAGCTTCTCTCACCAACTTGTTAATACAAATGGCATCCCACTCGTTGCTGGTTGGCTGGGGACATAACATGCAGGACCCATAATCCACAAGTGTCAACCCAGGTTTTCTAACCCTAACCTGGATCGATTACTCATTATCAATATTCAGAGAATTTGAGCATTTTTCAGGCTGTTAATATGTGAGAGTTTGTTGTGAGATAAATTTGGAACAGTTCCATCACTATACAATTATCAAACCCACCCACCACAAGGAAGAGAGTATATCCACTGTGGAGCCAAACTTGTTATTATTCTTTAGTGGGTAGATCATCTTTAATATTGCAGATTGTGGGTTCTATCAATGTAATTGTCAGCATCATTTCCAATCCCCCATATATTTTTTTCCTTCTTTATTATGTTCCCCTAACCCTACTACCACTCTGCTAATTGGAGTAAACTAACGGACAACAATACTTAGGCTTCTAATTACAGCGCATTCGGAAAGTATTCAGAACTCTTGACTTTTTCAACATTCTGTTAAATTTCAGCCTTATTCTAAAAAAAAAATATTTTTTTTAATTCCCTCATCAATCTACACACAATACCCCAAAATGGCAAAGCAAAAAACGTTTATTAGAAATGTTTGAATGTTTATTACAAATAAACTTAACTATTACATTTACATAAGTATTCAGACCCTTTACTCAGTACTTTATTGAAGGACCTTAGGCAGTGATTACAGCCTTGAGTCTTCTTGAGTATGACGCTACAAGCTTGCCACACCTGTATTTGGGGATTTTCTCCCATTCTCTGCAGCTCCTCTCAAACTCTCAGGTTGGATGGGGAGCGTCACTGCACAGCTATTTTCAGGTCTCTCCCGAAATGTTAGAACAGTGTCAAGTCTGGGTTCTGGCTGGGCCAGTCAAGGACATTCGTAGACTTGTACCAAAGCCACTCCTGCATTGTCTTGGCTATGTGCTTAGGGTCGTTGTCCTGTTGGAAGGTGAATCTTTGCCCCAGTCTGAGGTCCTGAGCGCTCTGAAGCAGGTTTTCATCAAGGATCTCTCTGTACTTTGCTCATTTCATCTTTCCTTCGACCTGACTAGTCTCCCAGATGCTGCCCCCATGATGCTGCCTCCACCATGCTTCACCTTCAGGATGGTGCCAGGTTTCCTTCAGACGTGACATTCGGCTTTCAGGCCAAAGAGTTCAATATTGGTTTCATCAGACCAGATTATTTTGTTTATCATGGTCAGAGTTCTTTAGGTGCTTTTTGGCAAACTCCACGTGGGCTGTATTTGTATTTATTACGGATCCCAGCAAAATTAAGGCAGTTTATACAATTTTAAAACATGACAATACATTCACAACACACTTTGTGCCCTCAGGCCCCTACTCCACCACTACCACATACAGTGGGGCAAAAAAGTATTTAGTCAGCCACCAATTGTGCAAGTTCTTAAAAAGATTAGAAAGAGATGAGGCCTGTAATTTTCATCATAGGTACACTTCAACTTTGACAGACAAAATGTGAGAGAAAAAAATCCAGAAAATCACATTGTAGGATTTTTTATGAATTTATTTGCAAATTATGGTGGGAAACTTTTGTTATTGACCAAATACTTATTTATCTCAATACTGTGTTATATACCCTTTGTTGGCAATGACAGAGGTCAAACGTTTTCTGTGAGTCTTCACAAGGTTTTCACACACTGTTGCTGGTATTTTGGCCCATTCCTCCATGCAGATCTCCTCTAGAGAAGTGATGTTTTGGGGCTGTTGCTGGGAAACACGGACTTTCAACTCCCTCCAAAGATTTTCTATGAGGTTGAGATCTGGAGACTGGCTAGGCCACTCCAGAACCTTGAAATGCCTCTTACGAAGCCACTCCTTCGTTGCCCGGGCGGTGTGTTTGGGATCATTGTCATGCTGAAAGACCCAGCCACATTTCATCTTCAATGCACAAACTCATCTCAAAATCTGAAATACAAAACAAGTCTATACCTTACTCGCTTTTCCAATGCAGTCTTTTATCTTGCTATTCAATGTCATGGATGCATCCTAAAGGGCACCATAATCCCTTCATAGTACAGAAATGTAATGCATTACTGGCCTGACTGGCCTAGCGGTAGTGTCGCATCCTCTGGCACACGTCTTCAGTCTTCACACAATACATTGCCAAATACATGCTCGTCGAAAATCTTATTACAAAATCATGGGCTTTATTAATATGGAGATGGTCCACCCTTTGCTTCTATAACTTCTGGGAAGGCTTTCTATTAGATGTTGGAATATTGCTGAGGGGACTTGCTTCCATTCAGCCACAAGAGCATTAGTGAGGTCGGGCACTGATGTTGGGCGATTAGTCCTGGCTTGCAGTCAGCGTTCCAATTCTTCCCAAAGGTGTTCGATGGGGTTGAGGTCAGGGCTCTGTGCAGACTAGTCAAGTTCTTCCACATCAAAGCATGGTATCATCTAGAATGTCATTGTATGCTATAGTATTAATATCCCTTCACTGGAAATAAGGGGCCTAGCCCAAACCATGAAAAACAGCCGCAGACCATTATTCCTCCTCAATCAAACTTTACAGTTGGCACTATGCATTAGGTAGGTAGCGTTCTCCTGGCATCCGCAATCCAGAGTTGTTAGTCGGACTGCTAGGTGGTGAAGCATGATTCATCACTCCAGAGAACGCGTTTCCACATCTCCAGAGTCCAATGGTAGTGAGCTTTACACTACTCCAACCGACGCTTGGTATTGGGCATAGTGATCTGAGGCTTGTGTGCTGCTGCTTGTCCATGGAAATGCATTTCATGAAGCTCCCAGCCTGAACAGTTCTTGTGCTGACATTGCTTCCAGAGGCAGTTTGGTACTCGGTACTGAGTGTTGCAACCAAGGACAGACGATTTTTACTCGCAACACGCTTCAGCACTCAGTGGTCCCATTCTGTGAGCTTGTGTGGCTTACCACTTCGCGGCAGAGCCGTTGTTGCTCCTAAACGTTTCCACTTCACAATAACAGCATTTGCAGTTGACAGGGGCAGCTCTAGCAGTGGAGAATTTTGAAGAACTGACTTGTTAGAATTGTGGCATCCTATGACGGTGCCACATTGAAAGTGACTAAACTCTTTAGTACAGGCCATTCTACTGCCAATGTTTCCCTGTGGAGATTGCATGGCTGTGTGCTCAATTTTATACACCTATCAGCAACACATGTGACTAAAATAGTTCAATCCACTAATTTGAAGCGTGTCCACATACTTTTGGCTATGTAGTGTGTATCATATATATAGCTGAAGTCGGAAGTTTACATACACTTAGGTTAGAGTCATTAAAACTCGTTTTTCAACCACTCCACAAATTTCTTGTTAACAAACTGTATTTTTGAAAAGTCGGTTAGGACATCTACTTTGTGCATGACACAAGTAATTTTTCCATAAAATGTTTACAGACAGAGTATTTCACTTATAATTCACTGTATCACAGTCCCAGTGGGTCAGAAGTTCACATACACTAAGTTGACTGTGCCTTTAAACAGCTTGGAAAATTCCAGAAAATTATGTCATGGCTTTAGATGCTTCTGCTTGACTAATTGACATAAATTGAGTCAATTGGATGTGTACCTGGGGATGTATATCAAGTCCTGCCTCCAAACTCAGTGCCTCTTTGTGGGGTTGCTCTGCTGCAGGAAGGACTGGTGTATGTCACAAAATACAGTGGGGCAAAAAAGTATTTAGTCAGCCACCAATTGTGCAAGTTCTGCCACTTAAAAAGATGAGAAAAGCCTGTAATTTTCATCATAGGTACACTTCAACTATGACAGACAAAATGAGGGGGAAAAAATCCAGAAAATCACATTGTAGGATTTTTAATGAATTTATTTGCAAATTATGGTGGAAAATAAGTATTTGGTCAATAACAAAAGTTTATCTTAATACTTTGTTATATACCCTTTGTTGGCAATGACAGAGGTCAAACGTTTTCTGTGGGTCTTCACAAGGTTTTCACACACTGTTGCTGGTATTTTGGCCCATTCCTCCATGCAGATCTCCTCTAGAGCAGTGATGTTTTGGGGCTGTTGCTGGGCAACACAGACTTGCAACTCCCTCCAAATATTTTCTATGGGGTTGAGATCTGGAGACTGGTTAGGCCACTCCAGGACCTTGAAATGCTTCTTACGAAGCCACTCCTTCGTTGCCCGGGCGGTGTGTTTGGGATCATTGTCATGCTGAAAGACCCAGCCACATTTCATCTTCAATGCCCTTGCTGATGGAAGGAGTTTTTCACTCAAAATCTCACGATACATGGCCCCATTCATTCTTTCCTTTACACGGATCAGTCGTCCTGGTCCCTTTGCAGAAAAACAGCCCCAAAGCATGATGTTTCCACCCCCATGCTTCACAGTAGGTATGGTGTTCTTTGGATGCAACTCAGCATTCTTTGTCCTCCAAACACGACGAGTTGAGTTTTTACCAACAAGTTCTATTTTGGTTTCATCTGACCATATGACATTCTCCCAATCTTCTTCTGGATCATCCACATGCTCTCTAGCATACTTCAGACGGGCCTGGACATGTACTGGCATAAGCAGGGGGACACGTCTGGCACTGCAGGATTTGAGTCCCTGGTGGCGTAGTGTGTCACTGATGGTAGGCTTTGTTACTTTGGTCCCAGCTCTCTGCAGGTCATTCACTAGGTCCCCCCGTGTGGTTCTGGGATTTTTGCTCACCATTCTTGTGATCATTTTGACCCCACGGGGTGAGATCTTGCGTGGAGCCCCAGATCGAGGGAGCTTATCAATGGTCTTGTATGTCTTCCATTTCCTAATAATTGCTCCCACAGTTGATTTCTTCAAACCAAGCTGCTTACCTATTGCAGATTCAGTCTTCCCAGCCTGGTGCAGGTCTACAATTTTGTTTCTGGTGTCCTTTGACAGCTCTTTGGTCTTGGCCATAGTGGAGTTTGGAGTGTGACTGTTTGAGGTTGAGGACAGGTGTCTTTTATACTGATAACAAGTTCAAACAGGTGCCATTAATACAGGTAACGAGTGGAGGATAGAGGAGCCTCTTAAAGAAGAAGTTACAGGTCTGTGAGAGCCAGAAATCTTGCTTGTAGGTGACCAAGTACTTTTTTTCCACCATAATTTGAAAATAAATTCATTAAAAATCCTATATTGTGATTTTCTGGATTTTTTTTCACATTTTGTCTGTCATAGTTGAAGTGTACCTATGATGAAAATTACAGGCCTCATCTTTAAGTAGGAGAACTTGCACAATTGGTGGCTGACTAAATACTTTTTTGCCCCACTGTGTGTATAGTACGTATGTTATCGTGTGTGTGTGTGTGTATGTGTCTGTACCAATGTTTGTGTTGCTTCACATTCCCCACTGTTCCATAAGGTGTTTTGTATCTGTTTTTTAAATCTAATTTTACTGCTTGCGTCAGTTACTTGATGTGGAATAGAGTTCCATGGCTCTATGTAGTATTGTGTGCCTCCCATAGTCTGTTCTGGAGTTGGGGACTGTGAAGAGACCTCTTGTGGCATGTCTTGTGGGGTATGCATGGGTGTCCGAGCTGTGGGCCAGTAGTTTAGACAGACAGCTCGGTGCATTCAACATGTCAATACCTCTCATAAATAAGTAGTGGTGAAATCAATCTTTCCTCCACTTTCAGCCAGGAGAGACTGACATGCATATTATTAATATTAGCTCTCTGTGTACATCCAAGGGCCAGCCGTGCTGCCCTGTTCTGAAGTCATTTTTTGTGGCACCTGACCACACGACTGAACAGTAGTCAAGGTGCGACAAAACTAGGGCCTGTAGGACCTGCCTTGTTGATAGTGTTGTTAAGAAGGCAGAGCATTGCTTTATTATAGACAGACTTCTCCCCATCTTAGCTACTACTGCATCAATATGTTTGACCATGACAGTTCACAATCTATGGTTACTCCAAACAGTTTAGTCATCTCAACTTGCTCAATTTCCACTGTCATGTGCCTTTTACTGAGAAGTGGCTTCCGTCTGGCCACTCTACCATAAAGGCCTGATTGGTGGTGCTGCAAAGATGGGAGAACCTTCCAGAAGGACAACCATCTCCACAGAGGAACTCTAGGAAGAGTCTTGGTCGTTCCAAACTCCTTCCATTTCAGAATGATGGAGGCCACTGTGTTCTTTTGGATCTTCAATGCTGAAGACATTTTTTTGGTACTCTTCCCCAGATCTGTGCCTCGACACAATTCCTTCGACTTCATGGCTTGGTTTTTGCTATGACATGCACTGCCAACTATGGGACCATATATAGACAGGTGTGCCTTTCCACACCATGTCCAATCAATTGAATGTACCACAGGTGCTCCAATAAAGTTGTAGAAACATCTCAAGGATGATCAATTGAAACAGGATGCACGCGACCTTAATTTCGAGTGGTATAGCTAAGGGTTTGAATACTTATGTAAAGAAGTTATTTCTGTTTGCAAACATTTCCAAAAACTTGTTTTCGCTTCGTCATTATGGTGTATTGTTTGTAGATTGAGAAAAAACAATGATTTAATCCATTTTAGAATAAGGCTGTTACGTAACAAAATTTAGAAAAAGTCAAGGGATCTGAATATTTTCAGAATGGACTTTATACTTTCTACCTTTTACGGACACTGTATATTTTACATTAGTTCTCTTGTTTTTAGTCCCACCCTTCAACTACCCTGTTACGGTTTTCTTTGGGTGAACGAGAGTCGGACCAAAATGCAGCGTGGTTCATTCGATACATGTTTAATACACGAAAAACCACGAACAATACAAAAACAAGAAACGTAACGCGAAAACCTATACAGCCTAAACTGGTGCAAACTAACACAGACAGGAACAATCACCCACGAAACACTCAAAGAATATGGCTGCCTAAATATGGTTCCCAATCAGAGACAACGATAATCACCTGCCTCCTAATTGAGAACCAATTCAGACAGCCATAGACTATGCTAGAAAACCCCACTAAGCCACAATCCCAAAACCTACGAAAAACCCCAATATAAAAACACACCACAAAATAAACCCATGTCATACCCTGGCCTGGCCAAATAAACAAAGAAAACACAAAATACTAAGACCAGGGCGTGACATACCCTCAACCCCTCCCATCTATCTCTGAATACCATCCAGTTCTGCCATATATTTTTCAAAAGTGCTGTAATGTTTCATAAGTTCTGAACATTTCTATTCTCATAGTTTCTACAGATTGCAAATTAAAGATGAACATTTTTACTCAGAGTATTATTATAATATTCATCGATTGTCTATGGCTTTTCAAGTCACCCAGCAGTGTTATTTGCAGAGTTCCTGAACCTGCAACCAAACTGTTTTGGTCCTTCAATGAAACTGGTATACTTTTTTATTTACCACAATTTTATTTAACAAATTTTGGTCTTTAATGTAGGGCCAACAGACAAGTTCCTTACTTTCTCCCCCTTCTACTTGCCTCTTCCATTTTTGCAGTAAGGCTGCAATTTTGGATAGAGCAGACTTTTCCATATATTTTTGTTAGCTGCATGTGTGACAACTCCACCAGTAGTATTTATGATATCATTACTAAAGATATATATATTTTTTTTTTCAAAAATAACTTATCAATTAGTATATTTGAGTTTAACCATAATATTTGTTGTAATATTTGTTCTGTCTATTTTGGTGGTTTGAAATTGCAACCAGCTTTCTTAGGCTTGTTTTAAAAATAGCGATATCTTTTGCTCAAATCATTTAAAAAACAAGGCATTTGGTGTAGGCAGGGCCATAAGTAAAGAGATAAACTGGGATATGACTAAAGAATTAATCAGGGTGATTTTTCCACAAATAGAAAGTTATTTACCTTTCCATGGTACCAAGATCTTATCTATTTTTGCTAACTTTCTATTAAAATGTATTGTTGTGAGAATTTCTTTCTTTCGGGATATGAATACCGAGTATGTCTACTTCAACTTTAGACCATTTTATTGGTAAACTACAGGGTAATGTAAAAGTTGTATTTTATAGCGATCCAATACTTAATATGGTACACGTATCATAGTTTGGTTGTAATCCAGAGAGATTAGAGAAATTATCTAGATCCTCTGTGAGGCTGTGCACAGATCCAAATTGCGGATTTAAAAGAAAAGTAGTAGTCAGCGTACAATGAGACATTTGTTTTTAAGCCTCGGATTTCTAGACGCTTTATCATTGTTAGATACAATTTTAATAGCGAACATTTCGATGACCATAATAAATATATATGCCGATACTGGACAAGCTTGTTTCACTCCTCTTTACAGTTGAATACTTTCTGAGAAGTAGACATTATTTACTATTTTACAACTGGTTTCATTGCGCCGATTAGATAGGGCAGCTGTGCTTCTATACCCAAGGCAACTTTACAGTATTATTTTTTTAATGTGTTATATCTTACATTAAGATTTTTTTTGTGTTATTAGAAGCATTTCGCTACACCAGCCATAACATCTGCTAAACACGTGTATGTGACCAATAAAATGTGATTTGATATACAACACCGTTCAAAAGATTGGGGTCACTTAGAAATGTCCTTGTCATCCCGGAGTGGCCTCTTCACTGTTGACGTTGAGACTGGTGTTTTGCGGGTACTATTTAATGAAGCTGCCAGTTGAGGACTTGTGAGGCATCTGTTTCTCAGACAAGACAGTCTAATGTACTTGTCCTCTTGCTCAGTTGTGCACTGGGGCCTCCCACTCCTCTTTCTATTCTGGTTAGAGCTAGTTTGCTCTGTTCTGTGAAGGGAGTAGTACACAGCGTTGTACGAGATCTTCAGTTTCTTGGAAATTTCTCACATGGAATAGCCTTCATTTCTCAGAACAAGAATAGACTGCCGAGTTTCAGAAGAAGGTCTTTGTTTCTGGACATTTTCAGCCTGTAATCGAACACACAAATGCTGATGCTCCAGATACTCAACTAGTCTAAAGAAGGACAGTTTTATTGTTTCTTTCATCAGCACAACAGTGTTCAGCTGTGCTAACATAATTACAAAAGGGTTTTCTAATGATCAATGAGCTTTTAAAATGATAAACTTGGATTAGCTAACACAACGTGCCATTGAAACACAGGAGTGATGGTTGCTGATAGTGGGCCTCTGTACACTTATGTAGATTTTCCATTAAAAATCAGCCATTTCCAGCTACAATAGTCATTTACAACATTAACAATGTCTACACTGTATTTCTGATCGATTTGACATTATTTTAATGGACAATTGTTTTTGCTTTTCTTTCAAAAACAAGGACATTTCTAAGTGACCCCAAACTTTTGAACGGTAGTGTACATACACAGTCACCCCACTACTGCCACACAAACACCTCTACCCCTCTATCCCCTTCCTCCTATATACCGATCTACACCCCCCACACACACACACACACACACCCACACACACACACACACACACACACACACACACACACACACACACACACACACACACACACACACACACAAACACTCACTCACTCACACACAAACTCTCTCACTAACTCACACACAAACACTCACTCACACAACCACAAACTCTGATGTTCAACAATTTGCCCAACACAAGAGAAGACTTGATGTGTGAATGTATATACAGTTGTAGCTGTTTGAGAAGGCATGCCAGATTGAACAGTAATGGGAAGATGTGATTAACCAATGTCTAGTCCTAGCTGATGGAGCTCGGATACACCTCTTTCCCCCAACACACAAACACATGCTGTTTCCCTGTTGGGACCCTTCTTCCCAATCACCTCTGTGCAGTCAGACCGTTTTATTATTCTGTGCCGCCAGGGCCACAGTAATTTGCCACATGTCTGATTGTCTGAGTGTGACCCCCTCCCCATGGGTTACTGCTGCCAGTGTGGCCAGAACTGCCATTACCTGGGTGGGAGTACTCCAGTGGAATTCCCACCGGCTAGGTACGAGGTCGTCAAGGTTCTCATTAGCAGCTCTGAGAAAAACCTTGTATATTATGCTCGCCCATCCAGGGGCTTTGGATTTGTTGGACAACCCTGCCAGTCAGGGTTGGGCACAGGGTGCCAGGGTTGGGCACTGGGGCCATCTATTTTGTGAAGTGCACCAGCTCCTCCTGCAGCAAAGCACCCCCACAACATGATGCTGACACCCCCGTTCTTCACAGTTGGGATGGTGCTCTTCGGCTTGCAAGCCTCCCCCCTTTTCCTCCAAACATAACAATGGTCATTATGGCCAAATAGTTCTATTTTTGTTTCATCAGACCAGAGGATATTTCTCCAAAACGTACGATCTTTGTCCCCATGTGCAGTTGCAAACCGTAGTCTGGCATTTTTTATGGTGGTTTTGGAGCAGTGTCTTCTTCCTTGCTGAGCGGCCTTTCAGGTTATGTCAATATAGGACTCGTTGTACTGTGGATATAGATACTTTTGTACCTGTTTCCTCCAGCATCTTCACAAGGTCCTTTGCTGTTATTCTGGGATTGATTTGCACTTTTCGCACCAAAGTATGTTCATCTCTAGCAGACAGAACGCATCTCCTTCCTGAGCGGTATGACGGCTACGGGGTCCCATGGTGTTTATACTTGCATACTATTGTTTGTACAGATGAACATGGTACGTTCAGGCATTTGGAAATTGCTCCCAAGGATGAACCAGATGTGTGGAGGTCTACAATTTCTTTTGAGGTCTTGTCTGATTTCTTTTGATTTTCCCATGATGTCAAGCAAAGAGGCAATGAGTTGGAAAGTAGGCCTTGAAGTACATCCACAGATAAACCTCCAATTGACTCAAATTATGTCAATTAGCCTATCAGAAGCTTATAAAGCCATGACATCATTTTCTGGAATTTTCCAAGCTATTTAAAGGCACTGTCAACTTAGTGTATGTAAACTTCTGACTCAATGGAATTGTGATAAAGTAAATTATAAGTGAAATAATCTGTCTATTACAATTGTTTGAAAAATGTATTGTGTCATGCACAAAGTAGATGTCCTAACCGACTTGCCAAAACTCTAGTTTGTTAACAAGACATTTGTGGAGTGGTTGAAAAACAAGTTTTAATGACTCCAACTTAAGTGTATGTAAACTTCTGACTTCAACTGTACACCCTCACATACGCACATACTGTGCCTTCTATTTCCCCTGTTTGTAGTGTTTCTATTTAAACCTTGTTGATTTCTGGGTAATTTCGGGCTTTTGAGTAATTTTATGTTCCAGTTCCTTGTATTTGGGGTTGTATTATTTCATTAGTTGTCCCTTCCTCTAATGCTGTCTTGTATTTTTATAAATACTATTTTTTTTAAATTGAATACAAATTATTTGACAATATCCCCTAACTTGAAAAATAAAGTAAATTGTAGTTCTAATGTCGTATCTTTCACATCACTCATTTCAAGGCTCGCCTTCATCTCATTTACATCTTCACTGACAAGTTCAAAATCACCCAATTTGTAATTTATTGATTTTAACCGGTCAGTTTCCACTCTTTACCTACATGGGTGGTGAAAAGTATAAATCATTGGTGTCTGTCGGAGTTTCATAGTTTTCTTTTGGAGTTTGGTCCTCCATGCTTTCCCTGGTTCCTCTCCAACATGTTTTGGACTTGACTGCGTTCGTAATATATATTTATCAATGAACCTCTCTAGCCTTGTGTTTTTTGTGGGTTATTACCCAGTTTGAGTGTTATTGCCCATGAGTAAAAATATCAGTGTAGTGCTCCTATTTAGTCATTTTAGAGATATTGAATATTACGTTATCTCATGAGGCATTCCGCACTGCCATCTTCAGTCCTCCATCTTCCGTTTACCTCGTCATGCCTTCGTCCTGTAGAGCCAAACTTCCAAATGTTTATATTCATCTCACCTTTTCCACCTTCATGAAAACCAGGGGAATAACTGGACTGGGGAACCGCGGGTAAAGGCAGCCAAGCGGGGGCGGAGCAGCGTTAAAGTATTTGGCCCATTTCTCAAACGCAGGCCGGATAGTTGCAGCAGAGGTAGCGTAGCCACTATCCAATTTCCCTCACAGAGGCTCGACCTTTCCGCTGTCTGTGTTTTTCTCCCTTTTATTAATGCTGGGAGTTTGTTTGTCTGTGGTGTTGGGAGTGCCGGATCCCCGTGGTGGCACAGGCTCAGACCTCTCTGCTTGACTCCCATTCTAATTGAAACTGTCTCTCTGCGTGGGCTAGCTGGGTAATGGGAGCCAGTCTGGTGAAGTGGAACCTGGTAGTCCTGACAATAGACCTCCTCTGCCCTGGCATTCCTGCAAGGCATCTCAACCTTACATCTCAGCTTTCTCCCCCTATCTCTCTCTCTGAATTATTTCTCTCTTTGAATCAATCTCCTCATTTCTCTCTCTATCTATCTATCGCTTTCTTTCTTTTTTCTATCCCCATCTCATTCTAACTCCATCAATGGAGTTATTCTGATAGGGTGGAGAGGAGCTGGCATAGCAACAGTAAGTCTCGTTGCCCAGGACAACCTGAGGATGAAGTTCACCAGTTGGCAATGTGTTTTCATTGTTCCTCCAAATTTGACCATGACCCGCAGAAATGCTATGTGTTTTAGCCGGTAGACAAAGTGGAATAGTGTTAGCTGTGAAGATCTAACAATAGGTGTTTTATTCAGCCTAATCATTTTCATTATGTTCATTATAAAGTTTCCTTTCCAAGGCGGGATACAAGAGTACACCCCGGCTACTGTTAATGTCTTGAATATTTGAATTAGATTTCCTGTAAGCTCCCGGAGGTAGTTCTTTTCACAAAGAAAATCTAATTGGTTTCAGTTTGATTCACGGTATTGTGTTGGATTTCAAAGTGATCTTTCACAACAAAAGCATTAGGGCAAAGTTGACATGCGGTGAATGGCATAAGAAACCTTTCTTAAATGTTACCTGGCATGCTCTGTTCCAATGCAAACAGGCCCCTTAAAAAGATTGTCTGGGCTACATTGTTCGGTCTACTTCCTCTTGGTACAATTGCAGTTGACAAAAGCCATTTCGGTTGGTTTCACTCCACGTTGTTGGACGCACTGGGACGTTTTTGTTTCGCGAGTTGAAATCGGAACCTGTAAATCTTAAGTGTGTGAAAACCATTTATGTAGGCCTTAACCCAATTCTTAACTATGGTGAACTATGGTGAACATTTTAGGACAGCATCAGTCTCAGGCTGTCCTAATATGGACACCATACATAAATAACATCGCTCACTTCATATAGACACCTCCTGTCTTAGGTGTTGATCACTCAGCACCTGTGCTCAGTGTAATGAAGATTAGTGAGCTGCAGTGGTGACCTTTGCAAGAAGGCAATTAGTCCCAATTATAGTACACTATAATGTCTCCCTGGTGGATATCTGGTTCCTATGCCTCCTGACAGAACTATTGGCTTATATATGCTCTTATTTAGCTGACTGGCTCCCCCTGGGAATGACAGGTAGGCAGTGGAGGATGATGGGAATGGTAGGGGAGCATGGGAGAGAGGGGGTAGAGTGAGGATAAAGAAACAGAGGGGTGAGTGATAGACAGAGAGAGAAAAAGAGGGAGAACAATTAGAGATGCAGCCTTCTAGTCAAGCGCTGGAGGGCTAGTACCCTCTGAGTGGACTAATCTTATCCATATTCATGTGTTTGGAGTTATATCTGTGCCTAGGACAGCAGACAGGTAGCCACAAAGACACCGCTTATCAGCCATCTCACACTCAGGGAAAAGCAGCTGGGATCTGTTCAACATCGACTTACGTGTGTGTGTGCGTGCGTGTGCCAACATGAATGACATTCAGCAAAGGAGATTTGATCATTTTTTGAAAACTTTCTGCTTGTGGGTCTGAATGTTACAACACATTGAGACAGACACTTTATAGCCTACTGGTTAGAGCATTGGCACAGTAACTGAAAGGTTGCTTGTTTGAATCCCCGAGCCGGCAAGGTGGAAAAATCAGCCGTTCTCCCCTTGAGCAAGACAGTTAACCCCAGGAACAGCTGCTCCCAGACCGCAGATGACGTCGAAGAAGGTAGCCCCATCACACTTCTCTGATTCAGAGGGGTTGGGTTAAATGCGGAAGACACAATTTGGTTGAATGCATTCAGTTGTGCAACTGACTAGGTGTTCCCCAAGATAATATGTGACTTTTGCATATTGAGTAAATTCATTCAACATCAGGAGAAAACGGGCTTTGAGGATATATCCATGAAATAAAAAATGTATATCATTCATACACACTATATTTTAAAATGCTGCAGGATACACAGTAATCTATGCAAATATGAAATAGCCACTTGTATCCATTTGAGAAAGAAACTGCTCAGAGGTTTAATGTAAATTTAGAGACAAATTCCTAATCTTGCTCAACTTTTCATTCTCTCAAGAGTTTTCAGCAATGCTCACAGCAAATGAGGATGGATTTCGACAGTTGAAGTCGGAGGTTTACATACACCTTAACCAAATACATTTAAACTCAGTTTTTCACAATTCCTGACATTTAATCCAAGTAACAATTATCTGTTTTAGGTCAGTTAGCAGCACCACTTTATTTTAAGAATGTGAAATGTCAGAATATTAGTAGAGGCAATGATTTATTTCAGCTTTTATTTCTTTCATCACATTCCCAGTGGGTCAGAAGTCTACATACACTCAATTAGTATTTACACAAGCTTCCCACAATAATTTGGGTGAATTTTGGCCCATTCCTCCTGACAGAGCTGGTGTAACTGAGTCAGGTTTGTAGGCCTCCTTGCTCGCACAAGCTTTTTCAGTTCTGCCCACACATTTTCGATGGGACTGAGGTCACGGCTTTGTGATGGCCACTCCAATACCTTGACTTTGTTGTCCTTAAGCCATTTTGCCACAAATGTGGAAGTATGCTTGGTGTCATTGTCCATTTGGAAGACCCATATGCGACCTAGCTTTAACTTCCTGACTGATGTTTTGAGATGTTGCTTCAATATGTCCATCATTTTCCTCCCTCATGATGCCATCTGTTTTGAGACGTGCACCAGTCCCTCCTGCAGCAAAGCACCCCCACAACATGATGCTGCCATCTCCGTGCTTCACAGTGAAATGGTGTTCTTCGGCTTGCCTCCACCTTTTCCTCCAAACATAACAATGGCCATTATTGCCAAACAGTTCCATTTTTGTTTCATCAGACCAGTGGACATTTCTCCAAAAAGTACTATCTTTGTCCCCATGTGCAGTTGCAAACTGTAGTCTGGCATTTTTATGGTGGTTTTGGAGCAGTGTCTTCTTCCTTGCTGAGTGGCCATTCAGGTTATATCGATATAGGACTGTGGATATAGATACTTTTGTACCTGTTTCCTCCAGCATCTTCACAAGGTCCTTTGCTGTTGTTCTGGAATTGTTTTGCACTTTTCGCAGCAAAGTACGTTCATCTCTAGGAGACAGAACGCGTCTCCTTCCTGAGCGGTATGACAAACTTCAGAAGTGTTGGGGTAGGTTCCTTGTTTCTTGTCAATCATTGGCTTATTGGTGAAATCAGCAGTCAGACAAAATCTTCTTTAAATAAATCAATCAAACCTTTATTAATGCAATTGCAGACAGAAGTTGCCAACGGAAACACAGCACGTATGTTTCAGGGTAAGTTTAACTTCTTGACGCTACCCATCCCTTTAGCGGGATCATTTTCGTCAGCAAAATGAAATCACAAGTGCAATATTGCAAAACACAGCCTAGCCTTTTGTTAATCCACCTGTCATCTCAGATTTTGAAATTATGCTTTACAGCGAAAGCAATCCAAGCATTTGTGTAAGTTTATCGATAGCACAACATAACATTATGTACACTAAGCATTAAGTAGCTAGGTCACGAAAATCAGAAAAGCAATCAAATTAATCGTTTACCTTTGATCTTCTGATGTTTTCACTCACGAGACTCCCAGTTACACAACAAATGTTCCTTTTGCTCCATAAAGATCATTTTTATACCCAAAATACCTCCATTTGTTTGTCACGTTATGTTCAGAAATCCACAGGAAAGAGCGGTCACGACAACGCAGACATATATTCCAAATAATATCCATAATGTCCACAGAAACATGTCAAACCTTTTTTATAATCAATCCTCAGGTTGTTTTTAAAATATATATCGATAATATATCAAATGGGTGTGTAGGTTTTTCAAAAACACCGGGAGAAACAATGGCCGCTTTACTCTGTAGAGCAAAACTCACTCTGAGAGCCCCCACCTATCCACTTACGCAATGTGATCTTTCACGCTCATTTTTCAAAATAAAAGCCTGAAACTATGTCTAAAGACTGACAACTTAGGGAAGCCATAGAAAAAGGAATCTGGTTGATATCCCTTTAAATGGAGGATAGGCATGCATAGGAACAGAGAGGTTTCAAAATAAGAGGCACTTCCTGATTGGATTTTCCTCAGGTTTTCGCCTGCAATATCAGTTCTGTTATACTCACAGACAATATTTTTACAGTTTTGTAAACTTTAGTGTTTTATATCCTAATATGACAAGTATATGCATATTCTACTTTCTGGGGCTGAGAAATAGGCCGTTTCAAATGGGTATGTTTTTTGGCCAAAAAACGAAAATACCGCCCCTATACGCAAAAGGTTAAAAATAAAAAGGTAAAAGTTTCTTTTAATATACTTGCAGTCGACCCCTAGTGGTGTAACTGCCTGCGTCAACACCTTCTACTCATGAGATCAAGCCCATGCATATGCAGTTATACAAACTTGCAGGAAAAAACTATAGTCCAGTGTTTTCTAAGGGCTGAGCAGTAATTTTCCATTTGGGTGTGGCTTACAGTGGTATGTTTGACTTGACCCTTATCTATTTTCTCCCCTGCAGGGGTCTGTGTCTATGTATCTCTTTAAGCCTTGAGGTGCTATCTCACAGACACCCTGTTTTGACTGCAATGGCTCACACATCTGCTTAGACCATTTCTTAGAAGAGGCAGAGACTAGACAATAACCGTGGAACAGTATTAAACCTTATAATGTATATATTGCTAATCTGTGGTCCAGGACCCTATAAATGTAGTGGGGGAGGGTCTTATAGCCCTTCCACTTCTATTAATACAACATAAGCATAATAAATTATTATAATACATTAATAATTTGGTGCAGCCCCTATCATGACCCCAAGGTGACCCCAATCAGAAACCTTTTTAAACCTCAAATAAACTAGAAGTTTTCCTGCAACAAGGTGATACAAATACAGATGAAACATCTTTGAGCTTGTTTATTTCTGCAACGACTCAGTGGCGATTTTAGCATGTAAATCTTGGTGGGGCAAAAACAGCTGCACAACACAAAACAACACTAAACAATGTATTAATTGCACTATAACAGTGACTAACTGTGCCCACAAACTGCTAGGGCCTACATACAGTGGGGCAAAAAAGTATTTAGTCAGCCACCAATTGTGCAAGTTCTCCACCTTAAAAAGATGAGAGAGGCCTGTAATTTTCATCATAGGTACACTTCAACTATGACAGACAAAATGGAGAAAAAAAATCCAGAAAATCATATTGTAGGATTTTTTATGAATTTATTTGCAAATTATGGTGGAAAATAAGTATTTGGTCAATAACAAAAGTATATCTCAATACTTTGTTATATACCCTTTGTTGGCAATGACAGAGGTCAAACGTTTTCTGTAAGTCTTCACAAGGTTTTCACACACTGTTGCTGGTATTTTGGCCCATTCCTCCATGCAGATCTCCTCTAGAGCAGTGATGTTTTGGCTGTTGCTTGGCAACACGGACATTCAAATCCCTCCAAAGATTTTCTATGGGGTTGAGATCTGGAGACTGGCTAGGCCACTCCAGGACTGTGAAATGCTTCTTACGAAGCGACTCCTTCGTTGCCCGGGCGGTGTGTTTGGGATCATTGTCATGCTGAAAGACCCAGCCATGTTTCATCTTCAAAGCCCTTGCTGATGGAAGGAGGTTTTCACTCAAAATCTCACAATACATGGCCCCATTCATTCTTTCCTTTACACGGATCAGTCGTCCTGGTCCCTTTGCAGAAAAACAGCCCCAAAGCATGATGTTTCCAACCCCATGCTTCACAGTAGGTATGGTGTTCTTTGGATGCAACTCAGCATTCTTTGTCCTCCAAACACGACGAGTTGAGTTTTTACCAACAAGTTCTATTTCGGTTTCATCTGACCATATGACATTCTCCCAATCTTCTTCTGGATCATCAAAATGCTCTCTAGCAAACTTCAGATGGGCCTGGACATGTACTGGCTTAAGCAGGGGGACACGTCTGGCACTGCAGGATTTGAGTCCCTGGAGGCGTAGTGTGTTACTGATGGTAGGCTTTGTTACTTTGGTCTCAGCTCTCTGCAGATCATTCACTAGGTCCCCCCGTGTGGTTCTGGGATTTTTGCTCACCATTCTTGTGATCATTTTGACCCCACGGGGTGAGATCTTGCGTGGAGCCCCAGATCGAGGGAGATTATCAGTGGTCTTGTATGTCTTCCATTTCCTAATAATTGCTCCCACAGTTGATTTCTTCAAACCAAGCTGCTTACCTATTGCAGATTCAGTCTTCACAGCCTGGTGCAGGTCTACAATTTTGTTTCTGGTGTCCTTTGACAGCTCTTTGGTCTTGGCCATAGTGGAGTTTGGAGTGTGATTGTTTGAGGTTGTAGACAGGTGTCTTTTATACTGATATTCAAACAGGTGCCATTAATACAGGTAACGAGTGGAGGACAGAGGAGCCTCTTATAGAAGAAGTTACAGGTCTGTGAGAGCCAGAAATCTTGCTTGTTTGTAGGTGACCAAATACTTATTTTCCAACATAATTTGCAAATAAATTCATTAAAAATCCTACAATGTGATTTTCTGGATTTTTGAAGTGTACCTATGATGAAAATTACAGGCCTCATCTTTTTAAGTGGGAGAACTTGCACAATTGGTGGCTGACTAAATACTTTTTTGCCCCACTGTAAAGCTGTCCCAACAACAGAGCTTTCTTTTCAGCACCATGGAGTGAATCCTTACCACCGCTACACCTGGCTATCAGCGGAGCCTTGTCTGGCAGCGAAACAGTTCATTCAGCCACATTTACTGCATTTAAAAAAAACATAGCTGATATGGCTGACTTGCTTAAAATGGCGCCAGACAAAGCCGACGTTTTACGTACTTCCAACCGATTGTGTTTTTTTGTTTGTTTATCTGCATTGCTTGTTTTTTACTTATTTCGTACATAATGTTGCCGCTACCGTCTCTTATGACCAAAAATAACTTCTGGACATCAGGACTGCGATTACTCATCAGGACCGGCAGAATCCTTTTTTTCCTTTTAACAAGTCTGACGCGAAAGATATACTGCTTTCTCGGGAACAGGCCCAGATCCCCGTGACTTGCGTCATGGGGAGGTCGGAGAAAAAGGGGCCGGAGGGCAGGCTGCCTTCTGAGAATTCGTAGGCAATCGAATAAACCCCACTTCCTTCCATTCTGCTAGCAAACGTGCAGTCATTGGGCAATAAATTACAATAAATTAGGCGGATAGGGACCAAATTATTAGGGTGAGGCACATGGGCTATTAACAGCTTATTACACAACATACACATATTACTTTCTTAGCTACAGTATACATATCTCCCTGGCATATTGCATCGTTAATGCAGCAGCATACAATACAATTTGGACTCACCGTGTTGTGCTGTGCTCACTTGAACAGAAAAGTGGCATGGCGGTCGTTCTTGTGGGCAAATTTTGTCATCAAAGTCTTGCATTCTCTGGATTCATGGTGCTTTCAAGACAACTGGGAACTCTGAAAAAAACAAGTTCGAATGATGAAGTCAGTGATCTTCAGGTCGGAGCTCTAAAAAGAGGCCTGAGATTCCGAGTTGGATGACCGTTCAAAGCATATTTTCCCAGTCTGAGCTTGTTTTTTTCTAAGTTCCCAGTTGTCTTGAACTCAAAGTCTTGGATTTCCTATTTTCGAGTTGCCACTTGGTTTGAACGCGGCAGAAGTCATGCTGGATTGACAGCATGGCCAATATATTCAACATTTTCTGGCCCATCGTGTTGCGTGTGAATGTTTCTCCTTTTAAGCTTGGAAAAGAGACCCTTAAACCCAGACTTGGACCACACACCCTCTCCCTCGAATAGCAGGCAGGGCAAGCAAAATAGTGATTGTTCTGCAACGCTTGCAGTTAGCCACTGATTCCTTCCAAATCACTGATTGTTGAATTTGTGATTTCCAACTTGTTGTGTAATGTTTTTGTCCAATGGTCGATGAGCACCATTACATTTATCTATAATTTATCTTCATATGTCAACGTTTGAAAAGGATTTGCCAGTAGACTGTCGGCCTCATTCATGATGATGACTGCTTGTTTAGCTTGCTAGCTAAGATTTTGAAAGTATGATGTTGACATGATCAGTCCAATCAAAGCTACAATAGATATAACGTGATTTGGTGTAATTTTATCTGTGGCCAATGACCTTGAGCCTTTTTGAATGGGCACTTCTTATGTAAATCTATGGCAGCAACCAAGGGGCTTGACTATTCGAGCTCTCCCTGTTGTTTTTTGGGTGATATAATGTCCCCATGAGTGACAGAAAACTGAGCCAATCACGGCACAACTAGAGAACATTACCAAACCCTACGCTTTGTATTTTCCACTGGCTGCACCACCACAAAAGAAAGCACTGAGGTAGGCTGAAACACCTGCATTTTGGAGCTGCGTTACTCAAGAAAGCAAAAATGAGCCCACGTTTATATGTGGCTTTATTAACAATGTTTTTTCCTACATTGTTGGCAAACTGATATGTGACACCTATTAATGCCCAAATAACAGGCAAAACAGGCAAAAGTATATATATTTTTTGCCCACCTGCCTTGAATGAGGGGTCGTTAATTTACTTCACTGGTCACAAATTGTGAGCAAGCTAGGTACAGTGCCTCCTAAAGACATACAAATATGGTGGGCTGGGCTATCAGCTGATCATGATGTTGATGATTGATGTACATCTTTTTACTGATTGTGATTTATCTCCAATGCGCTTAAATAATAACTCCATAATACAATATAATTTTCTAACTCAAGATATCTGGCTTGCTGGTTAGTGGCTTGTGTGGGTAGTTTTGTAAATTGTGGTTAGCTAGAGTCTAGACTACCTGTGTTGCTGATACCGACTGAGGAAAGGATGGAGTTGGGTTGGAGAGAGTCGTAGATGCAGCCGCTCCTCTCCGTCGTTCTGCCTCTCTCTCTCTCTCTCTGCTGCGTGTATTTGCTAACCAGAACATTGATTTTGTAAATCAAGTGTAAATCAAATGGTATGTTGCTGTGGTAGTACTGTTGATATTTAAACTTGGTAGCTTGCTACACAAACTCGACCGGTGACCGCAGCTCAGTGCATGCATGTTTGGATACCGGGCACGCGCAATCTCCGTAAAAGGCAGACTGGGAAAAAAGGCACAACCCGCCGTGTGCGACCTCCGTACAGCGTAGACCACCGGACAGGGTAGGAGTGGGGTTGCGAATTTGACGTCATCAAGACAAAGTGGGGGTTCGGAACAACAAGGACTTTCAGAAAGTATTTAAACATCTTTACTTTTCCCACATTGTGTTGTGTTACAGCCTGAATTAAACATGTATTAAATTGATATGTTGGGCCTACACACAATATCCCATTATCTCAAAGCAGAATTATGTTTTTAGACATTTTTTTTAATTAATAAAAAATGAAAAGCTACATGTCTTGAGTCAATAAGTATTCAACCCCTTTGTTATGGCAAGCCTCACAAGTACAATTTTGCTTAACAAGTCACATAATAAATTGCATGGACTCTGTGTGCAATAATAGCGTTTAACATGCTTTTTGAATGACTTCTTCATCTCTGTACCTCACACATACAATTATCTGTAAGGTCCCTCAGTCTAGCAGTGAATTTCAAACACAGATTCAACCACAAAGACCTGGGAGGTTTTACAATGCCTCACAAAGAAGGGGACCTATTGGTAGATGGGTAAAAAAACAGACATTGAATTGGGAGGTTTTACAATGCCTCACAAAGAAGGGGACCTATTGGTAGATGGGTAAAAAAAAAAACAGACATTGAATTGGGAGGTTTTACAATGCCTCACAAAGAAGGGGACCTATTGGTAGATGGGTAAAAAAAACAGACATTGAATTGTGGAGTAACTACAATGTTGTTGATCCATCCTCAGTTCTCCTATTACTCATTCAACTCTAACTGTTTTAAAGTCACCAGTGGACTCATGGTTTCCTTCCTCTCAGGTAAGTGAGTTAGGAACGATGCCTGTATCTTTGTAGTGACTGGGTGTATTGATACACCATTCAAAGTGTAATTAATAACTCAAATCCCCGATATTAATTACACTTTGAAGTTATTAATTAGGCACTTTGAATGGTGACTTTAAAACAGTTACAGAGTTGAATGGCTGTAATAGGAGAACTGAGGATGGATCAACAACATTGTAGTTACTCCACAATTTATTTATTTTTTATTTAACTAGGCAAGTCAGTTAAGAACAAATTCTTATTTTCAATGACAGCCTAGGAACAGTGGGTTAACTGCCTGTTCAGGGGCAGAACGACAGATTTTGTACCTTGTTAGGTCAGGGATTTGAACTTGCAACCTTCCGGTTACTAGTCCAATGCTCTAACCACTAGGCAACCCTGCCGCCCCGATACTAACCTAAATGACAGAATGAAAAGGAAGTTTGAACAATAAAAAAATATTTAAAGACATGGATGATGTTTACAATAAGGCACTAAAGTATAACTGCAAAAAAATTGGCAATGAAATTAGTTGTATGTGTTATGTTTAGGCCAAATCCAACACATCGCTGAGTACAACTCTTCATATTTTCAAGCATGGTGGTGGCTGCATCATGTTATGGGTATGCTTGTCATCGGCAAGGACTAGTGATTTTTTGTTGTTGATAAAAATAAACAGAATAGAGCTAAGCACAGGCAAAATCCTAGAGGAAAATCTGGTTCAGTCTTCTTTCCATCAAATCAAATGTATTTATTTAGCCCTTTGTACATCAGCTGATATCTCAAAGTGCTGTACAGAAACCCAGCCTAAAACCCCAAACAGCAAGCAATGCAGGTGTTGAAGCACGATGGTACGAATACTCTCTGAAGGCACTGTATTTAAAAAATAATAATTATGCTACCACCCAAAAGGGCACTTGGCGAGTGGGAGGGCAAAGGGCCAGGTGCTCGGACACAGTGCCTGGGTAAAATCACTTGTTTGATGCATGTCACCCTTTCAAGAAGTGAAACCTTTTTGAAATCATAAATACTTTATCTGGGATACTTGAAGACCATCCTTATCCATAATGAATGATGCTTTTGTATTAATAAAGAAAACAAGGGAATACGTTTCTCGTTACTAAAATGTTATTTGTGTCTCTTAAAAGAGGCTTAATTGAAAAGGTCATAAATTCAAGCAGGATTATATGTGAATGTTTCATAGGCAGCCTGAAGCCTGTTGAAATATAAAAATGCTTGACACATTTGTCTGTGTGACTATAAACCTCTTGTTCAAAAAACATACTGTACCATTTCAGTTTTCATACATTATATTAATTAAAAAGGCTCTAACGGAATAATAAACCTCAAGCCATAATGTTTGTTGATCCCCCCCCACTCCAACTCGTTTCCACTCCGCTCTAAAATATAACAATATTCACAAGATTAAAAGAGCAAGGGAAAAAAAGTGATTTACAAAACATGCATATTCAGAATATGAAAGCAAACTTCCAGGCAACATAATGTCATTCATTTGCCAGTGTATGTGGCATAGGGTCAGACTACTGCATGACCACAGGCTTACTGAGTCAATCATCCTATTGTAGTGCTGCCAAATGGCCCTCAATTCATAAGGTGCTGACTTTCTGAGGACATGCAATCTGCCATTTGGTTCATTCTGACATATAGAATATGTTCTTTCCAGGGGTGTTTCTATGATTTTTTTTATGTGGGGATAAAGGGGGGACTTAACACCAGTTGGCCATGGGAAATCAGCAAAAGGTATCACAAATAGCATTGAAAATTAGCTTAATCTACAATGCATTGTATTGGAAAACTGTTTCAACTGTTAATTTGTATCTGTCCCTAATCTATTAAAAAAACTATTTGAAAATGAACACAGGGAAAATATTCAAGTTGGATACATGTTAACTTAGTAACTCACTGGCATTGAATTATTATCAACCTTTGAAAGCAGCATCAATGATGAGATAGAATGATAGTGCTACTGTGCCTTCATCATTTGAATCACTGATCTGATTCTGACATTGTTAGATTGATGAAAGCAATGAGGTGGGAACCAACAATACCTTCTCCAATTTTCTAATGTAAAGTAATTGTCAAACTTTCTCCTGCTCCTCCCCTCCGGCGTACAATGTCGCTAGAATACTAACCACTGGACCTGGGATTCACCATTACGCACTCCTGGAACTCATCATTACGCACACCTGTTAATCAATATGATTCACACCTTGACTTCATTACCTTCATCATTTTCTCCCCTTAATATGTCACTCCCTTATTTTTTATCACCTGTTAACATTGTTCTTGTTTACCAGCGTGTAGCCTTATGGAATTGTCTCAATAATGTCTGTCTTGTGGGCATGGAGGGAAAAAGCTAAAGCGGTGTCCAGTATTTCAGAAAATCCAGGATCCACTAGAGCAATGGGGCGGTCACGTGATGTTCCATCCCCTGGACCAGGAGTAAGTGTTCCAGATTCAGCTCTTCCTGTTAGACTCTTTTCGGTGTCCATCACTCTGGCTGACTGTGCCTCATGTACTGTGTCTACAGCTTTAGTGGATTCCGGCGCTGCAGGAAACTTTATGGATCAGACCCTTGCCTCCTCCCTCAACATTACCATCTATCCGCTCTCCTCTCCTTTTCCAGTTCAAGGACTCTACTGTCGGCCATTAGGATCTGGGACCATCACACACATCATTCAACCACTCACCCTCACCGTGGAGTCCAATCACCAGGAGAGCATCTCTTTGTTCATCACAAGTGTACCAGGTCACAAAATCATCCTCAGCCTCCCTTGTTTCCAACGCCATAACCCTATCATCTCATGGTCGAGGATGGAAATCACAGACTGGTCACCTGAGTGCCAGAATACATGCTTCCCTGTCCCCTGTGGTTCCACGTCGTTTGAGAGTCGTATGGTTGCCCTTCAGCCCAACATGCCAGAGCAAAACAAGGACCTTAATAACAAAGTAGAGGATAGAGAGAGTTTTGTTGATGCTGAGAACGAAATGTATACAGTATATTTTTAAATGACATTCTTAGAATGTTCTCTGAACATAACTAAAGTTCTGTTTTTTATGGAGAACTTGACTTTAAATAGAACCATGAGGAAACATTATGCTGAAGTACTACAATTCCTACAGAAGAACGTTGTTTCTTAACGTTCTTGGAACAATCTGATATTACTTTAAATAGAACCATTACTAAAGTTTTGTGTTTTTTGTGGGGAACTTGACTTTTAACAGAACCATGATGAAACCTGTAGGAAACGTTATGTTGAAGTACTGAAATTACCACAGAAGACCGTTGTTTCTTAAAATTCTCTAAACTATTTAAGAACATTCCCAATGTCAAACCAGTTTTGGAGAACGTTCCTGGAACATTACCAAAATTGAAATCAAATGCAACCATGTTCGAACGTTTGGAATTTTCCAAAGCCAAGCAACTGTTCTGCACCATTCCCAGAAAGTTGTGGGAAGGTTTTATGCGAAATAACCATATGACAACCACACTCACCAAGCTCTAAGAAACATATGGTTCTCAGAACGTTATGCTAGCTGGGTTGTTACCTATTCATTGCCTATTCACAGAGTGCCATCAAGACACCTGCCAAGGTGGAAGGACAAATTGTCCTAGCTTAAAGGGGATTGGGTTTCCCTCTCCTCCATTTGAAGCTGGTTTGACCCCGTCATTGTGACATAATGGAAGCGACCTAGGTGTGATCTTGTAAGCCGACCTCGTGACTTGGTCAGAGACTAATCCAGAGTTTCGCAACACTCATTTTGTGTTTTGCATTGTAACGAAATGATCAAGGGATTGGGAGTAGTTTGATTTGGGGGTTATTCTTGAAAAACAGTTTGTACAACAATGGAAGAATGAAAAAGGTCATTAAAATAAGACAAAATTAGCATACCATAAGACTAATTAGACACCACAGACTAATTCCCTACCCAGGTTAACATGATTGATTCAAACAATCTTAACTTGAGACACTGTAGATGTACAACACTTGTTGTACAGAAAGGTTCAGTCACACGTGTGCATATCAACTTGTGACTGCACTGTTAATCACTCTGTGAGTGACATGTACAGTACTCAAAACAGAACATCACACTGAAATCAAAATATGTACCTATGCATACTGTAATTCATTTACCATATGACTCAGCTAACTTTCAAATAATCAAATCGCTGCAGTACTGTACACGTGGTAGAAAGGTAGAAATAAGAGCATGGAAGTAGATATAAAATTAACCCTCTAGTGACCTCTCAGTTTCAGAGTGAAATCAAATGATTTAATATATATAATAAGTTATTTGTGGCAAGACAATTGTAGGGATTGCTTAGTTTTTGCTTTTAACTATTCTGTGTAACTGACCAAACATAGTAAACATGAGGAGTCTGTAGAACATTCATAATTATTTAATTTGCATATAGTATCGCTCTGCATTGATGAGAAATAGCTTGGTTTATGCAAAAGTAACTAATCTATTAATCTTAATAGAGTAAGAATAGATTGAAATAGAGTAAAGAAAATCTAAATAATTGATGTTTAAATTTTGGTTAGTTACAGTATAAGTCAAGGTTACAGAGCAAGGCATTATTTGTGATCTTGTTACAAACCAGAATCGGAATGATTATAGGTTTGCTAATCCTAAAAGGGAGTCATTTTGTCTATAGTGGCACTTGCTGAATTAGTTCATCCATGTTTTAGCATATCATAAATCTGTCAAGAGCGGTTGTTCCAACAACGTTAAAAAACAACGTTCTTCTATGGGAATTTCAGTACTTACACAGAATATTCCACATACGTTACCATGTTCTATTTAATTTCATATTTTTACTACATTCTGGGAATACAAAAAAATAACAATTATACATATAAACATCTTAACGAATGCTTATTTCCTTTGAAAAGACTAAAATGAACAGCTTTGTATCTGTAAAAAAACATGCTATGCAAGCTCCGTCCTAGTGGTGCAGTGGACTAATTCCAAGGATAGAGAACAGAAGATCATAGGTTTGAATCTCACGGATGCTGAATCTCACAGATGTACTTTTTGAATGATTAATACAGAAGCAAAATCATTTCCATGTGAGCTACTGTATCTGTGCTTTCAAAAAGGTTAGCCCAGTATAAGCTAGCAGTGATATTGACACATTCTGTGAATGTTTTAAGGAAGTTATTCAAAAACCTCCAAATGACCTATAATTTCCATTCTCTGAGCGTTAATAAAATCTCCCAAGAAAACATTTAGGGAACCAGAGTAAAACATTCTCAGAATCTCCCAGCAACCAAATTTTTTAAGTTTTTGCTCCCACAACCAATGTGAAACCAAAAACATACGTTCACATAACTTCCAAGGAACCAAATGTGGTAGCTAGCTAGCTAATGTTAAATGTTAAAAGTAATTCATTTTGAATCTACAAATGGTTTGTATTTGTTTGTATTGGAACAAAACAACCTAATATTTGGGGTTGTGATGGGGTAAGTGCTACGAATGCTGCAATAAACCCATGAGCAATTTAGCCAGTTACAAGTTATTGTCTGCAGGAAATTGTATACATTTTGACCATTACAGGGTAGGATGCCAAGTCTAGAAAAATACTAATTTTGCGGGCTTGTTCTTTTTTATTTTATCTTTATTTAACTAGGCAAGTCAGTTAAGAACAAATTCTTATTTACATTGACGACCTACCAAAAGGCAAAAGACCTCCTGCCGGGACGTGGGCTGGGAATAAATAAATAAATAAATATATATATATATAAATATAGGACAAAACTCAAATCACAACAAGAGAGACAACACTACATAAAGAGAGACCTAAGACAACAACATAGCAACACATGACAACAGCATGGAAGCAATTCAACGTGACAACAACATGGTAGCAACACAAAATGGTAGCAGCACAAAACATGGTACAAATGTTATTGAGCACAGACAACAGCACAAAGGGAAAGAAGATAGAGACAACAATACATTGTGCAAAGCAGCCACAACTGTCAGTAAGAGTGTCCATGATTGAGTCTTTGAATGATGAGATTGAGATAAGCTGCAGCGAACAGAATGTGACTGGCAGAACGGGTGTTGTATGTGGAGGATGAAGGCTGCAGTAGATATCTCAGATAGAGGGGAGTGAGGCCTAAGAGGGTTTCATAAATAAGCATCAACCAGTGGGTCTTGCGACAGGTATACAGAGATGACCAGTTTACAGAGGAGTATAGAGTGCAGTGATGTGTCCTATAAGGAGCATTGGTGGCAAATCTAATGGCCGAATTGTAAAGAACATCGAGCTGCTCGAGAGCACCCTTACCTGCTGATCTATATATTATGTCTTCGTAATCTAGCATGGGTAGGATGGTCATCTAAATCAGGTTTAGTTTGGCAGCTGGGGTGAAAAAGGAGCAATGACGAGAGGAAACCAAGTCTAGATTTAACTTTAGTCTGCAGCTTTGATATGTGCTGAGAGAAGGACAGTGTACTGTCTAGCCATACTCCCAAGTACTTGTATGAGGTGACTACCTCAAGCTCTAAACCCTCAGAGGTAGTAATCACACCTGTGGGGAGAGGGGCATTCTTCTTACCAAACCACATTAACTTTGATTTGGAGGTGTTCAGGACAAGGTTAAGGGTAGAGAAAGCTTGTTGGACTCTTAGAAAGCTTTGTTGTAGAGCATTTAACACAAAATCCTGGGAGGGGCCAGCTGAGTATGAGACTATCATCTGCATATAAATGGATGAGAGAGCTTCCTACTGCCTGAGCTATGTTGTTGATGTAAATTGAGAAGAGGGTGGGGCCTAGGGTTGAGCCTTGGGGTACTCCCTTGGGGACTGGCAATGGCTGAGACAGCAGATTTTCTGACTTTATACACTGCACTCTTTGAGAGCGGTAGTTAGCAAACCAGGCCAAAGACTCCTCAGAGACACCAATATTCCTTAGCAGGCCCACAAGAATGGAATGGTCTACCGTATCAAAAGCTTCTGGGATGTATTCTTCAGTCTTTTAATGAAGCAGCTAAGATTCTCTTGGAAAATATATTCTGAAACATTTCTCATAAATGGCAGTACTATTTTTTTTTTAGAAAGAACGTGTTTATCAATAATGTGTGAATAGTCCTGGGGTGTTTTTTTCTTCTTCAAATGAAAGCCACCCCAAAATATACAGACTTCATCCAGTTTGCAGAAGAGTGTAAGGTGTACAAGTGTAATCATTAATGCTCATATAGAACAATATTAAGAGTTGTGTCGTCGTATTCATGTGACTAGTCCTGCACTCTCAAAAAAGTGGTAAATACAACCTCTGTCACCACTGCAGATCCCTCTGGAGTTAAAGTACGAATTAACCTGTTACTTCCAAATTGGACCACAGGTGTTCTATATCTGCCCTGAATTGAGTCTATCTGGCACGTTTTTCAGAGGGTTCTGATTTAGTGACAAAAGGGTTCTATTCAGAGCCATCTAAATAAATCCCAGGACACACACTGGTTGAATCAACATTGTTTCCATGTCATTTCAATTAAATTACGTTGAACGAAAGTGGAATAAACATTGAATTGACATCTGTGCCTAGTGGCGATGGCTCTGTTTCTATTTATCTGTGCATTTTTAGTATGTGTTGATGAAATAGGGCCCTGTTTGAATATCTATTCAATGTAAATTTCTCCTCCATTACTGTAACAACGGAGCTGTGAGTCGGGAACCAGGTGCAACGTTTAATAAAACCAGTAACGAGACAATTCCACAAGGCTACACACTGGTAAACAAGAACAATACCAACTGGTGAGAACATAAGGGAGTGATGTAGAAAGGGGAGGAAATGAAGTCCAGGTATGAATCATAATGATTAACAAGTGTGCGTAATGATGAATCCCAGGACCTGTCGATAGTATTCTGGCGATATCGTACGCTGAAGGGGAGGAGCAGGAGAAGATATGACAGTAACCCCTCCACCGACGCGCTGCACCAGCTGCAGGATGACGCCGACCAGAGGGACGACCCCCGAGGACGAGGAGCGGGTTGGTCCGGGCAGTGAAGGTGGAAATCATGGATGATGTTGGGGTCCAGAATGTCCTCCACCGGAACCCAACACTGCTCCTCTAGGCCATACCCCTCCCAGTCCACCAGATATTGGACCCGGCCCCCATGACGTTGGAAGTCCAGTAGGGACAGTGTACGCCGGAGCCCCCTTAATGTCCAGGCGGGGTGGTGGTGTGTTGTTATGGACAGTATCAGCTAGGGGACCAGGAAACACCGGCCTGAGAAGGGAAACATGAAAAGAGGGTGAGATGCGATAGTGACTGGGTAGTTGTAACCTGTATGTCACCTCGTTGACCCTCCGGGGAACCTTGAACGTCCCCACTAACCGGGGGCTCAATTTCTTGCAGGGCAGGTGGAGTGGGAGGATCCTGATAGAAAGCCAGACGCGGTCCCCAGGATGGAACACAGGGATCTCACTGCGGTGGCATTCTGCCTGTTTCTTCTGACGATGGACAACATGCTGGAGTCTCACATATACGTCGCTCCACAACTCCTCCGCGGCGGAACCACTCATCTACCTCAGGAGCCGCGGTTTGGCCCGGGGTCCACCGGGCCAACTGGAAACCCAAAACACACAGGAAGGGGGTCAACCCAGTGGAGGACTGATGTAGGAAGTTCTGGACATACTCTGCCCAGGGAAGGAATCGTGCCCACTCACCCTGCTGATCCTGACAAGGACTCCTCAGGATCTCCCCAGCTCCTGGTTCATCCTCTCCACCTGCCCATTGGACTGAGGCCGATACCCGGAAGTGAGGCTGACCGTGACCCCGAGCTTCTCCAAGGCGGCCCTCCATACTCGGGATGTGACTTGGTTTGAGCACATACGGAACAGGAGTTGACATAGTGAGTGACATCCTGTACCAAGGTGGGCCACCAGTACTTCTCAGCGATGGAGTGGATGTTGCGAGAAATACCTGGATGTCCAGCGACAACAGCTGTGTGTGCACAGGACAGCAGCCGATCTCTTATCCCAATGAGAACGTAGATGAGCTCAGGAGGACAATTCCGGCGTTCAGGCTCCCTCTCTAAAGCCTGGCAGATGCCCCAAACCACTGGACCCATGACTCGGGAGGATGGGTTTATAGGTGCCCTCTGGACAGGAACCTCTCCCGAATTGTAGTTACAGGACAGAGCATCGGCCTTGATGTTCTTAGAACCTGGGCGACAGATCAGTGTGAAGTCGAACCTGGTGAAGAAAAGTGCCCATCTGGTTTGACATGGATTCAGTCTCCTCGCTGTCCGTATGTACTCTAGGTTCCGATGGTCGGTGAGGATGACGAATGAATCCTTGGCACCCTCCAGTCAGTGTCTCCACTCCTCTAATGCCAACTTAATCGCCATAAGCTTCCGATCGCCGATGTCATAATTCCTCTCTGCGGAGGACAGTTTCTTGGAGAAAAAAAGCACAAGGATGCAATTTCAATGGGTTACCCTGTCTTTGTGACAAACTGCCCCAACGCCCACTTCAGATGCGTCTACCACAACCACAAAAGGTAACGTGGGATTTGAGTGTTTTAGCAAGGAGGCGGAGGTGAAACGGCCCTTGAGGAGACAAAAGGCCTTGTCGGCTGCTGGAGACCACACCAACCTACGCGGCCCACCCTTGAGGAGGGAGGTGAGAGAGGCGGCGACTGCGCTGAAGTTCTTGATGAAGCGGCGGTAGAAGTTGGGAAACCCCAGAAACTGTTGTAACCCCTTGATAGTGGTTGGGACTGGCCATGACCTTACCACATCTACCTTCTTGTTCTCCATCCTCACTCCCTGCGGGCTGATTTGGTAACCCAGGAAGGATACAGCCCTCTGGTGGAATTGGCACTTCTCTGCTTTAACGAACAGGTGATAGACCAAGAGGCGTTCCAGGACTGCTTGAACGTGGGTGATGTGATCTTTCAGCTTGATCGAGAAGAACCCTGTTGAAACCCTGGCATGGGTCACAGCCACAGACAGAGGGTAGATGAGTCTGCGCAGAGGTGTAGCACCAGAAAACAGGTTGATGACACAGTCCCAGGGGCGACGAGGAGCGAGACAAGTAGCGCGGGTCTTGGAGAATACCGCCTTAACTTCTTGCGACTAGGTGGCACTATTAAAATGTTTGGATGAAAAACGTTCCCGTTTTAAACAAGATTTTGTCACAAAAAGATGCTCGACTATGCATATAATTGACAGCTTTGGAAGGAAAACACTCTGATGTTTCCATAACTGCAAAGATATTGTCTGTGAGTGCCACAGAACTGATGTTACAGGCGAAACCCAGATAAAAATCCAACCAGGAAGTGCCGCATTTTTTTAAACCGCCTCATGCCAATGACTCCTTATATGGCTGTGAATGAGCTACGAATGAGCTTACGTTTTCCACGTATTCCCCAAGGTGTCTACAGCATTGTGACGTCTTTTTCGGCATTTCCATTGAAGAATGGCCGTAAGGGACCATATATAGCATGTGGTCACATGGTGACTCCCGCAGAAAATCTTGCGTAAAATACTGAGGTAGCCATTTTTCCAATCGCTTCTTATGAGAAACCAATTGCCTCGATGGATATATTATCAAATATATATGTTAAAAACACCTTGAGGATGGATCCTAAACAACGTTTGCCATGTTTCTGTCGATATTATGGAGCAAATTTTGAAAAAAGTTTGCCGTTATAATTGTAGCATTTTTCGGTCGATTTCTCAGCCAAGCATGATGAAGAAACTGGAGCTTTTTTGCCTACAAAAATTATATTTTTGGAAAAAAGGAACATTTGCTATCTAACTGGGAGTCTCCCGAGTTAGGGAGTTCTTCAAAGGTAAATGATTTAATTTGGTTGCTTTTCTTATTTTTGTGAAAATGTTGCCTGCTGCCAGCAGAGCCTAGCATACCATTATGCTATGATAAACTTGAAAATGTTGCCTGCTGAATGCTAGGCTTAATGCTATGCTAGGCTATCAATAATCTTACACAAATGCTTGTCTAGCGTTGGCTGTAACGCATATTTTGAAAATCTGAGATGACAGTGTTGTTAACAAAAGGCTAAGCTTGTGTTTGAATATATTTATTTCATTTCATTTGCGATTTTCATGAATAGGAAAAGTTTCTAGGGGTATTTATGTCCGTTGCGTTATGCTAATGCATTTGAGGCTATGATTACACTCCCGGATACGGGTTTGCTCGTCGCAACTGGTTAACAGAGTGTTGCAGTCTGTTTTGGAATGGGTGGCCAGTAATAAACTTGTCCTGAACATCTCTAAAACTAAGAACATTGTATTTGGTACAAATCATTCATTCGTTCTAGACCTCATCTGAATCTGGTAATGAATGGTGTGGCTGTTGAATAAGTTGAGGAGACTAAATTACTTGGCATTACTTTAGATTGTAAACTGTCATGGCCAAAACATATAGATTCAATGGTTGTAAAGATGAGGAGAGGTCTGGCCGTAATATAGAGATGCTGTGCTTTTTTGACACCACACTTCAAAAAGCAAGTTCTGCAGGCTCTAGTTTTGATTAATGTCCAGTCGTGTGGTCCAGTGCTGCAAGGAAAGACATAGTTAAGCTGCAACTGGCCCAGAACAGAGCGGCACATTTTGCTCTTCATTGTAATTAGAGGGCTGATATAAATACTTTGCAAGCCAGTCTTTAATGGCTAAGAGATGAGGAGAGACTGACTGCATCACTTCTCCTTTTTATAAGAAACAATGTGTTGAAAATCCCAAATTGTTTTCATAGTCAACTTACACACAGCTCAGACACACACACACGTATCCCACCAGACATTCCAACAGGGATCTTTTCACAGTCCCCAAATCCAGAACAAAATGCAAGAAAGCATACAGTATTATCCAGAGCCCTTATTGCATGGAATGTCCTTCCATGTCATATTGCTCAAATAAAACAGCAAACCTGTTTTAAAAAATCAGATAAAGCAACACCTCACGGCACAACACCTCTCCCCTATTTGACCTACATAGTTTGTGTGTATGCATTGATATGTAGGCTATGTGTGCCTTTTTTTAAATGTATGTAGTTCTGTCCTTGAGCTGTTCTTGTCTATTGATGTTCTGTATTATGTTTCATGTTTTGTGTCTTCATTGCTCCAGACCACCGCAAGGGGGAGTTAGAGCACTCAATATGCATTTGGGTCCCAAGGTTTTTATATGACCAATCATATCGAGTGGTTCCAATGACGAATTTGACATTATGCCACCTGTCCCTGGTGACTTTCTTCAGCAAAGATGTCTGACGAAACATTACGGGGGAAGCAAACGTAAGTAGATATAACGTCATAACAAGTCAAGCTAAAAATGTACAATTGAGAGGAATATGTTAGTAGATGTAGACACAAACGATTGTACGTATTTTTTTGTCATAAAGTTAATTTACGAAAATCACTATCAAGTTAGCTGACTAGCTAACATTAGCCAGCTAGCTAGCTGGTGCAATGACATAGTATGACATTGTAATTTGTGTTGTTTTAGGGAATCCTGACAAAACCAGCAAACCAGGCTGTCGTTTTGGGAAACAGTGGATGTAAAGAATCTAGCTAACTAAAGCATTTACTGCAAATTGAATGTACAGTTGTGTAAGTTTGCCTTGCCGTGCAATGCAGCTGAAGAAACATAGCTCGCTAACTATTTACTTGCTTATTGTGTAGTGGAGGATAAAAATCACTGTATGCCTATGGATGTGTAGCTAGCTACAGTATGGACCCTATGGACCCTAAAACGTTTGGTATGAATATTAGTTCAGAACCTATCTATGAACCTCAGCTATCGTAGTTGTTGTATCAACTTCAAGTCTGAATGGCATTAATGAAGCCTATGGATTGAGTAGAATATAATAACTTTATTGTGCCAAGGCTGCAAGTCCTATATACATGTACTGTAGTGAATACCACACATGAGATCCCCACATTGTAGCCTGTACATTGAATATATTCACTGATCATGTACTCTTCCTTGGCAAATAAAGGTGTGGTTCAGGTATGAATCTCTGTGAGACATTCTTTTTCAGTCATATCCAATACCAGGTGTATCAAACTCCATTCTTTGAATGATGCTGTGTCTGCATGATGTATTACAATTATATACTTCAACAGTGTTTACCACTACTACTCCTGGGACATCAATGATTACACATTGTAACTATGCAATAGACTAGAAACATTATTTAAGTAAAGGCTGATTTGTAATTCATATATACAGAAATAAATAAACTATGCATATCTAACGCCCTTCATCTGCATTAATCTGAGGACACAGGTTAGCATTTTAATGAGATACTTAATTTCAACCAGTGGAGAATGTGAAACGCTTTATTGAAAGAAGTTTATTATCCAGGTGTTATAAATACATAATACATGCAATATAATTATGATAATTGTAATATTATATTATAAATACAAGTTCAATCTGTACTTCAAAGCACATATGGTGTGCAATATAAAACGAGGAAGAAAGACGAGGTGGTGAGAGAGGTGTAGAAGACAGAAAAGGAAAGAGGTAAGAACAGAGGCAGACAGCATATGATTAATGAATTACAGTGCTACCCTAATATTCTGTCAGTTCATCACAATTACAGTGTCTCTAGGGGTGTCTCCTATCCAGCCTTGGGCCCCCAGTTGGACAAAAGGTTATCTTAAGAGTGGGTGAGGTGGCAATGATGGGACTGACTTCCTCTCTCACATCAAAACATACCTGCAGACGAGAGACAGATGGATAGAGAGAGAGCATGACTAAGCCCTGCTTTTTTTATTCTAACATGGTCAGTCATCATAATCATCAGGAGGTGAAATGCAAAACTGACCTTGGATCATTAACTCTGGGACTACTACATCTCTATCTGTATTTCAATGTCTCTTTAATAATACTTCCTGTTGACCCGACCAAGTGACCTCTCACCTATGATCATGCTGTGCCTTCTGTGTCAGCCAGTTCAGATGCGGGAGGGATTCACCAACACAGCTGATACAACCTAGAGAATTTAGGGAGAAGGGGGAGAGGGATGAAGTGAAGGAGGGAGTCTGTTATTGTGGGTGTGTGGTCTCACCTGGTGTCCCCACTAAGTGGCTACAGAATACTTTATGCTGAAAAACAGAAACATGAGGACAAACAATAGAATATAATGTCATTATTAGACATAAATACCACTTGTAGCTTGATGATGACTTGATCATTTGAAGGGTGATTATTCCAACTCTCTGTGAAATGTTGCAGATCTGCCCACAGACAAGGTAGGAACACATATCCCACACAGAGGAGTTGGATAGAATTCGACAGGACAAGGTATTCTTCTTCCTCCAAACTGTGCATGTGAGACAGGTTCCATGTACAACAAGACAGGCAAGAGAGGAAGAGAGAAAAATAACAGAACAGTTTAAAAACTTATTATGGCTGTATTGAGTAGCTTGGATGAAAGGTGCCCAGAGTAAACGGCCTGCTCCTCGGTCTCAGTTGCTAATATATGCATATTATTATTAGTATTGGATATAAAACACTCAGAAGTTTCTAGAACGGTTTGAATGATGTATGTGAGTATAACACAACTCAAATGGCAGGCAAAAACCTGAGAAGAAATCCAAACAGGAAGTGAGGAATCTGAGGTTGGTATATTTTCAACCCAGGCCCTATTGAATTCACATTGGGATATGAATGAAGTTGCACTTCCTAGGGATTCCACTAGATGTCAACCGTCTTTAGAAACTTGAATGAGGCTTCTACTGTGTTGTGGGACTGAAAAAGAGCTGAATGAGTCAAGTTACTGGCAGAGAGCCATTTCCTGTTCACGTGCATTCCACGTGATATCGACTTGCGTTCCATTGCTCCTCTAGACACAAAGAAATTCTCCGGTTGTAACTTTATTGAAGATTTATGATGAAAACATCCTAATGATTGATTCTATACTTAGTTTGAAATGTTTCTTCGACCTGTAATATAACTTTTTGAAGTTTTCGTCCGAAGTAATGCTTGACCTGCACGAGCGTTTGGATTTGTATACCTAACGCGCAAACAAATGAAGCTACTTGGACTTCAATAACAGACATTATCGAACAAATCAAGCATTTATTGTGGAACTAGGATTCCTGGGAGTGCATTCTGATGAAGATCATCAAACGTAAGCGAATATTTATCATGTAATTTCTGGTTTCTGTTGACTCCAACATGGTGGCTAATTTGATTATTTTTCTGAGCGCCGTCTCAGATTATTGCATGGTTTGCTTTTTCAGAAAGTTTTTGGGAAATCTGACACAGCGGTCGCATTAAAGAGAGGTATATCTATAATTCAATTGTATTATCATCTACACTTATGAGTATTTCTGTTGAATCTATGTGGCTCTCTGCAAAATCACTGGGTGTTTTTGGAACTAGTGAACAACGCGCCAATGTAAACACAGATTTTTTTTATATAAACATGAACTTTATCAAACAAAACATACATGTATTGTGTAACATGAAGTCATCTGATGAAGATCATCAAAGGTTAGTGATTAATTTTTTCTCTATTTGTGCTTTTTGTGACTCCTATCTTTGGCTGGAAAAATGGCTGTGTTTATTCTGTGGCTTGGTGGTGACCTAACATAATCGTTTGTGGTGCTTTCTCTGTAAAGATATTTGAAATCGGACACTGTGGTGGGATTAACAACATTGTTGAGCAATGCAACGAATCTGTATCATTCTGGCAATGATACCTGCACCATCTACACGCTACAAAGACTCCCTAACTCTTGGCCATTGTACACGATGGCCCATTGCTCTGAGACTTCCTTTGACCATTCTAAAGCCCACATGGGGCATCCTTGCCTTAATGGAGCTGACTTTCCGGTCTAACTCTTCATCTGACATATCAGAATAGCATTCCCTGATAGACCTATTGTGTTCTTTCATCCTTCTGTAAATAAAAAAAGCTAACCGTTACACTGTCATGAAATATGATTATATATCGACTATGAAACAAATAGGACATTGCCTGCTTATGAGTTGCCATGAAAGAGTTAGATTAATTCAACTGAAAATGGCGAGTACAGGCATTCGTGGCTAAATGCTTTTGGTTAGCTTGAGAATAATACTTGCATGATTTATCATTCTAGGGTATGTATGTAATATAGTACAATGTTATGAACTGAATCGTAGGAGCTAACTACTAGCTATGTAAAAGTTGGACGGAAGAACGCCCAGTGCTGCTTACCTGGGATGCCATCATCAGACCTTCTTCGTAGGTGTCCGCTATGACTTCCTTTGTGTTGGAAAGAAAGGCTGAACAGTATTGGTTGTAGCCAAACTGACACTCAAAAAATGGCAAAAATGGAGGGTGGTTGATAGCGAAATGAAATGAAGTTTTGTTTTCAAATACTTTTTTTGTTCACTAAATATTTTTTGGGAACAAAATGCATAAAGTTTTGCGCTTTATTACCAAATATTTAATTGCAAAAATGTTTTTTTTGTACTTTGAAGCCTCGTTTTTGCTTTCAGAAAAATTATATTTGATTGAAAATAATAAAGTTTTGCTCTCGACAAAAATACATCCGTTTGTTGCAAGTTGGATGGGGGGCTAATAGCTAAACAATAGACTAGTCAACCTTTACTAAAGAATAGTCTAATAGCCGAGCTAGGTGTGAAAACCCCCCCTCCTATCGCAGACCAGATTTACCCTAACAACCAAGGGGGAGTTAGAGCACTGATTATGCATTTGGGTCCCAATGCACTACTTTGTCTCTAACTGACAATGACTGGGCAATATAAACCAAATAATAAACTGATAATTGTGCACGACTTCAAATGAAACAAGCAGGTTTCGATCCCTCAACGTTCTTGCCTGAAGTCCAGCGCGCTATCGACTGCACCAAAAGCATGCTCAAGCTGCAGAGTCGATAGAGCGCGTCCTCGCGGTAGCTTGCTACTCAATGTAATGACTTTTCAAATAAGTTACCTTACACGTTATGTTGGCTGACAATTTGTTAGCTACACTGTCCTTACAAACCACATAGCATATCATTACAGCAGTATGTACCGGTATGTTAGTTATTTACCTAACGTTAGTAGTTATACATCAAACTTGACAGTATATTAACTATAGGCAATCTAACTACCCAACGTTTATTGACTTGATTATTCCTGTCATTCTTAGCTTAGCTAAATGGTATTGTCGTTGTGCATTCTCAATGGACATTCCGGTGCTTTCGTAAATTTGCTCTGGCTATCTACACCGATTTCAGAGCACTCTCATCTGAGTACCAGAGCGCAGAATAATTCATTTACGAGCGCTCAACACCCATTGAACATGGCCGGTATCAGTAAACATCGGCAAAAAAACATAAATAAATTGTTTCCAGCAGCACAGTTACAGTCACCAACGCTCTGGTTAACACAAACTGCCTAACCAGCTCTGCTAGGGTGAGTAAAATGGTCAGAGTGGTCTCATTTGTGTCTGGAAGTAGCTAGCAAGCTAGGCAACGTTATCTTGGGTGCTTGACTGCCATTGTAGGGCCAGAACGCTCAAATCAACCCTACAACATGGGAGCGAAACGGTCTGAATTTACAAACTGACAAATTGACAATCTCTCAACGTTCTGAAATTATGAGTCACATTGTACAGTGCCATATTTTCTGTTCCATACTAAGAGGAACCCAGAGGGTTTTTTGTTTTTCATGGAATAGGAACACCATAATATTAATCAAATGAATTAAGCAAGTACCAGTCAAAAGTCTGTACACACCTACTCATTCCAGGATTTTTCTTTATTTTTACTATTTTCTACATTGTAGAATAGTAGTGAAGACATCACAACTATGAAATAACACATATGGAATCAGTTAAGAACTAATTCTTATTAACAAGGACAGCCTACTCATTCCTCCCTGTCGGGGAATTGAACCCTGTCTCCCGCGTGACCTCCCCATCTCTGGTAATACCAATATGGAAGACTATCAAATGCTTCTCAAAGATGCCCTCTGGTGGTCAAACTAGCACTAACTTGCAGTAACAGAGAAAATGGCTGACAATTAAATGACGTGCCACAGAATGCTGCGGCAGCACGCATGGTGTGCCGCAGTCTGACACAACATTTAAAGGAGGAACAACTGTAGCTGCTGCTTTTGCAACAGAAGAAAGAAAATACCCCCCAAAAAACATTCAGTGAAAGTTAAAGAAGTTATTCAAACACCTCAAAATAACCTATAGTTTACATTCTCAGAGCGTTAAGAAAACCTCCCAGTAAAACTTTCAAGGAACCAAAGTAAAACGTTCTCAGAACCTCCCTACAACTTAAAATAAACATTTCCAGAACAGACACATTTTTAATTTCTGTTCTCAGAACGTATGGCTTTGTTCCCAGAACCAATGGAAAACCAAAGATGTACTTTCCCACAACTTCCAAGGTACCAAATGTGCTAGCTGGGGACAGCTTAGCGTCACCTGTGAACCACCCTTGTCCATCTGATGGCCTGTGTGTGTGTGTGTGTGTGTGTGTGTGTGTGTGTGTATTAGGGTGGGGGATTGGATAAAATCAGAAGACACATTTCTATCTCTCATGGACTAATAAAGTATAGTATTTTAACTCATGGTGGAGAACTGGTTCATGTTTATTCCATTCAAAGTGTTTTTCCATCCACACACCATACATTAAAGCAATAGTCTTTCTTCCTCATTTATTTATTCCTGCTCAGTAAAATTGGTATTCATGGTTCTCTTTTTCCTTCCAGGAGAATACGATGCATAAAAACAAGAAAGGGAAATGGTCTTTAAAGATCAACTCGGCCCCTCTTACGTTGGAACCACACATCCCCTCATGGCCATTCATAACACCTGAATAGTATAAGAAGACCACTGAAACATTCTGTCAAAACAAGGTAGGTTATCCAGAGTGTAGGTTTCACCTCAAAACCAGCAAAATGAACAACAACAAAGGTAGTCTACCCTCTTAAATGCTACAGAAATGACAACAAACCCAAAGTGACCTCCGAATCACACAAATGTGATTGCACATCCTCCTGAAGTACTTTGAATGACTCTCTGCTAAATTATCCCAAAAATATGACTCACCTGTGCTTTAAAGTGTTGTTGTCTGTTAACCGTAGCCACAACATCAAAACACAGACACCGCTGGAGAGTTTATAGATGTGTCACCTTGTAGTCCTTGAGAAGGAGAAAGCGTTTGTTAAAAAAGAGAACATCCTGTATGCTAACCATGACCTGTGTTTGTGTACCTTTTGTCTGCCATGTGCTCCCCAGCTCTGCATGGCTGTGTGTTGCTACTACTCTGGCCCTTCCAAGGCACTATGGGGTCTATGGCAGAGTGTCAGGATCCTGGTAGCACTCACTGCACCATCTCCCTGGAGAAACTCCTGGACCGGGCCATCCAACATGCTGAGCTCATCTACCTGGTCTCAGAGAACTCTCTCACCTTGTTTGTGAGTACACCCTACCATAAATGTATGTTAAACATGGGTTGGAAATACAATAACTGTTTTTATTGTAGCACAAATTTAATTGTAACACGTAAAACATGTATTCTACCTTAGCTTTCAAAAACACTTGAAAAGCTAGTTTGGAGTGCATGTCTTTGTTTCTAAATACATTTCAAATGTGTTGTCAACAGATGATCAAGTAATTTCACATCTGTCATGGTCTGTCTTCTTTCATTCAAACCTTCTCTTGATTTTGATCAATTGTATCACTCCTTTGTATATGGATCGATCATGCAGAGACAGAGCTCATGCCAAATGTCTTCATAACTTTATTCAAACTGGAATGTTCATAACTGTAGTATTTTCTGAGAAGTGCTAGATGTATAAACCTATTACTATTACTAATGCCTGAATCCAACTGCACGTCTTTCAAGATCCCAGTGAGAACTTAAACTGTTTTATCCGGTGTAGAATGATATGAAGTGTGTGCACTTATAAAAAAAGACTAACATATGTTGTTGCTGTTAAAATATCCTTTAAAATGTCCTGTTTGGAAAGCTCAGTATGGTTTGTGGGGTAGGGAAGTGAGGTTTGTGAACTCCCTAGATGAAAACCGATCAGAACTCAAATGTGTTTCTTGTCAACAGATGGCTTATGCTGGAAGGATCTTGCTAAGCGCCAGTCTCTGTTAGTGTTTTCTTCTTACTTTGTTCTATTTCTCCCTCTCTGGCTCCGTGTAGGAGGAGATGTTTATTCCCTTCCAAGTTCGAATTCCGTTGACTCAAACAGGGAACACATGCACCACCAGCACCTTATCCATCTCCACTTCCAGAAGTGAGGTCCAAGAAAACTCTGTAAGCAGGCATGGAACTGACAGAGAGGCAAAGGCTCTGTTTATATTGCTAGATGTTGGTTTTACTTCAAAATAAAATTGTTCAATGCCTATTGCTCATAATATCCTCTGCATATGATGGGTTTTTGTGTTGACTGAAAGAGCTTGATGCCATTGTTTCTCTATTTGGTCCTCTCTTGTTTCAGGACAAGTGGCTTTTGCACTCCATTCTGTTCCTAATCAAGTTCTGGATTGATCCCCTGGTCAAGCTGCAGACTTCGTTGGATCGCTATGACAATGCCCCCATGGCACTGATTAACAAAACCAAGTGGATATCAGAGAAGCTGATGAACCTGGCACAAGGAGTGACCATCCTCATCCAAAAGGTGAGTCATAGGTCATATCACTGTTGCAAACAGATGTGCATACAATACACTGCATTCATGAGATATCCTAACATATAGTGTCTCAACCACTTTTGGAAGTATTTTTGACAAAATACAGCAGTATAGTACAGTATTTTCTCTCTCTCCAAATCTAGCTGTTTTGGTTTGTTTTAAAGCTAATGAACGTTCCTTATCTTTTCTTGCAGATGCTGGGTGAGGGTGCTGTGATGCTGGAGCAGAACAACAAGAGCCTGGCAGACTACCCTGTGCATTTTGACATGTTAGAATCGGTGCTCAGGGACTATAGCTTACTGGCCTGCTTCAAAAAAGACACTCACAAGATGGAGACCTTCCTCAAGCTGCTCAAGTGCCGGCAGAAAGGTGGCCTGGGCTGCTCTCTTTTATAGCTGAGTCCCTCCAGTATGGAGTAGCGTGCTCCTAGATGCTGACCTCGGGTCAGTTTTGAATTTCCCCACTAATGGCTAAGGTTAGGATTGGGGGAGGAGATCCTAGATCTGTACCTAGGGGGAACTTCTCTCGGAGCCTCCAGTAGATACAATCTGTCCTTTCAACCGACTATCTGAAATGAACACAGGCATTATTCCTCTATTCCTCCAACAACTTCAGCTGCTTTCTGCAGTACCTATCAACATGCTAAAGTTAAATATGCCATGTATGTTCTTGCTGCCCTATCAAGCTTGCTTGAATACCTGTAATGGTAGCTATATATTTAGGTAGGCGTAAAATGAAATGTTATGTGAATACATGTCTATTTCAAAGTTTTGCTTTTAGCAATTCTAACATGTGCTTATACAATCTATGCTAACATAGCATTTAGTATTTTATGCACAATATGTTGACATAGCATTCAGCATAGGAGCTGCAGAAGATATGTCTACAATATGTTTCCATGTTTAAGTTAAAAAAAGCACCAGGAATGGGAGCTCGTGTTGCCTTTTTAAGAAGGCAAGAGAGAAGAGATTAGAACAGCAAATATAAGAACAGCAGACTGAGATCTTTGTTCAGAGGGGGAGGTATGACTCATCGGAATCCTCATGTTAGAATAGAATAATATAGACAGGGGCACAACTTTGGATTTAGAAGTGGGGGACATAAATTATCAGGGGGTCTTCCCTCAGGTTTTTTTTTGGGGGGGGCATCAAAAGCTTATTTCCTGCATTTCTACTAGGGCTGTCCCCAACAATAACAAAAATATTAGTCCACCAAGAGTTGTCTTTTCTTTGGACCAATCGATGGGTCTAAATTTTTAAAAGTGTATTTTTCCGTATATAGACACACCCTATGTGTTTTAATAAAATCAACTATATGTCCTTAACTTGTCTGATGCTGTTTGATTAAATTAAGACACACAAATGACTCAAGAGGGAGCCAGAGATCAAGATAGCCTAGCCAGAATAATAAAACAAAAGTTTCCTACCCTCCTCCCACTGCTGCTGGCCTTCACAGATTCTGCCCTTACACTTCTGGAGTAGCCAGTAATAGGCTATACGAGAAGTCACAAACTTTCCCATTTGTGACTGACCAGCTAGATTCGGTCTTATGTAGCAAAATTTGAAATTATGTTTCTTACATTGGATAAAAGTAGAGACTCAGAGCTAGTAAATGGCATATCATACACTATAGTTGAGGAACAATGGGAAAGTAATTCTGCTTTGAAAGTTGATAAACTTGAAAAATCACTTTTGAGAAAATGGCCCTTGAATGTTTTGGTACATATACTGGAGAGCTCTTTGTCAACACCCATTCAGCATCATTCACACCCTCTTAAGCTTTAGCCCCACCCACCTCCTTAAGAATGTGGCCTCCCGGGTGTCGCAGTGGTTAAGGGCGCAGTGGTTAAGGGCGCTGTACTGCCGCGCCAGCTGTGCCATCAGAGACCCTGCGTTCGCGCCCAGGCTCTGTCGTAACCGGCTGCGACCGGGAGGTCCGTTGGGCGACGCACAATTGGCCTAGCGCCGTCCGGGTTAGGAAAGGCTTGGTTGGTAGGGATGTCCTTGTCTCATGGCACACCAGCGACTCCTGTGGCGGGCCGGGTGCAGTGTGCGCAAACCAAGGTTACCAGGTGCATGGTGTTTCCTCCGACACATTGGTGCGGCTGGCTTCCAGGTTGGATGCGCGCTGTGTTAAGAAGCAGTGCGGCTAGGTTGGGTTGTGTATCGGAGGACTTTCAACCTTCGTCTCTCCTGAGCCTGTACGGGAGTTGTAGCGATGAGACAAGATAGTGTCCAATTGTTGTAGTAGCTACTATGAAATTGGGGATAAAAAGGGGTAAAATATATTTTTTTTTAAAGAATCACATGTGAGGCCATGTACTAAACAACCAAAGATTTCAAGACAAAAGGCTGGTTTATACTACGGGTGTGTTCGTAAATTTTATTTGGAGTGCCAGAGTGCTTTCTGGGCATTTGTAAGCTTGTCAGATTATTCGTTTGAGTGTTTCACTCTCGGAGTGTTCAGAGCGCACACTGGACGCTCTGGCCGAGGAGTAGGGTTGATTCGAACATTCTGACCTAATAAGAGCAGTCAAGCACCCACGCTAACTGGTTAACATTGGCTAGATTGCTAGCTACTTCCAAACACAAATGAGAGAATAGCTCACTCTGACCATTTTACTTGCCCTAGCAGAGCTGGTTAGGCTGTTTTTATGTTATCCAGAGTGACTGCAACTGTGCTATTTGCAACAATTTGATTACGCTTTTTTGCCAACATTTAATAACACGGCCATATTCAACAGGTGTTGAGCATTCGTAAATGTGTCAGTTATTCTGCGCTCTTAAATCGGAGTAGATAGCCAGAGTGAATTAACCAGCTACGTTTATTGACAGTTATCGCAGTGACATTCTATTGAAATGGTTACTTGCATAGTGGAGTCTAGCTAGATAGCTAAACAATGAACCATAATCCCAACTCATAATGTTACTGCCCTGCATGAATCTGCAGGTAGCTAACCAACCAGATCAATGTTAGCTAGCTAACATTAGGCTATAGCTAGCAATGGAAATGGCTCTGAGCTGCAAATAATATTACTACACAGATCATACATGTGACGTTAGCTAGCGAGTCAACCAGCTCATGTTATAGACAGAACCTTGCTACATGGCAGACCAATCCGAAGTCATCTCTCGGCATGTCCAGCCCACTCATTATCTCAGCCAATCATGACTAGTGGGAAGGCTGCTGACTTTTTCTGTGGCTAAACCAACTGGAGTCTTTGACAATTTTTAGAGCCTTCCTCTGACACCGCCTGATATAGAGGTCCTGGATGGCAGGAGGCTTCACCCTGGTAATGTAATGGGCCGAACACACTACCCTCTGTAGTGCCTTATGATCGGAGGCCGAGCATTTGAAATATCTGGCAGTGATGCAACCGGTCAGGATGCTCTCAATGGTGCAGCAGTAGAACTTTTTGAGGATCTAGGGACCCATGTCAAATATTTGTCATTGCACCACATGGTCAGGTTTCTGACCTCCTCCCTATAGGCTGTCTCAACATTGTCAGTGATCAGGCCTACCACTGTTGTATCATCAGCAAACTTAATGATGGTGTTGGAGTCGTGCCTGGCCTATCAGGAAGTCCAGGATCTAGTTGCAGAGGGAGGAGTTTAGTCCCAGGGTTCTTAGCTTAGTGATGAGCTTTGAGGGCACTATGGTGTTGAACGCTGAGCTGTAGTCAATGAATAGCATTCTTACATAGGTGTTCCTTTAGTCCAGGTGTGAAAGGGCAGTGTGGAATGCAATAGAGATTGCATCATCTGTGGATTCCCCATTAAGCAATGAGTCGGAGTCAGAGGCCGAGCCTTCTCTGGTCTCTACTCCTCCCGTTACGGGGTCTGAGACGCGAAGCTTCCCACCATTAGCTCTGACAAAATGAAAACTCTAGTCATTGGCGACTCCATTACCCGCAGTATTAGACTTAAAACGAATCATCCAGCGATCATACACTGTTTACCAGGGGGCGGGGCTACCGACGTTAAAGCTAATCTGAAGATGGTGCTGGCTAAAGCTAAAACTGGCGAGTGTAGAGAGTATAGAGATATTGTTATCCACGTCGGCACCAACGATGTTAGGATGAAACAGTCAGAGATCACCAAGCGCAACATAGCTTCAGCGTGTAAATCAGCTAGAAAGATGTGTCGGCATCGAGTAATTGTCTCTGGCCCCCTCCCAGTTAGGGGGAGTGATGAGCTCTACAGTGATGAGCTTTCCAGCGATAGAGTCTCACAACTCAATCGCTGGTTGAAAACGGTTTTCTGCCCCTCCCAAAAGAATTTGTAGATAATTGGCCCTCTTTCTGGGACTCACCCACAAACAGGACCAAGCCTGACCTGCTGAGGAGTGACGGACTCCATCCTAGCTGGAGGGGTGCTCTCATCTTATCTACCAACATAGACAGGGCTCTAACTCCTCTAGCTCCACAATGAAATAGGGTGCTGTTAGCCAGCCTGCCAGCATAGTGGAGTCTGCCACTACCACAGTCAGTGTAGTCAGCTCAGCTATCCCCATTGAGACCATGTATGTGCCTCGACCTGGGTTGGGCAAAACTAAACATGGCGGTGTTCGCCTTAGCAATCTCACTAGGATAAAGACCTCCTCCATTCCTGTCATTATTGAAAGAGATCATGATACCTCACATCTCAAAATAGGGCTTCTTAATGTTAGATCCCTTACTTCAAAGGCAATTATAGTCAATTAACTAATCACTGATCATAATCTTGATGTGATTGGCCTGACTGAAACATGGCTTAAGCCTGATGAATTTACTGTGTTAAATGAGGCCTCACCTCCTGGCTACATTAGTGCCTATATCCCCCAATGTATCCCGCAAAGGCAGGGGTGTTGCTAACATTTACAATAGCAAATTTCAAGTTACAAAAAATAAATGACGTTTTCATCTTTTGAGCTTCTAGTCATGAAATCTATGCAGCCTACTCAATCACTTTTCATAGCTACTGTTTACAGGCCTCCTGGGCCATATACAGCGTTCCTCATTGAGTTCCCTGAATTCCTATCGGACCTTGTAGTCATAGCAGATAATATTATAATCTTTGGTGACTTTAATATTCACATGGAAAAGTCCACAGACCCACTCCAAAAGGCTTTCGGAGCCATCATCGACTCAGTGGGTTTTGTCCAACATGTCTCTGGACCTACTCACTGTCACAGTCATACTCTGGACCTAGTTTTGTCCCATGGAATAAATGATGTGGATCTTAATGTTTTTCCTCATACTCCTGGACTATCGGACCACCATTTTATTACGTTTGCAATCGCAACAAATAATCTGCTCAGACCCCAACCAAGGAGCATCAAAAGTTGTGCTATAAATTCTCAGACAACACAAAGATTCCTTGATGTCCTTCCAGACTCCCTCTGTCTACCCAAGGACGCCAGAGGACAAAAATCAGTTAACCACCTAACTGAGGAACTCAATTTAACCTTGCGCAATACCCTAGATGCAGTTACACCCCGAAAAACTAAAAACATTTCTCATACGAAACTAGCTCCCTATTATACAGAAAATACCAGAGCTCTGAAGCAAGCTTCCAGAAAATTGGAACGGAAATGGAAGTCTTCCGATTAGCTTGGACAGTACTGTGCAGTATCGAAGAGCACTTACTGCTGCTCGATCATCCTATTTTTCCAACTTAATTGAGGAAAATAAGAACAATCTGAAATTCCTTTTTGATACTGTCGCAAAGCTAACTAAAAAGCAGCATTCCCCAAGAGAGGATGGCTTTCACTTCAGCAGTAATAAATTCATGAACTTCTTTGAGGAAAAGATCATGATTATTAGAAAGCAAATTACGGACTCCTCTTTAAATCTGCATATTCCTTCAAAGCTCAGTTGTCTGCACAACTCTGCCAGGACCTAGGATCAAGAGAGACACTCAAGTGTTTTAGTACTATATATCTTGACAGAATGATGAAAATAATCATGGCCTCTAAACCTTCAAGCTAAATACTGGACCCTATTCCAACTAAACTACTGAAAGAGCTGCTTCCTGTGCTTGGCCCTCCTATGTTGAACATAATAAACGGCTCTCTATCCACCGGATGTGTACCAAACTCACTAAAAGTGGCAGTAATAAAGCCTCTCTTGAAAGAGCCAAACCTTGACCCAGAAAATATAAAAAACTATCTGCCTATATCGAATCTTCCACAAAACCCACTGAGTCGATGATGGCTCCGAAAGCCTTTTGGAGTGGGTCTGTGGACTTTTCCATGTGAATATTAAAGTCACCAAAGATTATAATATCGTCCAAGATGGCGTAGCAGTAAGTCGTCCTGTCGCGTCGTGTCCCTTGTATATATCGTTTCTTTTTCTTTTTTTACATATTTTTCTTCGCATATCTCTTTAAAAACATTTTGCTAAACCTAAGCTTCCAAATACTCTCCTGCAACCCGCCTCACCCAATGTAGCTATTTTTCCTAAAGTATTTATATTTACTTCGGAACCGGAACCCCTCAACTGAAGCTAGCCAGCTAACCACCAGCTATGCTAGCGGTCTTCAGCTAACCGGTCATCAGCTAAGCTAACCTTTAGCTCGGAAAGCTCTCGCCAGTTCGAACGTGACTCTAACCAGAGCATAACGGACCTATTTATTTTTCATCCCCGGATTCATCCCCGGATTCCCACCGCAAACGGAACATTTTCCAGCTGGATCTTCACAACTAGCTATCTAGATAAACCGCAACCAAGGATGATTACTCCTGGCTAGCGTTTCCACCCACTTAGCGTGAAGCTAGCCCGGCCAGCGCACCTGTGCTACCACCGTAGCATACTCCTGGGCTACAATACCCGGGCCCACGACCGGTCTATCGATGTCACCGCATGAAGAGGAATAAACAGACTCACCCCATCGCGACGTCCCCCAAAGGCTAACTCTCTAGCCCTCGCTATCTCCCTGCTTGCTAAATTCGGCCTGCTAACTGCTAGCTTGTCTAGCCCCGGTCCGCTAACTGCTACCTTGTTTAGCCCGGGCCTACAAACTGTTAGCTTGTTAGCACAGGCCTGCTAACCGTCTGAATCGCCGCGTCCCAAACACTCACCGGACCCATATTTACTTTCTATCTCTTCTTGATTTTTAATCTGTTTATACCTTTCCGGAAACCTGCCTCACCCAATGTGATACGGAATCGCTATTATTTCTAATTTTTAGAACACACTCAAGAACCTCCAGAAGCTAACCAGCTAACTAGCTACAAGCTATTTAGTCATTGTTAACTTTTTTTCAACCTGGATAACACTCGCCAGTCCAGCTTCCCTGCCCCATCCACCGCTGCCCCCTGGACACTGATCTCTTGGCTACATAGCTGATGCACTCTGGACTGTCCATTAATCACGGTACTCCATTCTGCTTGTTTATGTTTTATCTGTCGGCCCCTTTGCCTAGTCAACGCCATTTTACCTGCTGTTGTTGTGCTAGCTGATTAGCTGTTGTCTCACCTACTGTTTTAGCTAGCTTTCGCAATTCAACACCTGTGATTACTGTATGCCTCGCTGTATGTCTCTCTCAAATGTCAATATGCCTTGTATACTGTTGCTCAGGTTAGTTATCATTGTTCTAGTTCACAATGGAGCCCCTAGTTCTACTCTTCATACCCCTGATAAGTCCTTTGTCCCACCTCCCACACATGCGGTGACCTAACCCATTACAACCAGCATGTCCAGAGATACAACCTCTCTCATCATCACCCAGTGCCTGGGCTTACCTCCACTGTACCCGCACCCCACCATACCCCTGTCTGCGCATTATACCCTGAATATATTCTACCATGCCCAGAAACCTGCTCCTCTTATTCTCTGTCCCCAACGCTCTAGGCGACCAGTTTTGATAGCCTTTAGCCGCACCCTCATACTACTCCTTCTCTGTTCCGCGGGTGATGTGGAGGTAAACCCAGGCCCTGCATGTCCCCAGGCACCCTCATTTGTTGACTTCTGTGATCGAAAAAGCCTTGGTTTCATGCATGTCAACATCAGAAGCCTCCTCCCTAAGTTTGTTTTACTCACTGCTCTAGCACACTCTGCTAACCCTGACGTCCTTGCTGTGTCTGAATCCTGGCTCAGGAAGGCCACCAAAAATTCAGAGTTTTCCATACCCAACTATAACATCTTCCGTCAAGATAGAACTGCCAAAGGGGGAGGAGTTGCAGTCTACTGCAGAGATAGCCTGCAAAGTAATGTCATACTTTCCAGGTCCATACCCAAACAGTTCGAACTACTCATTTTGAAAATTACTCTCTCCAGAAATAAGTCTCTCACTGTTGCCGCCTGCTACCGACCCCCCTCAGCTCCCAGCTGTGCCCTGGACACCATTTGTGAATTGATCGCCCCCATCTAGCTTCAGAGTTTGTTCTGTTAGGTGACCTAAACTGGGATATGCTTAACACCCCGCCAGTCCTACAATCTAAGCTAGATGCCCTCAATCTCACACAAATCATCAAGGAACCCACCAGGTACAACCCTAACTCTGTAAACAAGGGCACCCTCATAGACGTCATCCTGACCAACTGGCCCTCCAAATACACCTCCGCTGTCTTCAACCAGGATCTCAGCGATCATTGCCTGTATCCGCTACGGAGCCGGAGTCAAACGACCACCCCTCATCACTGTCAAACGCTCCCTAAAACACTTCTGTGAGCAGGCCTTTCTAATCGACCTGGCCCGGGTATCCTGGAAGGACATTGACCTCATCCCGTCAGTTGAGGATGCCTGGTCATTCTTTAAAAGTAACTTCCTCACCATTTTAGATAAGCATGCTCCGTTCAAAAAATGCAGAACTAAGAACAGATACAGTCCTTGGTTCACCCCAGACCTGACTGCCCTCGACCAGCACAAAAACATCCTGTGGCGGACTGCAATAGCATTGAATAGTCCCGTGATATGCAACTGTTCAGGGAAGTCCGGAACCAATACACGCAGTCAGTCAGGAAAGCTAAGGCCAGCTTCTTCAGGCAGAAGTTTGCATCCTGTAGCTCCAACTCCAAAAAGTTCTGGGACACTGTGAAGTCCATGGAAAACAAGAGCACCTCCTCCCAGCTGCCCACTGCACTGAGGCTAGGTAACACGGTCACCACCGATAAATCCATGATTATCGAAAACTTCAATAAGCATTTCTCAACGGCTGGCCATGCCTTCCGCCTGGCTACTCCAACCTCGGCCAACAGCTCCGCCCCCGGCAGCTCCTCGCCCAAGCCTCTCCAGGTTCTCCTTTACCCAAATCCAGATAGCAGATGTTCTGAAAGAGCTGCAAAACCTGGACCCGTACAAATCAGCTGGGCTTGACAATCTGGACCCCCTATTTCTGAAACTATCCGCCGCCATTGTCGCAACCCCTATTACCAGCCTGTTCAACCTCTCTTTCATATCGTCTGAGATCCCCAAGAATTGGAAAGCTGCCGCAGTCATCCCCCTCTTCAAAGGGGGAGACACCCTGGACCCAAACTGTTTCAGACCTATATCCATCCTGCCCTGCCTATCTAAGGTCTTCGAAAGCCAAGTCAACAAACAGGTCACTGACCATCTCGAATCCCACCGTACCTTCTCCGCTGTGCAATCTGGTTTCCGAGCCGGTCACGGGTGCACCTCAGCCACACTCAAGGTACTAAACGATATCATAACCGCCATTGATAAAAGACAGTACTGTGCAGCCGTCTTCATTGACCTTGCCAAGGCTTTCGACTCTGTCAATCACCATATTCTTATCGGCAGACTCAGTAGCCTCGGTTTTTCGGATGACTGCCTTGCCTGGTTCACCAATTACTTTGCAGACAGAGTTCAGTGTGTCAAATCGGAGGGCATGCTGTCGGTCCTCTGGAAGTCTCTATGGGGGTGCCACAGGGTTCAATTCTCGGACCGACTCTTTTCTCTGTATATATCAATGATGTTGCTCTTGCTGCGGGCGATTCCCTGATCCACCTCTACGCAGACGACACCATTCTATATACTTTCGGCCCGTCATTGGACACTGTGCTATCTAACCTCCAAACAAGCTTCAATGCCATACAACACTCCTTCCGTGGCCTCCAACTGCTCTTAAACGCTAGTAAAACCAAATGCATGCTTTTCAACCGATCGCTGCCTGCACCCGCATGCCCGACTAGCATCACCACCCTGGATGGTTCCGACCTTGAATATGTGGACATCTATAAGTACCTAGGTGTCTGGCTAGACTGCAAACTCTCCTTCCAGACTCATATCAAACATCTCCAATCGAAAATCAAATCAAGAGTCGGCTTTCTATTCCGCAACAAAGCCTCCTTCACTCACGCCGCCAAGCTTACCCTAGTAAAACTGACTATCCTACCGATCCTCGACTTCGGCGATGTCATCTACAAAATGGCTTCCAACACTCTACTCAGCAAACTGGATGCAGTCTATCACAGTGCCATCCGTTTTGTCACTAAAGCACCTTATACCACCCACCACTGCGACTTGTATGCTCTAGTCGGCTGGCCCTCGTTACATATTCGTCGCCAGACCCACTGGCTCCAGGTCATCTACAAGTCCATGCTAGGTCAAGCTCCGCCTTATCTCAGTTCACTGGTCACGATGGCAACACCCATCCGTAGCACGCGCTCCAGCAGGTGTATCTCACTGATCATCCCTAAAGCCAACACCTCATTTGGCCGCCTTTCGTTCCAGTACTCTGCTGCCTGTGACTGGAACGAATTGCAAAAATCACTGAAGTTGGAGACTTTTATCTCCCTCACCAACTTCAAACATCAGCTATCTGAGCAGCTAACCGATCGCTGCAGCTGTACATAGTCTATTGGTAAATAGCCCACCCATTTTCACCTACCTCATCCCCATACTGTTTTTATTTATTTACTTTTCTGCTCTTTTGCACACCAATATCTCTACCTGTACATGACCATCTGATCATTTATCACTCCAGTGTTAATCTGCAAAATTGTAATTATTCGCCTACCTCCTCATGCCTTTTGCACACATTGTATATAGACTCCCCCCTTTGTTTTCTACTGTGTTATTGACTTGTTAATTGTTTATTCCATGTGTAACTCTGTGTTGTCTGCTCACACTGCTATGCTTTATCTTGGCCAGGTCGCAGTTGCAAATGAGAACTTGTTCTCAACTAGCCTACCTGGTTAAATAAAGGTGAAATAAATAAATAAAAATAAATAAAAAATTCCTATCAAAAATTTTAGAACAGGCTGTTGCGCAACAACTCACCGCCTTCCTGAAGACAAACAATGTATACGGAATGCTTCAGTCTGGTTTTAGACCCCATCATAGCACTGAGTCTGCACTTGTGAAGGTGGTGAATTACCTTTTAATGGCATCAGCCCGAGGCTCTGCATCTCGTGCTCCTAGACCTTAGTGCTGCTTTTGATACCATCGATCGCCACATTCTTTTGGAAAGATTGGAAACCCAAATTTGTCTACACGGACAAGTTCTGGCCTGGTTTAGATCTTATCTGTTGGAAAGATATCAGTTTGTCTCTGTGAATGGTTTGTCCTCTGACAAATCAACTTTACAACTTTAAATTTCGGTGTTCCTCAAGGTTCCGTTTTAGGACCACTATTGTTTTCACTATATATTTTACCTCTTGGGGATGTAATTCGAAAACATAATGTTAACTTTCACTGCTATGCGAATGAAACATAGCTGTATATTTCAATGAAACATGGTGAAGCCCCAAAATTGCCCTCGCTAGAAGCATGTGTTTCAGACATAAGGAAGTGGGTGGCTGCAAACGTTCTACTTTTAAACTCGGACAAAACAGAGATGCTTGTTCTAGGTCCCAAGAAACAAAGAGATCTTCTGTTGAATCTGACAATCAATCTTAATGGTTGTACAGTCGTCTCAAATAAAACTGTGAAGGACCTCGGCGTCACTCTGGACCCTGATCTCTCTTTTGAAGAACATATCAAGACTGTTTCAAGGATAGCTTTTTCCATCTACGTAACATTGCAAAAATCAGAAACCTTCTGTCCAAAAATGATGCAGAAAGATTTATCCATGCTTTTGTCATTTCTAGGTTAGACTACTGCAATCATCTACTTTCCGGCTACCTGGATAAAGCACAAAATAAACTTCAGTTAGTGCTAAATACGGCTGCTAGAATCCTGACTAGAACCAAAAAATGTGATCATATTACTCCAGTGCTAGCCTCCCTACACTGACTTCCTGGCAAGGCAAGGGCTGATTTCAAGGTTTTACTGCTAACCTACAAAGCATTACGTGGGCTTGCTCCTACCTATCTCTCTGATTTGGTCCTGCCGTACATACCTACACGTACGCTACGGTCACAAGACACAGGCCTCCTAATTGTCCCTAGAATTTCTAAGCAAACAGCTGGAGGCAGGGCTTTCTCCTATAGAGCTCCATTTTTATGGAATGGTCTGCCTACCCATGTGAGAGACGCAAACTCGGTCTCAACCTTTAAGTCTTTACTGAAGACTCATCTCTTCAGTGGGTCATATGATTGAGTGTAGTCTGGCCCAGGAGTGTGAAGGTGAACGGAAATTTTCTGGAGCAACGAACCGCCCTTGCTGTCTCTGCCTGGCCGGTTCCCCTCTTTCCACTGGGATTCTCAGCCTCTAACCCTATTACAGGGCCTGAGTCACTGGCTTACTAGGGCTCTTTCGTACCGTCCCTAGGCGGGGTGCATCACTTGAGTGGGTTGAGTCACTGATGTGATCTTCCTGTCTGGGTTGGCGCCCCCCCTTGGGTTGTGCCGTGGCGGAGATCTTTGTGGGCTATACTCAGCCTTGTCTCAGGATGGTAAGTTGGTGGTTGAAGATATCCCTCTAGTGGTGTGGGGGCTGTGCTTTGGCAAAGTGGGTGGGGTTATATCCTTCCTGTTTGGCCTCCAGTATTTATGCTGCAGTAGTTTATGTGTCGGGGGGCTAGGGTCAGTTTGTTATAGCTGAAGTACTTCTCCTGTCCTATCCGGTGTCCTGTGTGAATTTAAGTATGCTCTCTCTAATTCTCTCTTTCTCTCTTTCTTTCTCTCTCTCGGAGGACCTGAGCCCTAGGACCATGCCTCAGGACTACCTGACATGATGACTCCTTGCTGTCCCCAGTCCACCTGGCCGTGCTGCTGCTCCAGTTTCAACTGTTCTGCCTGTGTTTATTATTATTTGACCATGCTGGTCATTTATGAACATTTGAACATCTTGGCCATGTTCTGTTATAATCTCCACCCGGCACAGCCAGAAGAGGACTGGCCACCCCACATAGCCTGGTTCCTCTCTAGGTTTCTTCCTAGGTTTTGGCCTTTCTAGGGAGTTTTTCCTAGCCACCGTGCTTCTACACCTGCATTGCTTGCTGTTTGGGGTTTTAGGCTGGGTTTCTGTACAGCACTTTGAGATATCAGCTGATGTATGAAGGGCTATATAAATACATTTGATTTGATTTGATCTGTTGGTGCGGTATGCAAATTAGTGGTTCTTGCGTTTCTGGGAAAATGGTGTTGATGTGAGCCATCACCAGCCTTTTAAACCATTACATGGCTACAGACATGAGTGCTACGTGTCGGGAGTCATTTAGGCAGGTTACCTTAGTGTTCTTGGGCACAGGGACTATGGTGGTGTGCTTGAAATATGTTGGTATTACAGACTCAGACAGGGAGAGGTTGAAAATGTCAATGAAGACACTTGCCAGTTGGTCAGAGCATGCTCGGAGTACACGACCTGTTTATCTGGCCCTGCGGCCTTGTGAATGTTGACCTGTTTAAAGGTCTTACTCACATCGCGGTTGCGGAGAGCGTGATCACACAGGCGTCCGGAACAGCTGATGCTCTCATGCATGTTTCAGTGTTACTTGCCTCGAAGCGAGCATAGCAGTTATTCAGTCTGGTAGGCTCGTGTCACTGGGCAGCTCTCGGCTAGCTTTCCTTTTGAAGTCCATAATAGTTTGCAAGCCCTGCCACATCCAACGAGCGTCAGAGCCGGTGTAGTAGGATTCTTAGTCTTCTTAGTCTTGTATTGACGCTTTGCAAACACAGAAGCCTGGGAGGGATGAGAGAGTCAAGCCTATGGGTTCGTAGCTTCAACCCCGCAGCACGCACGCACGCACGCACGCACGCACGCAGGCACGCACACACACACACACACACACACACACACACACACACACACACACACACACACACACACACACACACACACACACACACACACACACCAATTGATTAATGGACTGCTGAATGTATATTTTATTGTCTTGCTTTGTTTTCTCTTTCCAGTAGTATGTCTATCTTTGATAAACTACCCAGGAAATGGCTGAAAATAGCCCATATTAATAAATGTAGCCATAGAAATAAGGTTCATGAAATCAATAACTTGCTACCATCAGATAGCATTCATATATTAGCCATTTCTGAGACTCACTTAGATAATTTATTTGATGATACAGCAGTAGCAATACACGGATATAACATCTATGGAAGAGACAGAAATGCTTATGGGGGAGGTGTTGCTGTATATATTCAGAGCCATATCACTGTAATGCTTAGAGAAGATCTTATGTCAAGTGTTTCTGAAGTGTTGTGGTTGCAGGTTGGCACATCTTGGCACATCTAAAGCCTTTTCTGATGCTATAGGCCACCAAGTGCTAACAGTCAGTACCTAACTAATATGTGTGAAATGCTTGATAGTGTAAGTGATGTAAACGGAGAGGTCTACTTTCTTGGGGACCTGAATATTGACTGGTTTTCATCAAGCTGTCCACTCAAGAGGAAGCTTCTCACTATAACCAGTGCCTGTAATCTGGTTCAGGTTATTAATCAACCTACCAGGATGATAACAAACATTACAGGAACAAGATCATCCACATGTATTGATCACATTTTTACTAATACTGTAGAACTTTGTTCTAAAGCTATATCCGTACCCATTGGATGCAGTGATCACAATATAGTGGCTATATCTAGGAAAGTGTATTGAACACGATGGGAGAGATAGAGCTGGTTTCAAGCGCAGGGCGCAGCAGGTGTTTATTTGTAAAGGACCACAGGAGGAGGCAGGTAGCTGGGTCCAGGGGCAGGCAGAAGGTCATACACAGGGGGTCCAAAAAGGCAACAGTACAGGCAGGGAAAAGGCTAGTAACGTCGTCCGGGAGATCAGGCAATAGGTTGATAACAGGAAATCCGATAAAGTACAGGCAGATAATAGCCATCGTTAGTGAGGCAGGCCAAAACTATCATACATGGGAGGATTAAATCACTGGAATCCCAGCGCCCTGAATAGAAGTGTGTCAAAAAAGAAACAATACCTCACAATGATGGGATATTGGAAAGAATTCAACTAAATAGTGTGTGATAATGACATACAGGTGTGTGAACAGGTGTTCAGAATTCAGGTGATTGGGATCTGGAGAATGAGCTGTGTTCAGGGGATCTATGTGTTTGAGAGTTTGAGCTGGAAAGTTGGCTGGAAAGTGAGCTGCATTCGGGGATCTACGTGTTTGAGAGTGTGAATTGGAAGCAGATGTTACAGAAAGCCAAATATTCCAAAAGCTGGGCCTAAAATAGTGAATAAGAGATCATACAAAATATTTTGCTGTGACTCTATTGTGGATGATGCTAAAAATATTTGTTGGTCTGATGTGATTAATGAGGAGAATCCAGATGCTGCACTTGAGGAATTTATGAAATTGCTTCTTCCAATTATTGATAAACATGCACCTGTTAAGAAACTAACTGTTAGAACTGTTAATGCTTCATGGTTGATGAGGAATTGAAAAACTGTATGGTTGAAAGAGATGGGGCAAAAGGAGTGGCTAATAAGTCTGGCTGCACATCTGACTGGCTTACTTACTGTAAATTGAGAAATTATGTGACTAAACTCAACAAAAAGAAGAAGAAACTGTATTATGAAGCCAATATCAATGATATAAAGAATACTGTATTTTATGTTTTGAGTACTTTAAATGAAATTATGGGCAGGAAGATGCATACAACTCAATTTTTCATCGAATCAGATGGCTTATTCATCATGAAACCATTTGATGTTGCCAATTATTTGAATGATTATTTCATTGGCAAAGTGGGAAAACTTAGGCAGCAAATGTCAACAACAAACAGTGAGCAATTGTATTCATGCATAAAAATATAAAAATAATGAAATAAAGCATTGCAAGTTTGAATTTTTCTAGTTCGTGTGGCAGAAGTGGAAAAATGATTGTTATCGATCAATAATGACAAACCTCCTGGCATTGACAACTTAGATTTGGGGCAGCAGGTAGCCTAGTGGTTAGAGTGCTGGGACAGTAACCGAAAGGTTGCTAGATTGATTCCCTGGGTTGACAAAACATCTGTCGTTCTGCCCTTGAACAAGGCAGTTAACCCACTGTTCCCTGGTAGGCTGTCATTGTAAATAAGAATTTATTCTTAACTGACTTGCCTAGTTAAATAAATGTTGTTGTTTTTTATATGGAAAGCTACTGAGGATGGTAGCTGACTCTATAGCCACTCCTATCTGTCTTATTTGTAATCTGAGCCTAGAGGAAAATCTTTGTCCTCAGGCCTGGAGTGAAGCCAAAGTAATTCCGCTACCCAAGAGTGTTAAAGTCGCCTTTACTGATTCTAACAGCAGACCTGTAAGCTTGCTGCCAGCTCTTAGCAAACTGTTGGAAAAAAACGTGTTTCACCAAATACAATGCTATTTCTCTGTAAACAAATGAACAACAGACTTTCAGCATGCTTATAGAGAAGGGCACTCAACGTGTACTGCACTGACTCAAATGACTGATGATTGGTTGAAAGAAATTGATAATAAGAAGATTGTGGGAGCTGCACTGTTAAATTTCAGTGCAGCCTTTGATAGTATTGACCATAACCTGTTGTTGAAAAAACTTGTGTTATGGCTTTTCAACCTCTGCCATATCGTGGATTCAGAGCTATCTATCTAATAGAACTCAAAGGGTTTTCTTTAATGGAAGCTTCTCTAATGTCAAACATGTAAAGTGTGGTGCACTGCAGGGCAGCTCTCCAGGCCCTCCACTCTTTTAGTATTTTTACCAATGACCTGTCACTGGCATTAAACACAGTATGTGTGTCCATGTATGCTGATGATTCAACCATATACGCATCAGCAAACACAGCTAATGAAGTCACTAAACCCTTAACAAAGAGTTGCAGCCTGTTTTGGAATGGGTGGCCAGTAATAAACTTGTCCTGAACATCTAAAACTCAGAGCATTGTATTTGGTACAAATCATTCCTTAAGTTCTAGACCTCAGCCAAATCTGGTAATGAATGGTGTGGCTGTTGAACAACTTGGTGTTACTTTATATTGGAAACGGTCATGGTCAAAACATATAGATGAAATGGTTGTAAAGATGGGGAGAGGTCTGGCCATAATAAAGAGATGATATGCTTTTTTGACACCACACTCCAAAAAGAAAGGCTCTGCAGGCTCTAGTTTAGTCTAATCTTGATTATTGTCTTAACCTTTAGCGTCGAGCAATCCCGTATCCGGGAGCGTAATCATAGCCTCAAGCTCATTACCATAACGCAACCTTTCCTATTCATGAAAATCGCAAATGAAATGAAATAAATATATTCAAACACAAGCTTAGCCTTTTGTTAACAACACAGTCATCTCAGATTTTCAAAATATGCTTTTCAACCAAAGCTACACAAGCATTTGTGTAAGATTATTGATAGCCTAGCATAGCATTAAGCCTAGCATTCAGCAGGCAACATTTTCACAAAAACAAGAAAAGCATTAAAATAAAATAATTTACCTTTGAAGAACTTTGGATGTCTTCAATGACGAGACTCTTAGTTAGATAGCAAATGTTCATTTTTTCCAAAAATATTATTTGTGTAGACGAAATAGCTCCGTTTTGTTCATCACGTTTGGCTAAGAAAAAGACCGGAAAATGCAGTCACTTACAACGGCCAAACTTTTTTCCAAATTAGCTCCATAATATCGACAGAAACATGGCAAACGTTGTTTAGAATCAATCCTCAAGGAGTTTTTCACATATCTATTCGATAATCTATCAGTGGTGGCAGTTGGCCTCTCATCAGAAGCAAACGGAAAAATACTGCAGCTGGAGATTACGCAATAATTGCGACGGAGGACACCAAGCGACCACCTGGTAGATGTAGTCTCTTATGGTCAATCTTCCAATGATATGCCTACAAATACGTCACAATGCTGCAGACACCTTGGGGAAAACGTGGAAAACGTAAGCTGACTCCTATCTCCTTCACAGCCATATAAGGAGTCATTGGCATGAGGCGGTTTCAAAAAATGTGACACTTCCTGATTGGATTTTTATCTGGGTTTTTTTCTGTAACATCAGTTCTGTGGCACTCACAGACAATATCTTTGCAGTTTTGGAAACGTCAGAGTGTTTTTTTCCAAAGCTGTCAATTATATGCATAGTCGAGCATCTTTTTGTGACAAAATATCTTGTTTAAAACGGGAAAGTTTTTCATCCAAAAATTAAAATAGCGCCTCCTATATCCAAGAAGTTAATTAAATCCCAAATTGTTTGCATAGTCAACTTACACACAGCTCTGACACACACACACTTATCACACCAGACATGCCACCAGGGGTCTTTTCACAGTCCCCAAATCCAGAGCAAATTAAAGAAAGTGTACAGTATTAAATAGAGCCCTAATTGCGTGGAACATCCAAGTTACTTTACTTCTGTTGAAATATGACAAAAAGGCTACAAAACATTTCCATACACACAACAGCTGTTAGATACTGCTAACTGATAGATAGCTAATGGCTATAGCCAAACTAGCTGTGGTAGCTACTAGCTAGCTAGTTCATTCTCTTCCGACAGCACTTCAGTCAAGAGTGGATGAAACAATAGCTAAAGTTACATGTCAGTTACACTGTGATTTGTTCGAGACCACCTAAAGTGAGACTGATTCAAGACCGGAGCAAATCGAGCCAGAGTCAAGACAAAGACTGGAGGGGGGGACCAATTCAAGACCGAGACCGGGAGGGGGACAAAGGGTCCGAGACCGAGTCAAGACCAAGACCAGAAGAATGTGAGTCCAATTTAAGACCATGATTGTAATTTTGTCAAATCACCAGCATAATAAGGGTTCAAAATGTCCAGTATTCCTGTGTTTATATTTCAGGACAACATATGGATTCTTTAGACTTTCAGAATAGTGAAAAAAATGCATTCTGAGGGAAATTAGAGTCACTCTATGAATTATTAGTGACCCAAACACAGTGGGGAACAATGGGCCTTCAACACCTTCAGAGAAGGGCTATGGATTTATTAAATAATAATAATTATAATATTATAATAATGACAATTATATTCTTTTCAATTATGTTCTGATTCAATCTCTTCAGTTTTTGTTGGAAAGGAACGGGTTAACACTAAAGATAAAAAATATATAAAATATATTTTTCTGTCTCTAGGGAAATTAATCTAGCTAGCTAAGTCAGCCATTGGCTAGCTAGACCATAAGAAGCTAGATAAAGGTATCTGCCATTCAACTGTATTAAGGTAACATTTTGGAGTGCACGCGGAATCAACCAATCACATTTTGACTTAATGAGTGGGACCATTTTTACAAAACCGAATGGGAACTTCTGCCTTCTAGAAGGCCAACAGGTCACTGTGCAATAGTGAGCAGTAGTTTTCCCCCAGTCTAGCTAGCTAGCTTTTGTTGTCGACTAGTTTGCAGCGGCTACAGCAGGTCTTATCAAAGAGTATGTTGTTGCTAATCTGTGAGCTTCTCCCTTTTCAATAATAACTTTCAATAAGAAGCTAAGTTTCAAATGATCATCATCTGATGAGTGGAACTGTGTTTTTTTTTATTGCAGTGTGCTTGCTGTTGTTAGCCATCTCTTTTGAAAATGACTTATTTGTGTCAAGCATTATTGCATTTAAAATGGAACTGACAGCATTTTAGCAACATTACATATTTTTTAAATCAGTACATATACAACCCAGGTAAGAATGACCCTTTAAAAAAAAAAACTTATATGGTCATTTTCATGTTTTCATTCATTCTTAGAATGTTTGGGAATTACGTATACTAAGGCATTTGTGAAAATTGTATAGCAATATAGAGTGGGAAAGCGGCCGTGTGTTTGGACAATTAATAGACACTGCAGTAAATAAAACTGAATAAAAACATCTGTCTTGTCCAGGACTGGAGTCTACACAGACCAGTGCGCTATAGCCAGTCAGAGCTACAGTAGACCTTTATACAAACAAGCCATTTGCCACACGGGTCCGCCATCATTCACTTTGAACTGGACTGTGTGTGTTTACAGGCAGTAGCAACAGCGTGAATTTAAGTCATTAGAACGTATTCACCAAAATCCACAAAATACACCTGAAAGGATTTTAAGAAACAATATAAACACCACAGGAGTCCTCTTACATTTAGGAAATTTACAGTCCTATTGATCAAACAACCATGAACAGGTAGTCTCTCTCTCTCTCCCTGAGTTATGCACATCAACAACAACAAGATCAACAACGAATGCTAGCAAGGGCAAGATGAGCTAAAAATCTAACGAAGGAACATTAGATAAACCCTCAAACTTGTTCAGCTAGTTGGCCATCAAAATTGAGCTGATAAACGATGGGGAATTGTAGCCTCCTCGTCCTTCTAAAGCTTGCCTATCAATGAAAGCTTGGGTGCTTGGTTGGGACAAGCAAACCGGCTAAAGTTGGCTAGCTTGCTAGCTAGATACTTCTAGACACAAATGAGAGAACACATCACTCTGACCATTTTACTTACCGTAGCAGAGCTGATTAGGCTGTTTACATGTTAACTAGAGCGTCCTTGACTAACTATTACTTTTTTGCCTATGTTTACTGACACTAGTCATATTCAGCAGGTTTTGTGCATTCGTAAATTCATTAGTTCTGCACTCTGGCACATTCAGATGAGCGTGCTCTGAAATCGGAGTAGATGGCCAGAGTGAATTTATGAACGCAAGAGAGACCGTGCATCCGGGAAGTATTCAGACCCCTTGACTTTTTCCCACATTTTGTTACAAAATAGCATTATTTTAAAATGGATTCAATAAAACATGTTCCTCATCAATCTACTCACAATACCCCATAATGACAAAGTGAAAACAGATTTGTAGAGAATTTTGCAAATGTGTTAAAAATAAAAAAACAGAAACACCTTATTTGCATATGTATTCAGACCCTTTGCTATGACACTCAAAATTGAGCTCAGGTGCATCGTATTTCCATTGATCATCCTTGAGATGTTTCTACAATTTGATTGGAATTCACCTGTGGTAAATTAAATTGATTGGACACGATTTGGAAAGGCACACACCTGTCTATATAAGGTCCCACAGTTGACCGTGCATGTCAGAGCAAAAACCAAGTCATTGGGTCGAAGGAATTGTCCGTAGAGCTCCGAGACAGGATTGTGTCGAGGCACAGATCTGGGGATTTCTGCAGCATTGAAGGTCCCCAAGAACACAGTGGCCTCCATCATTTTTAAATGGATGAAGTTTGGAACCACCAAGACTCTTCCTAGAGCTAGCCATCTGGCCAAACTGAGCAATTGGGGGAGAAGGGCTTTGGTCAGGGAAGTGACCAAGAACCCAATGGTCACTCAGATCTCCAGAGTTCCTCTGTGGAGATGGGAGAACCTTCCAGAAGGACAACCATCTCTGCAGCACTCCATCAATCAGGTCTTTATGGTAGAGTGGCCAGACAGAAGCCACTCCTCCTCTGGCTGGGCCATTCAATGTCCTTGAATTGCCCAGCCAGAGCCATGACTTCAAACCGATCGAACATCTCTGGAGAGACCTGAAAATAGTTGTGCAGCGACTCTCCCCATCCAACCTGACAGAGCTTGAGAGGATTTGCAGAAAAGAATGGCAGAAACTCCCCAAATACAGGTGTGACAAGCTTGTAGAGTCATACCCAAGAAGACTTGAGGCTGTGATGGCTGCCAAATGTGCTTCAACAAAGTACTGAGTAAAGGGTCTGAATACTTTTTTTTTGCACAAATTTCTTAAAACCTGGTTTTGCTTTGTGATTATGGGGTATTGTGTGTAGATTGATGAGCAACATTTTTTCAAACCCATTCTAGAGTAAGGCTGTAACGTAACAAAATATATGGAAAATCTCCGAATGCACTGTACGCTAACTCTATAACAGTCGTTCAAGTTCTTGCTAGCTAACCAAATTACCCCTGCATCTCTAGCTGTGTATAGCCAATGAAAAACAATGAGGGAGAAAAGTCAGTCACTCCCCCCACACCTTCAATGGCATGACATCCTCCTACCAGCTACATAGCTAGCTATCTAGGTAATGTTAGACTCCGTTTTTTTAGCTTGCTACATAAATAGATACGCTAGCCTATTAGCTACGTTATGACTAACTTGTGATCATTACCCTTGCTAGTTTGATTGTATTTACATTCCAAGCCTTAGTTACATTCATCCGTTTTGTCCAGAATATTGAGTGATTGAAACCAAAACAGTGCATCCCGAATGAAGGCAGCAAATAACATACCAGGCCAGCTGTGATTTCAACCTGATGGCATTATTCTTTGGACTACCAATAAATGTATTGGTGAATTATATTTCTCATGCATTGAACTGCATCCATCTATACTGCCAACAATGCTTTAGTGTATGTCATGAAACGTTGAGTCAAATATAACCTATTTTTAAAACCTCTTATGAAGTTGGTTTTGTAGCATAAACTGGGCATTTGATATGTTTTACTGATATTATCAAATCAAATCAAATTTTATTTGTCACATACACATGGTTAGCAGATGTTAATGCGAGTGTAGCGAAATGCTTGTCCTTCTAGTTCCGACAATGCAGTAATAACAAACAAGTAATCTAACTAACAATTCCAAAAAACTACTGTCTTATACACAGTGTAAGGGGATAAAGAATATGTACATAAGGATATATGAATGAGTGATGGTACAGAGCAGCATAGGCAAGATACAGTAGATGATATCGAGTACAGTATATACATATGAGATGAGTATGTAAACCAAGTGGCATAGTTAAAGTGGCTAGTGATACATGTATTACATAAGGATGCAGTCGATGATATAGAGTACAGTATCTACGTATGCATATGAGATGAATAATGTAGGGTAAGTAACATTATATAAGGTAGCATTGTTTAAAGTGGCTAGTGATATATTTACATCATTTCCCATCAATTCCCATTATTAAAGTGGCTGGAGTAGAGTCAGTGTCATTGACAGTGTGTTGGCAGTAGCCACTCAATGTTAGTGGTGGCTGTTTAACAGTCTGATGGCCTTGAGATAGAAGCTGTTTTTCAGTCTCTCGGTCCCAGCTTTGATGCACCTGTACTGACCTCGCCTTCTGGATGACAGCGGGGTGAACAGGCAGTGGCTCGGGTGGTTGATGTCCTTGATGATCTTTATGGCCTTCCTGTAGCATCGGGTGGTGTAGGTGTCCTGGAGGGCAGGTAGTTTGCCCCGGTGATGCGTTGTGCAGACCTCACTACCCTCTGGAGAGCCTTACGGTTGAGGGCGGTGCAGTTGCCATACCAGGCGGTGATACAGCCCGCCAGGATGCTCTCGATTGTGCATCTGTAGAAGTTTGTGAGTGCTTTTGGTGACAAGCCGAATTTCTTCAGCCTCCTGAGGTTGAAGAGGCGCTGCTGCGCCTTCCTCACGATGCTGTCTGTGTGAGTGGACCAATTCAGTTTGTCTGTGATGTGTATGCCGAGGAACTTAAAACTTGCTACCCTCTCCACTACTGTTCCATCGATGTGGATGGGGGTGTTCCCTCTGCTGTTTCCTGAAGTCCACAATCATCTCCTTAGTTTGTTGACGTTGAGTGTGAGGTTATTTTCCTGACACCACACTCCGAGGGCCCTCACCTCCTCCCTGTAGGCCGTCTCGTCGTTGTTGGTAATCAAGCCTACCACTGTTGTGTCGTCCGCAAACTTGATGATTGAGTTGGAGGCGTGCGTGGCCACGCAGTCGTGGGTGAACAGGGAGTACAGGAGAGGGCTCAGAACGCACCCTTGTGGGGCCCCAGTGTTGAGGATCAGCGGGGAGGAGATGTTGTTGCCTACCCTCACCACCTGGGGGCGGCCCGTCAGGAAGTCCAGTACCCAGTTGTACAGGGCGGGGTCGAGACCCAGGGTCTCGAGCTTGATGACGAGCTTGGAGGGTACTATGGTGTTGAATGCCGAGCTGTAGTCGATGAACAGCATTCTCACATAGGTATTCCTCTTGTCCAGATGGGTTAGGGCAGTGTGCAGTGTGGTTGAGATTGCATCGTCTGTGGACCTATTTGGGCGGTAAGCAAATTGGAGTGGGTCTAGGGTGTCTGGTAGGGTGGAGGTGATATGGTCCTTGACTAGTCTCTCAAAGCACTTCATGATGACGGATGTGAGTGCTACGGGGCGGTAGTCGTTTAGCTCAGTTACCTTAGCTTTCTTGGGAACAGGAACAATGGTGGCTCACAATGGTGGCTCTCTTGAAGCATGTGGGAACAGCAGACTGGTATAGGGATTGATTGAATATGTCCGTAAACACACCGGCCAGCTGGTCTGCGCATGCTCTGAGGGCGCGGCTGGGGATGCCGTCTGGGCCTGCAGCCTTGCAAGGGTTAACACGTTTAAATGTCTTACTCACTTCGGCTGCAGTGAAGGAGAGACCGCATGTTTTCGTTGCAGGCCGTGTCAGTGGCACTGTATTGTCCTCAAAGCGGGCAAAAAAGTTATTTAGTCTGCCTGGGAGCAAGACATCCTGGTCCGTGACTGGGCTGGGTTTCTTCCTGTAGTCCGTGATTGACTGTAGACCCTGCCACATGCCTCTTGTGTCTGAGCCGTTGAATTGAGATTCTACTTTGTCTCTGTAAACTGCATAGTTTCCTAGGAACGCGAAGTCTCAAGAATGGTCAAAGACTCCAGCCACCCAAGTTCTATCTGATACCGCACAGTAAGCAGTACCGATGCAGAAAGTCTGGAACCAGTAGGACCAAATAGTTATTCTGAGTATCTACTGGTTAACTGTTTAACTATCTGAATTGAACCTTTTTGCACTAACTCTTTTGACTCATCACATATACTGCTGGTACTATTCATTATGTATCCTTACCTATATGTACAGGGGGCAGCAGGTAGCCTAGTGGTTAGAGTGTTGGACTTGTAACCAAAAGGTTGCAAGATTGAATCCCTGAGCTGATAAGGTTAAAATCTGTCATTCTGCCCCTGAACAAGGCAGTTAACCCACTGTTCCTATAGGCGTTATTGAAAATAAGAATTTGTTCTTAACTGACTTACCTAGGTAAAAATATTATAATCATATCTACCTCAATTACCTAGTACCCCTGCACATCGACTCAGTACTGGTACCCGGTGTATGTAGCCAAGTTATCATTCATTACTCATTGTGTATTTATTCCTCATAGTATTATTTTTCATTTTTTTCTCTCTCTTGCATTGTTGGAAAAGGGCCCGTAAGTAAGCATTTCACTGTTAGTCTACACCTGTTTACGCAGCATATGACAAATACATTTTGATTTGAAATGTATGAGTGTGTGGAATGCTGATGCTGATATGACTTTGTCACAAGGTGGCAGTAAAGCCTCATTAAAGTATGAAGTCTGAACTCTGATCTACAACTGAAAAGATTGGACAAAACTGTGCCCTGTGGTAGAAAACATACCCACACTTGGTAATTTGACAGATGTTCTTATCCAGATCGACTTATAGTTGGTGCATTCAACCAAGGTAAGACAACCACATTTCACAGTAATTGAAAGTAAAACCTTCCTCAAAAAGTAGACATCAACCACACCAAGAACTCTATCTACTCTATCGTCACCACACAGACACATACCTGCGTTTTGAGTGAGTGTAGATCAAGATGTTTGCTTTCGCATGGTACCCCAATCCAGATTAATCAAAAGAAGAAGAATCTCATTATAGCATGTGTAGTGTTGCAAAGGAAGGGCATTTTACCAGTACCTTTTACAATTTAACGTTCAACAGTTTGGCGAATTTGTAAAAGGTCTAGAATAATAAAAGAAGCATGTAAGATCAGTATTACACCTGCTTATGCTATATTTGTTTTGCACATTGCACCACAGTCTCCTGCCAATGTATGCCCCATCCTTCCTCACTAAATCTCTGATCTCGCCCTGCAGTTAGAGTCCTGCTAATAAATGATGGAGAACAGTGATTATGGGCCTAATGATAAACTACTGTTGCATGGTGGGAATGAGCAGATGACAGAGTGCAAACACGTACACACGCACACACACACAGCCATGTCTCACTGTGTGGTCTGTGGTTGTACTGTGTGTCTGCGTGCCTGCCTGTGTGCATCTGATCTCCCTAAGGAGTCCTCAGACTGGACTTGGTTAATGTGATTATAACTCATTGCTGTCACAATCTGGGAACTCCCAGTTCCAATCCAATTCTAAACCCATGTATGCTTACGTGTGGTAATGACATCTACCACAATGCAGTTAGGAATGTATGCTTGTTTATACACTGAACAAGAATACAAACACTACATGCAACAATTTCAACAATTTTACTTAATTACAGTTCATATAAGGATGTCAGTCTCTCAAAATAAATTCATTAGGCCCTAATCTATGGATTTCACATGACTGGGAATACAGTTATGCATCTGTTGGTCACCTTAACAAAAAAGATAGGGGCGTGGATCAGAAAACCAGTCAGTATCTGAAGTGACCACCATTTGTCTCATGCAGAGCAATACATCTCCTTCGCATAGCATTGATCAGGCTGTTGATTGAGGCCTGTGGAATGTTGTCCCACTCCTCTTAAATTGCTTTGCGAAGTTGGATATTGGCAAGAACTGGAACACGCTGTAGATCCAGAGCATCCCAAACATGCTCAATTGGTGGTATGTCTGGTGAGTATGCAGGCCATGGAAGAACTGGGACATTTTCAGCTTCCAGGAATTGTGTACAGATCCTTGCAAAATGGGGCTGTGCATCATCAGAATGAAACATGAGGTGATGGCGGCGGATAAATGGCACGACAATGGGCCTCAGGATCTCATCACGGTATCCCTGTGCATTCAAATTGCCGTAGATAAACTACAATTGTGTTATATAGCCATCTCTTTCAAAATAATTTTTGTTGTTTAACATTGTTTAAATCTTATTCAAATCTGTATCTATACAACCCCAGGAAGAATGACCCTTTAAATAAATTTAATAAAATCTGACAAGCTACCACTTGGTCATTTCCACTTTTTCATAAATTCTTACAATGTTTGGGAATTATGTATACTAAGGCATTTGTGAAAACACTATAGCAATATAGAGTGGGACATTGGCCATGCGTTTGGACAATTAATAGACACTGCAGTAAATAAAACCAAATAAAGACATTTGTCTTGTCCAGGACCGGGGTCAACAAAGACCGGAATGCTATAGCCAAATCAGAGCTACAGTTGACTTTGAACTGGACTGTGTGTTTAAAGGCAGTTGCAACAGCATGACTTTAGATCATTAGAACGCATTCGCCAAAAGACACCAGAATGAATTTCTGTAAATATGTAAACACCACGGGAGTCATCTTACATTTGGGAAACTTTACAGTCCTATTGATCAAAAAACCATGGAAGACCAGGCTCTCTATACCTCAGTTATGCACTTTTTTTAATGTAACCTTTATTTAACTAGGCAAGTCAGTTAGAGAACAAATGATTATTTACAATGACAGCCTACCGGGGAACAGTGGGTTAACTGCTTTGTTCAGGGGTAGAATGACAGATTTTTTACCTTGTCAGCTCAGGGATTCAATCCAGCAACTTTTTGGTTACTTAGCCAATGCTCCAACTGCTAGGCTACCCGCCAGCCAACAACAAGATCAACAACTGATGGTAGCTAGAGCTAGATGAGCTAAAATCTAAAGAAGGAACATTTCAGCGAGTTGGCCTATAAAATTGCACTGATGGGCATCCCGAGTGGCGCAGTGGTCTAAGGCACTGCAATCTCTGTGCCACTAGAGATTCTGGGTTCGAGTCCAGCCTCTGTTGTGACCGGGCGGCGCACAATTAGCATAGCGTTGTTAGAGAGGGTTTGGCCAGCACTAGCGACTCCTGTGGCGGACCGGGCGCAGTATACGGCCGCCAGGTGTATGGTGTTTCCTCCGACACTTTGGTGAGGCTGGCTTCCAATTGGATGGACAGTGTGGCTTGGTTGGGTTGTGTTTCGGAGGATGCATGGCTCTCGACCTTTGCCTCTCCAGAGTCCGTATGGGAGTTACACGTTGAGACAAGACTGTGACTACTACCAATTGGGGAGAAAATGTTTTGGGATTTTATTTTTTTATTTAAATAAAATTTGCACTGATAAACAAATGAGGAATTGTAGCCTCCTCGTCCTTCTGAAGTTTGCCTGCCAATGCATGCTTGTCCCAACCAAGCACCCAAGTTAACTAGCTGAAGTTGGCTAGCTTGCTATCAGCAAAAAAGAAACGACCCTGTTTTTCAAAGATCATTCATAAAATCGAAATAACTTTACAGATCTTCATTGTAAAGGGTTTAAACACTGTTTCCCATGCTTGTTCAATGAACCATAAACAATTAACGAACATGCACCTGTGGAACGGTCGTTAAGACACTAAGAGTGGGGCAATTAAGGGCACAGTTCTGAAAACTTAGGACACTAAAGAGGCCTTTCTACTGACTCTGAAAAACACCAAAAGAAAGATGCCCAGGGTCCCTGCTCATCTGCATGAACGTGCCTTAGGCATGCTGCAAATAGGCATGAGGACTGCAGATCTGGCCAGAGCAATAAATTGCAATGTCCGTACTGTGAGACGTCTAAGACAGTGCTACAGGGAGACAGGACGGACAGTTGATCGTCCTCGCAGTGGCAGACCACATGTAACAACACCTGCACAGGATCGGTACATCCGAACATCACACCTGCGGGACAACAACTGCCTGAGTTACACCAGGGAGGCACAATCCCTCCATCAGTGCTCAGACTGTCAACAATAGGCTGAGAGAGGTTGGCCTGAGGTCTTGTAGGCCTGTTGTAAGGCAGGTCCTCACCAGACATCACCAGGAACAATGTCGCCCATAGGCACAAACCCACCGTCACTGGACCAGACAGGACTGGCAAAAAGTGATCTTCACTGAGTCGCAGTTTTGTTTCACCAGGGGTAATGGTCGGATGGTTGCGTTTATCATCGAAGGAATGAGCGTTATACCGAGGCCTGTACTCTGGAGCGGGATTGATTTGGAGGTGGAGGGTCCGTCATGGTCTGTGGCGGTGTGTCACAGCATCATCGTTCTGAGCTTGTTGTCATTGCAGGCAATTTCAACGCTGTGCGTTACAGGGAAGACATCCTCCTCCCTCATGTGGTACCCTTCCTGCAGGCTCATCCTGACATGACCCTCCAGTAGGACAATGCAACCAGCCATACTGCTCGTTCTGTGCGTGATTTCCTGCAAGACAGGAATGTCAGTGTTCTGCTATGGCCAGCGAAGAGCCCGGACCTCAATCCCATTGAGCACGTCTGGGACCTGTTGGATCGGAGGGTGAGGGCTATTCCCCCACAGAAATGTCCAGGAACTTGCGGGTGCCTTGGTGGAATTGTGGGGTAACATCTCACAGCAAGAACTGGGAAATCTGGTACAGTCCACAAGGAGGAGATGCATTGCAGTGCTTAATGCAGCTGGTGGCCACACCAGATGCTGACTGTTACTTTTGATTTTGACCCCACCCCCTTTGTTCAGGGACACATTATTCATTTTCTGTTAGTCATATGTCTGTGGAACTTGTTCAGTTTATGTCTCAGTTGTTGAATCATGTTATGCTCATACAAATATTTACACATGTTAAGTTTGCTGAAAATAAACGCAGTTGACAGTGAGAGGACGTTTCTTTTTTTGCTGAGTTTAGCTACACAAACGAGAGAACACCTCACTCTGATCATTTTACTCACCGAAACAGAGCTGGTTAGGCTGTTTACATATTATCTAGAGCATTCTTGACTAATTATTACTTTTTTTGCCTACGTTTAATGACATCTGTCTTATTCAGCAGGTGTTGCGCACACGTAAATTAATCAGATGAATCCAAGAGATATGCTAACTGTTGTCGTGTCTTTGGCTATGACGGATTAAGTGATTTGACATGCTATTCTAAAAAATTATTTCTCCGTAATTAATATTACCTGATTGAGCTAATCATGTAAATGTAATTAACTAGAGAGTCAGGGCACCACAAAAGAATATTTATAGAGCTGTTATCTTCCGAATAAACTCTTAAAGACCTAGTAATATTTTACATCAATAGCAGTCAATATTAATCGTCATCTTAATACAGTCTCATCTGAAAGTTGTAAATTCTTGGTTATCTGCACGAACCCTGGCTAACAAGTTGAATTAGCAATACAAAATTGGGTTTAATTATTTATTTACTAAATACCTAACTAATCACACAGAATTACACATACACATAATTAAATCATAACATGATTACAAATTACGTCATAAAGGAAAACATCCCTGGCGGGCGGAACAGATATGACAGCTGGTTACACAAAAGAAAAGGGGCTGGGTTTGAGTGAAAGAGCGGGAAGACTGAGGAACAAAGGGCCAAGCTGCTATCCTATCGTAAATACAATATCTTATGCATTCTAAATTACCGCCCATTTGGAAAAGGAAAATGGAATAAATATTTACTCTGAGCTGCACTTCAGTAGGTTGGTGGTAGATGGAGGGCCGTGTTGCCAAACCGAGTCCTTTGTCCTTTGAAGAATGTCTCTGGTGGTCAATTGGATACGTTGTAGTAACGTCGTTGTGTGGTAGACGGAATACTCTGTCTGTTCCTTCCTAACCTGCGTTTGCATCTGCTGTTGCTAACTCAACGGCTAGGAGGTATCACTTCTGTAGTGAATAAGAGTTCAAAGTTCATACCATTCGCAACCAAAGCTCACGCTGAAGTTGGCTTCGTTCTGTAGTTATTATCTGAACCATTCTGACATCGGACCGGTCGTCCTCACATTCTCAGAACAGGAGGTTACATTGTCGTCAAGGCTTTATATAGGAAGGGAGAGGAGGCAGTGTTTGAAAGGTTTTATAGCCCATGTCCCTTCATAGGGGCGGGCCACTGATTGAGCAGAGCCCTACCTTATAAAAACCCAAATCTCACATTTTAGAAGCTAAAATCACATTTCATCCCATCACGAATAATTTCATATTCAAACATTTAAATTGAACAACAATTCCATGTGAATCCGATAACTCTGATGTGTAGACTTTCCATTGTAGAGTTTGTCATCTTATCATTGATGAGGTCTCAGATGACAACCAAACTGACATCATATTCATTAAGTACCACTGCATATGTTCAATTGTTCAGATTACCAGAATATAGTTCATTTCACCCCACCTTCTGATGTTCCCAGAATCTCTATGTTAACCAAGGGGTTTGCAAATGTAACATCAGTAGGGTAGAGAGAGGAAAAAGGGGGAAGTAGGTATTTATGACTGTCATAAACCTTCCCCCAGGCCAACGTCATGACACTGTATAACAGTCTTTCTACTTCTTGCTAGCTAACCGAATGACACTTGCATCTTTAGCTGTGTATAATCAAAGAAAAAAATGAAATGAGGGGGAAAAGTCAGTCACTCACCCACGCCGTGTTTTTAGCTTGCTACATAAATAGATACGATATAGCCAGGTTTTGACTGACTTGTGATCATTGCCCTTGCCAGTTTGATTGTATTGACATTCCCAGCCTTAGTTACATTTGTCCGTTTTTGTCCAGAATATTGAGTCATTATAACTGAAACAGTGCATATTGAATGGAGGCAGCAAACAATGTTCCAGGGCAGCTGTGATTTACAATGGGATACCAATATGTTTTGGACAACCAAGAAATGTATTGATGTATTGATGATATTGTATTGATTATATTAATCATGCATTGACCTGAATCCATCTATTCTGCCAACAATGATTTAGTGTATGTCATGGAATGTTGAGTCAAATAGAACCTATTTTTAAACCTCTTATAAAGTTGGTTTTGTAGCATAAACTGGGAATTTGATATTTTGGACTGATATTATGATTATCTGTTTGTTTCATATCTGCAAAGTAGTTAAAATGCTGTCAGTTCCACTTTAAACTTTAGGTCACCAGTTGCTTTGTGTGCTAATGAACATTAAGTGTTTTTTGGAATGGGAAGTCATCATTTTGCCAAAAAGTTCCCAAACGGCCTGCCCAGCGAAGGAAAGGCACCCTGTGTGATGGTCTAAGTCCACAATAATGCTTAAACCCTATTGATATGATTGGGTGGGCCTATCAGGGCCTTGCACCTCAGTGGGTGGGCCTCTATCCACTCAGGTCCATCCATGTCTACCCCCCTGATGCAAACAGCGTGTGACGACAATTGCCCTTCACAAATAGCTTACTAACCAACACTTCAGAACAAACTTTTTCAATAGCTGGTTTGCATACCTGTTGTTGCCTTAGTTAGCATTTACTACATATCATATGATGATACGTCTCTCGTACCTTATCGGCTACCAATGTCATTCTTCTGTGAGCTGTTCCATGCCAAAACCAGTTGAGAACTGAGAGAAGACTGAGAAACTCAATATATGGTCTTGAGACCGGACTCTTGACCAGTCTCGAGTACTACAATACTGGCCAATCATATATAATTTAACATAGTGGTGTCGCACACTCATTTGGAAAACATGGTGTCCATATTAGGACAACCTCAGTTTTTAGAATACGTTTTTTTATTGCTGTTTACTGTGGTGTGGAGTGGAGTGGAACAGAAATAGAAAATAGTTTTTTGGTGTCATAATGACCTGATGCAACCAATTAATTTATATGCACAGATCATACTTTCCCTGCCAGAAACCCCCCGGGATGTTTGTAGTTAAATGGAGTTGAGGTCATGGCCTGTGCAGTTTGCGGTTTGTGGCCTAACTGGGACCTTTCACCCTCGTTGTGTTTATATGTGTTATTCAGAACATGATACTCCGACTTCAGTGCATTGGTACATCTTATTTAGTGTGTTACTGATCTGACCTTGTCTGGTCCCAGATCTTGTTGTGCTCTTGCTAACTCCATTGCTGTCCTTGTCAAGCAAAACAATGAGTATGGAGGAAACACACCATGTGGAGGTGTGTCACTGGTATAGTCCATATTAGGACAGACCCAGTAACAGAGAGCCAAGTAACGATTGTCGTTGGTGGAAGAAGGTGAGGAAGAACATGAGGACCAAGGTGCAACGTGGTACGTGTTCGGCATTTTATTAGAAAATAACTACTCACACCCATAGTGGGAAAACAGGCTGCCTAAGTATGGTTCTCAATCAGAGACAACGATTTCCAGCTGCCTCTGATTGGGAACCATACCAGGCCAAACACATAGAACACAAAACAGAATGCCCACCCCAACTCACACCCTGACCAAACTAAAATAGAGACATAAAAAAGGAACTAAGGTCAGGAAGTGACATAACTGACCCATCTGTATCCATTAAAACAGAGTATTGAAACCAAAACTGCCGCTAATCTCTGTATATTTATCAGACTCAAACATTGTGCTTTAACAGCCTCTCAGATTTCTCCCCAGATGTCAGTGCATCAGAAGCATTGGGGATTATTTTAAAAGAAAAGTGCCTTTATCAGGTTATATCAAATTAATTAACTCAATGACCATATGACACCACTGTGATATTCTGCTGTAACTCCTACCATTATCTAATTGACATTATGTATAAACAAAGGAGAAGTTCAAAGTATAGTATATTTTTTACTTATCAAAAGCCATGTGATTGCAGAACATCCACCTACCTACTACCTCAGAGTAAGGTGTAATACTGACAGCATTTTACCACATACCCTTCACTTGCCTAGCAACAAGCCCAAACAATGCAAAGGTTACTGGAAAGGTAGTACGCAAAGTGGAAGCAATTATCATCATTTTAGTTTGATGAGTAAGCGCAGAGCTGAGAAGAAGTTGTCACAACGTAAGGGCTTTCTGTGTTAGTAACCATGTGGAAGGAATCAATTGATTTAGAATTGGCTCTTTTGTACACAAAAATATAAACACAACATGTAAAGTGTTGGTCCTATGTTTCATGAGCTAAAATAAAACAGCTCAAAATATTTCTATATGCACAAAAAATATTTATTTCTCTCAAACTGTGTGCACAAATTTGTTTAAATTCCTGTTAGTGAGCATTTCTCCTTAGCCAAGATAATCCATCCACCTAAAAAGTGATCATTACACAGGTGCACCTTGTGCTTGGGGCAATAAAAGGACACTTTAGAATGTGCAGTTTTGTCACACAACACAATGCCACAGATGTCTCTAGTTTTGAGGGAGTGTGCAATTTGCATGCTGACTGCAGGAATGTCCACCAGAACTGTTGCCAGATAATTGAAAGTTAATTTCTCTACCATAAGCTGCCTCCAACATCGTTTTTGAGAATTTGGCAGTACTTCCAACCTGTCTCACAACCGCAGAAAACATGTAACCATGCCAGCCCACGACCTCCACATCCAGCTTCTTCACGTGTGAGACCCAGTCATGTGAAATCAATTGATTAGGGCCTAATTTATCTATTTAAATGGACTGATTCCGCTATATAAACTGTAACTCAGTAAAATCTTTGACATTTTTACATGTTACATTTATATTTTTGTTCAGTATAGTTGCAGTTATCATAGAACACCAATAAGACACGTGTGAGCAGGCAATGTGTGACATCCACTTGAACATTCTCAATTCAGGTTACCGCAAGAGAGATTCAAATGTGTGACACTTAGATTGCACACAGGTGGACTTTATTTAACTAATTATGTGACTTCTGAAGGTAATTGGTTGCACCAGATCTTATTTAGGGGCTTCATAGCAAAGGGGTTGACTACATAAGCACACACTACTTTTCCGTTTTTTATTATTTTCAATTTTTTGAGTTTTTTTTCTTCATTTCACTTCACCAATTTGGACTATTTTGTTTAAGTCCACTAAATTAAATCCAAATAAAAATTAAATTACAGGTTGTAATGCAATAAAATAGGAAAACGCCAAGGGGGATGAATAATTTTGCAAGGCACTGTATATTCAATTGTCTGCCTTTATTCATTGTACTTTCAATGTTTGGGTCATTCTAGAATTGCGGTGGCATTTGGGCAGGCCTTTTGGAAAAAATGAAGTACATTTTTCTATATGCTTTTATTTAAATGTATTTGGGTACATCTTCCCATTCTAAATGAACTAATATGGCAGCTCAGTGACTTTATATCATTTGTACCATTATTATAACATTGTGCCACAGGTAGGACTAGTAACACTAATGGCTTTAGGTTATTGAAGATTTTCTTAAATGGAGGCCACAGATGCTCAAATAAATATAAGGTCATTAGCCCTTTAAAAATGATTTACTAAAGCAATATGATTAATAATTTAGTTCACAATGTAATTTCCCTTTTATTAAATTTAGTAATATCAATGACACTTTATTTAGACACACCAAATGATCAACCGAATCTGGGCCAGCTGCAACTTAACAAGCAAGGTCTTTCTTTGCAGCACTTGACCATATGACTGGACAATAATAAAAAAAAGATCAAACTAGAGCCCGCAGGACTTACTTGTGCAGTGTGGTGTCAAAAAAGCTGAGCATCTCTTTATTCTAGCCAGACCTCTTTCCATAATTACAACCATTGAATCTATATTTTTTGACCATGACAGTTTACAATCTAAGGTAACACCAAGTAATTTAGTCTCCTCAACTTGTTCAACAGCCACACCATTCATTACCAGATTCATCCGAGGTCTAGAATTTAGGCAATGATATGTAGCAAATACAATGCTCTTAGTTTTAGAGATGTTCAGGACCAGTTTATTACTGGCCACCTACTATTCCAAAACCGACTGCAACTCTTTATTAGCTGTGGATGCTGATGCGAATAATCAGCATACATGGACCCTGTGATATACCACAATTTACATGTTTGACATTAGAGAAGCTTCCATTTTTTAATTAAACTCTTTAGTTCTATTATGAATATTGCCATATCGTAGATTCAGAGCTGAGGTTGAAAAGTTATGGTCAATATCAAAGACTGCACTGAAATCAAAGAGTATAGCTCCCACAATTAAATCAAATCAAATTGTATTTGTCCCATACACATGGTTAGTAGATGGTAATGCGAGTGTAGCGAAATGCTTGTGCTTCTAGTTCTGACAATGCAGTAATAACCAACGAGTAATCTAACCTAACAATTCCACAACTACTACCTTATACACACACAAGTGGAAAGGGATAAAGAATATGTACATAAAGATATGAGTGAGTGATGGTACAGAACGACAAAGGCAAGATACAGTAGATGGTATCGAGTACAGTATATACATATGAGATGAGTGATGTAGGATATGTAAACATAAAAGTGGCATAGTTTAAAGTGGCTAGTGATACATGTATTACATAAAGATGGCAAGATGCAGTAGATGGCATGGAGTACAGTATATACATATGAGATGAGTAATGTAGGGTATGTAAACATTATATTAAGTGGCATTGTTTAAAGTGGCTAGTGAAACATCTTTTACATCAATTTCCATAATTAATGTGGCTGGAGTTGACTCAGTATGTTGGCAGCAGCCACTCAATGTTAGTGGTGGCTGTTTAACAGTCTGATGGCCTTGAGATGGAAGCTGTTTTTCAGTCTCTCGGTCCCTGCTTTGATGCACCTGTACTGACCTTGCCTTCTGGATGAATGCGGGGTGAACAGGCAGTGGCTCGGGTGGTTGTTGTCCTTGATGATCTTTATGGCCTTCCTGTGACATCGGGTGGTATAGGTGTCCTGGAGGGCAGGTAGTTTGCCCCCGGTGATGCGTTGTGCAGACCTTACTACCCTCTGGAGAGCCTTACGGTTGTGTGCAGAGCAGTTGCAACTCTACTTTGTCTCTAATCTTCTTATTAATAATTTATTTCAACCAATCGTCAGTGCAGTACATGTTGAGGGCCCTTCTCTATAAGCATGCTGAAAGTCTGTTGTTAATTTGTTTACAGAGAAATAGCATTGTATTTGGTCAAACAATTTTCTCCAACAGTTTGCTAGGAGCTGGCAGCAAGCTAATAGGTCTGCTGTTAGAACCAGTAGAGGCCGCTTTACCACTCTGGGTAGCGATAAGACTTTGGCTTCCCTCCAGGCCTGAGGACAAAGACTTTCCTCTAGGCTCAGATTAAAAATAAAACAGATAGGAGTGGCTATAGAGTCAGCTACCATCCTCAGTAGCATTCCATCTAAGTTTTCAATGCCAGGAGGTTTGTCATTATTGATTGATAATCTTTCCATCTCTCCCACACAAACTTTACAAAATTCAAACCTGCAATGCTTTTTTTTTCATTAATATAATTTTTTTATGCATGAATACAATTGCTCAGTGTTCATTGTTAGCATTTGCTGCCTAAGTTTGCCCACTTTGCCAATGAAATAATCATTGAAATAATTTGCAACATGAAATGATTTTGTGATAAGCCATGTGATTCGATGAAAGATGGAGTATATGTCTTTCTCCCCATCATTTCATTTAAAGTTTCATTTAAGGCTTCATAACAGTTTCTTCTTTTTGGTGAGTTTAGTCACATCATTTCTCAATTTGCAGAAAGTAAGCTATTCAGATGTGCAGCTAGACTTACTAGCCAATTATTTTTCCCCCATCGCTTTCAACCATAGTTATTCAATTCCTCATCAATCCATGGAGCGCTAACAGTTCTAACAGTCAGTTTCTTAACAGGTGCATGTTTATCAATAATTGGAAGAAGCAATTTCATAAATTCAAGTGCAGCGTCAGACCAACAAATATTTTTATCATCATCCACATTAGAGTCACAGCAAAATCCTTATACACTATTTTAGGCCTAGCTGTTAGAACTTTGGCTTTCCTGGATATAGCCACTATATTGTGATCACTGCATCCAATGGGTACGGATACACCTTGAAAACATTTCTGAGTCTCAGAAATGGCTAATATATGAATGTTATCTGATTTTGGCAAGTTGATTTCATGAACTTTATTTCTAAGGCTACATATATTAATATGGGCTATTTTCAGCCCTTTCCTGGGTAGCTTATCAGAGATAGACATAATACTGAAAAGCACAAAAAAGCAAAATAATAAAATATAAATTCAGCAGTCCATTAATCAATTGGTGTGTGTGTGAAGCAACAAACCTATAGGCTTGGCTCTCTCATCCCTTCCAGCCTTCTGGGAGGGAGGCAGCTTTCATGGCTGGGATCAGTTCTTTCCTCTTCTGGCGCACAGCTTCAGGATAGTCCTGAAGTCCTCAAGTTCTTGGCTCTTTCCAGAACAGCTACCTTGTCCTTGAACCTCAGAAACTTGACCACTATCGGCCTATCACCTGGGCCGGGGTTGTGTTTTCCAGTCCTGCGGGCACACTCCATCTCGATCTTCCTGTGGTCCATCTCAGAGATGATTTCCCTCACTTTTTCTTCAGATGCCTGCGTCTCATGTAGAGATTCCGCCCACAACCATGTTCTGCCTTGATTGTCCCTCGAGATTTATCTGTCATTGTTATCATGGAGTCACACACAGAACTAATGTCCTCTCTCAATGACTTAGATTGCTGTCATCTTGCCTTTCTCCTGTTTCAAGTCATCGAGCTGACCCTGGGAGAATGTTATACCTTAGGCCTAGTATGTCACATGGGCTAAGACTAAGCATGTAATCCAGAGGGACAGGGGCAAAACAATGGACAATAAATCACTTCTTTATTCACAGCTAAGTTTAACACATGTATCAGGTGGAATTTCCTGTCCAGCAGCCCCACGTTTAGCAATGTCGGTCTAGCCGCTACTCAACTGTGGCTATTTTTTATCTCTGTGTTACATGGGCATTTGTGTGTACGTGAGGAGTAAAAATAGGAGACCCACACAACAGTTAGTTTGGTTTATGCTGTTTGGTATACAACATTCTCATGTACAATCATAATAAAAGCTCTGCTCTTAGTGTTCAGCGATAGGCCAGGCTCAGCCCAAGAAATCTTGAATGTATAAAGCAAGAAAGAGGATACTGCCACCTTTTTTAAAAATCCTATATTCAAAGAGTCTCAAACTAAGAGTGTTGATATAGGATCAGCCAGCCAGCCCCTCTTTCAATGTATTCTTCTTAATAACGTAAGGGAAAAACTGATCCTAGATCAGCACTCCTACTCGGGTCTGTATTCATCAAGCATTCCCACGCATAGAACCAGCTGTCTATTTAAAAAAAATATAAAAAAATAATGACAAACTTTAAAATTATACAAAACTTTGTTACATTATAAAAAAAAGAAACAAATGCTGTAAAATAATTGCGATAGCATTTGGTTGTAGGGTTTGGTTCCCTCAAATATGAGAGTACTTCACACCTTTCTAACCATATTCAATAGGGTACACCGCAACAACCTGTAGCAAAAAGTTTTGCAACACAAATTAGTTTCTTATTGGACAGGTTCAGGTAGTCCCTCCCGTTTCGGTCCATTTTCTTCAATTTATTTCCTAGTGAATACAACCCAGGGTAACAGCCGAAATGTGAAAGCTCTTAACACATTTAGGGGAACTCATGACAAAGCATGTGGAGACAGTGAATTATGTCTTGTGCAGTATATAAAAAAGATGTCTTTGGTCAGGGAAATATGACAAATTTGACATTTTTGGCAGGTGGAACCATGACAGTGGTGGCATTGATAGATATAGAGCACCTAGTGTTGCCCTCAATACCCTGGATGTCTGTAGCAGTCCTCAAACAAATCATTAATTAAAAAGGACTTCAGTAGACCCTTGTGTAAGAGTAGAGTCATTGCTTTGAGACTGACACAAAAAGCCCAATGCTTGGCTGCTAAAATGGCTGTGGATTGTCAATGTGGTTTCCAGAGAACAATACTGAACACAGAAAAACACCAGTCTTAGGTCCCAAAGGGTACATTTCTTTTACCATGTGCTCCATTTGAATAAAATTATCTAACCTCCTTGGGTGATGGCCATGTCCATTTCCAAGTAACTCGCTTCCATGGTCTTCAGCAACTTGACAGTAGTCTGATTGTATTTGCATAATGTATTTTTTTTGTGATTGTAAATGCTTTCATCATGATCTCCTACAACAGCAGTAGGCAACTAGATTCAGCCTTGAGATGATTTTTGCCAGAACACAATAAAAAGAGTATTAGAAAATAACATTCATTTCCTACTTTGAGACATAATCACATCTTTTTTTATGAAATTCTTGGGAACAGATTTCCTAAAGTCTCCTTTTTTCTGAATTCCTGGTGACTTTAGTCTTTTTTGACCAAAAACTAAAATCCCTCTAAAAACTCAACTTTGGGAGCCCCCACAATTTTTTTTTAAAAAAAAAAATAAAAAAAAATAATAATCGCTTGAGGGCCGGTTTTAGCCCACGGGCAACCTGTTGGCAACCCCTGTCCTACACAAGCGTGCATGTTACCTGGTGGTGTCAGACCACACCCACATCACTCTCCTGTGTCCGGCATCATGTCAAGCATGGCGTGAATCTCCTCTGCGCTGTATCCCAGAAGGCCGTTCAGGTCGCAGACAAAGCGGTAGACATATCGCTTGCCAGACGTCTTGTGGATTATGTTCTTGTCGTAGTAGTAGCGCAGGCCGCGGCTCAGCTTTTCATAGTTCATCTTGGGCTTGTTCTTCCTCTGGCCCCAGCGCCTAGCCACCTGGAGGGGAGGAGTGAGGACGAAAGGTGAGAGAGCGGGAGAGGGTCAAATTATCTTGATCCACCTCATCCCCAATTTCCTATGGCAAGATCAAGCAAACATACTTTTAACTTTGTCTATTCCATTAGGTATTGTCAATGTGAATTAGTAACTGGATATAGGATGACGTGATGATCAAATCAGGTGTTGCTTGACACTTCCCTGGTTGCCTAAGTGGAAGGGATGTTCTCACCTCATCGGGATTGTTCAATTTGAATTCCCAGCCATCTCCCGTCCAGCTGATGACCGACTGACAGGAAGTGTCGGTCAAGAGCTCCAACAGAAATTGCCACAGCTGGATCGGACCACTTCCTGTGGAAGCACAACCAAGGAACATACAGTTTATTACTTAAATTACTTGGTATTTAGTTGAATCTCAAAGAAACAAATAATCACCTTTTGAGGTAGTCAGCAATTGTTTTGCATTCTTGGGTTACATAAACACACACACCTGTGTATCCCGCAAGAGCCGCAGCCAGTATGACAGACTTGTCTTTGGTCAGGTCCATGCGCTCCTTCACATAGTCTTTGAATGTGCTTTTGGCTGGGTGGCCACGCAGCGTGGCCGGATAGTCATCTGAGTCAAAGCTGTTGTAGGAGGGCACGCGCTGCAGATTGCAGAAGTGGGAGTGGCTGCCCCGGGACTGGGTGAGACGCTCACAAGCCTCTAGGCTCTCAACACTCTCAAAGGATTCTTGGCCCCCAATTTTACCTGGGATGAAAGAATGGAACACCACGGCCATGTTCAGTTTGGGGGAAAACATTTATAAACCAAGTGAAGCATGGAGGCACTACCTGAACCAAAATATTCTGCTGCAAAATAGTTCCTACTGTGTGCAATACTGAACAACAAGGTATTTATAATGAGGATCATAAAACTGAATGTTCATTTGCATCACAGTGAATAATATCCATCCACACAATGTTCATAATGAGCTCGTTAAATGATCTCCTTGCTTAATCTGATTCTACCAGGCTAACATGTCATACATTCAATGTACAGGAGCATATTATAAATAACAGACAAACATTCTCCCATGATGTCTTCTATAGCATTTAAGGTGGAGGAGAATGTGGTTGAATTGGTAGAACATGGCGTTTGCAACATCAGGGTCGTGGGTTGATTTCCACTGAGGTCAATAAGATAAAATATGTATGCATGCATGCATGTATAACTTTCGTAAAACTGACCATCCTACCGATCCTCGACTTCGGCGATGTCATTTACGAAATAGCCTCCAACACTCTACTCAGCAAATTGGATGCAGTCTATCACAGTGCCATTTGTTTTGTCACCAAAGCCCCATATACTACCCACCACTGCGACCTGTACGCTCTCGTTGGCTGGCCCTCGCGTCATACTTGTCGCCAAACCCACTGGCTCCAGGTCATCTACAAGTCTCTGCTAGGTAAAGCCCCGCCGTATCTCAGCTCACTGGTCACCATGGCAGCACCAACCCGTAGCACGCGCTCCAGCAGGTATATCTCACTTGTCACCCCCAAAGCCAATTCCTCTTTTGGCCCCCTCTCCTTCCAGTTCTCTGCTGCCAATGACTGGAACGAACTGCAAAAATCACTAAAGCTGTAGACTCTTACCTCCCTCACTAGCTTTAAGCACCAGCTGTCAGAGCAGCTCACAGATCACTGAACCTGTACATAGCTCATCTATAAATAGCCCATCCACTCTACCTCATCCCCATAGCATATTTTTTATTTCTCTTGCTCCTTTGCACCCCAGTATCTCTACTTGCACATTCATCTTCTGCACATTCTAACATTCCAGTGTTTAATTGCTACATTGTAATTACGTCGCAGCTTATTTATTGCCTTACCTCTCTTATCCTACCTCATTTGCACAAGCTGTATATAGATTTTCTACTGTATGTTTGTTTATTCCATGTGTAACGCTGTTGTGTGTCGAACTGCTTTGCTCTATCTTGGTCAGGTCGCAGTTGCAAATGAGAACTTGTTCAACTAGCCTACCTGGTTAAATAAAGGTGAAAAAAAATGTACACACGTAAATATCTTTGGACAAAAGCATCTGCTAAATGGCATATGTTATTATATTACATGACTGTGGTCTTACCTCGAATGACGTGCCCCATGCACATATTGTCATGGGAGACCACTTCCTGTTTGATGGTGAGGTAGTCCCCCTGCTTAGGACCCAGTGGGCCAGTAGAATGTCCGTTCTCAGTCTTGATTGACAGCAGGTCCTCACAGGTGGTTGGTAGAAGTGTCTGATTGGACTCTGTGATGAAGCCTGGCTCTGAGTTGTCCGATGGAAGGATGCACTGGGCACGTTGAGTTCCATAGTCTACGGAGAAGAATTGGGGGAGAGACATTACATCTCTCCCAAAAAAGGGAGTAATGATATTTCTCTCCATTATAAAATGGACGGTATGATTTAGACAATAGTTGTCTCTTGTGTTTTGGGCAGAGGCAGAGAAGCTATACTCACTCGCAAAGTAGTCATAAGTGAACCGGGACTCCTGGAATGTGGGCATCAAGCCATTGACCGGGAAATACCTCACATCTTTATCAAGAAAGACATGTTAGTTATGATGGTACCCCCCCTCCCCACTTTAACACAAAAATATATATACAGTGGGGCAAAAAAAGTATTTAGTCAGCCACCAATTGTGCAAGTTCTCCCACTTAAAAAGATGAGGCCTGTAATTGTCATCATAGATACACTTCAACTATGACAGACAAAATGAGAAGAAAAAAAATCCTGAAAATCACATTGTATGATTTTTAATGCATTTATTTGCAAATTATGGTGGAAAATAAGTATTTGGTCACCTACAAACAAGCAAGATTTCTGGCTCTCACAGACCTGTAACTTTGTCTTTAAGAGGCTCCTCTGTCCTCCACTCATTACCTGTATTAATGGCACCTGTTTGAACTTGTTATCAGTATAAAAGACACCTGTCCACAACCTCAGACTGTCACACTCCAAACTCCACTATGGCCAAGACCAAAGAGCTGTCAAAGGACACCAGAAACAAAATTGTAGACCTGCACCAGGCTGGGAAGACTGAATCTGCAATAGGTAAGCAGCTTGGTTTGAAGAAATCAACTGTGGGAGCAATTATTAGGAAATGGAAGACATACAAGACCACTGATAATCTCCCTCGATCTGGGGCTCCACGCAAGATCTCACCCCGTGGGGTCAAAAGCAAAAATCCCAGAACCACACGGGGGGGACCTAGTGAATGACCTGCAGAGAGCTGGGACCAAAGTAACAAAGCCTACCATCAGTAACACACTACGCCGCCAGGGACTCAAATCCTGCAGTGCCAGACGTGTCCCCCTGCTTAAGCTAGTACATGTCCAGGCCCGTCTGAAGTTTGCTAGAGAGCATGTGGACGATCCAGAAGAAGATTGGGAGAATGTCATATGGTCAGATGAAACCAAAATATAACTTTTTGGTAAAAACTCAACTCGTTGTGTTTGGAGGACAAAGAATGCTGAGTTGCATCCAAAGAACACCATACCTACTGTGAAGCATGGGGGTGGAAACATCATGCTTTGGGTCTGTTTTTCTGCAAAGGGACCAGGCGACTGATCCGTGTAAAGGAAAGAATGAATGGGGACATGTATCGTGAGATTGAGTGAAAACCTCCTTCCACCAGCAAGGGCATTGAAGATGAAACGTGGGTGGGTCTTTCAGCATGACAATGATCCCAAACACACTGCCCGGGCAATGAAGGAGTGGCTTCGTAAGAAGCATTTCAAGGTCCTGGAGTGGCCTAACCAGTCTCCAGATCTCAACCCCATAGAAAATCATTGGAGGGAGTTGAAAGTCCGTGTTGCCCAGCAACAGCCCCAAAACATCACTGCTCTCGAGGAGATCTGCATGGAGGAATGGGCCAAAATACCAGCAACAGTGTGTGAAAAACCTTGTCAAACGTTTTCTGTAAGTCTTCACCTCTGTCATTGCCAACAAAGGGTATATAACAAAGTATTGATAAACATTTGTTATTGACCAAATACTTATTTTCCACCATCATTTGCAAATAAATTCATTAAAAATCCTACAATGTGATTTTCTGGATTTTTTTTGTCATTTTGTCTGTCATAGTTGAAGTATACATATGATGAAAATGACAGGCTTCTCATCTTTTTAAGTGGGAGAACTTGCACAATTGGTGGCTAACTAAATACTTTTTTGCCCCACTGTATACAAACTAAACAATGACACAGTAAAGTATTAATGTTTGTGGGATCGGATGCTAACACATTTTATACAATAGGTTTTGATGTCCGTTAAACTATTTTGCGCTGATGATAGCCAGTCTCTCAATAGCCTAGCAATTATGCTAATATACAGTGGGGAGAACAAGTATTTGATAACTTGCAAAATCGGCAGTGTTTCCTACTTACAAAGCATGTAGAGGTCTGTAATTTGTATCATAGGTACACTTCAAAATAAATAACATTGGGATGAGGTAGTTGGGTGGGCTATATACATATTGGCTGTGTACAGGTACAGTGATCGGTAAGCTGTGTGGGATTTCCAACAATACGAAAGAGGTTGAACAGGCTAGTAATAGGGGTTGCAACAATTGCGGTGGATCATTTTAGAAAGAGATGGTGCAGATTGTCTAGCCCAGCTGATTTGTAGGGGTCCAGATTTTGCAGCTCTTTCAGAACATCAGCTATTTGGGTGCAGAGCTGTTGGCCGGGGTAGGGGTGGCCAGGTGGAAAGCATGGCCAGTCGTAGAAAATTGCTTATTGAAATGATTGATTATCTTAGTTTTATCAGTGGTGACAGCGTTTCCTAGCCTCAGTGCAGTGGGTAGTTGGGAGGAGGTGCTCTTATTCTCCATGGACTTCAGTGTCCCAAAACTTATTGGAAATAGTGCTACAGGATGCATATTTCTGTTTGAAAAAGCTAGCCTTAGCTTTCCTAACTGACTGTTTATATTGGTTCCGGACTTCCCTTTAAAGTTGTATATTTCAGGGGCTATTCGATGCTAATGGAGTACGCCACAGGATGTTTTTGTGCTGATCAAGAGCAGTCAAGTCTGGAGTGAACCAAGGGCTATCTATATCTGTTCTTAGTTCTGTTTTTTTGAATGGGGCATGCTTATTTAAGATGGTGAGGAAAGTACTTAAAGAATAACCAGGCATCCTCTACTGATGGAATGGAGGTCAATATGCTTCCAGGATACCCGGGCCAAGTCGATTAGAAAGGCCTGCTCGTTGAAGTGTTTTAGGGAGCATTTGACAGTGATGAGGGGTGGTCGTTTGACCACGGACACAGGCAATGAGGCAGCGATTGCTGATATCCTGGTTGAAGACAGCAGAGGTGTATTTAGAGGGCAGGTTGGTCAGGATGATATCTAGGAGGGTGCCCGTATTTACAGATTTATGGTTGTACCTGGTAGGCTCCTTGATAATTTGTGTGAGATTGAGGGCATCTAGCTTAGATTGTAGGATGGCCAGGGTGTTAAGCATATCCCAGTTTAGGTCACCTGACAGTACAAACTCTGAAGATAAGTGGGGAACATTCACAGCTGGAATTAACAGCTGGCGGCTGAAGGGGATCTATAACAAGCAGCAACAGTGAGACTGATTTCTGGAAAGGTGGATTTTTAAAAGTAGAAGCTCAAGCTGTTTGGGCACAGACCTGGATAGCATGACAGAACTCTGCAGACTAACTCCACCCCCTTTGGCAGTTCTATCTTGGTGGAAAATGTTGTACTTGGGGATGGAAATTTCAGAATTTTTGGTGGTCTTCCTAAGCCCGGATTCAGACACCGCTAGGACATCAGGGTTGGCGGAGTGTTGTAAAACTGTAAATAAAACAAACTTAGGGAGGAGGCTTCTGATGTTACATGCATGAAACCAAGGCTTTTACGGTTACAGATGTCAACAAATGATAGCGCCTGGGGAATGGAACTGGGGGGCTACAGGGCCTGGATTAACCTCTACATCACCAGAGGAACAGAGGAGTATGATAAGGGTACGGCTAAAGGCTATAAGAACTGGTCGTCTGGAACAGAGAATAAAAGGAGCAGATTTTTAGGCGTGGTAGAATAGATTCAAGGCATAATGTACAGACAATGGTATGGTAGGATGTGAGTACAGTGGAGGTACACCTAAGCGTTGGGTGACGATGAGAAGTTGTCTCTGGAGGCTCCAGTTAAGCCAGGTGAGGTCTCCGCATGTGTGTGGTGGGACAAAAGAGCTATCTAAGGCATGTTGAGCGGGACTGAGGGCTCCACAGTGAAATAAAACAATAAGAACTAGCCGAGACAGCAGTAGACAAGGCATATTGACATTAGAGGCATAAAGCAATCACAGGTGTTGATCGGGAGAGCTAAAACAAAAATGGGTAAATGGCGATGAATGTCATCTAATATTTTAAATTGTATTTAACCACCCATGTTGTTGGCCTAAAATTGATACTAAAAGCCATAGGCTACTACTGTATGCTGCTGGCCTAGCAATGATGTGAATAGCCATAGGCTATTGTATGTTGCTGGTCTAGTAATGATGCTAATAGAAATGTAAAAAGCCATCTGTTGCTATCCTAACGGTGACACAGGTGCTACCTACCTCTCTGCATCATCTCCAGGTGTTCCCACAGGATGTCCCCCACAAAGTCAGGTGCCAGGTCCAAGAAGCACTCCTTCCCCAGGGCACAGAGACTTACCCCGGCCATACGGAAGCAGTGCAGGTCCACGCTCTTCAGGCTGAACTCGTTCTCTGTCCACAGCAGCCACTGGCCCACCTGGCTCTCTGACCAGTGCCTGGGGTCTGGACACAGAGGAGGAAGGGGTGTAACATCAAAAACAGTCTTCCTTAGTGTGATCCCTGTGTATTCACTGACTGACTATCTGGATCACATGTCGCTGTGTATGCAGATACGTTGGTTACTCAACAGTGACCCTCTACAGTGTTGGATCAACACAGTATTTCTGCCAAGGGCCAAAACATAGAGCAAGAGGCTGGGACAGTCACAAATAAAATGTATTTTGCTATTATTCATGATAAATTGTGCATCATTCATGACAATGTATTATCTGTGGAGCAATATTGTACATCCAGCTTTAAACTTGAAATAGCACTTTTTGTACAACACACTAACATCAACGGTTTGACACTGGGAGCAGGTCAACCTTAATCTGAAATCGCCATAAGTGAAACATTGCCAGCACATGTTTTTGTTGGAGAAACAGGCATCCAGCATTGTGGAATAAACTATTTGCAGTACATACCTGGTTAAATAAAAAAACATTTTTGTTTGAACTAACTTTGTTGCTGTAATATCCTAAAACGCATGTAGCCGTTTCACAAATAGGGATTCCGGCTTTAAGTCAGTGGGACCTTGTCCAAAAATAAAATGTATTCTCAAAACTGTTTGAGGAGCATCATATACACTTGTGTATAGTGGGGTGTTTAGCAGAAGTTATAACCCTCTCGCACCGAATCCCAATCCTTAGACTTTTTGGCAGATAAAGTTCGAACTCCCTGCACCAAAATTCCTCAGCAACTGCCGAGACTCATAGGCGCTTATTAACAGACACCCCCTAGACGGAGTGACTCACTGTCTATCCACGCCACACACGTTTGTTTACTCTTAACAGGCTGCTCCTCCAACTCTCCCACCAGGTCACATGGTCTCATGCCTACTCTGAAGGGAGTGAATGGGTTGTCATGTCGAGGTATATTGTAAGTTGGGTTAACAACCAAACAGTGGTGGAAAAAGTACCCATTTTCCTACTTGAGTAAAAGTAAAGGTACCTTAATAGAAAATGACAAGTAAACATGAGTCACCCAGTAAAATACTTAGAGTAAAAGTCTTGATTTTAAATATACTGAAGTATCAAAAGTAAATGTAATTGCTAAAATATACTTAAGTATCAAGAGTAAAGTACAAATAATTTAAAATCCCTTACATTAAGCAAAGCAGACAAACTAGAAAATGTGTCTATTTAAATCCAAGCCAACACTAAAAGACATCCTTTACAAATGAAGCATGTGTTTAGTGAATCCACCAGATCAGAGGCAGTAGGGATGTTCTCTTGATAAGTTTGTGAATTAGACAACTGTCCTGTCCTGCTAAGCATTCAAAATGTAACGAGTACTTTTGGGTGTCAGGGAAAATGTATGGAATAAAAAGTAGATCATTTTCTTTAGGAATATAGTGAAGTCAAAAATATAAAATAGTAAAATACAGACCACAAAAAACTTAAGTAAAAATACTTTCAAGTACTACTTAAGTACTTTACACCACTGCAACCAACTTGGCTTTGACAGACAGCTCCCACCCGCATGTTGTAACCACTTGAGGCAGCACATTCCTGCTGGGTCAAAAAATTGTCCTCAGAGAAAAATAAATAGGGCAGGTATTGCTCCATTTCATCAATCAAAAACTTGGATTGACCTGTGTGTGTAAAATATGCAAAACATTTCAGATAGAAATGTATACAATTTACACGATTCATATACAGTCCCTTCAGAAAGTGTTCAGACCCCTTGACTTTCCACATTTTGTTACATTAACCACTAAAATTTTATTTTAATTATTCAAAAACTCAATCTACACAGAATACCCCATAATGACAAAGACACATTTGCTATGAGATTCGAAATTGAGCACAGGTGCATCCCGTTTCCATTGATCATCCTTGAGATGTTTCTATAACTTGGAGTCCAACAATTCAATTGGTTGGACATGATTTGGAACCGCACACACAAATCTATATAAGGTCCCACAACTGACAGTGCATGTCAGAGCAAAAACAAAGCCATGAGGTCAGAGGAATTGTCCGTAGAGCTCTGAAACAGGATTGTGTCGAGGCACAGATCTGAGGAAGGGTACCAAAAAATGTCTGCAGCATTGAAGAACACAGTGGTCTCCATCCATCTTAAAATGGAAGAAGTGTGGAACCACCAAGACTCTGCCTAGAGCTGGCTGCCCGGCCAAACTGGGCAATTGAGGGAGAAGGGCCTTGGTCAGGGAGATGACCAAGAACCCGATGGTCACTGACAGAGCTCCAGAGTCCCTCTGTGGAGATGGGAGAACCTTCCAGAAGTACAACCACCTCTGCAGCACTCCACAAAATCAGGCCTTTATGGTAGTGGCCAGACAAAAGCCACTCCTCAGTAAAAGGCACATGACAGCCCACTTGGAGTTTGACAAAATGCACCAAAAGACTTGCAGACCATGAGAAACAAGATTCTCTGGTCTGATGAAACCAAGATTGAACTTTGTCCTGAATGCAAAGCGTCACATCTTGAGGAAACCGGATACAATCCCTACGGTGAAGCATGGTGGCAGCATCATGCTTTGGGGATGTTTTTCAGCGGCATGTATTGGGAGACTAGTCAGCAGCGAGGCAAAGATGAACGGATCAAGGAGAGATCATTGATGAAAACCTGCTCCAAAGCGCCAAGAACCTCAGACTGGGAACTTTATTTAACTCTCTGCAAACTGGAAACGATTTATCCGGAGGCTGCATTCATTGTAGCTGGGGATTTTAACAAGGCTAATCTGAAAACAAGACTCCCTAAATTTTATCAGCATATCGATTGCGCAACCAGGGGTGGAAAGACCTTGGATCATTGTTACTCTAACTTCCGCGACGCATATAAGGCCCTGCCCCGCCCCCCTTTCGGAAAAGCTGACCGACTCCATTTTGTTGATCCCTGCCTACAGACAGAAACTAAAACAAGAAGCTCCCACGCTGAGGTCTGTCCAACGCTGGTCTGACCAAGCTGACTCCACACTCCAAGACTGCTTCCATCACGTGGACTGGGAGATGTTTCGTATTGCGTCAGACAACAACATTGACGAATACGCTGATTCGGTGTGCGAGTTCATTAGAACGTGCGTTGAAGATGTCGTTCCCATAGCAACGATTAAAACATTCCCTAACCAGAAACCGTGGATTGATGGCAGCATTCGTGTGAAACTGAAAGCGCGAACCACTGCTTTTAATCAGGGCAAGGTGTTTGGTGACATGACTGAATACAAACAGTGCAGCTATTCCCTCCGCAAGGCTATTAAACAGGCTAAGCGTCAGTACAGAGACAAAGTAGAATCTCAATTCAACGGCTCAGACACAAGAGGCATGTGGCAGGGTCTACAGTCAATCACGGACTACAGGAAGAAATCCAGCCCAGTCACGGACCAGGATGTCTTGCTCCCAGGCAGACTAAATAACTTTTTTGCCCGCTTTGAGGACAATACAGTGCCACTGACACGGCCTGCAATGGTTTCTCCTTCACTGCAGCCGAGGTGAGTAAGACATTTAAACGTGTTAACCCTCGCAAGGCTGCAGGCCCAGACGGCATCCCCAGCCGCGCCCTCAGAGCATGCGCAGACCAGCTGGCCGGTGTGTTTACGGACATATTCAACCAATCCCTATACCAGTCTGCTGTTCCCACATGCTTCAAGAGGGCCACCATTGTTCCTGTTCCCAAGAAAGCTAAGGTAACTGAGCTAAACGACTACCGCCCCGTAGCACTCACATCAGTCATCATGAAGTGCTTTGAGGGACTAGTCAAGGACCATATCACCTCCACCCTACCTGACACCCTAGACCCACTCCAATTTGCTTACCGCCCAAATAGGTCCACAGACGATGCAATCTCAACCACACTGCCCTAACCCATCTGGACAAGAGGAATACCTATGTGAGAATGCTGTTCATCGACTACAGCTCGGCATTCAACACATAGTACCCTCCAAGCTCGTCATCAAGCTCAAGACCCTGGGTCTCGACCCCGCCCTGTGCAACTGGGTACTGGACTTCCTGACGGGCCGCCCCCAGGTGGTGAGGGTAGGCAACAACATCTCCTCCCCGCTGATCCTCAACACTGGGGCCCCACAAGGGTGCGTTCTGAGCCCTCTCCTGTACTCCCTGTTCACCCACGGCTGCGTGGCCACGCACACCTCCAACTCAATCATCAAGTTTGCGGACGACACAACAGTGGTAGGCTTGATTACCAACAACGACGAGACGGCCTACAGGGAGGAGGTGAGGGCCCTCGGAGTGTGGTGTCAGGAAAATAACCTCACACTCAACGTCAACAAAACTAAGGAGATGATTGTGGACTTCAGGAAACAGCAGAGGGAACACCCCCCTATCCACATCGATGGAACAGTAGTGGAGAGGGTAGCAAGTTAAGTTCCTCGGCATACACATCACAGACAAACTGAATTGGTCCACTCACAGACAGCATCGTGAAGAAGGCGCAGCAGCGCCTCTTCAACCTCAGGAGGCTGAAGAAATTCAGCTTGTCACCAAAAGCACTCACAAACTTCTACAGATGCACAATCGAGAGCATCCTGGTGGGCTGTATCACCGCCTGGTACGGCAACTGCTCCGCCCTCAACCGTAAGGCTCTCCAGAGGGTAGTGAGGTCTGCACAACGCATCACCGGGGGCAAACTACCTGCCCTCCAGGACACCTACACCACCCGATGTTACAGGAAGGCCATAAAGATCATCAAGGACATCAACCACCCGACCCACTGCCTGTTCACCCCGCTATCATCCAGAAGGCGAGGTCAGTACAGGTGCATCAAAGCTGGGACCGAGAGACTGAAAAACAGCTTCTATCTCAAGGCCATCAGACTGTTAAACAGCCACCACTAACATTGAGTGGCTGCTGCCAACACACTGACACTGACTCAACTCCAGCCACTTTAATAATGGGAATTGATGTGAAATGATGTAAATATATCACTAGCCACTTTAAACAATGTTACCTTATATAATGTTTACATACCCTACATTATTCATCTCATATGCATACGTATATACTGTACTCTATATCATCGACTGCATCTTTATGTAATAATGTATCACTAGCCACTTTAAACTATGCCACTTTGTTTACATACTCATCTCATATGTATATACTGTACTCGATATCATCTACTGCATCTTGCCTATGCTGCTCTGTACCATCACTCATTCATATATCCTTATGTACATATTCTTTATCCCCTTACACTGTGTATAAGACAGTAGTTTTGGAATTGTTAGTTAGATTACTTGTTGGTTATTACTGCATTGTCGGAACTAGAAGCACAAGCATTTCGCTACACTTGCATTAACATCTGCTAACCATGTGTATGTGACAAATAAAATTTGATTTGATTTGAAGTTTCACCATCCAACAGGACAACAACCCTAAGCACAACGCAGGAGTGATCGAACATCTCTGGAGAGATTTGAAAATAGCTGTGCAGCGACGCTCCCCATCCAACCTGACAGAGCTTGAGGATCTGCAAAGAATGGGAGAAACTCCCCCAAAGAAGGGGAGAAGACAGTGATATAATCACTGCCAAAGTACTAAGTAAAGGGCCTGAATACTTATATAAATGTGATGCTTCCATTTTTTTATTTGTAATAAAAGAGCAAACATTTATAACCTGTTTTTGCTTTGGCATTATGGAGTATTGTGTGTAGAATGATGAGGGGAAAACATTTCAACTTTAGAATAAGGCTGTAACAAAATGTGGAAAAGGTCAAGGGGTCGGAATACTTTCCAAAGGCACTGTACTTCATGTACAGACACCTATTCTACACAATTAATTTCTATCTGGGCCCAAATTCTTAAAGCGTCTCAGAATAGCAGTGATTTTAGATGCAAACTGATCCTAGATAAGCAATCTAACTCCGAGATGCTTTTTGAATTTGGGCCCTGAACATTTAACACTGTAATGCTCTCCTAAACAGGGCCCTGTTTTATTGGTTGCCACAGGCAGTGAGTTTCTGAATGCTGTGCAGGGGGGGGGGTGGACTTACCTCTGGGCATGCCCAGTCTCTGTTGCTCCTTGGTGAAGCCGCTAAACGTGGCCCTCAGGGCCTGTGACATCATCTCCCTGCTCCCCGGGGTGAGCAGGGGCACGTCGCTGAAGTCCACATCTGCCAATAAGAACAAAAAAAACTCAGCCCCAATGCTAGTACCCTTGGTCACCAATCTGATACCATACTGTAAACTGGGTTCCAGGCAACATTAGTATGCATTGACGGTTCTACTTGTTTAGTATGTCACACAACTTCCCGAGTCTCCTGTCCGCTCCATCGACTCGTCGTGGCCCAAACACAGTGGTTTATACCACAAACAGCATGAACAGGGGCCTTGCGCTGATCACTGCGCCTGCCCCCCCCCAAAACCAAAGAGACAGAAGCCCTGTGCCTGTCCACCCCCCAAAACCAGAGAGTCAGAAGCACCAACTTGGATATATTTAATGTTGAAGTAATTCAGGGAATATGTACATGTAGGTAAAGTGACTAAGCATAGATAATAAACAGAGTAGCAAGCAGGAATCAGGAGGATAGAGTTATGGTCAGATTAGCCAAATGGAGGGCGAGGGAGAGCTTTGTACGCGTCAGTGTGTGGAGTAAGGTTTTTTTATACTCTGGTTGCACATGTAACATGCTGGTAAGTATCCCTGCATTAAAGTCTCCAGCCACTAGGAGCGCCAGTTCTGGATGAGCATTTTCTTGTTTGTTTATGGCCCTATACAGCTTGTTGAGTGCAGTCTTAGTGCCAACATCGGTTTGAGGTGGTAAATAGACAGCTACGAAAAATATAGATAAACACTTGGTAAATAGTGTGGTCTACAGCTTTTCATGAGATACTCTACCTCAGGCAAGCAAAACCTAGAGAGCTCCTTAATATTAGATTTCGTGCACCAGCTGTTATTGTCAAATAGACAGACAGCCACTCCTTGTCTTACCAGAGGCAGCTGTTCTATCTTGCCGATGCACGGAAAACCCACCCAGCTGTAAGTTATCCATATCGTCGTTCAGACACGACTCTGAAATATAAGATATTACAGTTTTTAATGTCCCGTTGGGAGTCTTGATTGGAGCTCATCCAGTTTATTATCCAATGATTGCACGTTGGCTAATAGGACTGATGGTAGAGGCGGATTACCCACCCGCCATCAGATCTTTACAAGGCACCCCGACCTAATTCCACGATATCTCTGTCTCTTCTTCATGCGATTGACGGGGATTTGGACCTTGTCCGGTGTCTGAAGTAAATCCTTTGCATCCAAATAAAAAAATAAAACGTATTTTTGTCCAGTACGAGGTGAGTAATCACTGTCCTGATATCCAGAAGCTATTTTCGCTAAAGAGACGGTGGCAGAAATACCACATAAAATTTAAAAAGTTACAAATAATGCGTGAAAAAAACAATAGCACAATTGGTTAGGAGCCCGTAAAACGGCAGCCATCTCCTCCGGTGCTATTGCAACTAATGTCAGTAAAGATAGAAATGCACCAGAGACCGTCCTTAAAACCAGTCAGACTGATGAGTGTCAGACAGACTCACTGGCTATGGCCAATCTAGAGTCATCAAGAGAAAACATGAATATAATTAACAGTTTCCATTTTGAACATACCAGGGGTCAGGGGGTGTGAAATCTGCATTCTGTGGCTTGCCAACAGAAGATCACATGGTTGGTTCCTGAGGGGGTAGGGTTGAGGAGAGAAGAATTGCACTGAGAACTTCTGTTTTTTTCCCCTCAAGTTTGTGAGCAGGTTGATTTGTTTCATTGTACTCTCAGCCCACTTTATTGTGCTGCCTGTTACAGAAAATCCCAATCAAAGCGCATACTACTAAAACACCCACTATCCAATCCCTCCCTTAATAACTTCCTGTTCTAAAACATGATTAAAAAAAGGGCAGCCATCACAAAGCCAGACATGTCACTGGCAAACACTCCAGTCTAGCCTACGATATTCTTTCAGAGAGTTGTGGAAATTTCCTGGAATCTGTGGCAAGGAGAGACAGGGAATGGGAACCACATGTTGGATATCCTGCTATGATGTCTCTGGGATAGTCTGGCCGCCCCTGTTTGCCAACAGCGACACAGGAAGTCACAAGGGCCCAAGTGGGAACCTCAAGTTATGGTGTACAACACAGTCCAGGTCAGAGTTGTTGGAACATTCCCACTACACTGTCTGCATAGCCCAGAAATCATTAACAATGACCTAATAAGCAGATAGCAACTTTTTGGCAATTGAAACTAACTTAATTTAGTTGGTGTGTATTTTTCATTTTGAATGCCACCAGAGATGGTTACTGCTAAAAACATGTAGGTTCATATTGGGACATGGGACGATACCAGTATAAAGACACTAGTTAGTATCGTGGCAAGGAGACAAAACAAGAAGCAGATTTAACTTCTTTTAAAAAACAGCCTTCATATTGTCATCCAGAGTCACATTTATTTACCAAGCTAGTGCAAACAATATTTTACATACAGGTATTTAAAGGACCAAAGAGTTAGGTCTGCTTCATGTTCTTTTTTGCCCTAAATTGTTTTTTGTTTTTTTATTGACAAAATAATTGGGATACTGGCATTGTCACAGCCCTAGTTTATGTAAGTTTGTCTCACTGACACATTCAAACATGCTGTTAATTTGAATTGCCAACTAGCCTAAAGCTTGTGACTTTTGTTCTCTTTGTATGTGTCAAAGAAGTTGGGCGAAAGATCCAGTTTTAGATTATTTAGCCGAGAAACATAATTTCTGTTTAAAAATACTGATGTCTGTTTGGATACTGATGAAGACATAAGAGTCAAACAGATTTTTTAGAGTCAGGGGCATCAAACAACAAAGGTAATGTATTACATTTTGATTAAACATTTCATATAAAAACATTACTTGGGGTCAAAATCTAGTTTCTAAAAAGATATCCACCTTTTCCTCAGGGCATTCTGGGGGAAAAAACTCAAATGAAACAGATGCAAAAGTGCATGAATAAGTGATTAGGGAGATGGGGGGGGGAAAAAAAAATAAATAAAAAAAAAATCACTGAATTAGTTTGACACCCTCTATGACATTGCTGGATTTCGTGGACCACGAAGCCTGACTCACGCGTGTGTCATCATGTGCTGGGAGAGGGAAACGAGAACACACCCTCACAAAATATATGGGCTGAGCAATGATCTCCCATTGAGAGTATTGCTTGAGGAGACACCCTCCACCACGCACACAGCCATGTTACCCCGGTGGTCTGGTTAAAAGATCACACAGAACCATTATGCAGGTTACCAGTCAGCTTGGGTTTCTGTGATTATTCTAAACCCTAATCATTCTCTGGCATGGCTGTCATTCAGAGCTGATAATATATCTCAGATTAGGAGTGTGGCTACATCCCAAATGGTACCCTATACATTGCAAAGAACCCATAGGGCTTCAGTCAAAAGTAGTGCCCTTTATAGAGATTTGGGTGCTAATTTGGGACGCACCCTGTGTTTTATGACTAAGCGTTACAAGGCGGGATGAGGCAGTCCAGTCAGTCCACTGGCATGCCAAGAGAACTAAACTGTTTAGAGAAAGCACACCAAGGCCAGGGTGTAAGAGAATGGAATGGGGCTCCCCTCTTCCACACATGACACGTGAATGGCTCACCTAGCCACCCTTGTCGGACAATGCCTCAACCTACTTCCTGGAACTCCACATCAAAGTGTGAATAGTTGTTTTTTTTTCATATAAAAAATATATTTTTTACATTATTTAAATCAAGTCACTCTCAGTATAATTAACTAGTTCACATGACGAAATCCTACACATTTTAAAATATAAAAACATGCATTCATTACGATATCCAAAGCTGTGGAGGCATGGCCATTTCATATTTAACTGCCACCTTTCACAGGAAAACAGACGCCTCACATGTTCTTACCACAAGAGGAGTTACGTGACTGTCCTAGAATTGCTATACAAGCATTACGGAAAGCCCCATGAAGTAAACAATACATTGAACACACCTAGGAAAACCTAAAAACAACCTAAAATAGCTCACTTCAATTCAAATCATCTTGCAATAATATCACTCAAGAAGAACTGTGTTTGACTTTGAATTAAACATTTCCAAATCATGTAAAAATGTATCTGATCTTTTATCCATATGTACATTGGATGGTGCCCTCATTGATCGTGTCCTCGCTTATAAATATCCGGATATTTGGATTGACGAGTTACTTAAGAAAATTTAAATTAGGGCCAATACCAGTATCGCGATACTCATTAGTATCGTGGCAAGGAAACAAAACACGAAGCAGATTGAACTTCCTTAGGAAAACAGCCCTAATGTTGGAAACAAACATTATGTTGTCATCCAAAGTCACATTTATTTATTTTCCAAGATAAAGTAAATAATATTTTACATACAGCAGGTTTTTAAAAGGACCAAGTCTTTTCATTTTTGCCATGGAAAACAAATATTGCGATACTGGTATTTTTATTTACTTAACTAGGAAAGTCAGTTAAGAACAAATTCTTATTTACAATGACGGCCTACCGGGAAATAGTGGGTTAGGGGGTGCAGGATGACATTTTTACCTTGTCAGCTCGGGGATTCAATCCAGCAACCTTTTGGTTACTGGCCCAACGCTCTAATCACTAGACTACCTACAGCACCTTGTTGTCCCAGTCCTAATTAAAATGGTCTTCTTTTACAGGAATAAGTCATACCTCTCATTAAATAGCAGAAAAAAATATTCAGTCGACATTCATAAGCGTTACACAGATGTAGTATCTTAATTTGAACCAGTTTGCTACAGCAGGAAATAATTTTGCAGTGACAGGAAATGTGATTTATAATTCATGGACATTTTTTGTAGGGGTTGATACATTTTTCATTAGTTCAAATCAAGTCTCACATTTTAAAGTGGAAATAAAAATGTAGAACCCTTTTTAAAGCTTGAATAAAATACAAGTTTGGATTTCTTGCACAAATTCTCAGCAACAAAAGTGATCAAATTAAGATCCTAGAGCTGTAAACTATGGCAATATTATCTGTAAGAGTGCAGCTGCCACTGTTTTGAAAAGTAGGCTGGTTCTCTGAAGTCTCGTAGATCGACGCATTGCATTATTTTGGTCTATAAAGCCCTCCTGGCATAAACTTCCACTGTAACATAATTGTTTACGTACAGATGTACAAGATTCCAGACCCAGTCTCAGGTCTGCACTGAGTTAGCCCTTCAATCTGCACTGAGTTAGGTAAATCTGCTTTTAGTTTTTCTGTACCTTACTTGTGGAATGATATCAAAGGCTCTCTAAAGTTGTATTAACTGGTGCCTCTAGGGCAATTCAAAAGGCTGATTAAGGAACTTTTTGGTGAAGAATGTGTTTATTTTTGTGATTTTCTTTTCATATATTGATGTGAATAATGGTGTATGTTGATTAGTATAGTGTATATTGATGTGTATACAGGGATCATCTGTGATAGAGACCTTGGTCTCAGCATGAACCCATTATTTAAACAATTGTAACATAACGTTCTAATCATTTTTTGCTGTTGATTCAGGGGCATCCTGCCCAAAAAAGTATCTCCACAGGTGTGGCCTGTCCCCTATCCACAGTAGCTGGCTTTATTTTGACAGCTAATGTTTCAGTCATCATGTACCTGGCTGATCGGCTTACTTCAAGCAAAGACGTTCTCCAGAAGTCTAGTGATCACAGGCAGTGATCAGATGGGGACACAGAGTCCTATCAGTGACTAGTGTGCATATCCTAAGTGAGACATCTCCAGGACCGGAGAGGTAACATGTATCACTTCAATGCAAAATGGTGGAAAAGGCTGCTCTCTCGAAATGTCCAACACCTGCCAGAACCTCACCAGCCCAACACGCCTTTGAAAGATGTGACAGACTAAACCCATCACAACAAACGTCATTAGACATTAAGGGCTTATAGACACAACATTCAACCTCTAACTCATTTAATAGCGCTTTTTTTTTACAATACCATTGTCACTGAGCACAAGTGTAATAAAACAAGTGTACGACCAAAGTATCATGGTTGTGTTACTCAGTGTGGTAGCTCTCCCCCTTGAGTGAAGAGGCTGGTTGTTGGGAGAGTTGGCAGGATGGTGCAAGCTTGTGCAGACAACGCTGTAACTAGCAGCACTTTCACACTCTGCTGATCACATGAACATTGTGTGTGTGTGTGTGTGTGTGTGTGTGTTACTCTGTTTTCGCACTTGGATCTTAGTTTAATGTGGTTGACGAATGTGTGAATAGCCTAGTTTCCATGACGTTTTATGTCGTCTGCATTGACACAGCAAGTCTTGAGCAAAAACATCTGAGAAATCATATAGTTTGAATCATATCAATGAAAGTAGAATATGAAACAAATATAAAAAGGGAGCAAGGTACGTAATCTGATATTTAAGCATTGGCAACCTATTGACAACTGAGTCTATGGGTGACAAATAGGACAACTATGGCAATGTGAGATAACAAGAACATCTAAAAACAGGTAAGAAAGTGTAGACAAGTCAGTAACCTATGCTAAAAAGGGTATCTGAGCCAATAGACTACTTTAGCTAGTGAGGGGATTCGATTATTCGACCCGAGTTGCCCCGGTGGAAGAAGTTTGTCGTCGGACATGCGACAGCATTCGTTTTGGAATGAATGCTACGCCTCTCACGCCTGAGCAAGGTGAGCTCTGGCCAACAGCAAAGTCGGCTCAAAACTAAAGTGACATAGGTTAAGCACGGGGTAATGAGTAGGATTCTGTCTTTTCACATGCAAAAATGATTACTTTTGATTTTTTTTAAACGCTTTATCTGCATTCCCAATGAAAACTAATTTGAACATATATTTTATAGAAAAGAGTTATATTTCTGAACGATGCACCAGGATGCCTTGTTGCGGCAGGGTAGCCTAGTGGTTAGAACGTTGGACTAGTAACCGAAAGGTTGCAAGTTCGAATCCCCGAGCTGACAAGGTACAAATCTGTCGTTCTGCCCCTGAACAGGCAGTTAACCCACTGTTCCTAGGCCGTCATTGAAAATAAGAATTTGTTCTTAACTGACTTGCCTAGTAAAATAAATTAAATTGTTAACAACCTGACCGAACAGCGCAGATTATACTATTCGATTTGAGGTCACTGTCACAGGGATACACAGGTGCACCGATTAAGAGTGCTGCCATTAATTAATGGATTTTTTTCTCACAATTTTACCTTTATTTAACCAGGTAGGCTAGTTGAGAACAAGTTCTCATTTACAGCTGCGACCTGGCCAAGATAAAGCATAGCAGTGTGAACAGACAACACAGAGTTACACATGGAGTAAACAACTAACAAGTCAATAACACAGTAGAAAAAAAAGTCTATATACATTGTGTGCAAAAGGCATGAGGAGGTAGGCGAATAATTACAATTTAGCAGATTAACACTGGAGTGATAAATGATCAGATGGTTATGTGCAGGTAGAGATACTGGTGTGCAAAAGAGCAGAAAAGTAAATAAATAAAACCAGTATGGGGATGAGGTAGGTAAATCGGGTGGGCTATTTACCGATGTTAACAAAAGGTGTGCACAATTACTGATGCGCGCCTAAATCATCACTTATCTGCATAGCTAGAATACAATTTTGCGTTATAAAAAAAATGTATGATAACACAATCGTGTTCTCCATCATTTACATAGGCTAAATGGAATAAAAGCTATCAAATGAAACGGCATTTTGATGCTACACATCATATTTATGGCACTCAACATAAAGTCTGCAATAGGGTTAATATTGGTAGTTGTCTGACTGTGTAAACTCAAAGTATGCCTAGATGTCATATCAGTAATACAAATAATAATTAGACAAAGCTACTTACAATCCAATTTTTCGGACTTCATCAAAGCTGGTTTGATATCAAGAACTGCCGTCATCTCGGCAGCTTCTTCACAACGTTGATCCAATTATCACAGCCGTCCCAGCCGCTGCCGATTGATGAGTTATTCAATTGATTGATTTGTAGGCTATTTGAGCTCTGGGCGAATCCTGATTGCGATCCCTTTATTGTCAACTTCAAATGGTATTATTCCCCATAATTTTTCTTAAAACATAAAAGTGTGTAATAAGTCCCTCTGAAATGACGTATACGCCACTGAAAGCTACAACAAACACTCGTGATGATTATGTTTTACGCTCTTCGCTGAAAGGGGCAGGGTTTGACACATGACGCGTATTAGAGGCGAGGCCACAAACTCTACAGATGCCTGTCAGATTACTAATCATAAACAGAGCAATTTTAGGTAAATAAAACCGTTAAATGATTTACAATGAGTGTGAGTCCATGCCAAGGTGAGTCATGCACCAATAACTATATGTGTTCTACAAATAGCGTTACATTCATGTTAATTTCCCTTCTCAAGCTTGAAAAAGGAGGACGCATTAGTTGAACTTCATAGTAGTTGGTTTGGTTTATGACTGATTAATAACATTGAATAGATGGAATATCCCAGGGTGAAAACGTCTATGTGGATTCCATAGCCTGAGTGAATGCAGACAGATGATCTAATAATTGATTTATTCTGGGAGTCAGTCAAATTCAACTTGTCCATCATCCAGTCAAGGAATGAGGCAACGTGTGTGTAGAAAATGTTGCACTGTGTCGTTATAGTTTGTTTTTTGCCTTTAATGCTGTCCTTCTATGAGTAGATTGAATGTGCCCCTAAGCGCTGATATTGGGTCAGTTTTGCAATTTCCCCACTAATGTTTAAGTAATAGGATTGGGGGAAAGGAAACTGGTCCTACATCTGTACCTAGGGGAAACTTCACTCTGAAGCCTGATTGATTGTTCCATATTAATGAGATCCAGTTAGCATTTCCAGTCAGTGGAGAGACACCAAGTCACATTGATTGGAATGTTTCCTTTGGTGACTGATTCTAACCACAAAGCACAAACACACACATACACCTTGTCACTTGCTTGCTCATTGACTCACTCATTCACTCAAGGACGCACACATGCCTGCTCGTTCGCACACACGCACACACATGCACACGCATGCATGCGCACACGCACGCAGACAGACACACACCCTGTCACACACAATGCATCTTGTGTCCTCAGTGCCTTGCCTATCCCAGTCTCCTCTCCTTGTGGTCTGTGGTCTGTGGGGACTCTGTGGAGAGGCAGAGGAGACAGTGTAGTGTGGTCTGTGGGGACTGTGTGGAGAGGCAGAGGGGACAGTGTAGTGTGGTCTGTGGGGCAAGGGTCCAGCAGGGTCTCCCTGTGGGGAAGGAGGGACAGACAAGGGGTCAGAGTGAACAAAGCTTTGGCTCATTCCGACCAATTAGCCCAGTCAAAGAGTCAGCTCATCCCGTTACTGCCATCATGTGCCCTCCATCAAAACATAGTGGTCGTAAGTCCATTATCTCTCCCCCCCAGCCTCTCTTAGCGCTGTCTCCCCCACTCAATCACATATGGTATAGTGCATACCAAATGGCAACCTATTCCCTATATAGTGCACTACTTTTGACCAGGGCTCATAGGGCCTCTCTTAACATTGTCTCCCCCACTCAATCACATAGGCTGCATCCCAAATGGCAAAATTCCCTATATAGTACACTACTTTTGACCAGGACCAGGATGCATTCGTTGTCTAGCCTACTGACTGACCAAACGTCTGAGGAGGAATGCGCATTCAGGAATGACTTAATTAGTACACACAGTGAATGAAGCATTGTGTGGCACAGACAAAGATGACCAATTATTATTACGATATCAATCTTGCTAACAACACATGTATTTGACTGATTCAGAGGGGTTGGATTAAATGTGGAAGACACATTTTAGTTGAATGCGATCAGTTGTACAACTGACTAGGTATCCCCCTTTCCCTTTCCCATTAAGGGGTGAATCCTAACATCCACTTAAGTAAAATGTTCACTCATTGACATCAATGCATTACATTGACATCAATGCATTACTAAGGGAAAATTCAATTTAAGTGGAAGTTAGTATTCACCCCTAAGTTAGCAAGTCTTTGGGCTCAATACAACATACACGTTTATGACGCATTCAGATTAAATGGAAGAGATGGCGCTTTGCCAATGTTAACTTGGCTAATTGAGAGAGTGAGGTCTTCTATCTCAGTGGTTTATGACAGGAATAAATGTGTTATGAAGCTGATTAGTTTCCTCTTTTCCCAATGCCCCACCTTGTTCACATCTGTTTACATAGAAGAGAAAAGGAAACATGGCTGTACCCCCCACCCAATCCACAAAGTGTCCTTCTGACATCCTCTCACACTAGGCCTGGGATGTGTTCTGTAGAGCACATATTAGTTAAACGCTTTGCAACATCCTGGGACAATTTGTGTTCTTATTGGACAAGTTTAAGTAGTAGCTCCCAGTTTCACTCCACCCTTTTTCTCCCTGCTGTTTTCTTCCTGACGTTTAAGTCGTTATAGCGTTGGGCCAGTAACCAAAAGGTTGCTGGATCGAATCCCTGAGCTGACAAGGTACAAATCTGTCATTCTGCCCCTGAAGAAGACAGTTAACCCACTGTTCCCCAGAAGACCATCATTATAAATAAGAATTTGTTCTTAACTGACTTGTCTAGTTAAATAAAAAATGTACGAAAACAACATTAGGTTTCCTCTACTGCAACACCCTATGGTCACAACCCAAACATGTATTTTATTTCTCCATATCTACTTTTATGTACAGCTATGAGTTCATTTATGTTCATAGAAGTACATATGCAGTCCATGTGTGTGAATGACTCTCTCAGTGTATTAATTCCTGTGTGCTTTTCTGAGTTTGAAAGTATGAATGCGAGTGGGAGTTGTGTGACAAACAAAGGCACACGTCATAGACAGAAGAAGGCAGCAGTCTTTTCAAGCTGTTCACACACATCTTTGGTGTTGAGGAGGAAATAATCATGCCCACAGGGTATGTGTCGCCCTCTAAATCAAATCAAATCAAATTTTATTTGTCACATACACATGGTTAGCAGATGTTAATGCGAGTGTAGCGAAATGCTTGTGCTTCTAGTTCCGACAATGCAGTAATAACCAAAGAGTAATCTAACTAACAATTCCAAAACTACTACCTTATACACACAAGTGTAAAGGGATAAAGAATATGTACATAAAGATATATGAATGAGTGATGGTACAGAGCGGCATAGGCAAGATGCAGTAGAAGTATTGAGTACAGTATATACATATGAGATGAGTATGTAAACAAAGTGGCATAGTTTAAAGTGGCTAGTGATACATTATTACATAAAGATGCAGTATAGAGATGCAGTATAGATGCAATATAGAGTACAGTATATACGTATACATATGAGATAAATAATGTAGAGTATGTAAACATTATATTAAGTAGCATTGTTTAAAGTGGCTAGTGATATATTTTACATCAATTCCCATCCATTCCCATTATTAAAGTGGCTGGAGTTGAGTCAGTGTGTTGGCAGCAGCCACTCAATGTTAGTGGTGGCTGTTTAACAGTCTGATGGCCTTGAGATAGAAGCTGTTTTTCAGTCTCTCGGTCCCAGCTTTGATGCACCTGTACTGACCTCGCCTTCTGGATGATAGCGGGGTGAACAGGCAGTGGCTTGGGTGGTTGTTGTCTTTGATGATCTTTATGGCCTTCCTGTGACATCGGGTGGTGTAGGTGTCCTGGAGGGCAGGTAGTTTGCCCCCGGTGATGCGTGGTGCAGACGTCACTACCCTCTGGAGAGCCTTACGGTTGAGGGCGGTGCAGTTGCCATACCAGGCGGTGATACAGCCCGCCAGGATGCTCTCGATTGTGCATCTGTAGAAGTTTGTGAGTGCTTTTGGTGACAAGCCGAATTTCTTCAGCCTCCTGAGGTTGAAGAGGCGCTGCTGCGCCTTCCTCACGATGCTGTCTGTGTGAGTGGACCAATTCAGTTTGTCTGTGATGTGTGTGCCGAGGAACTTAAAACTTGCTACCCTCTCCACTACTGTTCCATGGATGTGGATGGGGGGGTGTTCCCTCTGCTGTTTCCTGAAGTCCACAATCATCTCCTTAGTTTTGTTGACGTTGAGTGTGAGGTTATTTTCCTGACACCACACTCCGAGGGCCCTCACCTCCTCCCTGTAGGTCGTCTCGTCGTTGTTGGTAATCAAGCCTACCACTGTTGTGTCGTCCGCAAACTTGATGATTGAGTTGGAGGCGTGCTTAGCCACGCAGTCGTGGGTGAACAGGGAGTACAGGAGAGGGCTCAGAACGCACCCTTGTTTGGCCCCAGTGTTGAGGATCAGCAGGGTGGAGATGTTGTTACCTACCCTCACCACCTGGGGGTGGCCTGTCAGGAAGTCCAGTACCCAGTTGCACAGAGCGGGGTCGAGACCCAGGGTCTCGAGCTTGATGACGAGTTTGGAGGGTACTATGGTGTTAAATGCTGAGCTGTAGTCGATGAACAGCATTCTCACATAGGTATTCCTCTATTCCTCCAGATGGGTTAGGGCAGTGTGCAGTGTGGTTGAGATTGCATCGTCTGTGGACCTATTTGGGCGGTAAGCAAATTGGAGTGGGTCTAGGGTGTCAGGTAGGGTGGAGGTGATATGGTCCTTGACTAGTCTCTCAAAGCACTTCATGATGACGGAAGTGAGTGCTACGGGGCGGTAGTCGTTTAGCTCAGTTACCTTAGCTTTCTTGGGAACAGGAACAATGGTGGCCCTCTTGAAGCATGTGGGAACAGCAGACTGGGCTGGGATTGATTGAATATGTCCGTAAACACACCAGCCAGCTGGTCTGCGCATGCTCTGAGGGCGCGGCTGGGGATGCCGTCTGGGCCTGCAGCCTTGCGAGGGTTAACACGTTTAAATGTTTTACTCACCTCGGCTGCAGTGAAGGAGAGTCTGCATGTTTTGGTTGCGGGCCGTGTCAGTGGCACTGTATTGTCCTCAAAGCGGGCAAAAAAGTTATTTAGTCTGCCTGGGAGCAAGACATCCTGGTCCGTGACTGGGCTGGTTTTCTTTTTGTAATCCGTGATTGACTGTAGACCCTGTTTCGTACTGTACACTCAACATATATCCTTATCACAAGTACAGCCGTAAAGAGAAGCTCACTTTCAAAAAATTGCACCTACTCACACCACTTCCACATCCACACATGCACTGCCATGGCCATGCCCCTGGGTGGTGCCCAAAGTGCAGTTTAATAGTCGCAGAATGTGTTTGATAAAGCAGATCAAGGGCCTCTCACATGTATGTGAAAATGAATTATGATTTAATTGAATCAGTGAATTAAGACTTAATTTTAAGTGGCCAAAACAATGGCCAAAACCTGCACTAAAGTCCACTGGGCAAAAACTGGTTGAATCAACGTTGTTTCCACCTCATTTCAACCAAAATATTCAATGTGATGACGTTGAATGAATGTGGAAAACTGATTGGATTTGAAAAAGGTAATCAATGAAGTCCTCAAATTTAAATCTAAATCCAATGACATGGTGACCATTTTTTGTTGAATTCACCTTAGTTGACAACTCAATCAAATCAAAACTAGACGTTGAACTGATGTCTGTGCCCATTGGGAGGGCTCCTTCAGTAACGAAGATAAATAGCTACAGTAAAAGATGCCTCTGTTGGCATTCTGCTGACAGAGAAATGTCAGAGTACATGTGTCCAGAATGTATACAGAAGGTTACAAAGTATGTGCCAGCCCCTGCTGCTCCTGGAGGTTGCAGACATGCAATATTGGAGTGTTGACCTTTTCTGCTTTATGGATAGAAAAACTAAACTATATTTATATCTATCCGCTGATTGTCGCTCTGTATAACAAAGTTCACTTATCCGTTTTAACACAAATTTGGGTCGTGAGGATCACAGGCAGCCGGTAGCACCTTAATATGGGAGGACAGGCTCAGAGTAATGGCTGAAATGGAATGAATTAATCTGAACTAAATTCCATCTGAATTAATGGAACTAATTTAATCTGAACCCATACGTGTAGTACACGAGTACGCCGCCAGGAGTACTTCTATTTCAACAGTCATCCAGAGAAACATCACTCTCACTCTCATCTTCACCACAGGAGGCTGCTGAGTGGAGGATGGCTCATAATAATGGCTGGAATGGGGTAACTGGAATGGAATCTAACAAATGGAAACCATGTGTTTGATTCCATTCTAGTAACTCCATTCCAGCCATTATTAAGAGCCATCCTCCACTCCTGGCGGCGTACTTGTGCACTACACTCATGGGTTGAGATTCATTTCGTTTTATAGTCAGTCAATTCAGGAAGTGAGATGAAAATGTGCAATTCATGACCTGAAATGAAAACATAGAAAACAATATCAAATTCAGGAAGTAAATGAATGGACTGAATTGAAAACTGAATTAACCCAAACTCTGATTTATGAATCCTGATGTTGACCAGGTCTTGGGTGGTAGTGAGAGGTATGGGAGTGAGAATTACTGATTTGGGAGTGAAAATTACTGATTTGATTCACATTATGCCTGTTAGAAACAATGGGACATTTATTTATTCTGTCCATATTAATATTTTCATTCTAAAACGATACATATCCATTTTCAGAAATGTTGGTAAATAATGGCATTGTCACCAGCAAAGCACCCCTATACCATCACACCTCCTTCATGCTTCACGGTGGGAACTACATATGAGGAGATCATCCGTTCACCTACTCTGCGACTTACAAAGACACGGCGGTTGGAACCAAAAATCTCATACCAAAGGACAGATTTCCACCGGTCTAATGTCAATTGCTCGTGTTTCTTGGCCCAATCAAGTCTCTTCTTCTTACTGGTGTCCTTTAGTAGTGGTTTCTTTGCAGCAATTCGACCATGAAGACCTGATTCACGCAGTCTCCTCTGAACAGTTGATGTTGAGATGTGTCTGTTACTTGAACTCTGTGAAGCATTTATTTGGGCTGCATTTATTTCTGAGGCTGGTAACTTGAACTCTGCAGCAGAGGTAACTCTGGGTCTTCCTTTCCTGTGGTGGTCCTCATGAGAGCCAGTTTCATCATAGCGCTAAATGGTTTTTCTGACTGCACTTAAAGAAACATTCAAAGTTCTTGAAATTTTCCGGATTGACTGACCTTCATGTCTTAAAGTAATGATGGACTGTCATTTCATTTTGCTTATTTGAGCTGTTCTTGCCATAATATGGACTTGGTCTTTTACCAAATAGGGCTGTCTTCTGTATACCACCCGTACCTTGTCACAAGACAACTGATTGCCACCCTCCAGCCACCCTAGTCATAGACTGTTCTCTCTGCTACCGCACGGCAAGCGGTACCGGAGCGCCAAGTCGAGGTCCAAAAGGCTTCTTAACAGCTTCTACCCCCAAGCCATAAGATGCTTGAACAGCTAATCAAAGGGCTACCCAGACCCCTCTTTTACGCTGCTGCTACTCTGTTTATAATCTATGCATAGTCAGTTTAACTCAACCTACATATACATATTACCTCAATTACCTCAACTAACCGGTGCCCCCGCACTTTGACTCTTAACTGGTACCCCCTGTATATAGCTTCACTTGTTATTTTATTGCTGCTGTTTAATTATTTGTTTGTTTTATTTTCTCATTTCTATTTTTTACTAAACACTTAATTATTTATTTTTTCTTAACTTCTTAAAGCATTGTTGGTTAAGGGCTTGTAAGTAAGAATTTCACTGTAAGGTGAAATATGACAAAGAAATTTTGATTTGATTGGCTCAAAAACATTAAGAAGGAAAGAAATTCCACAAATGTACTTTTAACAAGGCACAGCAGTTCATTGAAATGCATTACAGGTGACTACCTCATGATGCTGATTGAGAGAATGTCAAGAGTGTGCAAAGCTGTCATGAAGGCAAAGGGTGTCTACTTTGAAGAATCTCAAATATAAAATATATTTGGATTTGTTTAACACTTTTTTGGTTACTACATGTTTCCATATGTGTTATTTCATAGTTATGATGTACTCACTATTACTCTACAATCTAGAAAATAGTAAAAATAAAGAAAAACCCTTGAATGAGTAGGTGTGTCCAAACTTTTGACTGGTGCTGTAAGTAGTACTGCAAGGTTTTACATAGTCAAATGTAACAACTAACTACATTTTTAATAAAGAATTGTACAAACGATACATTTGTGACATCAATATTGTCACAGGCCGGCTCATAGCCTGTGGCAAAAATGAGGGGACACGAACAACAGCCAATCAAAAAGGTTCTTTATTATAAACCAAACTATTAACTTTAAACAAAGATAAAGGAATGAGGTGTGAAAGTATCATAATGTAAGGTGTATATAAAGTGCAGGGATGCGTGAGTCTGTGTGTGTGAATGACTAAGTGAAAACTATGCAAAACTACAAAGGAACAAACAAAACAGGATCATACCTGGAGGAGCAGAGAGAGAGAGAGAGAGACAAGAGTGATTAGTGAAGCAGTTTAAATACCCTGAGCCCAGGTGACTCCAATCACTAACGACCCTCCTCTGCCTGCAGGAGGTACCACCCCTGCACTGCAGAGGAGGGGCCGTGACAATATTTTGTAAAGACATTTCAAAAACAATTCAATAGAGTAATTTGTGTGTAACATATTTACAGTCCCTTCGGAAAGTATTCAGACCCCTTCACTTTTTCCACATTTTGTTACGTTACAGCCGAATTCTAAAATGGATTAAATAAATTTAAAAAACTCTGCCCTATAATGACAAAGCAAAAAAATATTTTTGAAATCTTTGCAAATGTATTAAACTAAAAAACAAAATGATCTTATTCACCGAAGTGTTCAGACCATTTGCTATGAGACTTGAAATTGAGCTCAGGTGTATCCTGTTTCCATTGATCATCCATGAAATGTTTCTACAACTTGATTTGGAGTCCATCTGTGGTAAATTCAATTGGTTTGACATGATTTAGAAAGGCACACACCTGTCTGTATAAGGTCCCACAGTTGACAGTGCATGTCAGAGCAAAAACCAAGCCATGAGGTCGAAGGAATTGTCCGTAGAGCTTTGACACAGGATTGTGTCAAGGCACAGATCTGGGGAAGGGTACCAAAAAATGTCTGCAGTATTGAAGGTTCCCAAGAACATAGTGGTCTCCATCAATCTTAAAATGGAAGAAGTGTGGAACCACCAACACTCTTCCTAGAGCTGGCTGCCCGGCCAAACTGAGCAATCGGGGGAGAAGGGCCTTGGTCAAGGAGGTGACCAAGAACCCGATGGTCACTCTGACAGAGCTCTAGAGTTCCTCTGTGGAGATGTGAGAACCTTCCAGAAGGACCACCATCTGTGCAGCACTCCACCAATCAGGCCTTTATGGTAGAGTGGCCAGACAGAAGCCACTCCTAAGTAAAAGGTACATGACAGCCCTCTTGGAGTTTACCAAAAAGCACCTAAAGACTCTCAGAGCATGAGAAACAAGATTCTCTGGTCTGATGAAACCAAGATTGAACTCTTTGGCCTGAATGCCAAGCGTCAAGCCTAGAGGAAACCTGGCACCATCCATACGGGGAAGCATGGTGGTGGCAACATCATGCTGTGGAGATGTTTTTCAGTGGCAGGGACAGGGAGACTAGTTAGGATCGAGACAAAGAGGAATGGAGCAAAGTACAGAGAGATCCTTGATGAAAACCTGCTCCAGAGCGCTCAGGACCTCAGACTGGACTGGGGCGAAGGTTCACCTTGCAACAGAACAAAGACCCTATGCACACAGCCAAGACAACGCAGGAGTGGCTTCAGGACAAGTCTCTGAATGTCCTTGAGTGGCCCAGCCAGAGCCTAGACTTGAACCCGATTGAACATCTCTGGAGACCTGAAAATAGCTGTGCAGCGATGCTCCCTATCCAACCTGACAGATCTTGAGAAGATCTGCAGAGAAGAATTGGAGAAACATTCCAAATACAGGTGTGCCAAGATTGTAGCGTCAATCCCAAGAAGACTCAATGCGGTAATCGCTGCCAAAGGTGCTTCAACAAAGTACTGAGTATAGGGTCTCAATAAACTCAGTAAAAAAAGAAACAGCCTTTTTTAGGACCCTGTCTTTCAAAGATAATTCATAAAAATCCAAATAACTTCACAGATCTTCATTGTAAAGGGTTTAAACACTGTTTCCCATGCTTGTTCAATGAACCATAAACAATTAATAAACATGCACCTGTGGAATGCTCGTTAAGAAACTAACAGCTTACAGATGGTAGGCAATTAGAGTCACAGTTATGAAATCTTAGGACACTAAAGAGGTCTTTCTATTGACTGCTCATCTGCGTGAATGTGCATGCTGCAAAGAGGCATGAGGACGGCAGACGTGGCCAGGGCAATAAATTGCAAAGTCCGTACCTTGAGACTCCTAAGACAGAGCTACAGGGAGACAGGATGGACAGCAGATCGTCCTCGCAGTGGCAGACCACGTGTAACAACACCTGCACAGGATCGGAACATCCGAACATCACACCTGCGGGACAGGTACAGGATGGCAACAACAACTGCCTGTGTTACACCAGGAATGCACAATCCCTCCATCGGTGCTCAGACTGTCCGCAATAGGCTGAGAGAGGCTGGACGGAGGGCTTGTAGGCCTGTTGTAAGGCAGGTCCTCACCAGACATCACCGGCAACAACATCGCCTATGGGAACAAACTCATCGTCGCTGGACCAGACAGGACTGGCAAAAAGTGCTCTTCACTGACGAGTCGCAGTTTTGTTTCACCAGTGGTGATGGTCGGATTCATGTTTATTGTCGAAGGAATGAGCTTTACACCAAGGCCTGTACTCTGAAGCGGGATCGATTTGGAGATGGAGGGTCCGTCATGGTCTGGGGCGGTGTGTCACAGCATCATCGGACTGAGCTTGATGCCATTGCAGGCAATCTCAACACTGTGCGTTACAGGGACGACATCCTCCTCCCTCATGTGGTACCCTTCCTGCAGGCTCATTCTGACATGACCCTCCAGCATGACAATGCCAACAGCAATACTGCTCGTTCTGTGCGTGATTGTCAGTGTTCTGCCATGGCCAGCGAAGAGCCCAGATTGCAATCCCATTGAGCAATTCTGGGACCTGTTGGATTGGAGGGTGAAGGCTAGGGCCATTCCCCCCCAGAAATGTCCAGGAACTTGCAGGTGTCTTGGTGGAAGAGTGGGGTAACATCTCACAGCAAGAACTGGCAAATCTGGTGCAGTCCATGTGGAGGAGATCTACCAGATACTGACTGTTACTTTTGATTTTGACACCCCCCCCCCCCTCCCCCTTTGTTCAGGGACCCGTTATTCCATTTCTGTTAGTCAAATTGTTTTTAATTCACTTTTTTGCTCTTTTGCACACCAGTATTTCTACTTGCACATCATCTTTGCACATCAGCCTCTGCACATCTATCACTCCAGTGTTAATTTGCTAAATTGTAATTACTTCGCTAATGTGGCCTATTTATTGCCTTACCTCCTAACGCCATTTGCACACACTGTATATAGATTTTTCTATTGTGTTATTGACTGTACTTTTGTTTATCCCAAGTGTAACTCTGTGTTGTTATTTGTCGCACTGCTTTGCTTTATCTTGGTCAGGTTGCAGTTGTAAATGAGAACTTGTTCTCATCTGGCCTACCTGGTTTAATAAAGGTGAAATAAAAGTCACATCTCTGTGGAACTTGTTTAGTGTATGTCTCCGTTGTTGAATCTTGTTATGTTCATACAAATATTTACACATGTTAAGTTTGCTGAAAATAAACGCAGTTGACAGTGAGAGGACGTTTCTTTTTTTGCTGAGTTTACTTATGTAAATGTGATATATCTGTTTTATTTGATTAATTAGCAAACATTTCTAAAAACCTGTTTTTGATTTGTCATTATGTGGTATTGTGTGTAGATTGACGAGGAAAAATAACAATTTAATCAATTTTATAATAAGACTAACGTAACAAAATGTGGAAAAAGTCTGGTCTGAATACTTTCTGACGGCACTGTACATTTGATATTTCAGTCATTTAGCAGATAATCTTCTCCAGAGCGACTTACAGTAAGCGCATTTGTCCTAAGATACCTAAGTGGGACAACCACATATCACTGTCAAATATACAGGATACCAACATTCCATTCCAGCTAAACAATGGATATATAGTGTCAAGCAAATTAAAAATTAAAAAATCATACACATAAAATCTATTACTTAACAGTCATTAACAAATTCATAAAATCTATTAATTAACAATCATATTGTACACACATGAAGGTACCCATAAGCAATTATTTCTAATGAAAAAACACAAATGGGAAAAATTGGGTGGATATAGCATTTTGGAAATAAACTCTTCATATGCACCTGCTATTGCCTTATTACATACTTGACGGGGTCTTGGCTCACTGTCAAAGCTGTCGGCCATGATGTATTTGCATGGGCGTCTAATTGTACCATCCTAACATATGATCCAGCATATGTTTGAAGGTAATGGTATTTAGACGAGCTTAGTCTCCAGTACAGAAGCATATGAAAATGACATTAAAGCTTTAAGAGCTTATAGTTCCAACAGAGCCAAATCGAAGGACATTCAACTCAGTGTGCCATACAAAAGAACCACACAGTTTCAATCCATCCATATAAGCGTGCCTCAATGAAACTCGGGACAAATCTAATTACACAGGTAAAAATGTAGTAAATGGTACAATACTGAAATACACAATGCTCATGATGACTTCTCTAAAGCAGACAAAACTAGCATTTAAGCATACTCACAACAATAGATTTGTTAATTATATGGTGCCCAAGGTGTTATGTATCCAATCTAATGGTTTTTAAACCATATGTGGGTTACACTGAGAAACAGTGTCTCTTTCTAAACAATAACAAATCTCCAGGCGCTTCCGTCCTACATAATTATTAGAACAGTAGATGGACCGTGTATTAGTAATTATCATGGAGTTGACTTCCTGCCTCTCCAGACTGTCACATGTGTATTAGTAAGGAGTTTACTTCCTGTCTCTCCAGGCTCTTACATGTGTGTTATTACAGTAGCTGTGATAGTTTTGACTTCCTGTCTCTCTCTGTCTACAGGCTCAGGGCAGATCCTGCTGGAGCTCCTGTCAGATAACCTGGGTGCCAGTCTGTTTCTGCTCTCTTGCCAACTCTTTATCATTCATTGTCACGCCAAATGTAGTTGGCATGACAAAGAGTGACAAGGAGTGGACATAATAGCGCAAAAAGATCTGGGGCAAGGCTACATGTCAGACAGTTCCAACTTCAGCTTTATCATCTGGGATGCTGCATCCCCAATGGTGAGTTCAAGAGGACCAACCTGAACGCAGCCTGGGAGGCTGAATCACCATCTTTGAATGTCAAATATTAATTATTGTAATTAATCATATATTACTGTTGCTCCTCCAGTGAATTAACTTTGATAAGTCCGGACTCTTGAGAAACCTGCCAAAATAAATGTACATAATCTATTTAATAGTATATGTTCTTTAAATCATAATTTATTTGATATTATTTGTATCTATCCCACTACCTGGGATAAGAGTCAAGAAATATAAGATACAAATTTAATCATTGCCCTCTTGTCAACATTGCCCTCTTGTGGCAATATCATTATTAAACACCATTCAGTCCAAGGACAGGTGTCAGAAAGGAAAATACTCAAGGCATTGTCAAAAAACCATTTCCAGGAATGCTGCTTTTCCTAAGAACAAGTAACAAAATAATACATCTACACAATGTAGATTAGTCACATTAATATTTCCAGTCACTGCAATTAGCAGCTATTCAAAGTATTAGGAATTAAGTCATGATGTATCTGTTATGGCACATAAGATGTACTTAGTAATTTCAGTTAAGAAAAACACATGTATTTGTATTTGTATGTATTATGGATCCCCATTAGCTGCTGCCAATACAATTTTAAAAACATTACAATACAATCATTACAGAATTCACAACACACTAAGTGTGTGACCCTCAGGCCCATACTCCTCAACCACATATCTACAACACAAAACCCATGTGTACGTGTGTGTATAGTGTGTATGTTATCATGTGTGTGTATGCATCTGTCTGTGCCTATGTTTGTTGCTTCACAGTCCCCGCTGTTCCATAAGGTGTATTTTCCCCCACTGTTCCATAAGGTGTATTTTCCCCCACTGTTCCATAAGGTGTATTTTCCCCACTGTTCCATAAGGTGTATTTTCCCCACTGTTCCATAAGGTGTATTTTCCCCATTGTTCCATAAGGTGTATTTTCCCCCATTGTTCCATAAGGTGTATTTTCCCCCACTGTTCCATAATATGTATTTTCCCCACTGTTCCATAAGGTGTATTTTCCCCACTGTTCCATATGGTGTATTTTCCCCACTGTTCCATGAGGTGTATTTTCCCCCATTGTTCCATAAGGTGTATTTTCCCCCATTGTTCCATAAGGTGTATTTTCCCCACTGTTCCATAAGGTGTATTTTCCCCACTGTTCCATAAGGTGTATTTTCCCCACTGTTCCATAAGGTGTATTTTCCCCCACTGTTCCATAAGGTGTATTTTCCCCCACTGTTCCATAAGGTGTATTTTCCCCCACTGTTTCATAAGGTGTATTTTCCCACACTGTTCCATAAGGTGTATTTTCCCCCACTGTTCCATAAGGTGTATTTTCCCCCACTGTTCCATAAGGTGTATTTTTCCCTGCACACCTATTTAGGCGAGATGCTGGCTAGCGGAATAGAACACTTGAAAAATTAAAGGAGAACCGCACACTCTAGGAGCTCAGATGTAATAATTGAATAACCTAATATCCAACTTTTCGACAGACAAGCTGTCTTCATCAGGGTATTCCTCCATCCCAAACATATTTCATTAAAACATAAGTCTCTCTCTCTCTCTCTCTCTCTCTCTCTCTCTCTCTCTCTGTGTCTCTCTGTCTCTGTCACGCCCTGACCTTAGAGATCCTTATTATTCTCTATGTTTGGTTATGTCAGGGTGTGACTCGGGTGGGAAATTCTATGTTTTCTGTTTCTTTGTTTTTGGCAGAGTGTAGTTCCCAATCAGAGGCAGCTGTCTATTGTTGTCTCTGATTGAGGATCATACTTAGGCAGCTCTTTTTTCCACCATTAGGTTGTGGGATCTTGTTTTCTGTTTAGTTACTTTTGCCTAACAGAACTGTGTGTTTTCGTTATCGATTTTGTTTGAGTGTTTTTTAAAATTAAAATCATGAACAATTTCCACGCTGTGCCTTGGTCTACTCTTTCTACCAACAACGAGAGCCGTTACAGAAGATCCCACCAAAAACGGACCAAGCAGCTTGGCCAGGAGGAGTGGACATGGAAGGACATACTGGATGGAGAAGGACCCTGGACGCAGGCCGGAGAGTATCGCCGTCCAAGGGAGCAGATGGAGGCAGTGAGAGAGGAACTGCAACGAAACGAGGAGTTAAGTCAACAACCGAAGCCCGAGAGGCAGCTCCCCAAAAAATTAGGAGGAGCACACGGGGAGATTGGCAGAGTCAGGGTTTGGACCTGAGCCAACTCTCCGTGCTTACAGTGGGGAGCGTGTGACCGATCAGGCACCGTGTTATGCTGTGATGCTCACTGTGTCTCCAGTGCGCATTCACAGCCCGGTGCGCTCTGTGCCAGCTCCCCGCATTTGCCAGGGAGCTGGGCATCCAGAGTGGGCATCCAGCCAGGACAGATTACGCCGGTCTCCGGTGCGTCTCTTCGGGCCAGGATATTCTGCATCGGCTCTGCGCACTGTGTCTCCGGTGCGCCTTCACAGCCCAGTGCACTTGCAGGGCTAAATAGAGCATCCAGCCAGGACTCGTTGTGCCAGCTCTACGCTCCAGACCTGCAGTGCGCCTCCTCGGTCCAGGATATCCTGCGCCGGCTTTACGCACTGTGTCGCCAGTGCGCCTTCACAGCCCAGTGCGTCCTGGGCCAGCGCCCCGCACTTGCCGAGCAAAAGTGAGCATCCAGCCAGGACGTGTTGTGCCAGCTCTATGCTCCAGACCTCCAGTGCGCCTCCACGGTCCAGTATATCCTGTGCCAGCTCCATGCACCTGGCCTCCAGTGCGTGTCTCCAGCCTGGTACGTCCTGTGCCTGCTCCACGCACAGAGCCTCCAGTGATGATCCATGGCACGGAGCCTGTAGTAATGATCCATGGCACGAAGCCTCCAGTGATAATCCATGGCCCGGAGCCTCCAGTGATAATCCATGGCACGAAGCCTCTAGTGATGATCCACGGCCTGGAGCCTGCAGTGATAATCCAGGACACGAAGCCTCCAGTGATGATCCATAGCCCGGAGCCTGTAGTGATGATCCATGGCACAAAGCCTCCAGTGATGATCCATGGCCCGGAGCCTGCAGTGATGATCCAGGGAAAGGAGCCTTCAGTTCGGAACCTCCAGCGACGGTCCCCAGTACGTAGCCTCCAGCGATAGGTCAGGGTGTTTTCCATCTACCGTTCTTTGTTTTTGGCCGCGTGTGGTTCCCAATCAGAGGCAGCTGTCTATCGTTGTCTCTGATTGAGGATCATACTTAGGCAGCCCTTTTTTCCACCATTAGGTTGTGGGATCTTGTTTTCTGTTTAGTTACTGTTGCCTGACAGAACTGTGCTTTTTCGTTTTCGATTTTGTTATTTTGTTTGAGTGTTTTTAAAAATTAAAATCATGAACACTTTCCACTCTGCACCTTGGTCTACTCTTTCTACCACTAACGAGAGCCGTTTCTCTCTCTCTCTCTCTCTCTCTCTCTCTCTCTCTCTCTCTCTCTCTCTCTCTCTCTTTCTCTCTCTTTCTCTCTCTCTCTCTCTCTCTCTCTCTCTCTCTCTCTCTCTCTCTCTCTCTCTCTTTGTCACTTCTAGGTTAGACTACTGCAATGCTCTACTTTCCGGCTACCCGGATAAAGCACAAAATAAACTTCAGTTAGTGCTAAACACGACTGCTAGAATCTTGACTAGAACCCCAACATTGTATCATATTACTCCAGTGCTAGCCTCTCTACACTGGCTTCCTGTTAAAGCTAAGGCTGAATTCAAGGTTTTATTGCTAACCTACAGAAGCATTACAATAACTTGCGCCTACCTATCTTTCCGATTTGGTCCTGCAGTACATACCTACATGTACGCTATGGTCACAAGATACAGGCCTCCTTACTGTCCCTAGAATCTCTAAGAAAAAACTGCCGGAGGCATAGTTTTCTCTTATAGAGCTACATTTTTATGGAATGGTCTGCCTATTCATGTGAGAGACGCAGACTCAGTCTCGACCTTTAAGTCTTTATTGAAGACTCATCTCTTCAGTAGGTCCTATGATCGAGTGTAGTCAGGCCCAGGAGTGTGAAGGTGAACGGAAAGGCACTGGAGCAACTAACCCCCTTGCTGTCTGCCTGGCTGGTTCCCCTCTCTCCACTGGAATTCTATGCCTCAAACCCTATTACTGGGGCTGAGTCACTGGTTTACAGGTGCTCTTCCATGCCATCCCTAGGAGGGGTGCGCCACTTGAGTGGGTTGAGTCACTGACATGTTCTTCCTGTCCGGGTTGCCCCCCCCCCCTTGGGTTTGTGCCATAAGGGAGATATTCGTTATGTGTGTTATGTGTCGGGGGCTAGGGTCAGTCTGTATATCTGGACTCTTTCTCCTGTCTTATCCAGTGTCCTGTGTGAATTTAAATATGCTCTCTCTAATTCTTTCTCTTTTTCTCCTTCCTTCTCTCTCTCTCTCTCTCTCTCTCTCTCTCTCTCTCTCTCTCTCTCGGAGGACCTGAGCCCTAGGACCATGCCTCAGGACTACCTGGCCTGATGACTCCTTGCTGTTCCCAGTCCACCTGGTCGTGCTGCTACTCCAGTTTCAACTGTGCTACCTTGTCGCAGACCTGCTGTTTTCAACTCTCTAGAGAGAGCAGGAGTGGTAGAGATACTCTGAATGATCGGCTATGAAAAGACAACTTGAGGTGCTGACCTGTTGCACCGTCTGCAACCACTGTGATTATTATTATTTGACCCTGCTGGTCATCTATGAACATTTTGAACATCTTGGCCATGTTCTGTTATAATCTCCACCCGGCACAGCCAGAAGAGGACTGGCCACCCCTTATAGCCTGGTTCCTCTCTTGTTTTTTTCCTAGGTTCTGGCCTTTCTAGGGAGTTCTTCCTAGCTACTGTGCTTCTACACCTGCAATGCTTGCTGTGTGGGGTTTTAGGCTGGGTTTCTGTACAGCACTTTGTGACATCAGCTGATGTAAGAAGGGCTTTATAAATACATATGATTGATTGTAATGAGCTGTTTTTACCAACACCTTAGCTCCTACCGTGGCTACCTGCTCATCGTCTATCACTCAGTATGAGCCCCTGACCACAAAATTTGCTTTCCGGACTGACAATCTATAGAGAGGACCTGACTACTGTCATAAACAAGAGTTTAACCCACATTTTCCTCCCTGACCCATGTCCCACATCGTGGGGGCTGCTGTCTGTCTGTGGTTTACACTGGTACATTTCCTCCAGCTCACATTTTTGTGACATCCATTGTGTCTTGAATGTCCATCACCTTGAATCCGGGGTTGTCAATACCCAGCTTCTTGTGGTGGTTGTTTTGGTTACTGTTGCTGTTGCTGTTGCATTGGCCTAAATTACTCTGAAAGTAGTGGACAGTGTGGGGTAGTCATCGGCACGGTTCTGGAGAAGTTGGAAAAGTCCACGCAGTACTTGCCCATCTGGTCGCGGGAGATAATGGGCAGGAAGCTGTATCCCCATCCTGGGGGATGAAGGAGGTCCATACCTGGCAGGCGGAGCTGGTGGACTCGGCCGTCCTGTCCAGAAAGACCACCAGCTCAAAGTTCTGCTGCTGGAGGGAGTCTGCTGTCATGCCGTAGAACGGACTGGCCTTGTCAGTGACATGGTACAATGTCAACAGGCAGACAAAAAACAGGTTGTCCTGGCCAGCGTCCACTGCAAAGTCAATGCCTACCTGGTCCAGAATTATAGTTTCACTGTCCGGCGTGACAGTTGTCCTAAGCAGCTTGCCGTAGATTTGGCTCCCGGTGAGTAAGGTCTTACGGAGGTTGGCCACTCGAATCACCAGGCACAGCCGGTCCTTGTTCAGGCAGATGACCACTGCATCACTGAAAGTCACTGTCTTTTCCCTCTTCTTGGGAAGAGATCACCCCACACATGATCACCCCACACATGAAGCAGTTGATAAAGACCGCAAAGAGGGATTGGACGACGATGATGGCCACGGTGCCAGGGCAGTGCCTGGTGAGTGCCCGTCCACCATAACCAATGGTGGTCTGGGTCTCTAAGGGGTACAGGAAAGACATGGTGAGATCATTAACATTGACTATACAGTGGGCATGACTGGCTGTGAAGTTCTGTCCAAATAGATCCCCATTGCTCTTGGCGGTCCAGTGCCATAGAAGGCTGAAGATGAACCAGCTGCCTGTGAAGGAGGACGGAATACCAGCGGATCTCCACCAGGAAGGCAAAGTGGTTGTGGTACTTGATGTTGCCAAACTTAATGTTGCAGCAGCCATATTTGGTCTCCAGCCGGGTCCGGCGGTTTCTGCGCTCTGTCAGGTAGTCGTGGATGGGCCTCTGGACGAACTGAAACATCCTGAGCTCTGGGGAAAAAACAATAACAATTGTGTAAGGCCGGGATAAACCGCAATGGAGGAACCACAAAGTGGTCAATTAGCTGACAGACTAGTTTTATTTGGTTACGGAAAATGAACATCAATAAAATGAATATAGAAAAAAAGAATAAGAACTTGAGTGTTGTTTATCTCAGATAAACTTTTGAAAAAACGTATCCCCCATTTATATTGTTCACTAACCTTGTTCATAAAACAGCTCGTCAGCAATAGATTTGAAATGTGTCTTTGATATTCTACAAATGTTTCTTCCTGTAACAGGACATATTTTATTTGCCTTAGATAAAGGAGATAAAACACAACATGTTGTGTTCTATTATGTTTTCAGTGCCTTAGGAGATGAAATAGTTGATAAAAGTTACATTTGATATTTCACAGTTACCCACCCTACAAAGTGGCATGAGTACATTTGTGGTTCTAATTGTTCCCCTGTTATGTAATTGACTAAACAAATCCCTGGCAGCAGTTCCACTGAAGGGAAACCAAACAACAGTGATGCCCTTGCACTTTACAATCTCTGTTTTAAATAACTATGGCAACCTCTCCCCAAGTAACCGTTTAACATAAGTCACTCGTCCTCTAATAAAACTCAATGAGGCAACACTATTTCTGCCCTTAAAAAGACAACAGCCTTTTTTCACAATTTCCTATTCAGCAAACATACACACACAACTTGGCACTTATAAAAATGTCAATACCACTTAAGAAATAGATCACTGTCACATTGTTGGTCTGTCTATCTAAACAGTGGAAAATACACTTCACGTACCTGCTAAGTAAAACCATGGGCCAAACTGCAGAGACAGGATCAATTCGGGAACTCCTTCTCTGAGCAAGTTGCCATGAAGGTTTTAATCTACAGTGAAATGTCCTAATCCCAGCCACATGCCATGGTGTACACAGCCCTCAAACAGACAATCAAGAGAGGCAGGTTGGAATATTCCAGACAGTGCATCACTATTTTAGCCTTACTAGACCCCTGTCAACACCCCACCACACTCCTCCGGAGTCCCTAGTACAGCCACTCACTCCATCCCAGGCAGGATGTCGTGGTTGGCTGTGGCTCTCCCTGACATGGTGGCCCATTGCACATGGTCTCCACCACCACCATATGTGAAACCTCAATTCCAGAAATGGAATATTCTGGATTCAGTGGCCGCACAGTTTGCCACACAAGACCTACGACAGGCAGGAGGTGCACCTATTGAAGATGGGACAACGTGACCACTGCAGCATCCATGCTGTTTTGATTTTCAACTGAAACCATTAGTCAATGAAATAGGGAGAAAAAAATACAAAGACATGACTTATTGATGTCTTTTCTTCTCAATTGTTCTTTAAATACAGTAGACGCTTCTAGGAAGGTGCAGTATCATTGGTTTTAGGGACCCTATTCAATCTAACACTTGTTTCCTATGATTGTAGCTGTACCACCAAGTCTATGGTACTGTCTTATATCATTTTGATGTCGATTTTTAGATCTGTGTTTAAATACATGTTCAAAACACTTTCATTTTCATAAAATTGGGGCACGTAACCTCAGTTCGCAGATTTACTCAACAATTTAGCCTGACCACACGCACCTGTTTCTTTGGTTTACAGAACTATTACTGAGAAATGCCCTAGATAATTTATTTCTTTGCTTTTACCAAATAGATAAAACATGATACTGCCCTGTAAAAGTCTGTATTTTGCAAACAGATTTGAGTGTACATTAAATATGTCTTACAATTACACCATGCTTGTATTGGTAATATCAGAGAGGTAGGCTTGTTGTGTAAATCAAATGATACAACCCCCCCAACAAAGTATGGAGAAAGTCAATGGAGTAGAGAGGAAGAAAATACAAAAACATGACTTATTGATGTCATTTCTTCTGTTCTTTAAATACAGCAGACACTTCTAGGAAGGTACAGTAGCATTCGGTTTAGTGACCATATTCAATCCAACTCTTGTTTCCTATGATTGTAGCTGTACCATCCAGTGCAGGGTACTGTAGAATTTTAGATCTGTGTTCAAATAACTTTCATTTGAAAGCATTTGCAGATTTACTCAACACTTTAGCCTGACCACATATACCTTTTTGTTGGGATTTAGAGAAGCATTACTGAGAAATGCCCATTACTGAGAAATGCCCTTTTACCAAATAGATTTAAACATGATACTGCCCTGTAAAAGTCTGTATTTTGTGAAAAGATTTGAGTGTACATTAAATAAAATGTCTTACAATTACACCATAGTTCATATTGAAACAGTTCACCAGGAATCTTTTTCTTCTTTATCACATTTTCATTTAAACAAATTTGATCCCTTCATATGATAGAAACTTGATAATTTGATGTTTGCTTAAAGTTTGCTGAATGTCATGAAAATACATGTTTCATTATACTATTAAAACCTGGCTGGCTGTGTTAAGTCTACTTTAATTGAACTATTATTTTTATGAGCCGTTATATACTATAATGCCGACTACATCTCAAGGACAGTTTCGGTACATAAATAAAATGGCTTATGTTAATATATGAAATGCAATTCTGATTGAATGCGCCATGATAAACAATGACATCATAAGTATATAATAACTTACTCTTAAAATGTAGTTAGGCAACACTAAATGGCTACACTGAATTATCGGCCGATGATGTCGACGAAATTCTCAAATGATTTTTCTGTCATTAATAATAACTCAATTGGGACAACCAAATTATGAACTTAACTCTTTCTGACGAAGAACTTGTTGAAACTACCGAGACCAAGGCAGCTCTGCCCAAAGATATACATTACCAGTCAAAAGTTTGGACACACCTACTCATTCAAGGGTTTTTATTTATTTGTACTATTGTCTACATTGTAGAAAAAAATGTGAATACTTCAAACTATGAAATAACACATATGGAATCATGTAGTAACCAAAAATGTGTTAAACAAATCAAAATATATTACTTCAAAGTAGCCACCCTTTGCCTTGATGACATCTTTGCACACTCATGGCATTCTCTTAACCAGCATCATGAGGTAGTCACCTGGAATGCATTTCAATTAACTGGTGTGTCTTGTTAAAAGTTAATATGTGGAATTTCTTTCCTTCTTAATGTGTTTGAGCCAATCAGTTGTTGTGACAAGTTAGGGGTGGTATACAGAAGATAGCCCTATTTGGTAAAATACCAAGTCCATATTATGGCAAGAACAGCTTAAATAACCAAAGATAAATGATTAGTCCATCATTACTTTAAGACATGAAGGTCAGTTAATCAGGAAAATTTCAAGAATTTTGAAAGTTCCTTTAAGTGCAGTGGCAAAACCTATCAAGCGCTATGATGAAACTGTCTCTCATATTGACCGCCACGGGAAAAGAAGACCCAGAGTTACCTCTGCTGCAGAGGACAGGTTCAAGTTACCAGCCTCTGAAATTGCAGCCCTATTAAATGCTTCACAGAGTTCAAGTAACAGACACATCTCAACATCAACTGTTCAGAGAAGACTTCGTGAATCAGGCATTCATGGTCAAATTGCTGTGTACTACTCCCCTCACAGAACAGTGCAAACGGGCTCTAACCAGAATAGAAAGAGGAGTGGGAGGCCCCAGTGCACAACTGAGCAAGAGGACAAGTACATTAGACTGTCTAGTTTGAGAAACGGAACCTCACAAGTCCTCAACTGGCAGCATAATTAAATTGTACCCGCAAAACACCTGTTTCAACGTGAACAGTGAAGAGGCAACTCTGGGATGCTGGCCTTCTAGGCAGAGTTCCTCTGTCCAGTGGCTGTGTTCTTTTGCCCATCTTAAACTTTTATTTTTATTGACCAGTCTGAGAAATGGCTTTTTCTTTGCAACTCTGCCTAGATGGCCAGCATCACGGAGTCGCCTCTTCACTGTTGACGTTGAGACTGGTGTTTTGTGGGTACTATTTAAAGAAGTCACTCTGTGGTCCAACTCATCCCAAACCATCTCAATTGAGTTGAGGTTGGATGATTGTGGAAGCCAGGTCATCTGATGCAGCACTCTCCACTCTCCTTCTTGGTCAAATAGCCCTTACACAGCCTGTAGGTTTATTGGGTCATTGTCCTGTTGAAAAACAAATTATAGTCCCACTAAGCGCAAACCAGATGGGATGGCATGTCTCTGCAGAATGCTGTGGTATACATGCTGGTTAAGTGTGCCTTGAATTCTAAATAAATGAGTGTCACCAGCGAAACACTCCCACACCCTCACCTCCTCCTCTATGCTTCACGGTGGGAATCACACATGCAGAGATCATCCGTTCATCTACTCTGCGGTTTGCAAACCAGTATTTCTACTTGCACATCCACATCTGCACATCTGTCACTCCAGTGCTAATTGCTAAATTGCAATTACTATGGTCTATTTATTGCCTTACCTCCTTACTCCATTTGCACACACTGTATACAGATTTTTCTATTGTGTTATTGACTGTACGTTTGTTTATTCCATGTGTAACTCTGTGTTGTTGTTTTGTCGCACTGCTTTGCTTTATCTTGGCCAGGTCACAGTTGTAATTGAGACCTTGTTCTCAACTGGCCGACCTGGTTAAATAAAGGTGAGAAAAAAAATACAAATATATATCTATTGTAATTCCTAGGATACAACAGTGAATAATGTAGAACAAATAAATACCATCAAAGGGCACCTTACAACTTACAATAATGAACACCTTGTAAAACAGCTTTGAAAACCAACCTGGCAATGTTTAAGATTTAACACAACTTTGATATTTTTTGGTACAGTTGTGTCATTCATTTATTTTCACAGACAATTTACACTCACATGACAATCATAGACTAAAATACTGAATTATGGTATGTGGAATATTCCGGAGGTGGTTGCTGTGTGGTTGGGAGGTTCTGCCTGTCATTTGTTCTCAACAGCTAGCCAGTCTCGGATGGGGGACTTGAAGACGTAGACTGCTCTCTTTGTTCTGAGTGTTTGCAGTGCTAATGTTTTTAGTTAATCTGGGTATGTCACATATTATGTGCTCAGTATGATAGAGAAATAAAAGTTTCTTAGCAGATAATGACAACAACAGTAGCTGTAGATGATGTCATGAAAAGTTGGAGGGAGGTTGGTAATTGAAGACATCAGGTGGACCCACGTCTGGGTGCTGGGCAGAACCCCTAGGTCCTGGAAAACAGGAGCAGAGTTAAAGGGAACAGGGTAGGAGACAGAGACGTAAACAATCAAACACGCAGGTTACACTTTACTGTGAGACATTTTGATGGATTAGTGCAGTGTTATAAATGGGAGTTATGTACTTTCAACACTTTTGGAAGGTATAGCCTACATATAGCTGGTCCCCCTCCAACTCAGAGCACAGAGAATCAGACTGATCTGAACTCATTGGTTCTGGTAGATGGGATACCTCCTGGGGGGTTTCGGACAGTCGATGGTCCTAAAGTCATGTGGAGAGGTAAATTGAAGAGGTACATTTTTATAAGCTCAGCATAACTACCATTTCTTGCTTTCTCAAATGTCAACCAAAGCTTAACATACTTTGCGTATTGGGCTTCACCACAGTGTAGGGCATCAGTGCTTTCAGTGGTCGACCATCCAACTGCTCCAACTGGAGAAGATTGGCTTCCACCAAGTGCTAGGGAAACTAACACTAGCTTCAGGTTATTTTGTGTGCACATTGTGTGCTCTCTGATATGACATTCATTGAAATCATAATAATTTCAGATATCCTGTAATAGAATGTGATTGATAAACAGAAGGTTATTTCAATTGCCAAGCTGTCCAACTCCTTGACAATTCCCCATCAGAAGAAGTGTAGGTTGATTTTGACAATCATGCGCTTCACTCCGAAATGGCCAACACGGCCTCCTTCTCCTTCTTAGTAAAAATCACCCTCCTGAGTGGCTGGCCATCCTTCCCCGTACATATGATTGCCTAACAAGTTGGAAGAGAAGAGTTGCTGAAATACACAAGTCTAAGTACATTTGCACTGCTGTCTTTCTCTCTCTGTTTCTCTCTGTCTGTCTTCCACTCTCTTCCCACCTCGCTCCCTCTCTCACTTTCATCCTTTCTCCCCTCCCCTCTGTGTCTGTCTGGCAAAGACACCTAGTTAAGGGTATTTGAAATTACCATAATTGCTTACACCTATCCATTTGATTAATCAGGTTTAACTTATAGCTAGATACCTTAATATGACATATAATTACATGTATAGCTAGCAACATGTAGATGACCAAGTAGCTAGATGGAAAATGGTTCTTCTAATAGAAGTTAATTGCTTAACGTTAGTCTGAATGTTGATGCACCTCTGACTAGGCAGGCTGAGGTAAATAAGTACACTAGCTAGCAAAGTCAATCTAAAAACAGCATCAATTATTTCTTCCTATTTAACAATATTTTCTCATATAAAAACAACGATATGGTAAGGAAAGTGTTCTCTTTCCAGTCTTTTCGCTCCTTTGAGGCAGCAGGTAGTCAGCAGGTTGTCACTGTCAAAAACACTGTCCTTGGAGAGCAATTCTGAGGTAATAAATTTGCACAGACTGAGCGAGCGTTTTGAGGTGAAATAGAACAAGAACTGCCCTCGTCCTCCTTCCTTCGTGACCGCTACAAGGTAAAATACAGCCAAGCAACCAGCATAGCAATGGATGCTTTGGTTCATTACGTAATCCGGTCAGAATTTTGCAAGTTCTAGCAACAGCCCTAGCAACAGAAGCTAGAACTCATCGAATCCCATTGTGACGTAGGGGGGGAACACTTTTTGGCAGGGGGACACTATTTGGCATGACAGGCCCTAGGTGAGATCTTGCTTGAGGGAAATAAAAATACATTCAATTGGGCTCCTGAGTGGCACAGCAGTCTAAGGCACTGCATCTCAGTGCAAGAGGTGGCAGGTAGCCTAGTGGTTAGAGCGTTGGGCTAGTAACCGCAAGGTTGAAAGCTCAAATCCCTGAGCTGACAGGACAAAAATCTGTCGTTCTGCCCCTGAACAAAGCAGTTAACCACACTGTTCCTAGGCCATCATTGAAAATAAGAATTTGTTCTTTACTGACTTGCCTAGTTAAATTAAGGTTACTTTTTATTTATTTTTAAACACACCTCCTCAGAGATGTTGAAGGATGCCATGCTTTCAACAGGAGAAAGGCACTTCCATTTCATTTATCTCATTGGGTACATCATGGGCAAATATAAATAGTTATTTTCAGATTTTTGGTGGAATGACACACAAAGAAAAATGCAGAGGTGCCCTGTGGCTCCATACCTTCCCTGCGTAAAGACACCCTGTGACAGTTTAAGCGTACACTGTTGTTTGTGCAGCCAGTTACCTGTAAGTTTACAGTAATGTAATGTTAAACCAAAGTGACTGTAATTTATGCTAACATACAGTACCTTTTTTACAGTAACTTACAGGTAACTGGCTGCCAGTAATTTACAGTAAAAACTACTATATTTTGTACAGTGTAGTCCTGGACTTCAAACAAAAAATATCCATTGAATATGCTTCTTATTCCAGGACTAAGCTTAATAAAACTGACCCCTCAAGTTCAAGTACTTCACAGCATGCAGGGTTTTGTTGTGAACATCAATAAGTGCATCCAGAGCAAATGTCAAAGGAACTAACCAAAGTCTCTGCAATTTGCAGTGAGGAGCCATAAACCCATAAAAAATCAGTTCAGCTACAGAATCCCGCAGCTCATTATCACTGACATTCAAATCCTCCACCCTAGTTTGGTTTGATCTGATCACTGAGGCCAGACCCTCACAAGCCTTCTCGGTTAGTCTACACCTCTCCAGTCTTCAGAGAGTGGAGATGAGGAGGAAAAGATAAAGAGAATTTGAAGTGACAGTGCACATCCAAACAATCAGAGCAGTTCACCTTGAAATGAAAATTCTCTCTGGATACCTTTACCCCTACCCAGTCCATGGATGTTGATTTGAGCATCCACAGACAGTGATTTTTGGTCCCGTCCAGCCTGGATTTGGCCTAAAAATAGATGTCTATGATTGGTTCCGATTTGGGCCGGAACGGCCTTCATTTGGCCTAAAAATAGAGTCAATGATTGGTTTAGATTTGTTTCGGACCGGCCCAAAAATCAACGTCTCTAGACGTTCAAATCAAGGCAAGGGCAGACCGACCAAATTCAGGCCTTGTTTGGGGGCAGATCTCATCAGAAATATACCCAGTGTGCTTTGCAAGTGTTCGTTTTCACATTTACATTCTGGTAATTTAGCAGACACTTATCCAGAGCGACTTACAGTCTGTGCATTCAACTAAGGTGGATAAACAACCACATATCACAGTCATGGCAAGTCAAATGTTTCCATAACCATTACTGAGAATGTTGTTGTAGATTGTTAAAGTGTTATGTTGATTGTGTCAAAAGCACTAGAAAATTATCACTACCAATTCTGAAGGATATGAAATGACTAACATAAGTGTGAGTGATATATGACAGCAATTATACATATTTCATACTTCAATATCTCTTTTGCTCCAATTAGCTTTTTATTTAGTATTTTTTATATCTGACATAATGCTTTCCTCAAACATTATAGGAGTGGCCCTTTTTACTGAATCCTTCGACTCATTCCGTTAATTTGATTCAGTCATGTCCAGAGTACGCAGTATCCATTACCGGCTGAACAATGAACAAAAATCTCAAAATAATCATGATTCTACCACTCTCTCGTTCACCATCATGGGCTTATAGGAGCTACCACTTGTGACTGAGACGTATAAAAGTGTGCTTCAAACGATGTACATTTGTCATTGCTAGGCATACAAATAAGATTATTTCCTGATAACGTTGAAATGAGGTCCGTTGCAGCTGCAACAAGAATAGATTGTCAACAATTCTTGGCGGAATGCAATTGCTTGACTGCTGCAAGGGAGAATAGCACAATATCGTCAGCGAACTGCAGCAGCTAGCCACCCACATGATTAGTTCTCGAGTTTGTTGAGCAGAGGTAGGCTGTGTATCCATTTTTTTAGTTCTACCAGGCTGCGTCCATGTCAAATAATTATATTCAATAATCAATTCATTGCATTAATACTTGCACCATGCGATCAATCAGTTCTAAACATTTAGTTTCCTGCGCATAGGCTACATATGATAGACAGTGGGTGGTCGGAACATGTCTCTGGAGCCGTTGAGCCGGAGGAGCGAATATTGCCAGTAGGATTCATTGCGGCCAGCAGGTCAAATTAACAACTAAAATGAATGAGTTACTCAGAAAAAAATACATTATGACTCTGGTGTCAGTAAAAAGAGTAAAAATAATCGCCAGCTAGACAGTGTTTCCTCCGACACATTGGTGCATCTGGGTTAAGCGAGCAATGTGTGAAGAAGCAGTGCGGCTTGGCAGGGTCGTGTTTCGGAGAATGCATGGCTCTTGACCTTCGGCACTCCCGAGTCCGGATGGGAGTTGCAGAGATGGGACAAGACCGAAACTACAAGTTGGGGAGAAAAAAAGGTAAAAGTACAAGAAAATGATGAATTGTTTGCGAACTGCACATCACTGACATCTAGATATTATGTGACATTATGTACAGTTGACATTTAAACCATAGAAACGACAAACAAAAAAACTAAACATTTCTTCGTCATTAAAATATGCACTTTATAACATAGGACAAAGACTGATTTTCAACATCCGCAGAGTTGTCTTTTCAATGCCCGTATAAAATATATATTCCATAGAAGTAGGGTTGCACATTTTGGGGCATATTCAGAGGTGGAAACTTTCCGTGGGAATTAAAGGGAATATATGGGAATTAACAGGAATATATGTAAATTAATGGAAATATATGTAAATTAATATTAATACCATTTAAATGCAGATGTTTTTTTTCATTTACCATATCATAAGTAGACATAATTGCAAATTATTAAATCCTTCCAATATAATTTTTTTAACCAATTTAGTTAAAAAATGTAACTTTAATTAAATTAGTTGACTCTTCAACATGAGATGATTTCACCGAACAACAAAAGAAAGGGAATATTGAATGATCCCCAATTATCCATCGCATTTCCAAAAAATGTTTTCAACATACATCTGTAAAATGATAGTCTAGAAACTAAAGCTTTGGTTGTCTTCCTCTCAGGTTTCCATGTCTTCTCCCTGGACCTCCTCAATGTCCACCTCTTGAACATCCGATTGTGAGGCCTCATCTTCACTGTTACTTTTCAACCTTGTTGAGGATGGCTTGTTGTCAGGCTCAAAAAGCCTCAGATTTGCCCAGATGGCCACCAATTTTTCAACCCTTGTATTGGTCAGCCTGTTGCGTGCTTTGGTGTGTGTGTTCCCAAACAAGTGCCAGTTGTGCTCTGAGGTGGCTGATGTTGGTGGGATTTGGAGGATGATGGAGGCAACAAGGGAAAGAGCCTCAAATCCACAAAGTCCCTTCCACCAGGTGGCTGATGAGATATGTTGGCACAACTGCCATATTGCATCTCCACCCCAAAGCCCTTGCTTGGAAGTGTACTTCACCAGACTGCCAAGAACCTTGTCCTCATCCAGGCGAAGGTGGTGTGACATGGTAGTGATGACACCATAGGCCTTGTTGATCTCTGCACCAGACAGGAAGCTCTTGCCAGCATACTTGGGGTCCAACATGTACGCTGCAGCGTGTATGGGCTTCAGACAGAAGTCTTCACGATTTTTTATGTATTTCAGAACTGCAGTTTCCTCTGATTGGAGCAACAGTGAAGTGGGCAGGGCAGTACGGATCTCTTCTCTTACATCTGCAAGCAGAGTCTGAACATCAGACAGGATGGCATTGTTTCCCTCAATCCGTGCAATGACTACTGCTATAGGATTCAGGAGTTTCAGGCTACATACCACTCTCTCCCAAAATACATCATCCAGGAGAATCCTCTTGATGGGGCTGTCCATATCAGCAAAATGGGACACATTTTCAACACACTGGTATTTAGCCATGATTTTATTGATATGGCCATTTCTTTGAGAGACTCCGCGTCCTCCAGGAGACTGTCAAACAGGATGACAACACCACCCCGACGTGTGTTGCTGGGCAGCTTCAATGTGGTGCTCTTATTCTTCTCACTTTGCTTGGTGAGGTAGATTGCTGCAATATGACCCTTCACATACCTAACCATTTCCTTGGCTCTCTTGTAGAGTGTATCCATTGTTTTCAGTGCCATGACGTCCTTGAGGAGCAGATTCAATGCATGAGCAGCACAGTCAATGGGTGTGATGTGAGGGTAGGACTCCTTCACTTTAGACCAAGCAGCCTTCATGTTCGCAGCATTGTCTGTCACCAGTGCAAATACCTTCTGTGGTCCAAGGTCATTGATGACTACCTTCAGCTCATCTGCAATGTAGAGACTGGTGCGTCTGTTGTCCCTTGTGTCTGCTCTTGTAGAATACTGGTTGAGGGGTGGAGATAATGTAGTTAATTATTCCTTGCCCCCGAACATTCGACCACCCATCAGAGATGATTGCAATACAGTCTGTTTTCTCTATGATTTGCTTGACCTTCACTTGAACTCTGTTAAACTCTGCATCCAGCAAATTAATAGATAAAGCATGTCTGATTGGAGGGGTGTATGCTGGCCGAAGAACATTCAGAAATCTCTTCCAATACACATTGCCTGTGAGCATCAGAGGTGAACCAGTTGCATACACAACTTAAGCCAGACATTCATCAGCATTTATCTGACTACGTCCCTCCATTGAGTCAAAACAACTTCTGATTCCAGGACGACCATGAGCTGTTGCTATCGATAAGGTGTCTGATTCATCATTTTCACCTCAAATAGAAAATGAGGGACTTTTGTTAGAGGTTGCTTGTTGTGAACACTGAGGGAACTTTATGCACTTGGCCAGATGATTCTGCATCTTTGTTGCATTCTTCACATATGATTTGGCATGGTATTTACAAATGTACACATTTCCTTCTATGTTAGCTTCAATTAAATGTTTCCACACATCAGATAGTGCCCGTGGCATTTTCCTGTAAAGATTAGAAAAGGAATTGTATAAAAACAACAAATACAATTCCAGGTACATATAAATAGTTAAGAAGTTAGATTAAACAACTCCTTTGTAAGATAAATGTTTTAAAATAAAACATGTATGAAACAGGTTAATTAACACTCCTCAGTTAGCAGGCTCAAGCAAGCTAAACCCACGTGGTAGCAAAATTGTTAACAAGTTAGAAATGATTTAAATACACCTTTGTCACGTTCTGACCTTAGTTCTGTTATATTATCTTTGTTTTAGTATGGTCAGGGCGTGAGTTGGGTAGGTTGTCTATGTTCGTTTTTCTATAATTTGGGATTTCTGTGTTCGGCCTAGTATGGTTCTCAATCAGAGGCAGCTGTCAATAATTGTCCCTGATTGAGAGTCATACTTAGGTAGCCTGGTTTCACTTTTGAGTTGTGGGTGTTTATTTTCCGTGTTTGTGCCACATGGGACTGTTCCGTTTGTTTCACATTGTTATTTTCTGGTGTTCAGTTTTTTTTATATTAAAAAGGACACATACCACCCGGCAATTTGGTCCAATCTATCTTACTCCTCATCAGAGGAAGACAACGAACATTACAACTTTGCTGTAGGCTACTATTTACTAGTTAACAAAAAATCATGTATGTCTTGTAAAATATATTCACCCCACCCAGTATTGTAATCAAAACTTACCAGAAAGCATGTAGTCATTGGCTCAGACAGTGTAGTAGTATGGGTTCAATAGCATCTCGTTAGTGTGCAAGATTTACAATCAGCTGTACATGTGATGGAAGAGTGCACTGCATATGTGATGTAAGAATGCACTGTGCATGCAGAGGGTTGCAATTCCATTGAATTGGGGATAGTTTAACCAAAATATGCCACAAGACCTACAATTTCCTTGTGTTTATCCCACAAAAAAGGTTCACTGTTATAAACTAACATTTTTGATGAATTTAAGCTAAATTCCCCAAATTCCAGGGCTTAACTTCCCATGGAAGACTTTCAGAAAAATTCCGGAGATTAACCAGAAAGTTTCCAACCCTTTGCAACTCTACATAGAACGTCTTTAAAATGTTAACTTTAACATCAGACTTCTTTTCAACATATTTTTAACATCATTTCGCTCACTGGGTATGCCTCTCACTTTCGATCTTTATCCCACACCGTACCTGTCTCTCACTGTCACACTTGATCAGGAAACACTGATGGTCGTATGATGGGTCAACAGTTTGAACTCACCTAAGTGTCTGCAGCATAGAACTTTTATGGTTGACACCATTGCAGAGTAACTTCACTAAGCTAAGGATCCTGGGACTAAACACCTCCCTCTGCAACTGGAACCTGGACTTCCTGGCGGGCCGCTCCAGGTGGTATGGAGGTCAGAGACCTGGCCAGGCGGTGCCAGAATAACAACCTATCCCTCAACGTAACCAAGACTAAGAAGATGATTGTGGACTACAGGAAAAGGAGGACCGAGCACGCCCCCATTCTCATCGACGGGGCTGTAGTGGAGCAGGTTGAGAGCTTCAAGTTCCTTGGTGTCCACATCAACAACAAACTAGAATGGTCCAAACACACCAAGACAGGCGTGAAGAGGGCACGACAAAGCCTTTTCCCCCTCAGGAAACTAAAAAGATTTGGCATGGGTCCTGAGATCCTCAAAAGGATAATTATACAGCTGCAACATCGAGAGCATGGTTGCATCACTGCCTGGTACGGCAATGGCTCGGCCTCCAACCGCAAGGCACTACAGAGGGCAGTGTGTACAGCCCAGTACATCACTGGGGCTAAGCTGCCTGCCATCCAGGACCTTTACACCAGGCGGTGTCAGAGGAAGGCCCTAAAAATAGTCAAAGACCCCAGCCACCCCAGTCATAGACTGTTCTCTCTACTACCACATGGCAAGCGGTACCGGAGTGCCAAGTCTAGGACAAAAAGGCTTCTCAACAGTCTTTACTCCCAAGCCATGAGACTCCTGAACAGGTAATCAAATGGCTACCCGGACTATGTGCATTGTGTCCCCCCTCCAACCCCTCTTTTTATGCTGTTGCTACTCTCTGTTTATCATATATACATAGTCACTTTAACTGTACATTCATGTACATACTACCTCAATTGGTCCGACCAAACAGTGCTCCCGCACATTGGTTGGTCGGGCTATCTGCATTGTGTCCCGCCACCCACCACCCGCCAACCCCTCTTGTACGCTACTGCTACTCTCTGTTCATCATATATACATAGTCACTTTAACCATATCTACATGTACATACTACCTCAATCAGCCTGACTAACCGGTGTCTGTATGTAGCCTCGCTACTGTATATAGCCTGTATTTTTACTGTTGTTTTACTTCTTACCTGTTGTTCACCTCATACATTTTTTGCACTATTGGTTAGAGCCTGTAAGTAAGCATTTCACTGTAAGGTCCATACCTGTTGTATTCTGCGCACGTGACAAATAAACTTTGATTTGATTTGATTCATGCTGTCATTTGAGATTGTTGTTGTTGCTCAGATCCAGTTCTCTGATATAGTTGTTGGCACACATTAGAGATGATGCCACAGTTTCAAAGCTGTCTGGTTGAATCCGACAGTGGTCCAACCTGAGAAGTGTCATTGAGTGTCAACAGAAGCAAATGAGTGGAATATATCTGTTGAAGGAAGTGCAAACTCAGTCCTGTGAATAAATATCAAACAACATTGCTGTAAGTGAAAATACTCACAGAATTGTATTGTGTAACTTGATGACTGGCAAGCGGTTTGAGTGGCCATGTTGTTCTGCATTGTAGGCTTTCAAGTCAAAGACGTCCGAAGTTCTATCTGATACCATTAGCACACAGGCACACAGGCCAGGGCTAAGGATTGTGGGGCCATCAGTTCCATCACTGAGTTCAAGGTGGTCAGAACCCCCTCCTGTGAGCATTATCATGCAGCTCAGCCAGACAGTGAAACAAATTGTTGTGTCTCTCTGAATTAAAATTTGCATTGCTCTTGTCCATAACATACCCATATCCCTTTTGTGTGAGTATCTTCACGGATCTTGCATTTGACATGCTCAATTGTTTCAATGAGGCGGTCCCATCCACTGTTGTCCATCTGTGCATCCTCCGAAACACAACCCAACCAAGCCGCACTGCTTCTTGACACAATGCCCATTTAACCTCGAAGCTAGCCGCACCAATGTGTCAGAGGAAACACTGTGCACCTGGCGACCGTGTCAGTGTGCACTTGGCCGGCCTGCCACAGGAGTCGCTAGTGCGAGATGGGACAAGGACATCCCTGCCGGCCAAACCCTACCCTAACCCCTAAGAAATGTCACCATTCACTCTCCGTATCACAGTTGTTTGCTGATCATATAAACTCAATTGCTCAAATATAGATTTGTCAAATACTCCAGCCACCCTAGTCATAGACTGTTCTCGCTACCGCACGACACCGAAGCGCCAAGTACAGGTCCAAAAGGCTTCTTAATAGCTTCTACCCCCAAGCCATAAGATTCCTGAACAGCTAATCAAATGGCTACCCAGACTATTTGCATTGTCCCCACCCCCTTTTTTACGCTGCTGCTACTCTCTGTTTATTATCTATGCATAGTCACTTTAACTCTATCTACATGTACATATTACCGCAATTACCTCAAATAACCTGTTCCCCCGCACATTGACTCTGTACCGGTACCCCCTGTTAATAGCCTCACTACTGTTATTTTACTGCTGCTCTTTAAATATTTAAATTTTTTACTTAACACTTATTTTTCTTAAAACTGCATTGTTGGTTAAGGACTTGTAAGTAAGCATTTCACTGTAAGGTCTACACCTGTTGTATTCGGTGCATGTGACATGTACAATTTGATTTGATTAGACAGAGATGATTGCTCAATCCCAGACAATGAGCATTTGTTTTGTAATTCAAATAGAACAGCTGAAGTGGAAGAAGCTCAAATTAGAATAGGGCAGGCACAAATAATCAAATACAGAATACAAATCTCTTATGATAGAATACTTACATTTGAAAGGTAATTTCCCTGACAAATGTTAAAACAAACAGAAAAAATTATTAGTAAATGGAAGAGGCATGAAAGCACAGCCACATGCAATTAGAATGATATAGCTCAACATGCAAAGCAAACAAAGACACCCACATTTAGAAGTGATACTTATGAGAGAAGGAGAGCATATTGCAACATCCTCTGTGCATTGAGACTGGTCCCTTAAACAATGTACTATACATTGGTACTAGGCCTGATCACCATTGTTTGATCCCTGGCAAGCTGTTCCCCAAAAACCATTGTTCCACTAAAACTGATAAATACAACATTGCAACTCTCTCTCTGTAAATCCTAATGTGTTTCTATAAACATGGGGTAATGCTTCCAGACAATTTCCTCCGGCTATTGACTGTGGTTTAATTTGAAATACCAGGTATCAACGTTGCGCTTTAATAATGATGCATCGTAAAGAACCATCACATAATAGAAGCCAAGTATGGTCTTGGTGTTGAATGAAGTTTGACCAAATATAATAAACGTGTTTTTGCTTGTATTTCTGTCTGTTTGTGTCTCCCCCTTGCTCTCTGTCAATATCGCTATTTCTGACAACCTATTCATCAGGTTTAGAATATTTCTATGCTTCTGTTGTCAGCTCCTGTAGACGATTTAATGGTACCTCACACCGGAATGAAGGATGCCATAGGACTGGAGTGCTACATATAGAGGTGAATAAGTGGGCTTCTAGTTCCGACTCCCTTGTCAGAACTAGAAGCACAAGCATTTCGCTACACTCGCATTAACATCTGCTAACCATGTGTAATGTGACAAATAAAATTTGATTTGATTTGATTTGTTGCTGGTATGATGAACATTTGAATGCATGCACTCACTGTCGCTCTGGATAAGAGCATCTACTACAATACTAAAATGTCAAATGTAAATGTTTTACATACATATTTCATATTACTGTATTGAATTATCAAAAAAAGAAAAAAGAACCCTGATTAGATCGTGAAAAAAAACATTTCTTTAAACAATAAAAGCTCATTTATCAATATTTCTGAAAACTCTTAATTTGCTTATCTCAGGAGAAATAGTTTTTGTTTGTTTTTGTTTCTGACTAATGTTCAAGAGCTGCAAAAAACTCTCAATCATACACTCTTACTGACACTTGTGGGTGCTTCACGTAATTTGCTGCTACCATGTCATGCTGCCATGACCTTTCTTCACATTTTGATATGTTACAGCCTTATTCTAAAATGGATTTGAAAAAAAATCCCTCATCAATCTAAACAAAATACCCCATAATGACAGATTTTTAGACATTTTTGCAAATGTATTACAAATAAAAAACAGAAATACCTTATTTGCATAAGTATTCAGACTTTGATATGAGACACGAAATTGAGCTCAGGTGCATCCTGTTTCCATTGAACATCCTTGAGATGTTTCTACAACTTTATTGGAGTCCACCTATGGTAAATTCAATTGATTGGACATGATTTAGAAAGGCACACACCTGTCTATATAAGGTCCTACAGTTGACAGTGCATGTCAGAGCAAAAATCAAGCCATGGGGTCGAAGGAATTGTCCGTAGAGCGCCGAGACAGGGTTGTGTCGAGGCACAGATCTGGGGAATATTACCCGAAAGAATCTGCAGCATTTAGGTTCCCCAACAACACAGTGGCCTACATCATTCTTAAATGGAAGAAGTTAGGAATCACCAATACTCTTTCTAGAGCTGGCCGCCCGGCCAAACTGAGCAATCAGGGCTTGGTGAGGGAGGTGACCAAGAAACCGATAGTCACTCTGACTGAGCTGGGAGAACCATCCAGAAGGACAACCATCTCTGCAGCACTCCACCAATCAGGCCTTTATGGTAAAGTGGCCAGACGGAAGCCACTCCTCAGAAAAAAGGCACATTACAGCGCAATTGGAGTTTGCCAAAATGCACCCAAAGCACTCTCAGACCATGAGAAACAAGATTCTCTGGTCTGATGAAACAAAGATTGAACTCTTTGGCCTGAATTCCAAGCGTCACATCTGTAGGAAACCTGGCACCATCCCTATGGTGAAGCATGGTGGTGGCTGCATCATGCTGTGGGGATGTTTTTCAGCGGCAGGGACTGGGAGACTAGTCAGGATCGACGGAAAGATGAACGGAGCAAAGTACTGAGAGATCCTTGATGAAAACCTGCTCCAGAGTGCTCAGGACCTCAGACTGGGGTGAATGTCCACCTTACAACATGCCAACGCACACAGCAAACAAGCCCTAAGCACACAGCAAAGACAACACAGGAATGGCTTTGGGACAAGTCTCTGAATGTCCTTCAGTGGCCCAGCCAGAGACCTGAAAATAGCTTTGCAGCGATGCTCCCCATCAAACCTGACAGAGCTTGAGAAGATCTGCAGAGAAGAATGGGAGAAACTCCTCAAATACAGTTGTGCCAGGCTTGTAGCATCATACCCAAAAAGACTTGAGGCTGTAATCGCTGCAGAAGTACTGAGTAAAGGGTCTGAATACTTATGTAAATGTGATATTCCGTATTTTTATTGATACATTTGAGACGTTTCTAAAAACCTGTTTTTGCTTTGTCATTATGGGGTATTGTGTATAGATTGAAGGGGGGACAAACAAATCCATTTTAGATTAATGTAAGAAAATGTGAAAAAATCACGGGGTCTGAATACATTCCGAATTAACTGTAAATAAGAATTTGTATTGCAACGTACACATTACAATATCAGAAGTATTACAATGTAAACTTACTGTCTGCATATTTCAAAACACGATTCTCATCACTCATCTTGAAAAAAATGTATATTTAAAAACTTGGAAGTCAATCAATCCGCCATCATTGACACAATGGAAAATGTTTAATTATTGAAACAGGATGGGCAACCGAGAAAAAAACAAATTGGTACAATTTAAGGCAAAGCGGCAAACAGTAATGCAGGCACTAAGGTTGGGGGTGTGAAATGCGGGTATGAGCAGATGAGATGCAGGCACTAAGGTTGGGAGTGTGAGCATGCGGGTATGAGCAGATGAGATGCGGGCATTGTTTGTGTTTGTCTTTAAGATGTTTTTCGTATGCTTTTGAAGTGCAAAAAAAAGGAATCTAGTGAATCTCACCAATCTTTTACAGGAATGATGTGTCAAGCTCGAAGCTCCTATTTGGACACTGAGGTGCTGTGGGGGTATCGCTTCACACCAGTCCTCTCACCGGATAAGGGCTTCTATGAGGTGAACTACAACAGCTTCCACAGCATCTATGAGACCAACACGCCCTGCTGTAGTGCCAAATATCTGGCAACCACCACAGCCAAAAAGGTCCACCTCGAATCAGGTCTGGTGGCACTACCAACTTCCAGTCTGTGTCATCAATGTGACAGCCACTTTTCAGCTATTGTGTAATTTCTCAAATTAATATCTTATATTGTCGCATAATTTCCCTACTCTATACTCTACCATGTGAATTAATGAATTAACGGCTCTATTCAATCTGTAGAGCTGAAAATCCGCTTTATAGTGATTGAGAATTAAAGGCAATGTTTCTGTGGTCCGGGAGACTGCATTCACGGTAAAAGCTGCATATACGTCGGCTCAATCAGAACTTAGTCTACCTTTACATTTTAACACGGATCTTCAGCGATAGGGATTGAATCCAGGCCTAAATAAATGTTCTTTAATTTCAAAATAGGACAAAGGTTTCCAGAGTGAAAAGCAATAAGATGCTATGTGCAAAGGTCACCTACAGGATAGGGAGGAATGTGTTGGAAATCTGTAGCAGTTTATGAGAACATGGCAAAAACCTTAATGTGTCCAGTTTTTTGTGGGTTAGGTAAATATTCCATCAACATCCCATCAAACATACACAGAACATGGTTGCCATGTTATCAGAATATAATATATTAATGTTCTAGTCATTTTAGTACTGGCCAATGATTATGAAGATGAATCTGATCCAACCATAAGTTCATACATTGTGCATCTGGCCTGAGAGGATGGAAGTTCAATATGTAGCTAGGTAGGCAAATGTTAATTAGCTGGCTAATTACTGTAAGACAACATGAAGAGAGGAGGATGGCATTGGCATTTCTCTACAAGTAGGGTGAGTCAACATGTTTTTTCAACTTACACACACACACAAAAATCAGTACCATAGACAACCACATGATATTTATCTTATGCTGATTGGACTAAATCGTTTTTGGAATCTTTTAGTTGGCACTGTATTAGACTAAGCAGAGGTGATTTGACGATGTTGAAGTTAAAATGGTCCTGGAATGGTGGAGGCAGTTCCTGTTTCTTTGCAACTTGCGTTAACTCTCCGGTGTTCTAAATCAATAGCTTTTTAGTAGTCCAAAAATGTTGGAAGCATTAACTTGATTAACCATGCTGTAGGTCATGTAACGGTTTGTTACATGCAATATGCTTTGTGGACTTCACCGGACAGATGTTGCTCTCTGGTTTTGTGATGAAAAAAAAATGTGGTTGAATTTATTCTGCCACTGTGTCTTCTTATTGTCTCGGCCTTAGGCCTATATATCACAGTGGCAAGGCAAATGAACTAACACTTTATAGAGACAACACCGCAATTACAACAACACACAAGTCGGAAGTTTACATACACTTAGGTTGGAGTCATTAAAACTCGTTTTTCACTCCACAATTTTCTTTTTCACAAACTATAGTTTTGGCAAGTCGGTTAGGAAATCTACTTTGTGCATGACACAAGTAATTTTTCCAACAATCGTTTACAGACAGATTATTTCACTTATAATAATTCATTGTATCACAATTCCAGTGGGTCAGAAGTTTAAAAACACTAAGTTGACTGTGCCTTTAAACAGCTTGGAAAATTACAGAAAATGATGTCATGGCTTTAGAAGCTTCTGATAGGCTAATTGACATCCATTGAATCAATTGGAGGTGTACCTGTGGATGTATTTCAAGGCCTACCTTCACACTCAGTGGCTCTTTGCTTGACATCATGGGAAAATCAAAAGAAATCAGCCAAGTGCTCAGAAAATAAATTGTAGACCTCCACAAGTCTGGTTCATCCTTGGGAGCAATTTCCAAACGCCTGAAGGTACCACATTCAACTGTAAAAACAATAGTATGCAAGTATGAACACCATGGGACCACGCAGCCGCCATACCTCACAGGAAGGAGACGCGTTCTGTCTCCTAGAGATTAATGTACTTTGGTGCGAAAAGTACAAATCAATCCCAGAACAACAGCCAAGGACCTTGTGAAGATGCTGGAGGAGACAGGTACAAAAGTATCTATATCCACAGTAAAACGAGTCCTATATCGACATAACCTGAAAGGCTGCTCAGCAAGGAAGAAGCCACTGCTCCAAAACCGCTATAAGAAAGCTAGTTTGCAACTGCACATGGGGACAAAGACTGTTCTTTTTGGAGAAATGTCCTCTGGTCTGATGAAACAAAAATAGAACTGTTTGGCCATAATGACCATCGTTATGTTTGAAGGAAAAAGGGGGAGGCTTGCAAGCAGAAGAACACCATCCCAACCGTGAAGCACAAGGGTGGCAGCATCATGTTAGGGGGGTGCTTTGCTGCAGGAGGGACTGGTGCACTTCACAAAATAGATAGCATCATGAGGAGAGAAAATGATGTGGATATATTGAAGCAACATCTCAAGAGATCAGTCAGGAAGTTAAAGCTTGGTCGCAAATGGATCTTCCAAATGGACAATGACCCCAAGCATACTTCCAAAGTTGTGGCAAAATGGCTTAAGGACAACAAAGTCAAGGTATTGGAGTGGCCATCACAAAGCCCTGACCTCAATCCTATAGAAAATTTGTGGGCAGAACTGAAAAGGCATGTGCGAGCAAGGAGGCCTACAAACCTGACTCAGTTACACCAGCTCTGTCAAGAGGAATGGGCCAAGACTCACCCAACTTATTGTGGGAAGATTGTGGAAGGCTACCCAAAACATTTGACCCAAGTTAAACAATTTAAAGGCAATGCTACCAAGTACTAATTGAGCGTATGTAAACTTCTGACGCACTTGGAATGTGATGAAAGAAATAAAAGCTGAAATAAATCAATCATTCTCTCTACTATTATTCTGACATTTCACATTCTTAAAATGAAGTGGTGATCCTAACTGACCTAAAGCAGGGAATTTTTACTCCGATTAAATCACAGGAATTGTGAAAAACTGAGTTTAAATGTATTTGGCTAAGGTGTATGTAAACTTCCGACTTCAACTGTAGATTGTAATATGGCTTTTTTCTCCTGCCTTGGCTCCCCCAGTGATTTTCCCCACCCACCGCTACTGTGTGAAGAGTGCTCCTGGGACAGTCCCAAGATCCCGGATACCCATGTTAATCCCTAAAACACACTGGATGTTTATCAGATTGTGATAAAGGTGTGTAGGAAAGGATAGTCCTTTTTCAGTGTCCCAACTATCTTCCTTTACTGTGGTCCTGTGTAGCTCAGTTGGTACATTAGTCTGGATCGTGTGTTTGATTCCCGCTGGGGCCACCCATATGGAAATGTATGCTAATTTTATACCACGGCTGTCAGCCAATCAGCATTCAGGGCTCGAACCACCCAGTTTATAATATATTATATGCAATTGTATCATTCACTTGTGCACTACTCTTAGTGTTGCATTGGTCAGGAGTGAGGGTGTAGGTATACAACAGCACCAGAGTCCTCTAGTCGCTTCAGAGCTTTCACCTCATGGGAGAGGTTGTGGTACGAATTCTGTCAGGAAGAGGAGAAATTTAAAAATCTATTGATTTTCAAATATGTTAACACACCATGCAAAGTGGTTTGAAATTGTTCATGACAACAGAACACCAAAGTCCCTCCTCTGTATCAATACATTTAATTTGATGTGTCTCCACATATCATATTCAATGTTATTCATACAGTGGGGCAAAAAAAGTATATAGTCAGCCACCAATTGTGCAAGTTCTCCCACTTAAAAAGATGAGAGAAGCCTGTAATTTTCATCATAGGTACACTCCAACTATGACAGACAAAATTAGAAGACAAAAAAACAGAAAATCACATTGTAGGATTTTTTATGAATACTTATTTTCCACCATAATTTGCAAATAAATTCATTAATAATCCTATAATGTGATTTTCTGGATTTTATTTTCTCATTTTGTCTGTCATAGTTGAAGTGAACCTATGATGAAAATTACAGGCCTCTCTCATCTTTTTTAAGTGGGAGAACTTGCACAATTGGTGGCTGACTAAATACTTTTTTGCCCCACTGTATGTGACTTTGCATAGTATTTTAGACAAGACAACTGATTGTTGATAGTCCAAGGGCTACATCCCAATTATCTTTCCTTCCTCCCAAAGTGTGCTCTCTTTCACTTGCTTTCACTGATTTGAAAGGAAATGACTGGTTTACAGAATGTGGTGGAAACTCCCTCTGGCCCATGCATCCACCAATCCAATGCTTTTAGATTTGTGGGAAGTAGTGAATGAGTGTACACTTCAGAAGAATGTAGATATTGTTGGGATGCACCCCATTTCAATTTCCTCCCTCACCTTCATAGACTTCATGGTGTCATAGCCATAGTAGTGAATGGGGTGCTTCAGGTCTTTAGACTCTGGGTAGCCAAATCCAGCGATGTGGATCACGTCACAGTAGTTAAGGGCCACGTAGATGGCCAGAATGCCAGTTGTAGGGTGCGCTGGGATCTGTGAGGACAGGCGTAAGAGACACATTAGAGATATTATATTTTATTTCACCAAGAGGTGGCAGCACTAGTGTGTAAAAATAACAATGAAAGACAATCGGTCTTGTCAATCACTACAACATCAGTTTTAATATAATAATAATAATATGATATACACCATTTAGAAACGCTTTTATCCAAAGTGATTTACAGTCATGGGTGCACACATTTTACATATGGGTGGCCCCAGGTATCGAATCACAATCCTGGCATTGCAAGCGCCATCGTCTACCAACTGAGCCATAATGCCTAAACAGGGAGAAAAAAAGGTCTGTTCTCGGTTAAAACTCTCACTACCGAGTTCCAAACTGCCTCTGGAAGCAACATCAGCACAATAACTGTTAGCCGGGAGCTTAATGAAATGGGTTTCCATGGCCGAGCAGCAGCACACAATCCTAAAATCACCATGTGCAATGCCAAGCGTCGGCTGTAGTGGTGTAAAGCTCGGCGCCATGGAACTCTGGAGCAGTGGAAACGCGTTCTCTGGGGTCATGAATCACACTTCACCATCTGGCAGTCCCACGGATGAATCGGGGTTTAGAGGATGCCAGGCCAGGAGAATGTAATATACCCAAATGCATAGTGCCAACTGTAAAGTTTGGTGGAGTAGGAATAATGGTCTGGGGCTGTCTTTCATTGTTCAAGCTAGGCCCCATAGTTCCAGTAAAGGGAAACCTTAAAACTACAGCCTACAATTACATTCTAGATGATTCTGTGCTTCCAACTTTGTGGCAACAGTTTGGGGAAGGACCTTTCCTGTTTCAGCATGACAATGTCCCCATGCACAAAGCGAGGTCTCTACATAAATGGTTTGTTGAGATTGGTGTGGAAGAACTTGACTGGCCTGAACAGAGCCCTGACCTCAATCCCATTGAACACCTTTACGATGGATTGGAACGCTGACTGCGAGCAAGGCCTAATCGCCTAACATCAGTGCCTGACCTCACCAATGCTCTTGTGGCTGAATGGAAGTAAGTCCCAGTAGCAATGTTCCAACAGCTAGTGGAAATCTTTCCAGAAGTGTGGAGGCTGTTATAGCAGCAATTGTGGGACCAACTCCATATTAATGCCTATGATTATAGAATGAGATGTTCGACAAGCAGGCGTCCACATACTTTTGGTCATGTGGTCATGTATGTAAACTGAGATATCACTAGAAAATGAATTAGGGTAATCTTCTCGTAAATGGAGAGGTGTTCTCAGAGAAGTAACTGTTATTTATTATTTTACATAAAGGTTTTTGAACAATACTTTTACCCATCTTAAGTTGAAAAAAAAAACAGGCACTTAAACAGATTCTAGATGTACTGTATCAAATGCTTTCTCAAGATCTGCTATAACGGTTATACATGGTTTACCTGCATTCTCATAGTTTTCCATTATTTGTAGTAGTTGTCTAATGTTGTCTCCAATATATCTTCCCTCTAAGAATCCCTTCTGATTGTGATGAATAACGTCCAGAAATACCTTTTTTAGTCTATGAGGAATACATTTGGCCAATATTTTTGCATCACAACACTAAAGGAACTCATTGTTACCATCTAACTCATTGGTTACAAAGGACAACTAGTAACCCTAAGGATCAAAGTTCAGGCACCAAGGTCTGTAGGTTCTAAAACATAGATAACTCTCCACCCTTTCAGTCATTTCCCTTACAAAACAAGGTTTGTTTTCTTAGTCACTCCTTCCAGAGAAAGAAACTCCTAGCTGTGACTAATGGGAGGAGCGCTATTCCCTCAAGTGATCTCATCAAGAGTGGCCATGTCACAGTCATTAAATAATTTTATCAAGTTTACAAGACACAGGCTAAGCTCTACTATTTTTTTTTAAATGTATTTTATATTGAACATTTAGAACAGTAGAAATTGGACAGGAAAGATTGGAGGAGATAGAGCCAAAGGGCAGTGGGCAAATGCAAACCCATGCCGAATCTGTCCCTGGTGCAGTGGGGTCAGTGGCGAAACCACTGGACCACACAGAAAATGCATCCTCCTGTCTTCCCTTCTTTGAGGTAGTCATTGATCAGTATGTGATTGTATAGGTGACAGCAAAGGTCCCATAACATACCTTTCACCAATCTGTGAAGCGGTACAAGAGCGCCAATTCTAGGTCCAAGAGGCTTCTAAACAGCTTCTACCCCCAAGCCGAGAATCCTGAACAGCTAATCAAATGGCTACCCAGACTATTTGTATTGCAGCTTTCACCTGGTTGGTCTTTGGAGGTGTGTTGAGAGGCAAGCGGAGCAGGCGGCTGGCAGTTTGCTGCAGGAAGTAGGGGTCCAGGATGCGGATGTGGCTTGTTTTACCCAACCAGATCTCAGGAGGGGGTTTCCAGAAGCCCTTTCTGATCTGAAGCCACAGATAGGGTGAATAGAGTGAGTCTAGTTAGAAAGAGTCCTGGGTGGTCCGTATGTATCAAGCGTCTCAGATTAAGTGTGCTGATCTAGGATCAGGTCCCCTTACAACAGGGGCAACTAGTATTTCTCTCTGTCTCTATTTCAATCTTTCTCTCTTTGTCTGTCTTTATTTATCTCCATCTATTCTTATTCATTATGAAGGCAAAACTGATCCTAGATCAGGACTCCTACTCTGAGACGCTTGATAAATACGGCTTCTGGTTGAAACAGCTTCACCAGTAGGTTTACGTTCCACACCAGCACACTACTTAGTAGGGCCAATATCCACACCAGCACACTACTTAGAATCAGACCTGGGTTCAAGTACTATTTGAAATCATTTCAAATACTTTCGCTCGGTTTGATTGAGCTAGCAAGGCGCAATGGAATTGTTGCAAAAGTGCAAACCCTACCCATCTAGGACTGCAGGCAGACTACACCAAACACTAGAAGTATTTGAAAAATGTCAAATTGTATTTGAACCCAGGTTTGCTTAGGATGCAATCCCAATACATTGCTTAATTTTACAGTGCCCTAAAAAAGTATTTGCCCCCTTTCTGATATACTCTATTTTTGATATTGACTGTTATCAGATCTTCAACCAAAACCTAATATTAGATAAAAGCAACCTGAGTTTACAAATAACAAAACAAATTACACTTATTTAATTTCTTTAATTAGCAAAGTTATGCAACACCCAATTCCCCCGTGTGAAAAAGTTATTGCCCCCTTACTCTTATTAACTGGTTGTGCCACCTTTAGCTGCAATGACTGTAACCAAATGCTTCCTGTAGTTGAATTGGATATTGCATAACTTTTAAATAAATAAAATAAGTATAATTTTTGGGGTTATTTGCAAACGCAGGTTCCCTTTATCTAATATTAGGTTTTGGTTTGAAGATCTAATAACATTCAGTATGAAAAATGTAGAAAATCAGAAAGAGGGCAAATACTTTTTCACAGCACTGTATGTGCTAAACTAGCGTGGAAATTACAACAGAGCCTAGATCTAAGTATTAACTCCTGCCCAGTCATTGGTTGATCACACGTGCCTTCTCGTCCCTCTTAGAATTAGACTACTGTGTAAATGAGGGTGGCATGACCCTACACCACAAGGCCGTTCCTTTCAACATTATATTATTAGACACTGCTCCAACACAACCTACTAACAGAGCCTCAGGGTAGGGAGATAGGGTGGGAAATACAATGTTCCAGCAGGTGAGGGTGATCATTTTTAAATGGACAGGGTGTTTTAATGTGGCATTGGGGAGAGAAGAGTGTGTGTATGGATGTATGTGTGTGTGTGTGTGTAAATGAAACAGAAAGAGGTAGACTAGACTAACTAGAAAGAGTAATCAGTTGTATAATCCCCTGTCCTCCATTCATGTTTTTTTAACCTCAAATATGATACTGTATGTCCTGTAATCAGTTTTAAAGTTACAAGGCACATGTCTGTAGAACCAAACAATAAAACCTTACTTCATCTCATCATATGTTGTCTTAAAGATAGATGGGGAGTAATGGGCATCCCTGTCTTTGTGTTGAAAATATCACATCCAGTATAGTACCCTCTTCTCATTGTACAGGATCTCTTTGAGCCAGCGCACGTCCTGCTGCTTGAAAGGCACGAGGACCATGAGGGTGTCAGGGTCATTGTGGATGCTGGGGTTGTAGGAAGCCGACTCAGGGTAGAAGAGGCGCATGGTAGTCTTGTTCCCCACGTCGGCCTCATACCCCCGAACTGGTGCATCGTTCAATCTGGGTATGACCAATAAGACATTGCATGAACCATAGTCACACAGCCTACATACTGCTGTTATAACCATGACATAATGTGAAATAAATGTGACATAGCAAGACATAAAGCACTCAGTCTCTTTACCTGATCACTATGTCATACTTGTTAATGGCGCTTCCTAACGAGGTGTTCTTGATCGCGAACCCATTTCCAACCACCATGCAGGTTTTGCAAGGCAAACTGTGGGCAGGAAGAGGACAAAACAGTCCAGCTCAACCAAGGTATCATGGTAGACCTTTTAAAAACATGAATTGTCCATCAGGAATGTGTCAACTGTCAGCTGAATAAAATATTAACATCAATAGATTCATAAACTAGATTGTAATCTTATGCAAACAATGACTAGTTTCTACAGTAGTGTCATTGTCAGGGATGAGATGTACTTTGACCTAACTGTTTTATCGTCTCAGGCATGTCATAGCTAGCCATGGCTGCCAATGCTTTCATGAGAAAAAGCTCTGGAAAACAGAAAATTAACATAAATTCACACAAAAAATGTAAACATGAGACACAGACATGGTTAATGCAGATAACACTAGTAACATTGATGCTTGCTATTACATGTCAGTAATAACACTGTCATAAGAATAACATAACATGCACTAGTCGAGTCCAAAAGCATAATTCAAATAAAAGCACACTGAAAAGCACCTTGAACAGAATATGCATTTTGTATGAAGTACCCAGAGAAGGCTGGTGAAGGGGACGGCGGCTCATAGAAATGGATTGAATGGAATGGTGTCAAACACGTGTTTGATGTGTTTGATACCGTTCCATGAATTCCGTGCCAGCCATTACAGTAAGCCTGCCATTCTATTTAAAATGCCACCAGCCACCACTGGAAATACCCTTTGAAGTGGAGGATGGTGACAACATACCACTGCCCTTAACACCATAAGGCAAGGCTAACGTGGACAAGTAGCGTCGCCAGAAGAAATCCTCCAGCTTCAAGAAAAGTTGAGCATTCCTGCTCACACTGGTAGGACAAAACACAGGTAGAAATACATACACCTGCTGATAAGAAATATTAAATCAATGTGGCATAGACTTACATAGACTCACTTAAAATAACTATGATTTTGGAAGGAAGTTAGATGTTATATACTTTCTTCGAAGCCTGATTTAGATACGAATTTGTTAAGAATTACACTTGTGTTGAGAAACAAACCCAAACTCATTGTATCATTGCAAAACCAAACTCGTTTGTTAACGGTCTAAAAAAATAAAAAACTTCTGTTACCATGGCAAAACATGACACACCTAACTGGTCACATTTCCAAGATACCACAAAGTTTAAAAAAAATATTTAAAAAAACAGAAGAGAAACATGCACATGTTTTGAATGGCCATTTGTGATATTGTTGTCACTACCAAAGTTGCAGATGTATTTTTTTTCCTTCTATGCAATATTTACATTAATTATTCAAATAGAGCCTATGACCCAAATATTTGGCAGTTGAGAAAGAAATGCTTCATCTTATCTGCAGCGGAGGGTGAGAGAGAGGAAGAAAGGGATGAAGAATGAATGAGAGTGAAAGAGGGAGAAAGAAAGAATAAAAACAAATCAACTCCCCCCTCCTCTCCTCCAAGTTTCTTATCAAGTCGACTTTATTACTCACTTGAAGTTGAGTCTCTCCCACTTCTGAGAGATATTCCAGCTGTCACAGAGGGCCTTACTGAAAGCCCTTTCACTACTGAAAGACACAGAACATGGAAACGAAACAGAAACACACAATTGAAATAGAGACTCGACTGAAACACACACAGTATGGGGTCTCTGGGATGGTTAAAGGTCTCAACTGGGAACCAACAGCTGGGGACATAATGTCGGTTTCCACTGTGGATATCTGTGGTAGAAATTAGCCACCTGTGGTAAACCGTGGGGTGTTGGGTTGAGTGTGCAGAGATCGACACAGAGACAGAGAGGCTTTAGTCCGCAAAAACAACTTTACTAAGACAAAAAATAAATATATCAAAGAAATAACTTTTGCTCAGGTTTTGCTGTCTTCCTTCTCTCTCTTAACTGGTGTCTGTCTCTCTCCCTTCTCTCCCGCGGTGTGCCATCGTGCTGGGCACCCGACCTGTGGATGACAGAGAAAGAGAATCGCTGTAAGGACAGGAACCAGCGGGTGACAGGGTCATTCGTGTCCTTATCTCGTGCCATCCACATGAGGGGGGCATGGTCAGTAATCAGGATGAACTTCCTCCCGAGGAGGTAATACTTGAGGGTGGCGAGGGCCCACTTCATGGCGAGGCAGTCCTTCTTGACAATTGAGTATTCCTTCTCCCTCGGGAGAAGCTTCCTGCTGACATACATGATGGGGTGCTCCTCGCCTTCCTGCTCTTGGGACAAAAAGGCCCCTACCCCGGTGTCAGACGCATCTGTCTGGACCAGGAGTTTTTTTGAGAAGTCCAGGGTGACTTGTACCGGGTGCGAACATAGCACATCCTTCAGGGCCTGGAACGCCGCCTCTGTGTCCTCCGCACATCGCACCGTCTGGGGTAGTTGTGCCTTGGATAAATCTGTGAGGGGAGAAGCTATTGCGGCAAAGTTAGGTACAAATCTACTAGCAAATTGTTTTTCTTGTGGTTTCAAATTTCCCCTCCCGATCTGATATCCCAGATACTCCACTTCGGCGTAGCCCAGCTTGCACTGTTGTGGCTGGGTCCACGTTACGCACAGCGCCTTGCGTGGGTGACATTTTTTCAGTAAATTCACATGGTAAAGCTGGGGGGGTTTCTCTGCACTGGTTGGCGGACCTTATAATTGACGTCGCCTACCTGCTCAATGATGTCGTAGGGTAATGCCACGTACAGTGGGGAGAACAAGTATTTGATACACTGCCGATTTTGCAGGTTTTCCTACTTACAATGCATGTAGAGGTCTGTAATTTTTTATCATAGGTACACTTCAACTGTGAGAATCTAAAACAAAAATCCAGAAAATCACATTGTATGATTTTTAAGTAATTAATTAGCATTTTATTGCATGACATAAGTATTTGATACATCAGACAAGCAGAACTTAATATTTGGTACAGAAATTACAGAGATCATACGTTTCCTGTAGTTCTGGACCAGGTTTGCACAAACTGCAGCAGGGATTTTCACCCACTCCTCCATACAGACCTTCTCCAAATCCTTCAGGTTTCGGGGCTTTCGCTGGGCAATACGGACTTTCAGCTCCCTCCAAAGATTTTCTAACGGGTTCAGGTCTGGAGACTGGCTAGGCCACTCCAGGACCTTGAGATGCTTCTTACGGAGCCACTCCTTAGTTGACCTGGCTGTGTGTTTCTGGTCGTTGTCGTGCTGGAAGAACCAGCCACGACCCATCTTCAATGCTCTTACTGAGGGAAGGAGGTTGTTGGCCAAGATCTCGCGATACATGGCCCCATCCATCCTCCCCTCACTACGGTGCAGTCGTCCTGTCTCCTTTGCAGAAAAACATCCGCAAAGAACGATGTTTCCACCTCCATGCTTCACGGTTGGGATGGTGTTCTTGGTGTTGTACTCATCCTTCTTCTTCCTCCAAACACAGCGAGTGGCGTTTAGACCAAAAAGCTCTATTTTTGTCTCATCAGACCATATGACCTTCTCCCATTCCTCCTCTGGATCATCCAGATGGTCATTGGCAAACTTCAGACGGGCCTGGACATGCGCTGGCTTGAGCAGGGGGATCTCGCTACAGGATTTTAATCCATGACGGCGTAGTGTGTTACTAATGGTTTTCTTTGAGACTGTGGACCCAGTTCTCTTCAGGTCATTGACCAGATCCTGCCGTGTAGTTCTGGGCTGATCCCTCACCTTCCTCATGATCATTGATGCCCCATGAGGTGAGATCTTGCATGCAGCCCCAGACTGAGGGTGATTGATCGTCATCTTGAACTTCTTCCATGTTCTAATAATTGCGCCAACAGTTGTTGCCTTCTCACCAAGCTGCTTGACTATTGTCCTGTAGCCCATCCCAGCCTTGTGCGGGTCTACAATTTTATCCCTGATGTCCTTACACAGCTCTCTGGTATTGGCCATTGTGGAGAGGTTGGAGTCTGTTTGATTGAGTGTGTGGACAGGTGTCTTTTATACAGGTAACGAATTCAAACAGGTGCAGTTAATACAGGTAATGAGTGGAGAAGAGGAGTGAATCTTAAAGAAAAACTAACAGGTCTGTGGGAGCCGGAATTCTTACTGGTTGGTAGGTGATCAAATACTTATGTCATGCAATAAAATGCTAATTAATTACTTAAAAATCAGACAATATGATTTTCCAGATTTTTGTTTTAGATTCCGTCTCTCACTGTTGAAGTGCACCTATGATAAAAATTACGGACCTCTACATGCTTTGTAAGTAAGAAAACCTGCAAAATTGGCAGTGTATCAAATACAGTGGGGCAAAAAAGTATTTAGTCAGCCACCAATTGTTCAAGTTCTCCCACTTAAAAAAGATGAGAGAGGCCTGTAATTGTCATCATAGGTACACTTCAACTATGACAGACAAAATGGAGAAAAAAAATCCAGAAAATCATATTGTAGGATTTTTTATGAATTTATTTGCAAATTATGGTGGAAAATAAGTATTTGGTTACCTACAAACAAGCAAGATTTCTGGCTCTCACAGACCTGTAACTTCTTCTTTAAGAGGCCCCTCTGTCCTCCACTCATTACCTGTATTAATGGCACCTGTTTGAACTTGTTATCAGTATAAAAGACACCTGTCCACAACCTCAAACAGTCACACTCCAAACTCCACTACGGCCAAGACCAAAGAGCTGTCAAAGGACACCAGAAACAAAATTGTAGACCTGCACCAGGCTGGGAAGACTGAATCTGCAATAGGTAAGCAGCTTGGTTTGAAGAAATCAACTGTGGGAGCAATTATTAGGAAATGGAAGACAAGACCACTGATAATCTCCCTCGATCTGGGGCTCCACGCAAGATCTCACCCCGTGGGGTCAAAATGATCACAAGAACGGTGAGCAAAAATCCCAGAACCACACGGGGGGACCTAGTGAATGACCTGCAGAGAGCTGGGACCAAAGTAACAAAGCCTACCATCAGTAACACACTACGCCGTCAGGGACTCAAATCCTGCAGTGCCAGATGTGTCCCACTGCTTAAGCCAGTACATGTCCATGCCCGTCGTTGGTAAAAACTCAACTTGTCGTGTTTGGAGGATGAAGAATGTTGAGTTGCATCCAAAGAACACCATACCTACTGTGAGGCATGGGGGTGGAAACATCATGCTTTGGGGCTGTTTTTCTGCAAAGGGACCAGGACGACTGATCCGTGTAAAGGAAAGAATGAATGGGGCCATGTATCGTGAGATTTTTAGTGAAAACCTCCTTCCATCAGCAAGGGCATTGAAGATGAAACGTGGCTGGGTCTTTCAGCGCGACAATGATCCCAAACACACCGCCCGGGCAATGAAGGAGTGGCTTCGTAAGAAGAATTTCAAGGTCCTGGAGTGGCCTAGCCAGTCTCCAGATCTCAACCCCATAGAAAATCTTTGGAGGGAGTTGAAAGTCCGTGTTGCCCAGCAACAGCCCCAAAACATCACTGCTCTAGAGGAGATCTGCATGGAGGAATGGGTCAAAATACCAGCAACAGGGTGTGAAAACCTTGTGAAGACTTACAGAAAACGTTTGACCTCTGTCATTGCCAACAAAGGGTATATAACAAAGTATTGAGATCAACTTTTGTTATTGACCAAATACTTATTTTCCACCATAATTTTCAAATAAATTAATTAAAAATCATACAATGTGATTTTCTCAATTATTTTTTCTCATTTTGTCTGTCATAGTTGAAGTGTACCTATGATCAAAATTACAGGCCTCTCACATCTTCTTAAGTGGGAGAACTTGCACAATTGGTGGCTGACTAAATACTTTTTTGCCCCACTGTAGCCAGGAATTTACTCTCCGTGGTAGGGATCAGCACCAAGACCTTCTCACCAGGTTGGAACTCTTGTGGTTGGGCCCCCCGGTTGTAGACACGCTCCTGGGCACGTTGCGCCTGGGCCATGTGCTCTCTCACCACTGGCCAAATCCCAGTCATCCTCTCCCTCATCTCCTCCACATGTTCTACTATGCTGCGAAGGGGGTCCGCTGCTCTTCCCAGACCTCCTTGACTATGTCCAGCAGCCCGCGGGGCCCACGGCCATACAGGAGCTCAAAGGGGGTGAACCCCGTAGATGCTTGGGGTACCTCGCGCACTGAAAACATCAGGTGGGGCAGCAGCTGGTCCCAGTTCCACCCATCTCTCTCGATGACCTTCTTCAGCATCTGTTTCAGGGTCTTATCGAAGCGTTCCACCAGCCAGTCTGTTTGTGGATGGTACACACTGGTCCTCACCTGTTTGATTCGTAACAGTTTGCAGACATCCTTCATCACACAAGACATGAACGTGGTGGCCTGGTCCGTCAGGATTTCCCGCGGGATACCCACCCGGCTAAATAAATGGAAGAGCTCCCGTGCAATATCTTTTGCTGCCGCCGTGCGTAGCAGGATTACCTCAGGATACCGGGTGGCGCAATCCATGATTGCCAGGATGTATTGGTGTCCCTTCGCGGTCTTGACCAACGGACCCACCAGATCTATTGCCACCCGCTCGAATGGCACTCCTATAATGGGCAAGGGAACCAAAGGGTTTCGATACTGCACCCTCGGAGCTGTGATCTGGCACTACGGGCAACAACGGCAGTAGTCCTCCACGGCGCACTTGACTCCGGGCCAGTGGAACTGGTTCCCGATCTGCTCCATGGTTTTCTCCATTCCCAGGTGTGCCCCAAACAGGTGGGTGTGGGCAAGCTGCAACACAGTCCTAACATACTGTCTGGGTATGAGTAACAAGTCTTTGGTCTCCTCATTATGCTTTACTACCTGATACAATAAATTATGCTTGATTGCGAAGTGGGGGTAGCACCAATCACTTACCCCAGGTAACAGTACGCCATCCACCACAATCACCTGGCCCCTAGCGTTCTGGGGATTTGAGTTTTCTAATTGGGCCATCCCGAACTGACCCGTGAGGATTCCCGTGTCGGGAGGTCCGTCTAGTTCCTCCACCTCCATAAAGGGGAGCTTGAGGTCTTCCTCATGCGGTGGCTCGCTTGCCAGAGCGGGGTCGTCTCCCTCCTCTGGGTCCGACTCGGGCCCAGTGGACACCTCTTGTGGCGGGGGTTGGGTTGCACAGGCCACCATCTTTTTTCCTTTTCTTCCTACCTCCCGTGCTCGCCTCCCCAGGTCCTTCCTCCACAGTGCCTGGAAGAGAGGGCAGTCTCGACCGAGGAGAATGGACACGGGTAAGTTAGGAACAGCTCCCACGCGTATCTGGCACTCCCCCTTTGAGGTGGTTATCCTCACCAGCACCGTTGGGTACCTCTTCGTGTCCCCGTGTACACAAGACACTGTCACCTCCTCGTCCCCCGGTTCCTCGTTCCCCTCTCGTGTGAACCACTGCTGGTAGGCCTGGGTCACCATGCTGCCGGAGTCCAGCAGAGCGCTGGTGTCGATGCCATCGATTTGTACCAGAACCATCGGAGGGGCCGTCTCGGTGTGCGCCCAACAGGAAGTGACGTAACTCGCCATCCGGGTTGTCCCAGAGTTGGGGGGTGCGGAGGGCATGGCCTCCTCCCGGACGGGACAGCTCCACGCGAGGTGCCCCGGCTCACCGCACTCATAGCAGAGTCTCTGATCGGGGTCCAGCAGCCGCCGGCGTCGTCGGTTTGAATCACCCTCCCGCTTCACAGCCTTGGCTGGTTCCGTCCGGGCCCCCTTCAGCTCTTACAAGCCACACCGTGCTTACATAAACTCTGCCATCCTCTGTAGCACTCAAATCCTTTCTTCGCTCGGGCCCCTCTCAGCAGGTCCTGGGTGTTCTGGTGAATTTCCACCGCTGTCAGCAATTCCTCCAGGCTCTGGGGGTTCTGCATGCTCACCATCTTCTTCATCTCGTAGGGCAGGGCCCAAAGGTATTTATCCAGGACAAGTTTGTCGAGCATCGGGAGGGACGGTACTTCCGTCAGTAGCCAGCCACACCAGGTCGCTTATCTGCGCACGGGGGGACAGGGTGGGGTCAAAGTCCCAGTCGTGAACCAGTTGTGCACGGCGTGCGAGATTGAACCCATAACGGCTTAGTATCTCCCGTTAGAGTTCCTCATAATTCGCGGCCTGGTCAGTGTTCAAATCAAAGTAGGCCTTCTGGGCCTTCCCAGAGGTAGGGTGCCAACAGGCTGGCCCACTGGGGTTTGGGCCATCCTTCCCGCTGTGCCGTCCTCTCGAAGGTGCACAGATATGGCTCCACGTCATCTTCCTTCCTTAATTGAATCAAGAACTGACTCCTGAGCCCTCCCAACCTTCAACTGGGCTACCTCAGCTACCAGTCTGCGGTTTTGTTGGAGCTGCTCCTCCAGCGCTTGCTCCTGGAGAGCCTGTTGCTTCTGCTGGCTGAGTATGAACTGAGCCACCAGCTCCTCCATGGTAATCTCCGCACACTCGACCCCACGGCACCCAAATCTATTGAGTTCCCCGCATCTCCACCATATGTGGTAAACCGTGGGGTGTTGGGTTGAGCGTGCAGATTGACACAGAGACAGTGAGGCTTTAGTCCGCAAAAACAACTTTACTAAGACAGAAAATAAATATATAAAAAAATAACTTAGGTTTTGCTTCAGTCTTCCTTCCTGTTTCCGCAGGTAGCTAAAAGCTAAATTATCATGACACGAGCTGAATTAAATGTAAAAGGCTTTGAAAATAAAAAGCTTGTTTTTGTGAGAAAAGTTTGAAAAAGAACAGGAATTTCTAATTAAAATATTCCACTAAAATATGAAAATACTACATGTCATGTCTCTATGTTGTTTTATGTCCTGCGGATTTGAGACAAAAGTTGACAAGTTCAATGGGAAAGTGAGCCTGTCAGGTAAGCCATTAGCCTTAATTCTGGCACAGAATCCAGCCTAGCTGACGCAGTGCAATTTTCTTGATTTTTGACCACTTTTTTTTCTCTAGTCTCCGTTGATTTAGTCACCGTAATTCTGCTATCATACAAGGGTAAAAACTCAAATAACCTTTGAACAGATAATGACAGACGTGGTTTGGACTACTGGTTTTCTTTCTTAGACGATTATCTAGACAATTAACATATAATTTTACCCATTGGTCAAAAGATGCAAATCCTGAACTTGATGGGATGGTCTGGTCGAAGCTATCTGTCATCGATACTGCTCTATGTTTCTCTTATACGTACAATTTGTAATGTTCTGTAATTGTTCTGTTTAGATAGCTATACTGAATAAAATGTGCTGCTTATCGAAGTCTAGCAGACCCACTTATCTGACATTTTGGCCAAAAAGATAACGTGCAAAGGAACGTTGTGTTTGCATTTGGCCAACACCTCATGCAAAGAGACTTTGAGCTTCTCCTCTGTCTTTCTCTAACAGTGCCTGGTCAGGGCAGCCCTGAACCAAGCTTAATCTCTCCCCCCAGCTGTGCTAAAGAGTACATGGGTACGTCCCAAATGGCACCCTATTCCCTATACAGTGCACTACATTTGACCAGGGCCCATAGGCACTCTTTTTGACCGGAGCCCTATGGGCCCTGGTCAAAAAGTAGCACACTATATAGGGAATAGTGTGCCATTTGAGACACAGCCTGTATCTCTCTTACAAGCCACACCGTGCTTACATAAACTCTGCCATCCTCTGTAGCACTCAAATCCTGTCAAATGCAGAAGGACCTTGAGGAGGACCAGGTGGCTGAATGAAGACAAAAGGGAGGTTTACCTCTGAAGGAAGAAATGTGAATAGTAGTAGGACACACAGCACAGCAGCAGCACAGGTACAAGTACTCTGGACCATGCTGCAAATTAACACAGGGAGGTGATTTTAATGTACAGAAACCTTTTGCACGCTTCACAGCACAGCATGCCATACTCGCCTGGGTCAAAATCCGTAAAAGAAAGGCAGACACAAAATAATTTCCCTGGTGGTGTTGAAGACACAAGGGCATTTGTTATTTCAATTTAATGCAATAAAATATTTTTCACTTGCCGATTTTGACCCAGGCGAGTGCAACATGCTGTGCAATGCTGTGACACAAATAACAAAAAAAGACTGGTCAAACTCAAGCTCTGGGGGCTGTATATATCAATCCAGGATCCGTTTATCCTTTCAGATAATAATATATGAGTCATTGAAAATCTGAACTTTAAGTGAACTGAACTTGAACTTCAAGACAGTGAAAACTTCCTGGAATTTGACTAATGGTAACGGAACGGTTTTTCAACACATTACACATAGCAGAGTAGCAACAAGACAACGTCTGGGGTGCTTATTAACAATAAGGCGTTACAAGCAACACATTTCAATATATTCACAAAGAAAAGCCCCTTTTTTTTACTAACCTCCTCTCACATTTGAACTGACTAATGTTAAGGAAAACCCAACAGCAGAATATACAATAACATAATACCATGACTGGTTTAGTCATAACTGACTAAATTACCTGGCATTAGGTTATCTGAAATCTGAAGAGTCTGTTCATTCTCAAACTGATAGAATTGGATATAATTAATTGAAATACTGGTTTAAATCACTTACTTTTGGTGTTCTTCAGAGACATCTTCACCTGCTCCTTCTCATGTCTGGAGTGTTTGTGGTGATGGTTTCACCCTGAGTGAGTGAGTGAGTGAGTGAGTGAGTGAGTGAGTGAGTGAGTGAGTGAGTGAGTGAGTGAGTGAGTGAGTGAGTGAGTGAGTGAGTGAGTGAGTGAGTGAGTGAGTGAGTGAGAGAGTGAGTGAGAGAGAGAGAGAGAGAGAGAGAGAGAGAGAGAGAGAGAGAGAGAGAGAGAGAGAGAGAGAGAGAGAGAGAGAGAGAGAGAGGAACATCCCATTTAATAGATCGCCCAATCAGCTAGCCACCAGTCAGCTGTAACAACTGCCCTTTTCCTCCCTCCCCTCATAGGTTGGTCTACACACACACACAAAAGCTCTCTCTCACACACACACACACACACACACACACACACACACACACACACACACACACACACACACACACACACACACAAGCTAGGAATTGCCAGGGTCCTCACAATACAATATTATCACAATACTTAGGTGCCGATACGATATGTATTGCGATTCTACATGCTTTGCCATTAAATAATGTGATTTTATTGAGATTCCATAGTCCAAACATATTGGGACATGAGAGAGCCATAATAAAATGTTTTGGTCAATCATGGAAATAAAAGTGCTGAAAACAAATTGGCTCCTTATTTAAAAAGAAGATGGAGAACAAGCTATGAAGGAAAAATACTGGAGTTTTGGTGCAGGTACAGCCAATTAGTGCAAAAATAATACTGCGATATTGTCAAAAAGATATCTTGTGAAAAATAATATTCCGATATGTAACAACAATTCAGCATCACTAACACACACAAATCTAATTTTATTTGTCAAATGTGCCGAATACAACAAGTGTAGACCTTACCGTGAAATGCTTACTTACAAGCCCTTACCCATCAATGTTGAATTTTTTTTAAAGAAAATATTTGCAAAAATAAATAAACACAAAATAAAATAAGCTAAAGTAACAGTAACGAGGCTATATACAGGTAATACCAGTACCTAGTCAATGTGAGGGGGTCAGAGCATGTGAGCGGAGTTGAGCAGTTGGAAATCTCACTCATGGAGCTGTGCTTGCAGACAGCTCCAGCGCTCCATGTGGCATTGAACATTTTAGCAGGATTCTTTCTCTTCACAACTGGCTACGTGATTATTGCAGCTCAATGGGTGTAATTTTGTTGACAATTTTGATACCTTTTGGAAACAAAACACGTTTTATAAGGAATATGGGATCCAACCAAATCATTTGGGTTCCTGGATCCTTTCACAGCATTATAAGGCTACGTTGAGACAATGACTTATCAATGCCCCAAGCCCAAATACGTTAATCCCTACCATTGTGTCTCTGAGTCATCATAATGCTTTAGCAAATGTACATTATACCAGGGGCGTTGGTAGACACAATGTAAGTAACCTAATTTATGTCCCTCTAACTGCCCTGAATGCCTCTGCTGATCCTACAGCTATTGTATGCAGCAATCATGTGCCTATGAACCAGATTTATGATGTTTGTACTGAGGTGGTGTGCCCTAGTAGGAAGGCCACTGTGTGCAGCTCACCCTGCACTAACATAAGTAACATGAGAATATCTACTTCTGCTAAGCTTCCCAGTAAAGCAATGAAAAGCATCACAGAACAGAGCTCAAAATAGCCCATGTTAGCTTAAGAAACAAGGTTCATGAAATTAATAACTGGCTAGTAACAGATCACATTCATATTCTGACTATCTCTGAAACTCACTTAGATAATACATTTGATGATACAGTGGTAGCAATACAACATTATAACATTTACAGAAAATGTGCTTAAAATCAGTATCCAGATCCATCGGATGTAGTGATCACAATATAGAAGTCATATATAGGAAAACCAACATTCCAAAGGCTGGGTCTAATATAGTGTATAAGAGGACATACAATTCATGTTGTAGTGATTCCTATGTTGTTGATGTAAAGAATATTTGTTGGTCTGTGGTGTGTCATGAGATGCAAACAAACGCTGCACTTAACACATTTGCAAAATTGCTTATCCCAACTACTAATAGGCATGCACCCAATAAGAAAATGACTAAAAACTATTAAATCATCGTGATTGATAAGGAAGTGAAAAATTATGGTTGAGAGGGATGAGGCAAAAGTAATGGCAAATAAGTCTGGCTGCACAACCGACTGGCAAACATACTGCAAGTTGAGAAATCATGTCACTAAACTGAATAAAAAAGTAGAAACTACATGATGAAACAAAGATAAATGACATAAAGAATGATAGTACAAAGCCTTGGAGCACCTTGAATTAATTTTTAAAAAGGCAAACGCTTATTCATCACAAAACCGACTGATATTGCCAACTACTTTAATGATTTTTTTCATTGGCAAGATTATCAAACTTAGGCATATGACATGCCAACAACAACCGCTGATACGACAAATCCAAGTATATCTGAACAAATTATGAAAGACAAACCTGTTACCAACCCTAAGTAAAGTTTTGAAAAAAATGTGTTTGACCAGATACAATGCTATTTTACAGTAAACAATTTGACAACAGACTTTCATCACCCTTGTAGGGAAGGACATTCAACAAGCACAGCACTTACACAAATGACTGATGATTGGCTGAGAGAAACTGATGATAAAAAGATTGTGAGGATGTTATGTTAGACTTCAGTGCAGCTTTTGACATTACCCATCATAGTCTGCTGCTGGAAAAACATATATGTTATGGTTTTACATCCCCTGCTATATTGTGGATAAAGAGTTACCTGTCTAACAGAATACAGAAGGTGTTCTGCAAGAAGCACCAGTGACTCGGTCTATAAAAAAAATGGTCAGATGAAGCAGATGCTAAACCTCAGGACTGCTTTGCTATCACAGACTGGAACATGTTCCGGGATTCTTCCGATGACATTGAGGAATACACCACATCAGTCACTTGCTTTATCAATAAGTGCATTGACGACGTCGTCCCCACAGTGACTGTACGTACATACCCTAACCAGAAACCATGGATTACAGGCAACATTCATACTGAGAGCTGCCGCTTTCAAGGTGCGGGACACTAACCCGGAAGCTTACAAGAAATCCCGCTATGCCCTGCGACGAACCATCAAACAGGCAAAGCGTCAATACAGGGCCAAGATTGAATCATACTACACCGGCTCCGACGCTCGTCCGATGTGGCAGGGCTTGCAAACTATTACAGACTACAAAGGGAAGCACAGCAGCAAGCTGCCCAGTGACACGAGCCTACCAGACGAGCTAAATCACTTCTATGCTCGCTTCGAGGCAAGCAACACTGAGGCATGCATGAGAGCATCAGCTGTTCCGGACGACTGTGTGATCATGCTCTCCGTAGCCGACGTGAGTAAGACCTTTAAACAGGTCAACATACACAAGGCTGCGGGGCCAGGCTCCGGAACGGATTACCAGGACGTGTGCTCCGGGCATGTGCTGACCAACTGGCAGGTGTCTTCACTGACATTTCCAACATGTCCCTGATTGAGTCTGTAATACCAACATGCTTCAAGCAAACCACCATAGTCTATGTGCCCAAGAACACAAAGGCAACCTGCCTAAATGACTACAGACCCGTAGCACTCACATCCGTAGCCATGAAGTGCTTTGAAAGGCTGGTAATGGCTCACATCAACACCATTATCCCAGAAACCCTAGACCCACTCCAATTTGCATACTGCACAAACAGATCCACAGATGACACAATCTCTATTGCACTCCACACTGCCCTTTCACACCTGGACAAAAGGAACACCTATGTGAGAATGATGTTCATTGACTACAGCTCAGCGTTCAACACCATAGTACCCTCAAAGCTCATCACCAAGCTAAGGAGCCTGGGACTAAACACCACCCTCTGCAACTGGATCCTGGACTTCCTGACAGGCCGCCCCCAGGTGGTAAGGGTAGGTAACAACACAGTTAAGCAGTCCTCCAGGACTCTTTCCAGATATGGGCGTTTAGATTCGTGTTTAGTGGACATATTCCCTACAAAGTGGAGTGGTCGTTCACAACGACGTGATGTGCCATTTCTGTTCAAGGTGAAAGCAGATCGACTTTTCGGATTTTGAGTAGGCTTGGCTTGATCAAGCGGGCCCTGGATATGGTCTCGAGCAAGATAAATTTGAATTTTAACGTCCTTGCTATGGGTGTTAATTCCTGCGAACCTGGTGTCCGGTAATTCCCCGTCTAGTCCTTTTAGTCCTTTTCTATCTTTTACCCTTTTCTCAAATGTTTCTCACTTTAGTTCTTCACGTAGTGGAACTTCTAGAGAACATTGGTCTACATTTTGATCGACCTTTAACCCTTTGTTACCCTTGTGCTCTGACACTTTGTGTGGATCGGGTGCAGTAGTAGTCGTTTCGGTAGTCGTTTCGATGGCGACGTACTTTACAGTTATTTTGACCGCAGAGGTTATTGGAATCGTGGTTTCGTGGTAGAAACCGTTGTTGAAACCGTCAACGCTCCAATACCTGATAATGCACCCTCTAACTGGAGTGAGTGCTCCTGGTCAAACTTCAAAACCGAGTGGTCAGGGCTCTTAGCGTTGTGAACTTTTGATGCCTCAAAAGCTGTGCTTGCATTCTCTCTGAGTTGTAAGATAGGCAAGCCAACGCAGGGCCCAAGTAGGTAATGAAGGTGGGATACATGTTTGATAGAAACATTTGTTTGAATGGTAACAGCTATTCCATTCCGGTTTCAGTGAGTAGACCAAAGTAAGCTGAACGAAGCCTATGATAATAAGCTTGTGGGTGTTCGTTCCGAGCTTGTTTGACGATGTTAGCCAGTTAGCTATCATGTTTGCGAGTCGCAAAACCACTGAATTCTACTTTCAAAGCTATGGCAAGTTTAGCGTAGTCATTTAGCACGTGTTGAATGAACCCCGTCACGTGTCTATTTGATGTTCGCTTCAAAAGGTAAACTCTGTCAGAACCCGTAGCATCCGGTTAGCCATCCAATGCGTCCTCTATGTCAGCTAGGAACGTCTCAGTATCGTTTGGCTGACTTGGAACAGCATCAAAGGTGGGGAAATTCTTGACCAGTTTGTCAAGGTATTCTGCGGTTGGCTTCCTCCCGTGGGAAAATTGGGGCCGAAAGGCCAAGAGGGGAAGCCAAGCTTTGGCTTTGTTGGCAAAGAGGCACCATATTACTCAGTGCCGAATGGCCAAGAGGAGAAGACTGAGGGACACATGAGGGAGGCAGTTCCAGAGATAGCAGAATTTTTCCCTTTTCTGCATTTGTCATTGGTTTTACGGTTCTCTCCACCTGTCCCCTTATGTCTACCATTACCTGCTCATGCTTCAGCTGTGCACTGCGGTATTGGACCAATGCCAATCTCAGATGGCAAGACATCAGGGCTAGACTGGAGAGAACATTTACGAGGCCCGAGCCCGATGTTTGATTTTTGGAGAGCGTTGTTCGCCATGTCTGCTGTTTTTCCGCTAATGGCATAATTAGGGTTGGTATCGCTGCTGAGGTCAGAGATCAATCCTTTTATGGGTGGGGACTACCCCCTCTGATAGCTTGCACATTATTAGAACATTTGAAAGGAAAAATGTTTTTCCCATTTTTCCAAAGTTTGGTTTTGGGATATGTTAGAAGCTGCAAAGACAATTTTTAATGAACCATCCATACTATACCAGTAATGTGGGAGTCGGATGTGAATGAATTTGCAAAAGTAAATTTGATTAATTAATCAATGATAATGATTAATCATACCTGGATAGGCTATCTGGGAATTAAACATTACTTAACCTGGGAAATTGGTTCATCTCTGTTACTATTGCAACATTTAAAATGTATCATTTAATTGGGAAGAACCTAAAAAGTTATGTTTGACAATTGAACCTATTAAATTGAATGAGATGATGATACCCAATCAATTGGGATTGCCTGGATTATCATAAACGTGTAACCAGAGGTTTAAATGTTAGGTTACATTCACCACTAGGTTCACCTCTCCCTAAGGCTGAAGCCCCATGGGATTCTCGCTGGAGGCGGGACTTCCGTCAGTACTGGGGTTTACTGAATGTGCTTTGCAAATGCAAATTTTACTGATTGATCCATTTTAATGATAAATCAAACCTGTATAGCCATTTGTGAATTAAACTTTAAATTAACTTGAGAGCGTTCCTTCATGTAGGTTAATGTGGAAAAAGTTTAAATTGTCTCATTGTAGAAACCCAATCAATTTGGATATTATTTAAAAGGTCCACCTGAAAAGGAAAATCTGGTAATTCTACTTATTAGTTCAATTGAATGAGACATTGATATCTTAACGTGATCCACGTTTGGGTGTTACATAATTCCTTTTGAAGAAAATGTACTGCCGAATCTTCACCAGCAGGGGGTCACTGATTGCAGAAAGCTGAAATCAAACGGAAATACCAAGGGCGGCACTTTCAATGTGACACAGGGAAAACAACATGTCTGCTTTCCCTTTGTTAGCTTAGCCTATCATGCTAAACTTATCCTATTTGTACAGAAATCTCACTTCCAAGCACAAAATAGGGTGATTTTACTTATAACGTAATTACGTTCAAACCATTTCTCTGTGTTATTTTTTAGATGTTTTAACCAGAACGCACGGCAAACAACGAAGTGCACCGTGTTCTACTCGCGTGGAAATGTGAGAAAGATAATTATTGCTCGTCAAGCTAATATCTACTCAATTTCAATTGGCTGGCTCTTTGTCCTTGCTTGAGAAATTAATAATGACTGAGCCTACCCGGTTCTGAAATGCGGGAGGCAGAAATTGCCCACATTTGGCCAAACGCTCTGTTTCTCAAATTTCTATAAGTAGCTGGATTGTATCCTAGCACTAGAAATGTATTGCTAATGTTACCCACTGGCTACGTCAGAAACCACAGCTATTCTTATATAGCACAGGGAATTCAATAACACATTGAACTGGATTTTTACTAGTGACGTCTCACATTAACCCATTCAGCATACTTTTTGCTAGCATTATATTACCGGAGTGCATCATACATAAAAACAGATACGCCTGTGGCCTACCAACACTGGCTTAGCTCGGTAGGTGGACAGATCTATCCTCTAATTTCTAACCTTACTGGCTCTATGCCCTTGCTCTAGAAATTAATATTGACCGACAGAAATCATACAGTTTGGCCTGACGGAAGAGTCCCTAGTGGGCTTAGCCGATATGACAGCTTGGTGGACAACAGGAAGTGGGTGTGGACTGAGAAAGAAACTGGAAAGACCAAAGGGATCACTACACACAGTTGATAATTATATTCATTGAAATGCTAATCCTTTTCACATGAACGCTCACTCATTCGGGAATAATTGCAATGAATATATATTTACGCCCATGTGTTGTTGTGATCTTCTCTGTTGGCATCCAGTCCGTCTGGTGGAGAGTTCATTCGAGTCTCTCTCTCTCTTTCAGTTTCCCTGAAGATCAAAGTCTTTAGTGGTTAGGATGGATACTTCAGAGTACCATCTCTTCTCATAGAATAGGTGTTTCGGCGGTTGTCGGTATTCTTGTCCCAGGTTTACATAATTTCTAGCTGCAGACTAGTAATTAGTATCTATGATTTGCGCTTATTCTGTAGGGATCGATAGTCTCAGAGTTTAACCATTTCCAGCCGTGTAATTCTCCACGTGGTATGGTTTTCTAATCTTGGTACTCAAACCTGTGCCACCTCAGTTTACATCAAGGTATGCGTGGTCTAAACTATTCACAATCACAGCTCACGCTGTGGGTTTGCTCAGTCTAAAGAGGATTTTCTTAGGGGCTTTTATTTGTAAAAGTAGAAAAGGCACCTGATCATGTCTATGCTCACGTTAAAGTTTAAACATCACATTACATAATTTCACAAATAGTTTCATCATTACTCATTCATTTTATACAAGAATTAGATGCAAACCCCATAATTGAGAAATGTACCCATTCAGAGACATATTTATGTGTGTTTCCTGTCCTCTCTGAGGTCACCAAATGAAACACACTCATCATAATGTCCCTTTAGTGTCCACGGACCATTCCCACCATCTCACAAGTGGACATATTGTTTTTTCCCATTTTGGGGATTTAGGAGTTCGGCCACGTGAAATACTTTGTTCACTCTGTGGTCTCTCTGCATGAAAAGGGGGAGAGTTTCCACCAGGAATTTACGATCTGAGATAACAGAACCTGGGTGTAGGAGAGAGTGAGAGAGGGGGAACTCACAATCTATACCCAGAAAAGGCCACGTCATGACAACACCTTGCTATATTGTTAGCTAGCTAACTACAGCTACTGACACAGATTGTCATTTTGCTATGTTTTCGGGGAAGAACATTGTTTGCATCCATGAGCTAGCTAGCTTTTTCTATGACCAGCACTGTAGGTGCGCGAGACTTTACCTGTAACGGTCGTCGTATGAAGGAGAGGACCAAATCGCAGCATGGTAAGTGTTCATCTTGATTTTTAATAAGAAACGTGAACACTGAAACAAAAACAATAAACGACAACGTGAAATAACTAAACCGAAACAGTACCGTATGGAACAAACACTGACACGGAAAACAAACACCCACAACTCAAAAGTGAAACCAGGCTACCTAAGTATGATTCTCAATCAGGGACAACGATTGACAGCTGCCTCTGATTGAGAACCATACCAGGCTGAGCACAGCAATCCCAAATCATAGAAAAATGAACATAGACAACCCACCCAACTCACGCCCAACATAGACATAACAAAAGAACTAAGGTCAGAACTCGTATCGATGAATCGTTGTGACATGAAATACGAGTGATAGTGTAATCAATGTGTAATAACTATGTAAAAAAGTATGAACGCGTTAAATTATTATGTAACGTGCAGTCATATTCAGGTCCTGATTGGTCAACAAGCTAATTTGACACGTCAAATAGTGTCATTTGACTTGTATCTGTTTTCCACATGCAAAGCCCAAAACGGCATTCCATAGAAATCCTGATTGAGAATGAAACAACAGAACGAATGAACAACGAAACAGTACAGCAAGTAAGTGAAAAAAACAGGTTTTGATAATGTTTTACTGGTAATGTGGACATACGTAAATGCCAACAATATAACTTTTTGGTCTGTGTGGTGTGTGTATGTGTATGTGTAACCTTTTTTTTAACTAGGCAAGTCAGTTAAGAACAAATTCTTATTTACAATTGACGGTCTACCCTGGCCAAATCCGGATGACTCTGGGCCAATTATGCGCCGGCCTATGGGACACCCAATCACGGCCAGATGTGATACAGCCTGGATTCGAACCAGGGACATTAGTGACGCCTCTTGCACTGAGATGCTCCGTCCATGTGGGTGTGTTAACTATTTAACTGTATTAGAATGCTTAAAAGGCTGCTAAAATGTTAAACATCGGTTTATCGTTATCGTTTTTTTCTGGCCGGGAAAATATCGGATATTGGTATCGGCCAAAAATGTCACATCGGTGCATCATATTAGTTTTGACTTAAATTTGCTTGAAAATCTATGGCAAGACTTGAAAATGGTTGTTAAGCAATGATCAACAACCAACTTGACAGTGCTTGAAGAATTCTGAAAAGAATAATAAGCAGATATTGTACAATCCAGGTGTACAAAGCCCTTCGAAACGTACCAAGAAATCTCACATGTGCATTCACTGCCAATGGTGATTCTAATATGTATTGTCCCAGGGCATGTAAATGAGATATTGTCAATAAATTAGCAAATGTTTTCACTTTGTCATTGTGGGCTATTGTGTGTAGATGGGTGAGAATTGGTTCTCCATCTCCATTTTGAATTCAGGCTGTAACACTAAAATGTGGAATAAGTCAAGGGGTATGAATACTTTCTGAAGGCACTATCTGGCTAAATCATTAGAAAAAATAATTGCACCTATATTTTCTTTAAAGCTGATTTTTGGTTTGTAAGTGAATGTCAAAGTGACGGACATTTGTGGCCTTTTCTCATTTGGGAAAAGTCTGTCCTCCACCCTCTCTCCTCCATGACCAGGAACCCGATAAATGGTAGAGGAGATGTCAATTTGTTAACAGGCGAACAGAAGAGTGTCCTCCCCTCCTCGATAGCCACTTTTCATCGAGGATAAACATGCAAGTCCTTTGTGGAAGAGCTTTAGTTTTTTCTGAGGAGAAAAACATGCACACGTTGAAAAACATATAATTTATCTGTAAAATGTCTGGCACAACTAACTTAATATGTTTTTATCACTTTACACATTTATTTTGGGATCCACCCCTGTAAACGTCATTCATGCGACATGCGACTGGAGAAGTAGAGTAATTTCATACAAGCATATCTTCGTCCACATTACCTCACCTCGCTGCCACTCCACGATTACTTTTGGCCTTTTTAAAAAGGAGGCGAGAGAGGACGGAGGACAGGACACAGGATTTTAGCAAATTCAACTGCGAAAAGGCCTGTGTACCAAACCACCACCATTCTCAATGTGTTCCTCCCTCTGAGGTCCTACCGTAGTAGTGTTGTCGTGTTTGGGAGTCTAGACACTACAGCTTGCCGGCATCCTTGAACTTGCTGAGCAGGCCTTGGTCAACCCGCAGAGAGAAGGAGAGGGAGCGACTGTGATACTACTGGGAGTCTGCCTGGAGGTTCTAGATCAAGTCCGAAAGCAGGTGGGCATGCTCCACCCCACAGCCCGGGGCCTTGTAGCTCAGGGCGGTGAAGTGGATGTGGAAGTGGTAGTAGGAACAGCTGGTAGTGGAGGTGCACCTTCAGCTTACTGGCTGCCAAATAAACAGTCAGTAGTCCTAGGAAAAGTAAGTCCCATCCCTCTAACAATCATAATACGCTCAACAAGCAAGGTATAAATATATCCTATAAATCACATTGGCTACGGATGCCTGTCTGCATCAAACTTTAAACATTTCATCAACTATTAACTTAGTTCCGCCTGAAGCTTGAGCTAGTGAACTTGAAACATTGTATAAAATATTCTGGGCTCTCAGAGTTTCCTGCGCCAGTGAGCTTGGGACAGACACAGCTGTAGGCTATTTGCGCAAGGGATAAGAAACAGTGCTTGACTTGGGCAGGAGTTCACCAGAGCTGAGTACCGGCACCTCAAATTTTCTACTGCTTGAGCTCTTGTTCCTCTTATAGAATATTAGCTCAAAGGTAATGTGGAGCTCCTGCACCTACATATGAACAATACCAGCACCCAAAATGAGTACCGGAACCTATTTCAATCCAAGTCAAGCACTGATAAGAAGTAATCAGGTAGGCCTATTTTATGACGTTTCCACTGGATCAGAACATTACATTTTCACCTTTCACGCTGAGTGGTTATCGAGTGGTTATCGAAAGGGAGAGGTGGAAAGATTTTTCAAATACATTGAGGAACTATTCTAATTCTAAATCATCTTAAAACATACATTGTTTGCTTGCTGTTTGAGGTGAAGAAAACATTACTTTGAGAAGCTCCACAGGTCATTAGTGGTGGTATGTTAAGCCAATCAGAAATACTATCAGATCCCCAAATGGGATCTGATATATGCCTCCATTTGCCTCCATTTGCGCACAGGCCAGGTAGCCTATAGGCCTACCTCTATGCTTGCACGTTCTTACTCAACATTGACAGGAGCGCTCCAAACAAAAGACAATGACTAATCGACAAACCTAAAGTTGAGTGAGCTAGGACGAAAATAGTTAATATAACTATTTGTTCAGCACTTTTGAAATGTACAGCGACAGAATTCAGAAAAAGGGGCCAGTCTTACAGTATTCTCCCTGTACACCAAGTCAGAACCGCAAGATAAATAAAGGGGGCATATAGGCAGACAATGAAAGTTCTTTCAATATTCAATGATTACATTTCTCTAAAACAGGCTATAGGCTACATGTGCACCACTAAGTCAGAACAGTAGGTTAAGTTATGAGGGGGAAAGGACCACATTATTAGGGTGAGGCACGTAGGCTACTAACAGCTAACTACACAACATACACTTAGTATCACTTTCTTAGCTACAGTATGCATATCTCCCTGTCATATTACATAATTTATGCAGCAGCATACAATATTTGTTTTGACTCACCTTGTTGTGCTGTCCTCACTTGAAAAGAAAGGTGGTGCGGCCGTCCTTCTTGCGGGCAAATGCTGGCATCAAAGAGACCCTTAAACCTAAATTTGGACCACACATCCACTCCACTGAATAGCAGGCTAGTGATTGCTTTCCAACGTATGCAGTTAGCCAATGATTCCTTCCAAATCACTCATTTTTTAATTTGCCATTTCCAAATAGTTCTGTAATATTTATGTCCAATGAGCACCAATACATTTTTTCTATAATTTCTCTTCATATGACAAGGATTTAAAAGGATTTGCCAGTAGATTGTGGACTTGATTCATGATGATGACTGCTAGTCTATCTTGCTAGCTAAGATTTTGAAAGTATGAGCTACAATCAAAGCTACGGTAGATATAATGTGATTTGACGTAATTTTATCTGCGACCTTGAGCCTTCTTGGATGGGCACTTTGAATGTAACTCTATGGTAAGCACCCAAGGGGCTTGGAATTGTTGTCCCCATGAGTGACATAACACTGAGTCAATCACGGCGCAACTAGAGATCATTACCAACCCCGACACTCTGTATATTCCCGCTGGCTGACTCACCACCACAGAAAGCAATGAGCTTGGCTAACACACCTGCATGTTGGAGGTGCCTTACTCAAGAAAGCAAAAAAAGAGACCATTTTCGTATGCGGCAAAGCTGTCATAAAGGCAAATGGTGGCAACTTTGAAGAATCTCAATTATAAAATATATATTTATTTGTTTAACACTTTTTTTGTTTCTACATGATTCCATATGTGTTATTTCATAGTGTTAATGTCTTCACTATTTATTCTACAATGTGGAAAATAGTAAAAATAAAGAAAAACCTTGGAATGAGTGGGTGTGTCCAAACATTTGACTGGTACTGTATATATTTGTTTCTGCTCGACTAAAACAATTTGAGTCGACTAACAGCATAACAACCAAACAATCTACTAGTCGACTAATTGGGGTTAGCCTTATTATTTACGCAAAGAAAGATTCTACAAGAGAACATTGTGAGAGCTATTGATTTTATGGTCCTGCCAACCGTCCTAAGCATATATATATATTTTTCACTTTATTTAACTAGGTAAGTCAGTTAATAAGAACAATGCTTTGCGGGTCCAATGCTTTGCGTTTCTGCTTCGGACGGCCTATGTTAAGATTGAAGATTAGTTGGGATTAATAGTGTCATTGACGTCACACGTGGCAGTTCGTATCGTACAGAACACCGTTTGGGATTGAATATTAGGCTATATCGTCCATTCACTGTAATTTCTACAGACAGTATGGCACAAAGCCAATACAACAACAACAAATACAAAAATAAAGCAAAATAGAATGAATGTTGTGTGGTACCCTAAATTAACACATAACTGTTGTACTTGTTGTTATTGCACTTAATAGCACCACCGTCAATTTCGCTAATAACTGCTGCTTTTTAGGAAGATTTTACTTGCAATAACTGTGATATGTAGTTGTTTTACCTACCTTATCTGAATGCACTGACTGTAAATCACTCTGGAATAAACTAAATGACCAAAATGGAAATGAATGTCACACTCCTGAAAATAACAAATGACCCGTATAAGAAGAAAGAAACACAAGAAACTATTGCTGTGTCAGTTGGATGTGAAACATTGACAAAACCGGAAATCACACAGAGGAGGAAACAGCACCAAGACCACACTTGACTCTCTGTAAAAAACAGCATTTTTGATAAGTTCTCTATCTCGCTAAATCACCCATTAAGGTCAGGGGTTGAGCTTTCCAAAATAATTTTCATACCATTGATTGAAATATGGTCATTACTGTGGATCTGTAGTTGTTCCACTCACAAGGTAGTGAAACTCTCACATGGTAGTGAATTTGAGCCTTATTAGCCTTGTTATTTACGCAAAGAAAGATTCTACAAGAGAACGAACATTGTGAGAGCTATTGATTGTATGGTCCTGCCAACCGTCCTAAGCATATATATATATTTTTCACTTTATTTAACTAGGTAAGTCAGTTAATAAGAACAATGCTTTGCGGGTCCAATGCTTTGCGTTTCTGCTTCGGATGGCCTATGTTAAGATTGAAGATTAGTTGGGATTAATAGTGTCATTGACGTCACACGTGGCAGTTCGTATCGTACAGAACACCGTTTGGGATTGAATATTAGGCTATATCGTCCATTCACTGTAATTTCTACAGACAGTATGGCACAAAACCAATACAACAACAAAAAATACAAAAATAAAGCAAAATAGAATGAATGTTGTGTGGTACCCTAAATTAACACATAACTGTTGTACTTGTTGTTATTGCACTTAATAGCACCACCGTCAATTTCGCTAATAACTGCTGCTTTTTAGGAAGATTTTACTTGCAATAACTGTGATATGTAGTTGTTTTACCTACCTTATCTGAATGCACTGACTGTAAATCACTCTGGAATAAACTAAATGACCAAAATGGAAATGAATGTCACACTCCTGAAAATAACAAATGACCCGTATCAGAAGAAAGAAACACAAGAAACTATTGCTGTGTCAGTTGGATGTGAAACATTGACCAAACCGGAAATCACACAGAGGAGGAAACAGCACCAAGACCACACTTGACTCTCTGTAAAAAACAGCATTTTTGTTAAGTTCTCTATCTCGCTAAATCACCCATTAAGGTCAGGGGTTGAGCTTTCCAAAATAATTTTCATACCATTGATTGAAATATGGTCATTACTGTGGATCTGTAGTTGTTCCACTCACAAGGTAGTGAAACTCTCACATGGTAGTGAATTTGAGAGTGGTTACATTACATACATACTTTCCCAGCCCCACCACTCAGCTTTCTACCAAACAGAAAACATTTGTTAACTGCTTGCGATGGTGGCAGAGGTGGTAAGAGATGCCAAAGCAAATTCCAGGTAAATATATAGTCCCAGCCCACTCATCTGAAAGTGGCACATCCTACGTTGTTTGTGACACATTTGTAAACAAAATATAATCTTAATGGTGTCTGTAGGCTGAAGTACCACTGCAATTTGAAATATATTTGAGAGTACTCACGTACACACACACACACAGTCATGGCTAATTTAGAGTAATGGTGAAGCAATTCAAGGTTGCAGTGGGAAAGATGTGCTACCATTGGCTGTATAATACACCAATTGCCATTATACAAACTCACCACTCATTGCCCAGACCAGCACAATCTTAACAGGATCTACATCATCATTATGAAACTTTTCCAGACATTACTGTGTCACCAATAGACCTGCCCCAACAGGATGGAAACAGACCATTTTAGTGAACAATGCTTTCATTTTAGTGAACAATGCTTTTTTTCAGAACCCGGCATCAAGCACATGGCTCCCCACTGGAAAACGGGGTTCATTTCCTGTCTCCACCCTTCCTCCTGTGTCTCCCTCATTTCTATCTCCCCATATGTGTCCATTAACAAAGCCTGATAAAAATACCTTAAAGTAGAGTGGATATTCCACTCTTTTTAAAAAGCAAAGGTCACTTAAAGGTAAAGTAAAAGATGCAAAAACTAAACTTAAGAACAGGAAGCATATAAATAACGCACATAGAACAGATCTACCTCTTCTTAGACTTGCTTTCAATGAGAACGACAGATCTATAACTAAACATTTCTATGTGAAATTGATCAGGTTGATTGTGTTTCACAGAGAAGACAAACACTGCACCTTGAATTTGTATCTCTACATCAGATAAGCATTTTGAAATAGTAGCCTCTAGTCACTCCCTATCAGTTTCTTGAGAAGCACCTGCATCAAGGATAAGATGACTTCAATGTGACTGTTCACAAACAGCCTAAAAAAACGTTGTCACTTAGTTGACTGAAATTCACCCCAGTTGACGAGTCAGAATTGCTCAGTCTCACTTTATGTGATTAGTCACATTTCTACATTCATAACATCTTTAGGATTATGAAAAAATGTGATTCCTCAGGATATATCAAATGTTATGGTGTTCATTATTGTTTTGAAAAATTAAGCACATTAAAAGGGGTCTTCTATTGAGGTCTTTTTCACACGAAAGGTTAAGGTTAGGATTGAGGGAGGGGAAGCTGATCCTAGAGCTGTACCTAGGGAAACTTCACCTTGGGAACCAATAGCAGCAGGCCCAATGCCTTTCAGAGGACTGTAGCAGTGAAATCCTGGATGAAGATCCATAAAATGTTTGCGGCATGGAACTAGCCCATTGTGACGGAGCACACATCAACAAGATTAGGCTTTAAGGCCTGCTCTGTGATCACTTATTTTGACCAAGGCCCAGTGCACTAATTTATAGGGAATAGGCCATTTGGGACAGATTCGATGTATCATTTCAAAAGAAAATGAATACAATACAATGTAGCAAAAGTAACCTCTTTAGCGTCTATCTGGCTGCTATAGGCCTACACACCATATTTAATGTTTCCTCTATTCTACTTGACATGTAATTATCTGGTGCTATTACTACTATAAAACACCCAATCAACATGGTTCTGTGTCTTGATAGTCTGTAATGGGTTGGTGTGTTTGCAATGAATCACACTATTCTTCACCATCCCTTCTTCTCATATTGTTTGAGAACTTTAAGTCCCCAGTTGAAATTAGATTATTTATTATGAATATATAGTTATATGGCATTATCATATTCCTTAATCCAAACATCATCCCTATAAATTAGTGTAGGCTACATTAGTTAAAATGTAATGCTGCAATGTTGGTAGCCTAATAAATGCATGAATTCAATAAATTATACACAAAATACACATTATTCAGTGATGCCATGTGTTTTTGCAACTCGCATTGTTATTCATGCCAAAGATTCAGAATTTTACCAACAGTCCACAACTTGTTACATTTAATAAACATGTATTATTACTAATGAATGTCTTACCATAAATAGATTTAGAAAATAGTAAATACATTTAGAAAACCGAAGAAAAGCCGAGAACTTACCCTGTAGAACCACAAATATTGTTCCCTGTAGCTGTCAGCTGAAGGTAGGTCTATACAGTGGATAAATGCATACAAGACTGAGGGATGGTGGCTATGCGTCTCACTATTCTTTAGAGTCAAATATGACACAATTCAGAAAGATAACAATATTTGAAGACGATGTTTTCAAAAGTACACCATTTGAAACGCTGTTGTCAAGAAACAACTGCTTTTACGCACGATATTGGACAAATACCCGATGACTTCTAGGCTACACTTAAACGCATGCGCCATGCACTGGAAATGTGTCACTACAGAAGAATCTTTCGGTTTTTACCAACTGTACAATGAGAACGGCGCTGACGGAGATGGCTGCCATTTTACGATCCCGTAACTAATTGTGCTATTGTGTATGTTTTTTCGCGTTATTTGAAACGTATTTTGTATGTGTCTTATGACCGAAAAGAGCTTCTAGATATCAGGACAGAGATTACTCACCCCGTACAGGGAGTCGGGCGGGAAGGATTTACTTTAGACGCCCGAAAATGCCCTCATCCCCGTCACTCGCAGGAGAAAGAGACGGAGGTATCAGGGACGAGGGTCCGGGTGCCTTGTAAGGATCCGACGCGAGAGCGAAATCTACCTTTACCATCCAGCATACCACCCTGCATACCACTGCTGGCTTGCTTCTGAAGCTAATCAGGGTTGGTCCTGGTCAGTCCCTGGATGGGAGACCAGATGCTGCTGGAAGTGGTGTAGGAGGCACTCTTTCTTCTGGTCTAAAAAATATCCCAAAGCCCCAGGGCAGTGATTGGGGACATTGTCCTGTGTAGGGTAAGGTCTTTCAGATGGGATGTTAAATGGGTGTCCTGACTCTCTGAGGACATTAAAGATCCCATGGCACTTATCATAAGGGTGTTAACCCTGGTGACCTGGCTAAATTACCAATCTGTCCCTCAAACCATTATGGTCACTTAATAATCCCCCATTTACAATTGGCTCATTCATCCCCTGTAACTATTCCCTAGGTCGTTGCTGTAAATGAGAATGTGTTCTCAGTCAATTTACCTGGTAAAATAATGGATAAATAAATAAAATAAAATATTAGCCAATGTACAATCAATCAATAATAAAATAGACTAACTATGACAACGTCCACTACAGTTGAAAAGTTTGGGGTCACTTAGAAATGTCCTTATTTTTTAAAGAAAATCACATTTTTTTGTCCATTAAAATAACTTCAAATTGATCAGAAACACAGTGTAGACATTGTAAATGACTATTGTAGCTGGAAACGGCAGATTTTTTATGGAATATTGTTAGGGTTGCGTCAATTCGAATCTGGTATCAGGATAAATATGACATTGAGTCACCGATTGTATACTATGTATTTTTTACAGAGTACCACTCTCCATATTGTTTGAGTGGCTGAGTTAGTTTTGACATAAATCTGCTTGAAAATCTATGGCAAGACTTAAAATGGTTGTCAAGCAATGCTCAACAACCAACTTGACAGAGCTTGAAGAATTCTGAAAAGAATAATAGGCAAATATTGTACGATCCAGGTGTGCAAAGCCCTTCGAAACGTACCAAGAAAGCTCACATCTGCAATTGCTGCCAAAGGTGATTCTAACATGTATTGTCTCAGGGTATGTAAATGAGATATCTGTATTTCATTTTCAATAAATTAGCAAAAATGTTTTTATTTTATTTATTTTTTACATATTTTCACTTTGTCATTATAGGCTATTGTGTGCAGATGGGTGAGAATTGTTTATCTCCATTTTGAATTCAGGCTGTAACAACAAAATGTGGAATAAGTCAAGGGGTATGAATACTTTTTGAAGGCACCGTATGTTTAGTATCTGGCAAAATTATTATGAAAAAGAATTTGCATCAATATTTTCTCTAAAACTGATTTTTGGTTTGTAAGTGAATTTCAAAGTGGCAGACATTTGTGGCCTTGTTTCATTTGGTGAAAAGTCCATCCTCCACCCTCTCTCCTCCGTGACCAGGATGTCGAGGAGATGTCAATCCGTTAATAGGCGAACGGAAGAGTGTCCTCCCTTCATCGATAGCCACCTTTCATTGAGGATAAACATGCAGGTCCTTCGTGGAAGAGTTTTGAAATCTCCCAAACCCCCTTTGAATCAGCTTTAGTTTTTTTCTGGGGAGAAAAACATGCCTCCTTGAGCTGGCTGAGCAGGCCTTGGTCAGCCCACAGGAGGAAGGAGAGGGAGCAACTGTGGTAGTCCCGGGAGTCTGCCTGGAGTTTCTGGAAGAACATCCGAAAGCAGGTGTGCATGCTCCACCCCACAGCCCGGGGTCTTGTAGCTCAGGGCGGTGAAGTGGATGTGGAAGTGGTAGTAGGAACAGCTGGTAGTGAAGGTGCACCTTCAGCTTACTGGATGCCAAATAAACAGTCAGTATTCCTAGGCAAAGTAAGTCCCATCCCTCTAACATTCGCAAAACACTCAACAAGCAAGGTAGAAAAATGTCCGGGAGGTCCATGGGGTGATGCACAATTGGCCTAGCGTCGTCCGGGTTAGGGAGGGTTTGGCCGGTAGGGATATCCTTGTCTCATCGTGCACTAGCGACTTCTGTGGCGGGCCAGGTGCAGTGCACGCTGACCAGGTGCTTCCGGGTTGGATGCTTGCTGTGTTAAGAAGCAGTGCGGCTTGGTTGGGTTGTGTTTCGGAGGACGCATGGCTCTCAACCTCAGTCTCTCCCGAGCCCATACGGGAGTTGTAGCATGAAACAAGACAGTAACTACTAATAATTGGATACCATGAAATTGGGGAGAAAAAGGGGGTAAAAAATATATATAGAGTTCACCAGAGCTGAGGACTAGCACCTCAAATTTTCAACTGCTTGAGCTCCTGTTCCTCTTATAGAGTATTAGCTCAAAGTATCGTGGAGCTCCTGCACCTACATATAAACAGTACCAGCACCCAAAATGAGTACCGGAACCTATTTCAGTCCAAGTCAAGCACTGATAAGAAGTAATCAGGTAGGCCTATTTTATGACGTTTCCACTGGATCAGAACATTACATTTTTACCTTTCACGCTGAGTGGTTATCAAGAGTTTATTGAAAAGGAGAGCGATGGAAAGATATTTCATATACATTGAGGGACTATTGTAAATCTCAATCATGAACTTGTTTGCTTGCTGTTTGAGGTGAAGAAAACATTACTTTGAGAAGCTCCACAGTTCATTAGTGGTGGTGTGTTAAGCCAATCAGAAATACTATTAGATCCCCAAATAGGCACATTTATATACCTACATTTGCGCGCAGGCCAGGTAGCCTATTGGCCTACATCTATGCTTGTGCCTCCTTACTCAACATTGACAGGAGCGCTCCAAACAAAGGACAATGACTAAATTGACAAAACTCGTAAATGGAATGAAATAAACCTAAACTTGAGCGGGCTAAAATGGAAATAGTCAATTTACCTATTCGTTCAGCACTTTTGAAATGTACAGCGACAGAACTCAGATCATGGGCCAGTTTTACAGCATTCTCCCAGTACACCAGAACCACAAGATAAATAAAGGGGGCATATAGGCAGACAATGAAAGCTCTTACAACATTCAATGATTACATTTCTCTAAAACAGACTATAGGCTACATGTGCACCACTAAGTCAGAACAGTAGGCTAAGTTATGAGGGGGAAAGGAACCACATTATTAGGGTGAGGCACATGGGCTACTAAAAGCTTACTAGACAACATACACAGTATTACTTTCTTATCCACAGTATGCATATATCCCTGTCATATTACATCATTTATGCAGCAGCATACAACACATTTTTGGGCTCACCTTTTTGTGCTGTGCTCACTTGAACAGGAAGGTGGTGTGGCGGTCCTTCTTGTGGGTAAATTTAGTCATCAAAGATACCCTTAAACCTAGACCATACACCTACTCCACTGAATAGCAGGCTAGTGATTGCTTTCCACCGTATGCAGTTAGCCACTGATTCCTTTCAAACCACTCATTGTTGAATTTGTGATTTCCAAATAGTTCTGTAATGTTTATGTCCAATGACCACCAATACGTTTTTTCTATAATTTATCTTCATATGACAAGGATTTAAAAGGATGTGCCAGTAGATTGTGGACTTGATTCATGAGGATGACTACTTGTCTATCTACTTTATAACTACGGTAGATATAACGTGATTTGATGTAATTTTATCTGTGACGTTGAGCCTTCTTGGATTGGCACTTTTAATGTAACTCTATGGTAGCACCCAAGGGGCTTGAATTTTCGACCTCTCCCCGTAGGTTTTGTGGTGACATAGTGTCCCCATGAGTGACATAACACTGAGCCAAGCACGGTGCAACTAGAGATCATTACCAACCCCTACACTCCGTATTTTCTGCTGGCTGGCTCACCACCACAGAAAGACATGAGCTATGCTAAAATACCTGCATGTTGGAGGTGCCTTACTCGTGAAAGCAAAAGATAGACCATTTTTGTATGGGGCAAAGCTGTCATGAAGGCAAAGGGTGGCTACTTTGAAGAATCTCAATTATAAAATATATTTTTATTTGTTTAAGACTTTTTTGGTTACTACATGATTCCATATGTGATATTTCATAGTTTTAATGTCTATAAAAATAAACAAAAACCCTGAAATGTGTTTACTGGTACTGTATATATTTGTTACTGCTCAACTAAAACAATTTCGCTCGACCAACAGCATAACAACCAAACAATCTATCAGTCGACTAATTGGGGTAAGCCCTATAAAAATCAACCATGAATTTGTGCTCTGTATAAATTGTGATCATTTACCACGAGCTATGATCAATACCAAACCAGATAAATTCCATGGATTTACACAAAGAAAGATTCTACAAGAGAACATTGTGAGAGCTATTGGTTTTATGGTCCTGCCAACCCTCCTAAGCATTTAAAAAATATATTACCCCCTTTTTCTCCCCAATTTCATGGTACCCAATCACGGCCTGATGTGATACAGCCTGGATTCTAACCAGGTTACTGTAGAGACGCCTTTTACTCTGAGATTACTCTGCCTTAGACTGCTGCACCACTCGGGAGCCCCTAATAGCATACACATAATTCATAAACCAAGCACACATCTCATTTATGCTCCTATATCCATGGCCTACTCCTATGCTCTCTCTACACACCGTCCTTTATCTACAAGTTTTCATGCAGCCTCACATGGAAATAACATGTTTGGCAACAAACAGTTGGTCCATTTAGAGAAGGGCTGACTACATCATATCCCAGTGTATAGAACAGATAAGGGCTACACTTACAGTACCATTCAAACACATGGCGACAAACTGTGCATAACACAAAGACAAGGCGGACCTATTATCTGTCATTGTCGCCTATAGAAAAGGGGTCAAATGCTTTGCGGTTCTGCTTCAGACAGCCTATGTTAAGATTGAAGATTAGTTGGGATTAATAGTGTCATTGGTGTCACACGTGGCAGTTGGTATCGTACAGAATACCGTTTGGGATTGAATATTAGGCTATATCATCCATTCACTGTAATTTCTAGACAGACAGTATGGCACAAAGCCAATACAACAACAACAACAAAAAACACGAAACAAAGCAAAATAGAATTAATGCATGTTGTGTGGTACCCTAAATGAACACATAACTGTTGTACTTGTTGTTATTGCACTTAATAGCACCACCGCCAATTTTGCTAATAGCTTGTGTTTTTTAGGAAGATTTTACTTGCAATAACTGTGATATGTAGTTGTTTTACCTTCCTTATCTGAATGCACTGACTGTAAATCACTCTGATATAAACTAAATGACCAAAATGGAAATGAATGTCACACTGCTGAAAATAACAAATGACCCGTATAAGAAAGAAACACAATTAACTATTGTTTTGTCAGGTGGATGTGAAAATCTGTTGATGTGCCCTTGAGCAAGGCACTTCACCACAACTGCTCCTGTAAGTTGCTCTGGATAAGAGCGGCTGCTAAATGACTAAAATGCCAAATGTCTCTGTCAAAAAATACTAAAGGTGATGCAGAACCCGGCATCAAGCACATGGCTCCCCACTGGAAACGGGGTTCATTTCCTGTCTCCACCCTTCCTCCTGTGTCTCCCTCATTTCTATCTTCCCATATGTGTCCATGCCTGTCTTAACAAAGCCTGATAAAAATACCTTAAAGTAGAGTGGATATCCACTATCTTTAAAAAACAAAGGTGACTTAAACGTTCAATATGCAGAAATCGCTCCCGCCATTTCCTGGTAGCGAAAATTCAGATAGTTCGCCTAATTTCAGTTTACGTGACAAAGCAATAAATGTAAAGAATTATTGTACCATCTAAACTGCTGTGAAATATCCTTTCAATAACAAACCATATTGAATTTTCAGCTGTTTGAAGTTGCTGTACAAAACAAAGTAAAAGACGCAAAAACTAAACTTAAGAACAGGAAGCATACAAATAACACACATCGAACAGATCTACTACTTCTTAGACTTGCTTTCAATGAGAATGACAGATCTATAACTAAACATTTATATGTGAAATTGGTCAGATTAATGGTGTTTCACAATGAAGACAAACACTGCACCTTGAATCTGTATCTCTACATCAGATAAGAATTTTGTAGTCACTCCCTATCAGTTTCTTGAGAAGCACCTGCATCAAGGATAAGATGACTTCAATGTGACTGTTCACAAACAACCTAAAAAACGTTGTCACTTAGTTGACTGAAATTCACCCCAGTTGACGAGTCAGAATTGCTGTCTCACTTTATGTGATTAGTCACATTTCTACATTCATAACATCTTTAGGGATTAGGAAAAAATGTGATTCCTCAGGATATAACAAAGGTTATGGTGTTCGTTATTGTTGAAAAAAATTATGCACATTAAAAGTGGTCTTTTTTTGAGGTCTCACAATTCTCTCTGGGCTGATACCCAAACAATGACTCTACACCAAGACTCTCCAACACTGTTCCGGAAGAGCTACCGTCCTGTAGGTTTATTCCAACTCTAATCTAGCGCACCTGATTCTAATAATTAGCTGGTTGTGTTGCTGAATCAGGATGGTTACACCAGGAGTTGGAGCGAAAACCCACAGGAGGGTAGCTCTCCATGGACAGGATTGGGGAGCACTGCAGAGAGATAAGCTGACACGGGACTTAACATACACCTGCTTACAAACTAAAAAACAACAGCCTTAAGGTGACATTTAATTGTTGAACTATCCCAACACAGTTAAAACAGTATGTGTGTGTTAAATGTGTGAGAGAGTGTGTCTGTATGTCCTGTGAGAAAGTGAAGTGGATGTGAGGGAGACTACTCTTGTGGTGAATGTGTGAGAATAAATGTTTCCACCACCATCACTACAGGCACACTACTGTGTGCACAACAAAGGGGTTTGAAATGAGTATTATTGAGTTGTCTGTTGACTGAGCCACACAGGAGCTCCCAAATACCTATAGATTGTAGTGAGATGTTGGTCCTAGATGCTGATCTTGGGTCAGTTTAGCATTTTTCACATGAAAGGTTAAGGTTAGGATTGAGGGAGGGGAAGCTTATCCTAGAGCTGTACCTAGGGAAACTTCACCTCGGCAGACCCGATGTCTGTAGCAGTGAACTCCTGGATGAAGACCTAGAAAGTTTACGGCATGGAACTAGCCCATTGTGACGGAGCACACAACAAGATTAGGCTTTAAGGCCTGCTCTGTGATCACTTATTTTGACCAAGGCCCAGTGCACTAATTTATAAGGAATAAGCAATTTGGGACAGAGTCGATGTATCATTTCAAAAGAAAATGAATACAGTACAATGTAGCAAAAGTAACCTCTTTAGCGTCTATCTGGCTGCTATAGGCCTACACACCATATTTAATGTTTCCCCAATTAGCACTAGCTAATTACATGTCTGTAATGGATTGGTGAGTTTGTATTGAATCAAACTACTATTCACCGTCCCTTTTATCTAGCATGTCACATTTGAGTTGTGTAAAAAGAAAGTCAATTTAATACTCTTAAATCCTTCACCAGTCTGATAAATGTAGCCTATTCTTAAAATCAATGTTATCTCATATTGTTTGAGAACTTTAAGTCCCCAGTTCAAATTATATCATTTTTTATGAACATGAAATAATATGGCATGATCATAGTCCTTAATACAAACATCATCATATAAATTAGTGTAGGCTAGATTAGGTCAAATGTAATGCTGCAATTTTGGTAGCCTAACAAAAATTGCATGAATTCGATAAATTATAGACATTATTCAGTGATGATCCCAGCTAGCACAATGGATCTGGGCCGATTCCCGGTTGAGGTGGGGCACTTGGCTGAAAGTCAGACTCGGCTGACGTCAAGTGGCCCGAGTCTGGGCCGCCATAGGCAGTATTACTTATGGCTAGTATGCAGGGATTGGGCTCGGGCCAATTCCGGTGTGAGTTATCTGGCCCAAATGTATTACTTGGGGCTCGGGCCGAATGGGGCTACTATCTGGCAGATGATTACACGGGCTGCTTTATATAATTAACATTTAATTATTTATTTTTCCTTATTCTCTCATTGTTTCTGTGATCAAAAAAGAAAATTAACATTTAAATGAAATTCTTAAAGAGTCCTCTGTAGTATTTTAGTATTTTTATATTTTGTGCAAGCCAATTGATTAGCATAAATAATGTTGTGGATCGTGCCTCCCTCTAATACCATATCCAAACCGCACTCACGCATGCGGCATCTTGCGCAAATTGATTTAGATCCCACACCAAACGCGATCACGACAAGCAGGTTGAAATATCAAAACAAACTTTGAACCAATTATATTAATTTAGGGACAGGTCGAAAAGCATGAACACACCGCTGGCATCGTAAACATAGATGTTATTCAATTATTGCACCCATACCGCTCGGGCACACCAACAAGCGTCTGTGTTGCCAGGCGCTAAAATAGAAGTTGCTTCAATTTGTGGTGCAGAACGCACTGCAAGTCATTCCTCTCCCATCTCCTCATTGGCTTTTAGAAGCATATGCCCACGTGCCATCTCCTCATTGGTTATACCCACTTCGGTGATTTAAAGATGAACTGAGTTCGGTCGGTTGTCGTGGTAACTATGAAAGTTAGATGCCAATCGCCATATAAAGTCCAAAGAAAAATCCTGAAAGGAGGAGAGATGACTAGAAACGATTCGGCTGACCGTTTTATGTGTGGTTTAATTGTCATAGTAGAGGAGCTTGTGCATTTCAGGTAAAATAACAAAGCAAAGTTTATATCCCAGAACAAATTAGCTAGCAACAGCAAGCTAGCTAAAACTGACAAATTAGCTAGCAACTACAAGCTAGCGAGCTAAATTGCCATGAATGTTCAATGCTTTTCAACCTGTCCTCAAATTAATATAATTGGTTCAGAGATTGTTTTGATAATAACAACCTGCATTGGCCAGGCAGGATGACCTTGTCCCAACATGCAGTAGCGACTCTTGTGTCGGGCCAGGTGCATGCAAACTGACACGGTCATCATGTGTATGGCGTTTCCTCCAACACAAAATGTTTTTTTGTGGATGAGTCTAATTTGTATGTATAAAATGTATAATAGTAATATTTAAAATTGTTACAATTGGGTAATTTTGTATACATGTATTTAAATTTGCATCAGCTGGGAAGATTCTGGTAAGATGCCGGCAAAGTCGGCTCAATTCTGGTAGACAGAAACGCTCGGTGTACTTGAATGACTGCCCAGAATCGGCCCATTTTGATTCTGGGCCGATTCAATCAGTTCTGGCCCCGGGAAGAGGGCCGCTTCAGGCCGATTCCTCATTGCTAACTGGGATGTTTTTTGCACACACATTGCCAAAGATTCTGAATTTTATCAGCAGTCCACAACTTGTTACATATAAAAAACATCTATTATAACTCATGTCTTACGGTAAATAGATTTAGGAAACCGAAGAAAAGCATAGAACTTACCTTGGATACAAGGATACATGCATACAAGACTGAGGATGCGTCTATGCGTCACACTATTCTTTAGGGTCAAATCTGACAATTCAGAAAGATCACAATATTTGAAGACAGATGTAGCCAAAAGTACACAACCTGAAACGCTGTTGTCAAGCAACTGCTTTCATACAGATAGACATTCCTGACGACTTCACTTAGGCTACACTTAAACGCATGCGCCATGCACTGGAAAATGGTCATACAGAAGAATCGTTTGGTTATTACCAACTGTACTAGGTCGAGTCAGTCCATCCCTTCTAAATACCAGTTATTTAGAAATGTTTCCTAAATGTGCTATTCAGGTATTAAAATGGTTTCCCTAAACTTGGTTGTTTTTCCTCCCAAAATGTTTTTTAGTGTAGTCAGTGGCACACTATCATATTCCACCTAACCAGTGGTTTAAAGTAAAAATACTTTGAAGTACTAATTAAGTAGTTTTTTGGTATATCTGTACAGTCGTGGCCAAAAGTTTTGAGAATGACACAAATTTAAATTTTCACAAAGTCTGCTACTTCAGATATTTTTGTCAGATGTTACTATGGAATAGTTAAGTATAATTACAAGCATTTCATAAGTGGCAAAGGCTTTTATTGACAATTACATGAAGTTGATGCAAAGAGCCAATATTTGCAGTGTTGACCCTTCTTTTTCAAGACCTCTGCAATCCGCCCTGGCATGCTGTCAATTAACTTCTGGGCCACATCCTGACTGATGGCAGCCCATTCTTGCATAATCAATGCTTGGAGTTTGTCAGAATTTGTGAGTTTTTGTTTGTCCATCCACCTCTTGAGGGTTGACCACAAGTTCTCAATGGGATTAAGGTCTGGGGAGTTTCCTGGCCATGCACCCAAAATATCGATGTTTTGTTCCCCGAGCCACTTAGGAAAAGGCATTGTTCGTCACCAAACTGTTTCTGGATGGTTGGAAAAAGTTGCTCTCGGAGGATGTGTTGATACCATTCTTTATTCATGGCTGTGTTCTTAGGCAAAATTGTGAGTGAGCCCACTCCCTTGGCTGAGAAGCAACCCCACACATGAATGGTCTCAGGATGCTTTACTGTTGACATGACACAGGACTGATGGTAGCGCTCACCTTGTCTTCTCCGGACAAGCTTTTTTCCAGATGCCCCAAACAATCGGTAAGGGGATTCATCAGAGAAAATGACTTTACCCCACTCCTCAGCAGTCCAATCCCTGTACCTTTTGCAGAATATCTGTCAGTCCCTGATGTTTTTCCTGGAAAGAAGTGGCTTCTTTGCTGCCCTTCTTGACACCAGGCCATCCTCAAAGTCTTTGCCTCACTGTGCGTGCAGATGCACTCTGCTGCTGCTGCCATTTCTGAGCAAGCTCTGTACTGGTGGTGCCCCGATCCCGCAGCGGAATCAACTTTAGGAGACGGTCCTGGCGCTTGCTGGACTTTCTTGGGAACCCCGAAGCCTTCTTCACAACAATTGAACCGCTCTCCTTGAAGTTCTTGATGATCCGATAAATGGTTGATTTAGGTGCAATCTTACTGGCAGCAATATCCTTGCCTGTGAAGCACATTTTGTGCAAAGCAATGATGACGGCACGTGTTTCCTTGCAGGTAACCGTGGTTGACAGAGGAAGAACAATAATTCCAAGCAACACCCTCCTTTTGAAGCTTCCAGTCTGTTATTCGAACTCAATCAGCATGACCGAGGGATCTCCAGCCTTGTCCTCGTCAACACTCACACCTGTGTTAACGAGAGAATCATTGATATGTCAGCTGGTCCTTTTGTGGCAGGGCTGAAATACAGTGGAAATGTTTTTGGGGATTCAGTTCATTTGCATGGCAAAGAGGGACTTTACAATTAATTGCAATTCATCTGATCACTCTTCATAACATTCTGGAATATATGCAAATTGCCATCATACAAACTGAGGCAGCAGATGTTAAAATTAATATTTGTGTCATTCTCAAAACTTTTGGCCACGACTGTACTTTACTATTTATATTTATGACAATTTAGTACTTTTTGCACCACTAGACTTAAGTACATTTAAAACCAGATATTTTTAGACTTTTACTCATATAGTATTTTACTGGGTGACTCCCTTGAGTCATTTTCTATTATGGTACCTTTACTGAAGTATGACAACTCAGTTATTTTTCTACCACTGCACTTGTCCAAATACATCAAGCATCTTCAGATAAGTCACAACTGGTAAACAAAAATGGTTGTACAATTCTTTATTTCTGTTCAACAAATATATTTTTAAAAAGTTTAACAAAAAATGAGCAACTGCAAATTCTGAATCCACCAAGGCAATACAGTACAACTACAGTTGAACCTCAATCCTCAGGACTTGTATTAAAAACAAAATAATCTATAGGCGGCAGAAACAAATACAGTGCTTTCAGAAAGTATTCACACCCCTTGACTTTTTCAACATTGTGTTACAGCCTGAATTTAAAACAGATTAAATAGATTTTTTGGTAAAAATTAAAAGCTTGAATGTCTTGAGTCAATAAGTATTCAACTCCTTTGTTATGGGAAGCCTAAAGTTCAGGAGTATTTTTTTTTTTTGCTTAAGTCACAGAAATTTAATGGACTCACTCCGTACAATAAATGTTTAACATGATGTTTGAATGGCTACATGTACCTCACACATACAGATAATTGTACGGTCCCTCAGTCGAGCAGTGAATTTCAATTGCCAGAGAGGAAGGAAACCGCTCAGGGATTTCACCATGAGGCCAATAGTGACTTTAAAACAGTTACAGAGTTTAATGGCTGTGATAAGAGAAAAGGGAGGATGGATCAACAACATTGTATTTACTCCACAATACTAACCTAATTGAGTGTGAAAAGGAAGCCTGTACAGAATGAAAAATATTCCAAAAACAACAAGACACTTGTTTGCAACAAGACACTAAAGTAATAGTGCCAAAAAATGTGGAAAAGCAATTCATTTTTTGTCCAGAATATAAAGTGTTGTATTGGATTTGCCCCAAACATATTACTGAGTACCACTCTCAATATTTTCAAGCATATTGGTGGATTCATCATGTTATGGGTATTCTTGTAATCGTTAAGGAGTGAAGTGTTTTTCAGGATAAAAAATAAAAACATTGTGGAGCTAAGCACAGGCAAAATCCTAGAGGAATACCTGGTTGTCTGCTTTCCACCAGACTGGGAGGTGAATTCCCCTTTCAGCAGGACAATATCCTAAAACACAGGGCCAAGTCTACACTGCAGTTTCTTACCAAGACACAATGTTTGAGTGGCTGAGTTAGTTTTCACTTAAATATGCTTGAAAATCTATGGCAAGACTTAAATGGTTGTCAAGCAATGATCAACAACCAACTTGAGGTTGAAGAATTCTGAAAAGAATAATGGGCAAATATTGTACGATCCAAGTGTGCAAAGTTCTTAGAAACGTACCCAGAAAGACTCGCAGCTGTAATCACTGCCAAAGGTGATTCTAACATGTATTGACTCAGCGGTGTGAATATGTATATAAATGAGATGCATTTCATTTGAAATACATTTGCAAAAATGTTGTTTAAAAAAAAAAACAGTTTTCACTTTGTCATTATGGGCTATTGTGTGTAGATGGGTGAGACTTTTTTTTCTCCATTTTGAATTCAGGCTGTAACAAAATGTAGAATAAATCAAGGGGTATGAATACTTTCTGAAGGCACTGTATGTATAGTATCTGGCTAAATTATTAGAAAACAAAATCTGCATGAATATTTTCTAATACTGATTTTTGGTTTGTAAGTGAATGTCAAAGTGACAGACATTTGTGGCCTTTTCTCATTTGGGAAAAAGTCTGTCCTCCACCCTCTCTCCTCCATGACCAGGAACCCGATAAGTGGTTGAGGAGATGTCAATTCGTAAATAGGCGAGGATAAACATGCAAGTCCTTCGTGGAAGAGTTCTGAAATCTGCCAAACCCGCTTTGAATCAGCGTTAGTTTTTTCTGAGGAGAAAAGCATGCACACGTTGAAAATCAATATGCTACTTATCGTTTCATCTATAAAATGTCTGGCACAACTAACTTTATTTGTCTTTATCACTTACCACATGTATTTTTAGATTTACCCCTGTAAACGTCATTCATGCAACACGCGAGTGGAGGAGTAATTTCATACAAGCATATTTTCGTCCACATTTACCTCTCTTCGCTGCCTCTCCATGACCTTTTTAAAAAGGAGGCGAGAGAGGACGGAGAAGAGAAGATACAGGAGTTTAGCAAATTCAATTGCGAAAAGGCCAGAGTTCCAAACCACCACCATTCCCAACGTGTTCATCCCTCTGAGGTCCTTCCGTAGTAGTATTGTCGTGTTTGGGCGTCTAGACACTACAGTTTGCCAGCATCCTTGAACTTGCTGAGCAGGCCTTGGTCAGCCCGCAGGGGGAAGGAGAGGGAGCGACTGTGGTAGTACTGGGAGTCTGCCTGGAGGTTCTGGATGACGTCCGAAAGCAGGTGGGCATGCTCGACCCCGCAGCCCGGGGCCTCGTAGCTCAGGGCATTGAAGTGGATGTGGAGGTGGTAGTAGGACGGTTGGTAGTGGAGGTACACCTTCAGCTTACTGGCTGCCACACCGTACCGCTTCAGAATGCTCTCCTGTGATAGGGGAAAGCACCATGAAAAACAAGCACAACTATATGACAGAGTAAGGAGTAGTTGCCCCAAGACCCATCAAACTCAACTCTGAACCTCAAAGACAGTTCAACTGCAGTTTTTCATCGTTCCCCTCTAATCAAGGACTGATTTAGACCTGGGACACCAGGTGTCTGCAATGAATTATCAGGTAGAACAGAAAACTAGCAGGCTACAGACCATGTAGTGTAAGAGTTAAGTAGTGAGGCTGATCATTAATCTGTACCTATGGGAAACTTCACCACGGAATGTATTTGACAGGAAAAGGAAATGGTTTAATGACAAGAAGGTTGCTAAATAAACAGTCAGTATTCCTAGGCAAATCCCATCCCTCAAACAATCGCAATACGCGCAACAAGAAAATTTTAATATGAAAATATGTATGTATTATAGGATCCTTCTCACCTCTCCCTTCTTGCAGATGTTAGTCAGCAATGGCAGATGCAGCGCTGTCAGGTCTCGCAAACTTTTGATGTCCCTTCGATGAACGATGGCAATCAAATGCAAGTCATCCAACTAGGAGGGGAGGGGGGGGTGAAAGTAACCATGTGTTCAAGAATAGGCTTGAATGGCATCTCCATTGTCCACTTTGGCCCTATGTATAAAGTGTCTCAAAGTTGAAGTTCTGATTTAGGATAGGTTTAGACTTTTAGATCACAATGAATAAGATTACTTGGACAGAATCATACAAGGTATCTCACCTGCTTTTGATCCCACTTGAAGTCTGGGAGCAGGACAAAGCCGACGTCCTGGTCTGGGTCCTCATAAACGATGCGCTCTGCCTCCGCTTTCTTCTCCAAGATGTTGTAGACCCACTGGAGGGGAAAAACACAGCAACAAGAAAATCATTACCACATAAATCATAGAAGTCCAGGTTTACAAATCACAATCTTTCAATATTGGCAACCATTAATTGGATATTTGAGTGATATAAAAGTAAACTATACCTGACAAGTATGAGAAGTTTAGGTTAATTTCCATCTTTTGCGGGCTCTGCCTGTCAAGCAGCAGAAGGGCGTATTTGCCGATGTACTGTTACTGTACACTGTTTCAAATACCTGCCATTCGTTGAAAATTGTGTTCTATGTGGTGATGCAAAGACCTTTATTAGTGAAAGGCATTTCAAGTCTTTTCAGTTAGCTTTTTCATTCCGCTTTGTTCACCTAAAAGAGCTGGCTCCAAACACCTCTTTGTTCAGTAGCCATGATTGTGTTAAATAAACATGGATGGGGTCTCAGACTGGCCTCTGACAGAGGTCTCCAAATAACTAGTCCACCCCTGACAGCGGCATCACGTTAACCCTTTAAGATCAGAGGAAAGCCCTTACTAATGACCTCTCAAGCATCCGTGACGCATTGCCCAATCTGGCTCTTTTATATGGATGGTATTGTAATCCCAGATTGAGGATGATCACCTGTAAGAACCGTGCATTTACTGAGTCGACAATCAAGGCATTCGGATGTGGAGTGGGAGACTGTGTAGTGGGATACTGTGGGACTAATATTTTCACCTTGAAAGCAATGAAATGCTACCTGTACACTGAAGCTCTGACTCTGAATGTAAGGTAGGGTGATAGAGCGGTAGTCCTCCCCAGTCTCCTGCACCAAGTAGGTCTCCTGGCGCAGGTATTTCTTCACATGCTTCTCTGTGGCCGGACACACCACTGTGGTCTTCATCTCTTTGGAACCAAGAAACAAGACAAGGATCAATATCACATTAGATTTCAGTCAGAGATTTGAATTCCATTAGGAAATGATAATGGTGCACTTCGCATTGCAGAATTATTTGATTTGGTCCAATGTATTGAATCTACAGCTGTCCCCGACTAAAGCAAATCTTGGTCGACCGAGAGTCGTTCTGTTCCAATCAATTGGTCAAGATGTTTAAACTTGTTTTTCCATATAAATCGACAGACACACCTTGAGTTTGAATAAAACCAACGACATATGAACTGAGCTTGTCTGATGCTTCAAGCACACTGTTTGATTAAATAATTAGGACACACACACACACACGACTCAAGAAAGAGCCTGATGGTCACACGCAGTTTTAAAAATGACAGCGATTGCCTGTGTGACTGGCGCACGTTTTCTCGCTCTCCTCCTTACTGCAGCGAAAAATGCACAACAAGTCTTTATTGCGCTGTCTGTGTTGAAGCTGCAACAATTTCAGACATTTAGTTTACGTGTTTTTAAATGAGAAATTTTATAGAAATCCCTCATTTGTTTAGGAAAAAAGATTCCCTATTCCCTCAACCCTTGCTGTCTTTACTCGAAACATGTGAGCATTGCATGCATGTGACCAATAGGGCATGACCTATAGCCAATCAGTCACATCAATGAACTGGTTATAACCAACTCCGAACACAGTAATGTCAACAGCAAAATGGATGCGGAGGATGTGAAAAAGAAACTTGAAATGGGCAAATGTTTACAGGTTGTTCAGGAGGGAAAGAGGAAGTCAGATCTGTGGAAGACATTTGACTTAGTTGTGGAAACTACTAGAGATCTAGAAAAAGTAGGATTTTGTAGCAAGTGTTGCGTGAGTATTGTGTGCCAAACAGTTGCTGTTAGATTACAATATAATTTTTTCTGACCGGTTGGACCAGTGTAAACGGTAAATACATTTGTGTACTAGAGAGTCTAGTAGATTTGGATATAAAACACTCTGAAGTTTCTAAAACGATTTGAATCATGTCTGTGAGTATAACAGAACTTATTTAGCAGGCGAAACACAGGACAAACCATTCAGATTTTTTTTTTTTTAGGTCACTCTCTTTTCAATGTGTTTTCTTTGGGAATCCAGATTTCTAAGGGACCTTATTGCAGTTCCTATCGCTTCCATTGGATGTCAACAGTCTTTAGAAATTGGCTGAGGTTAATTCCTTTGTAATGAAGAAGTACGGCCATCTTGAACTCGGGTCACTTGAAGTGTACTGTTAGATAGAGGCGCGTGACCAGAAAGCATTCTTCAGTTTGTTTTCTTCCTATATTGAACATAGATCATCCCGTCTTCAATTTTATCGATTATTTACGTTAAAAATTACCTAAAGTTGTATTACAAAAATAGTTTGAAATGTTTTGGCAAAGTTTACAGGTAACTTTTGAGATATTTTGTAGTCACGTTGCGCAAGTTGGAACCGGTGTTTTCCTGGATCAAAAGCGCCAAATAAATGGACATTTTGGATATATATCGACGGAATTAATCGAACAAAAGGACCATATGTGATGTTTATGGGACATTTGTGTGTGCCAACAAAAGAAGCTCGTCAAAGGTAAGGCATGAATTATATTTTTATTTCTGTGTTGTGTCGCGCCTGCAGAGTTGAAATATGGTTTCTCTCTTTGTTTACGGTGGTGCTATTCTCAGATAATAGCATCGTTTTCTTTCGCCGAAAAGCCTTTCTGAAATCTGACATGTTGGCTGGATTCACAACAAGTGTAGCTTTAATTTGATATCTTGCATGTGTGATATAATGAAATTTAGATTTTTATAGTAATTTATTTGAATTTGGCGCTCTGCATTTCCCCCGACTTTTGGCCAGGTGGGACACGTCCCACATATCCCAGAGAGGTTGACTGACTTGCCTAGTTAAATAAAAGGTTACATTTCCCAAACTGACTCCTGTAATTCTTATTTTTTTTCCAATGAATTGACAGTTATGATGGAAGCCTGGAGTTTTTTTTCTATACTTTTTCTATACTTCAGAAGTGAGGTAAACAGTGCACTTGGGATGCGTTTTCAGGCCATGCTTGCGAAAGTGAACTTAAAATTTCCAAACGTTTAGGTCAGTTGTATGCTGTTTACGATCTAGTACACAAGAAGGGTTAAGTAAAATAGCAGAGAAAAAAAATACTAACACAAAAGGGAAACCCAGCCACGAGCTGCCCAGCGACTCGAGCCACCCAGACGAGATAAATGCCTTTTGTGCTCGCTTTGAGGGAAGCAACACTGAAGCATGTATGAGAGCACCACCTGTTCCAGGCGACTGTGTGATCACGCTCTCCGTAGCCGATGTGAGCAAGACCTTTAAACAGGTTAACATTCACAAGGCCGCGGGGCCTGACGGATTACCAGGATGTGTACTCAGAGCATGTGTGGACCAACTGGCAAGTGTCTTCACTGACATTTTCCACCTCTCCGTGACCAAGTCTGTAATACATACATGTTTCAAGCAGACCACCATAGTCCCTGTGCCCAAGAAAGTGAAGGTAACCTGCCTAAATGACTGCCACCCCGAAGCACTCATGTCAGTAGCCATGAAGTGCTTTGAAAGGCTGGTTATGGCTCAAATCACCATCATCCCAGAAATGCTAGACCCACTCCAAGTTGCATACCGCCCCAGCAGATCCACAGATGACGCAATCTCAATCACACTGCCCTTTCCCACTTGGACAAAAGGAACACCTATGTGAGAATGCTGTTCATTGACTACAACTTAGCGTTCAAAGCCATAGTGCCCACAAAGCTCATCACTAAGTTAAGGACCCTGGGACTACACACCTCCCTCTACAACTGGATCCTGGACTTCATGACGGGCCGCACCCAGGTGTTAAGGGTAGGCAAAGCTACATCTGCCACGCTGATCCTCAACACGGTGGCCACTCAGGGGTGCATGCTTAGTCCCCTCTTGTAAGCACGACACCAACACCAGCGTTAGGTTTGCTGACGACACAACAGTGGTAGGCCTGATCAACAACAACAACGAGACAGCCTATAGGGAGGTCAGAGACCGTGTGGTGCAAGATAACCTCTCCCTTAACGTGATCAAGGAAAAGGAGATGATTGTGGACTACAGGAAAAAGGAGGACTGAGTACACCCCCATTCTCACTGACGAGGCTGTAGTGGAGCATGTTGAGAGCTTTAAGTTTCTTGGCGTCCACATCCCCAACAAACTAACATGGTCCAAACACACCAAGACAGTCGTGAAGAGGGCACGACAAAACCTATTCCCCCTCAGGAGACTGAAAAGATTTTGCATGGGTCCTCAGATCCTCAAAAGGTTTTACAGCTGCACCATCGAGAGCATCCTGACAGGTTACATCACTGCCTGGTATGGCAACTGCTCGGCCTCCGACCACAAGGCACTACATAGGGTAGTGCGTACAGCCCAGTACATCACCGGGGCCAAGCTTCTTGCCATCCAGGACCTCTATACCAGGCGGCGTCAGAGGAAGTCCCTAAAAATTGTCAAAGACTCCAGCCACCCTAGTTATACTGTTCTCTCTGCTACCGCACGGAAAGTGCTACCAGAGCGCCAAGTCTAGGAGGCTTCGAAACAGCTTCTACCCCCAAGCCACCCTGAACAGTTATTCAAATGGCTACCCAGACTATTTGCATTTGCGCCCCCCACCCACCCACCCATCTTCTACGCTGCTGCTACTCTGTTATTATTTATGCATAGTCACTTTAAGAACTCTACCTACATGTACATATTACCTCAATTACCTTCACACCGGTACCCCCTGTATATATCCCTGCTATAGTTATTTTACTGCACTCTTTAATTATTTGACATTTCTCTCTTTTTTTAAAGTATTTTCTTAACTGCATTGTTGGTTAAGGGCTTGTAAAGTAATCATTTCACTGTATGTCTACACTTGTTGTATTCGGCGCATGTAACATAACAGATTTTAATAAGATATCAAATGTTCATCTACATCCCCAGGAATATTGACACCTTTTTTACATTTTCTGACAAGCGAGCACTTAGATATGGTCATTTTCACATTCATATGTTTGAGAATTACTTACAGTAAGGATTTGTGAAAACACTATAGCAATATAGAGTGGGAAAGCGGCAGTGCATTTGGACAATTAATAGAGACTGCAGTAAATAATACATAATACATTTGTCATGTCCAGGCCCGGATTCTACACAGACCAGTGAGCCATAGCCAATCATAGGAACAGTAAGACCTATATGCAAATAAGCTCCCTCTCAAGGGAATCACGAATTTTCATATCATAACTGTTCATGTAATTTTGGAACAGATCTAGCTTATGTATCCTAGGGCATACCATTCAAATGAGCAGGGGGTTGGAGTTGATACGTGCTGTAGATATCATTCCTCATGTCTAACTTCAGTCTGGAGCCATTGAAAATCTCCAACAGGGTGTCTTCCCTGATAGGGGTCTTCTCCAGAATGATGACCGCATCCTGGTCGTTCAACTGATAGGGTATCAAGGAAATAATACATTGTTGTTTGAGATTCAATGGACTGTACACCTTGTTAACTAGCTACCTAGACAATCGAACGTTAACAAGGTTAAGTATTTAACTACATGTATTGTTGTCATATAGTTGGACAGGACATGCATGATACAAATAAACAATTTTATTCAACTAACGACACCTCGCGGCCCTAGGCAGCCATCGCTAAATTGGTTCGTACACTGACGACTGGTCACTTTGACAACAGTCAAGCAAGACGAATTCTGCCAAGCTACTAACATTTGAAGTTTAAGTGGCCGCAACCACAGATTTCCAACCTATAAAATATAGCAAATTAACGTCACCACTTATAAACATCTATAAGCTCTTTGGTTTTAGTTTAGCTAGCTATTAGCCAACATTGACTAACTAGCTAGATACCAAGATAGCAGTAACGTTAGCCACCTTTCCGTGTATGAACATATTTTTCTCCCGTGCAGAGTCCCGCAGAACCGTTGTTGTTTTAAATCCGAACAAAGGATTTGCAGATACTGATTCATTGTGATTATCTTGGTCACTATTCGGGTCATTCTTTAGTCGTTTGGCCTTAACAGTATCAGTTTCATTTCTGTCCGCAAAATCAACTTCACGTTTACCAGTCTCCGCCATTTTTATTCTGAGGCACTTCTTCTTCCGTGGGGTTTTACGGCAGACTGACTACATGCTTATTGCCTCGACCTACTGGTTGGGGTGAAAACTGAGAAACTTTAACATAGGAAATAAACGAAGGGTGAAAAAAAAAAACACTCATATTGCCCCAAAACAAACAGCCCAAAATAATATATATTATTATATAAATAATAATCTCCTTCTTATTCATGTCTACTTAGATCCCTACACAGGCTCTGGGGCCTGAGAGGGGGAAACTTATTTGGACAATATTCCTTGCAATATTTCAGCTGATAAGTTATGTAGATCCAAAAGCTTTTTAGACCCTTTCACAATGATTTCCAATTTCTGCTGGTTTGGCCAGTACAATTTATCACCTGCTCAATGAATGCAACAAAATACAGTTTCTTCACGATCGTTAAGGCCTATATCAGGAACGCAACTGTTGAACAACATTCTCAGCACACTGTGGGGCATACACTGCCATGTCTTCCTCATCTTCATTTGGTCTAACTATGTCCACTGCCTCCTGATATTTGCTACTTCAATCCAGTAGCTGTGTGTGGGTAAAATCACTGAGGAAGCCAAGCCAAGCCAGTAAAAAAGCCAAATTGCAACCTGTTGTGATATTTGCATTGTTTGCTCTATAACCCATTTGTTCATAAGCCATCATGATATACAATAAGGTCGTGACAACAAAAAGACGACAGCCACACAGTAGGGGAATAAATTAAACTACACATACATTTGTTTCATCACAAAACCAGAGAGCAACATCTGTCCAATAGCAAATATTGCATGTAACAAACAGGTATATCACCTGCAGCATGGTCAAACAAGTTAATGTTTTCACCAGTTTCCTAAACAGTGTCGTGTCTTTGGCTATGCCGGATGAAGTGATATGACATGCGTTTCTATAAAATAATTTCTCTGTCATTAATATTACCTGATCATGTGAATGTAATTAACTAGAGAGTCGGGCACCACTAAATAATATTTATAGAGCTGTTATCTTACGAATAAACTCTTAAAGACCTAGTAATATTTTACATCAATAGCAGTCAATATTAATCATCATCTTAATTCAGTCTCATCTGAAAGTTGTGAATTCTTAGTTATCTGCACGAACCCTGGCTCACAAGTTGAATCAGCAATACAAAATTGGGTTTAATTATATATTTACTAAATACCTAACTAATCACACAGAATTACACATAAACATAATTAAATCATAACAATGATTACAAATGATGTCATAAAGGAAAACGTCCCTAGCGGGCGGATCCGATATGACAGCTTGTTACAGAAAAGAAAAGGGTCTGGGTTTGAGTGAAAGAGCGGGAGACTGGGGAACAAAGGGAAGAAGCTGTGCTATCGTAAATACAGTATCTAATGCATTTTAAATTACCGCTCATTTGGAAAAGGAAAATGCAATAAATATTTACTCTGAGCTGCGCTTCGGTAGGTTGGTGGTAGATGGCAGGCTGTGTTGCCCAACCGAGTCCTTTGAAGAATGTCTCTGCTGGTAAATTGGATACGTTGTAGTAACGTCGTTGTGTGGTAGACAGGAAACTCTGTCTGTTCCTTCCTAACCTGCGTTTGCAGCTGCGGTTGCTAACTCAACTTCTAGGAGGTATCACTTCTGTAGTGAATAAGAGTTCAAAGTTCATACCATTCGCAACCAAAGCTCACGCTGATGTTGGCTTCGTTCTGTAGTTATTATCTGAACCATTCTGACATAGGACCGTCGTCCTCACGTCCTCGGAACAGCTATTATCTGAACCCTTCTGACATCGGACCGTCATCCTAATGTACCCGGAACAGGAGGTTACATTTTCGTCAAGGGCTTATTTAGTGGAGGGAGAAGGGTGTAGTTTACAGCCCATGTCTCTTCACAGGGGCGGGCCACTGATTAAGCAGAGCCCTAACCTCCATCCATGGCGTAGAAAGGGCCGATTTAGCAAGCTAGCTACTGCAGGACAATAACACAAGTAGACCAGATGCAGAAGTTTTTCTGAAAATGACATTTTGCTTAGGAAGTGATTTGATTGGTTTGAAGCTAAATCCAAACTGGCCTCCCTTGGTGGGTGTTTTGCTGCACCAGGACAACCCTAAGTTGAGCTCACCTGAATGCTTATTGGCTAATTATGTATATGTTTTTTTTATCAAGGGAGGCCAAATGCTTGCTGGCATCAATCTATCAAATGCTACGACAGCTACATGTTATGTACTGTACTCTTTTGGTCAGACAGTATCAGATACCTGGACTACACATACTGAGACAGAAGAGGGGCGCTGTTTCCCTCACTCAGATGATTTCTCCGGTGAGATTCAGGAAAATTAAGAAAACAAAGAGAGAGAAGATAAATTATTTTATTATTTTCTTGGTAAAAAAAAATTGGCAAGCCTGGCTTCCCTTGGCATCCATGAATACACACCACTACTTCAATCTCCTTCATCCTAACCGGACACTCCTGGAACAATGATACTTTTGTAACATTGTTGATCCTTAGACTCTACTTAAGTGATAATGCCCGCGAAGCCGGTGTTTGTAGGATATATTGGCATGGGTGTTGTTAGGCTCGAGACAAAGTCGAGGGATGGCAAACCGTGCCACCTATATCCTCCAAACACCGGCTTTGCGGGCATTATCACTTATTGATTAATTTATTCATACTATTTCATCCTTCCACAAAATATAGTCCCGACACAAATCTAGGGTTTCTACCCAAGCCGGCTGGTCATTTGTTCTATTGGTTCGGTTGTCAGAGACGCAAGCCAGTCGTTCAGTCTTTTTGTTCTGTATCTATAGACGCTACCCAGTCGTTCGTTCTAAATGTTCCATTGCCATACTGGCTGGCAACATTCTTATCCCTTGCTTGCTAGCTCGCCAACTACGGCTAACTTACAGTCACGTAAAACAGTGCAGCCAGAATAACAGCAAAGTAGACACTTGCCAGGAGTCCAAACTTCCTACACTTGCAACATTGTAGTGGCTTTTGCACATATGCTCTCACCACATATTTTATATATGAGCCATGATTAAATGGAACTCTATTCCACAACAGGTAACTGATGCAAGCAGTAGAATCAGATTTTGAATAAAAAAAATAAAAAAATAAAAAAAAATAAATATATATATATATATATATATATATATATATATATATATATATATATATACACACCTTTTGGAACAGTGGGGACTGTGAAGCAACAAACATAGGCACAGACACATGCATACACACACATGATAACATTCGCACTATACACACACGCACACATAGATTTTGTGTTGTAGATATGTGGTAGTGGAGTAGGGGCCTGAGGGTACACAGTGTGTTGTGAAATCTGTTAAGAACATATTGTAATGTTTTTACAATTGTATAACTGCCTTAATTTTGCCAAACCCCAGGAAGAGTAGCTGCTGCCTTGGCAGCAACTAATGGGGATCCATAATAACTACAAATATCTCTCGAAAACCCTTCTCTGTAGGGTTTTTGCTTGCCAAACATTTTTTTTGAAACATATGCCGATATGCCCCTTATCTTTGATATCAGCAAGAAATAAAATTTTAAATAAAAATATAAACTTACTGTAGCAGTTTTGCACAGATTAATACATTATGTGTGCCTCCAGTTGAAGAAACTACACTTCCTTCCTAGTTATGCTAACACACAGCCATGTGTTCAGAGAACTCTAGATCGCTAATCAGCACAAGTTGGCACCTTTGCCTTCCGTCTGTCTTCCATAAACAAACACTGTAACATGGAGATATGGCCGTGTGGGAACACTAATCCTAACCCTAGTTAGCTGGGTTAATATACCCCAGCATTACATCTGCAGGGAGAATGTCATCAAACATCACTAGACCGCTGGTCCTTGTAGCCTTAGTGCCTTCTTCTTCTGCTCTTTGGGTAGCCAATCACTCGACTTCAAAAGCAGTACCTCTTGTGGCAAAACTGCAGATACTGTATTTTTTAAGGGTGGCTGAACTTGCTGACTTTAAATTTAAAATGTTTTATCATCGGCATTTGGAACTATGGACATTTTACAATATTGTCCCATTGTGTCATTTACTGATGGTCCATAACTAGCCCCATAGGGATTACAATTGGATCAAGTGCAGCTGCACTCTGAATTGATGATTACTTGGGTGTCTCCAGCTGTGGAAATGTGGCCAGAATTGAAATAAACCCAACCTAAGGAAAACTGTTACAGTACCTTTCATTCCGTAACATAATTTCTTCCCCTATCATTGCACAAATCTCAGTTTTTGGACAAGACTAACTTTATGACCAAAGTTAACCTATTTCAGCTGGGTAGTCAATTTTTACACAATAATAAAGGTTTCTGATTGATATTGATGACACATAGGTCATTTTCAAAATGAGAAGTTGTTTTTTACAGGCAATCACTCATTAAATGCATAGCTGAGTGTTCTAAAATAAAATGTAATTTGTCAAATGCTTTGAAAACAATATGTGTAGACTAACAGTGAAATACTTACTTACAGGCCCTTCCTAACAATGCTGAGAAAAAAATAATAGAAAGACAATAACACAAGGAATAAATATACAATGAGTTTCTACATTGTAGAATAATAGTGAAGACATCAAACCTATCAAATAACACATGGAATCATGAAGTAACCAAAAAAGTGTTAAACAAATCAACATGTATTTTATATTCTTCAAAGTAGACACCCTTTGCCTTGATGACAGCTTTGCACACTCTTGGCATTCTCTCAACCAGCTTCAACTGGAATGCTTTTTCAACAGTCTTGAAGGATTTCCCACATACACCTTAGCCAAATACATTTAAACTCAGTTTTTCACAATTCCTGACATTTAATCCTCGTAAAAAATTCCCTGTCTTAGGTCAGATAGGATCAGCACTTTATTTTAAGAATGTGAAATGTCTGAATAATAGTAGAGAGAATGATTTATTTAAGCTTTTATTTCTTTCATCACACTCCCAGTGGGTCAGAGGTTTACATACACTCAATTAGTATTTGGTAGCATTGCCTTAAAATTGTATAACTTGGGTCAAACATTTCAGGTAGCCTTCCACAGGCTTCCCACAATAAGTTGGGTGAATTTTGGCCCATTCCTCCTGACAGAGCTGTTGTGACTGAGTCAGGTTTGTAGGCCTCCTTGCTCACACACGCTTTTTCAGTTCTGCCCACAAATGTTCTATAGGATTGAGGTCAGGGCTTTGTGATGGCCACTCCAATACCTTGACTTTGTTGTCCTTAAGCCAAGTTGGAACAGAATCGTCTAGAATGTCATTGTATGCTGTAGAGTTAAGATCTTCCTTCACTGGAATTAAGGTGTCTAGCCCAAACCATGAAAAATAGCCACAGCCCATTATTCATCCTCCACCAAACTTTACAGTTAGCACTATGCATTAGGGCAGGTAGCTTTCTCCTGACATCTGCCAAACCCAGATTCGTCCGTTAGACTGCCAGATGGTGAAGCGTGATTCATCACTCCAGAGAACGTGTTTCCACTGCTCCAGAGTCCAATGGCGGCGAGCTTTACACCACTCCAGCCGACGCTTGGCATTGCGCATAGTAATCTTAGGCTTGTGTATGGCTGCTCGGCCATGGAAACCCATTTCATGAAGCTCCCGACTAACAGTTCTTGTGCTGACATTGCTTCCAGAGGCAGTTTGGGACTCGGCAGTGAGTGTTCTAACTGAGAACAGACGATTTTTACCTTCAGCACTCGGCAGAATCTTTCTGTGAGCTTGTGTGGTTTACCACTTCGCTCCCGATAACACAATAACAGCATTTACAGATGACCGGGGAAGCTCTAGCAGGGCAGAAAGTTGACAAACTGACTTGTTGGAAAGGTGGCATCCTATGACGGTGCCACGTTGAAAGTCACTGAGCTCTTCAGTAGGGCCATTCTACTGTCAATGTTTGTCTATGGAGATGGCATGGCTGTGTGCTGAAATAGCCAGATCCACTAATTTGAACTAGTGTCCACATACTATTGTATATATATACACTGCTCAAAAAAAGAAAGGGAACACTTAAACAACACAATGTAACTCCAAGTCAATCACACTTCTGTGAAATCAAACTGTCCACTTAGGAAGCAACACTGATTGACAATAAATTTCACATGCTGTTGTGCAAATGGAATAGACAACAGGTGGAAATTATAGGCAATTAGCAAGACACCCCCAATAAAGGAGTGGTTCTGCAGGTGGTGACCACAGACCACTTCTCAGTTCCTGTGCTTCCTGGCTGATGTTTTGGTCACTTTTGAATGCTGGCGGTGCTTTCACTCTAGTGGTAGCATGAGACGGAGTCTACAACCCACACAAGTGGCTCAGGTAGTGCAGCTCATCCAGGATGGCACATCAATGCGAGCTGTGGCAAGAAGGTTTGCTGTGTCTGTCAGCGTAGTGTCCAGAGCATGGAGGCGCACCAGGAGACAGGCCAGTACATCAGGAGACATGGAAGAGGCCGTAGGAGGGCAACAACCCAGCAGCAGGACCGCTACCTCCTCCTTTGTGCAAGGAGGAGTACTGCCAGAGCCCTGCAAAATGACCTCCAGCAGGCCACAAATGTGCATGTGTCTGCTCAAATGGTCAGAAACAGGCTCCATGAGGGTGGTATAATGAGGGCCCGACGTCCACAGGTGGGGGTTGTGCTTACAGCCCAACACCGTGCAGGACGTTTGGCATTTGCCAGAGAACACCAAGATTGGCAAATTCGCCACTGGCGCCCTGTGCTCTTCACAGATGAAAGCAGGTTCACACTGAGCCCATGTGAGCCTATGTGACAGACGTGACAGAGTCTGGAGACGCTGTGGAGAACGTTCTGCTGCCTGCAACATCCTCCAGCATCCTCCAGCAAGGTAAAATGGTGTGGGGTGGCATTTCTTTGGGGGGCCGCATAGCCCTCCATGTGCTCGCCAGAGGTAGCCTGACTGCCATTAGGTACCGAGATGAGATCCTCAGACCCCTTGTGAGACTATATGCTGGTGCGGTTGGCCCTGGGTTCCTCCTAATGCAAGACAATGCTAGACCTCATGTGGCTGGAGTGTGTCAGCAGTTCCTGCAAGAGGAAGGCATTGATGCTATGGACTGGCCCGCCCGTTCCCCAGACCTGAATCCAATTGAGCACATCTGGGACATCATGCCTCGCCACGTTGCACCACAGACTGTCCAGGAGTTGGCGGATGCTTTAGTCCAGGTCTGGGAGGAGATCCCCCAGGAGACTATCCGCCACCTCATCAGGAGCATGCCCAGGCATTGTAGGGAGGTCATACAGGCACGTGGAGGCCACACACACTACTGAGCCTCATTTTGACTTGTTTTAAGGACATTACATCAAAGTTGGATCAGCCTGTAGTGTGGTTTTCAACTTAAATTGTGAGTGTGACTCCAAATCCAGACCTCCATGGGTTGATAAATTTGATTTCCATTAATAATTTTTGTGTGATTTTGTTGTCAGCACATTCAACTATGTAAAGAAAAAGTATTTAATAAGAATATTTAATTCATTCAGATCTAGGATGTTATTTTAGTGTTCCCTTTATTTTTTTGAGCAGTGTATATACACATATGTATGTATACATGTGTATTTATATCAATGGATGATGGATGAGAAAAGAGACTTCCTTTTCATTCCTGTAAGACAAAAAATGAAGGCATGGCCCAAGCCCTGCACTTTTAAAATGGCTGTGTTCCTATGGGAATTTGCACATATCCAGAGAGCGCCATGATTCGGTAAAATACATTTTTTTTGTCCTTTCAACCCGATATTGTTAAAATCTCTTATTTCCCAACAATTGGAGGACAATTATGTTGTTTTAACTGGAATGATGTGGTAAAGCCTTTTTTGCAAAAAGAACATCTATATGGTCTTTCCCCTGTGTGATTCCTCATATGCACTCGCAGGTGTCCAATTTGACCGTAGCATTTCCCACATTCATTGCAGAAATAAGGTTTCTCCCCTGTATGGGTCCTCATATGCCTTTTCAGAAAAGATTCCCAATTGAACCTTTTGCCACAAACATGACACCTGTATGGTTTCTCCGTACTGTGAGAAACCATAAGCACCTTTCTCATATGAATCTTGTTCTTCATATGCCTCTTAAGATCCCAGTTCCGTTTGAAACATTTGCCACAAATTTGACAAGTAAATGTTTTATTTGATACTCTGTAGCTGTCTCCATCAGGTTCTGTTTTCATCTGAGTTGTGTTGGTGGGCGAATCCACAATTCGGATTTGGAAAAGATGAGAGGGCTGAGGTGGTTCCTGATTTTTCCCAGAGGCAGGAGTGAACATGAACTCTTTGTTATCAGAATTCAGCCTTTCAAGCAGCTGTTCCCCTTGACTGGTCCAGAGTTCCTCCTGTTCCTCTTTAATCTGAGTGGGCTCTGGGTCCTCCTGCCCCAGACTGGAGTTCCACTCCTGCTCACAGTGCTGCTGCTCAGTTGGAAGCTCCTCTTCAGAGACAGGGAAAGAGAGCTGCTGGAGGTCTGGAGAGAAGGATAGGTCATTAAGAATCGTACAATTTGTTTGGGACATATTTTCAGAATTAATGGGACCCTACGGCCTATGGTTATACTAAGGCAACAAAATCTATACAGTGCAATTGAAAGTATTCAGACCCCTTGACTTTTTCCACATTTTGTTACGTTACAGCCTTATTCTAAAATTGATGAAATACTTTTTCTCCCTCACCAATCTACACACAATACCCCATAATGACAAATTAAAAATCGGGTTAAGACATTGTTGCACATGAATAAAAAATAAAAAACAGAAATACCTTATTTACATAAGTATTCAGACCCTTTGCTATGAGTCTCGAAATTGAATTTAGGTGTATCCTGTTTCCATTGATCATCCTTGAGATGTTTCTACAACTTGATTGGAGTCCACCTGTGGTAAATTCAATTGATTGGACATTATTTGGAAAGGCACACACCTGTATATATAGGGTCCCATAGTTGACAGTGCATGTCAGAGCAAAAACCAAGCCATGAGGTTAAAGGAATTGTCCTTAGCGCCACGAGACAGGATTGTGTCGAGGCATAGATCTGGGGAAGGGTACCAAAACATTTCTGCAGCATTGAAGGTGCCCAAGAACACAGTGGCCTCCATCATTCTTAAATGGAAGAAGTTTGGAACCACCAAGACTCTTTCTAGAGCTGGCTGCCCGGCCAAACTGAGCAATCAGGGGAGGCCTTAGTCAGGGAGGCGACCAAGAACGTGATGGTCACTCTGACAGAGCTCCAGAGTTCCTCTGTGGAGATGGCAGAACCTTCCAGAAGGACAACCATCTCTGCAGCACTCCACCAATCAGGCCTTTATGGTAGAGTGGCCAGACAGAAGCCATATGACAGCCCGCTTGGGGTTTGTCTCAGGGTATGAGAAACAGATTCTCAGATTCTCTGGTCTGATGAAATCAAGATTGAACTCATTGGCCTGAATGCCAAGCGTCACATCTGGAGGAAACCTGGCACCATCCCTACAGCAACGCATGGTGGTGGCAGCATCATGCTGTGGGGATGTTTTTCAGTGGCAGAGATTGGGAGACAAGTCAGGAGAGGGAAAGATGAATGGAGAAACGTACAGAGAGATCCTTGATGAAAATCTGCTCCAGAGCGCTCAGGACCTCAGACTGGGTCGAAGGATCACCCTAAGCAAACAGACAAGACAACACAGGATTGGTTTCGGGACAAGTCTCTGAATGTCCCTAAGTGGCTCAGCCAGAGCCCGGACTCGATCAAACATCTCTGGAAAGACCTGAAAATAGCTGTGCAGCGACGCTCCCCATCCAACCTGACAGAGCTTGAGAGGATCTGGAGAGAACAATGGGAGAAACTCCCCAAATACAGGTATGCCAAGCTTGTGGCATCATACCCAAGAAGACTCGAGGCTGTAATCGCTGCCAAAGGTGCTTCAACAAAGTACTGAGTAAATGGTCTGAATACTTATGTAAACATATTTTTTCTGTTTTTGCTTTGTCATTATGGGGTATTGTGTGTAGCTTGATGAGGGAAAAAGCTATTTAAATACATTTTAGAATAAGGCTGTAAAGTAACAAAATTAGTATTTAATTCTGTAACAAAGCCCTTTTGTTGGGAAAAACTCATTCTGATTGGCTGGGCCTGGCTCCCTAGTAGGTGGGCCTGGGAGGGAATATGCCCACCCACTTGGGAGCCAGGCCCAGTCATTATTTATATAAACTCAGCAAAAAAAGAAACGTCCCTTTTTCAGGACTGTCTTTCAAAGATAATAAAACTGTTTCCCATGCTTGTTCAATGAACCATAAACAATTAATGAACATGGACCTGTGGAACACTCGTTAAGACACTAACAGCTTACAGCTTACAACCTCGCAGTTGTAGACCACGTGTAACAACACCTGCACAGGATCGGTACATCCGAACATCACACCTGCGGGACAGGTACAGAATGGCAACAACAACTGCCCGAGTTACACCAGGAACGCACAATCCCTCCATCAGTGCTCAGACTGTCCGCAATAGGCTGAGAGAGGCTGGACTGAGGGCTTGTAGGCCTGTTGTAAGGCAGGTCCTCACCAGACATCACCGGCAACAACGTCGCCTATGGGCACAAACCCACTGTCGTTGGACCAGACAGGACTGGCAAAAAGTGCTTTTCACTGACGAGTCACGGTTTTGTCTCACCGGGGGTGATGGTCGGATTCGTGTTTGTCGTCGAAGGAATGAGCGTTACACCGAGGTCTGTACTCTGGAGCAGCACCTCAACGCTATGCGTTACAGGGAAGACATCTTCCTCCCTCATGTGGTACCCTTCCTGCAGGCTCATCCTGACATGACCCTCCAGCATGACAATGCCACCAGCCATACTGCTCGTTCTGTGCGTGATCGGAGGGTGGATCGGAGGGTGAGGGCTAGGGCCATTCCCCACAGAAATGTCCGGGAACTTTCAAGTGCATTGGTGGAAGAGTGGGGTAACATCTCACAGCAAGAACTGGCAAATCTGGTGCAGTCCATGAGGAGGACACCAGATACTGACTGTTACTTTTGATTTTGACCCCCCCTTTGTTCAGGGACACATTATTCAATTTCTGTTAGTCACGTCTGTGGAATTTGTTCAGTTTATGTCTCAGTTGTTGAATCTTATGTTCATACAACTATTTACACATGTTAAGTTGGCTGAAAATAAACACAGTTGACAGTGAGAGAATGTTTATTTTTTTGCTGAGTTTATATATATATACAAACAAAATGCCCCCCCAAAAAATATCCAAGAAGGATGTTAAACTTTTAAACATATATTTGTTTTACAATGTACACATTGTCTGTCCCAGAACACTAAGACAGTTGGATGCCGGTTATGTTTGAGGACATCTGTAAATACATCCACTTTCCAACCTCTATGTGAATCATAAAATGTCAGTTTTCCACACAGGTTGTAGTTCTTGCTGGATTAACTGCTCCTGTGCAATACCTCATATGCCATATCAGGCTACTCTTCTGCCTGAAGGATTTGCCACATTCCTTGCACTGATAGTTTTTCCCTAGTCTCTTGATTGTTACCAGAACACACACACACACACACACACACACACACACACACACACACACATTGTTTTCTCCTGCGTGTGAATGATCATGGGATTTTTAATTGGGATGCCTTGATTAAGTATTTTCTACACCAAGAGCATCTGTATGGTCTCTCCCGTGTGTCCCTTCATACGCCTTTTCAGATCAGATTCCCAATCGAAACGTTTGCCTCAAACATGAACACTGAACTGTTGTTCACTTGTGTGTTCCCTCATATTTTGCGAGTTGTGACTGAAGCATTTGCCACATTCACTGCATCAGTAAGGTTTCTCCCCAGTATGGGCCCTTGTAGGACTTTCAATAAGAGTTCCATTTGAAACATTTACCACACGAGGAGGGTCACAAATGTGACGATCCAGATTTCAGACAAGTCATTTCACACACACTGCTTCATTCTGAAACACCATTGCAGTCTCCATCTGGTTCTGTTAAACTCTTCAGTTGTGTTGGTGGGATAAAGATATTAACCAATAATATGGTACATTTATTGATTATAAATCACTCAGAAAATGTCCTTACACTTTCACAGCTTGAATATATTTCAGCATGGTCATTTGACACTGTCAGAGAGAATTATTATTTTTTTTAACCTTTATTTTACTAGGCAAGTCAGTTAAGAACAAATTCTTATTTTCAATGACAGCCTAGGAACAGTGGGTTTACTGCCTGTTCAAGAACAACAGATTTTGTACCTTGTCAGCTCGGGGATTTGAACTTGCAACCTTTCGGTTACTAGTCCAATGCTCTAACCACTAGGCTACACTGCCGCCCCAGAATAAAGGAAACATGTATTTATTTCCTTAATGAAATAATGTCCACAGTTATCTGATTACAGCAAAGTGGTGAGCTTACTGTATAGCGTGCATACCATAAAAGAAACAGACACCAAGAACCAACGTAAACAATGGAACAAATGGGATGGCAGGTAACCTAGGTGTTAGAGAGGCAGGCCAGCATTTCAACCCCACATAACACAATCTGAAAAAGTCAAAAGGAGTGAATACTTTTTTATACCCACTGTATATTGTTCTCTCCAGTGTGAATAATCAAATTGTCAGTTTTCCACTCAGGTTGAAAAAGTTGCTGCATTATTTGCTCCGGTGTGTGATGCCTCATATGGTTGCTCAGAGTTCCCTTCTTCCTGAAGAATTTGCCACATTCCTTGCACTACTTTAATTTCTCCCCTGTGTGTGCACTCAAATGTTTAGTCAGACTTATTTTCTGGTTGAAGCATTTACCACAATATTGACAGCAATACCGTTTCTCCCCTGTATGACTTGCTGTATGTAATCTTAATTGAAATGCTGTGGTAAAACATTTTCTGCACAGAGGACACTTGTGTGGTTTCTCCCCTGAGTGTCGCCTCATATGCACAGTCAGATGTCCTATCTGACGGAAGCATTTGCCACATTCATTGCAGCCATAAGGTTTCTCCCCAGTATGGGTCCTCTTATGCCTTTTCAGATCAGATTCCCAATAAAACAGTTTGCCACAAATATTACACCTAAATGGTTTCTCCCCTGTGTGTCCCCTCATATGCACTGTCAGATGTCCGATCTGACTAAAGCATTTGCCACATTCACTGCAGCAATAAGGTTTCTCCCCAGTATGGGCCCTCATATGCCTTTCCAGAGCAGATTTACAGTTGAAACATTTGCCACAAACAAGACAAGGGTTTTCACCAATGTGACTTGGTTTCATCTTGATCTCTTTAGTTGTACTGGTAGGGGACTCCACAATTTGCATTTGGAAAAGATGTGAGGGCTGAGGTGGGCCCTGATTTTCGACAGAAGCAGGAGTAAATATGAATTCTTTGGTATCAGACTCTAGCTCTTTAAGCTGCTCTCCCCCCTGACTGGTCCAGAGTTCCTCATGTTCCTCTTTAACTTGTGAGGGCTCTGGATTCTCCTGCTTCAGACTGGGGCTCCACTGCTGCTGTTCAAGGGGGACCTCTTCTGGGAGACAGAGCTGATGGAGGTCTGGAGAAAAGGATAGGAAAGAAGAATCTTTCAAAAACTATTAATTCCTTAACCATTGTCTTACATGGTTAGTTGGTACACTTACAGTGCATTTACACTGGATAGACGCATGGTTGCTTTGAGTTGGGAGCAGTCTGACCGCATGCCTTTTTATCGGATTCTCCCAGAGAACCTTGATGCCTCTGTTGTCTGATCTTCCATCATTCTACACACAAAACGACTAAGTCCTACAATTTAAATAACGCTAATACGTTAAACATTGTGAACACCACTTTTTATTTCTTTACTGTAATAAGCTTGGAAAAAACCTATTGAAAAAAGATTTGAAACTCTTTTGGCGCTCAAATCAATTACAAAATCCACAACCCAATGCTCTTTCTGGAAAATGCCATGGGCCAGCTGTTGCTAGCCTAGTCTGTGGCTTGCAGATGGCTAGCTAAATGGTACTTTCAGTGTCCAAATGTTGACAAAATGACTAATATGCTGACCAAACCAGGCTCCGCACGTGCGTCTGTGTGCGCCATTGTGCGCCATTGTGCGAGTGTTGATTTTGTCTATCCCCATCAAAATATCAAAACCAACTGTGAACCAACTATATTAATTTGGGGACAGGTTGAAAACACACATGAAAAACCATTTAAGAACATTTAGCTAGCTTTGTTGCTTTTTTTTTGCTAGATACTAGTATAAATTGTTATCCATTTTGAGTCCTACAAAATTGTGTGTACTCCAACAATTTATCCACTGTTAAAAAGCTAAACCTTGTTAGTTTTCTTTGAATAATTTCTTCAAATGTTTTATGGCAGTTGGCAACAAACTTTAAAGTGCATTACAGCCACCAATTGGACTGGAGTGTTGACCTTATTCATCTTTTAAATCACCCACATGAGTATTTGCTAGAGGTCGACCGATTAATCGGAATGGCCGATTAATTAGGGCCAATTTCAAGTTTTCATAACAATCGGTAATCAGCATTTTTGGACACCGGTTTGTCACCAAAACCACACAAACTTTTACAGATGCACAATCGAGAGCATACTGTCGGGCTGTATCACTGCCTGGTACGGCAGCTGCTCCACCCATAACCGTAAGGCTCTCCAGAGGGTAGTGAGGTACCTGACCTCTAGGACACCTATACCACCCGATTTCACAGGAAAGCCAAAAAGTTAATCAAGGACAACCACCACCCGAGCCACTGCCTGTTCACCCCGCTATTGAATGTTATGTCATAATTATGTAAAATTCTGGCAAAGTAGTTGGCAATGAGCCAGGCTGCCCAAACTGTTGCATATACCCTGACTCTGCGTACAAGAGAAGTGACAATTTCACCTGGTTAATATTGCCTGCTAACCTGGATTTATTTGAGCTAAATATGCAGGTTTAAAAATATATACTTCTGTGTATTGATTTTAAGAAAGGCATTGGTGTTTGTGCTTTTTTCGCAAATGCGCTTTTGTTAAATCATCCCCCAGTGTAGCATCGATTATATGCAATGCAGGACACGCTAGATAAACTAGCAATATCATCAACCATGTGTAGTTAACTAGTGATTATGATTGATTGTTTTTTATAAGATAAGTTTAATGCTAGCTAGCAACTTACCTTGGCTTACTGCATTCGCGTAACATGCAGTCTCCTCGAGGAGTGCAACGAGAGGCAGGTGGTTATAGCATTGGACTAGTTAACTGTAAGGTTGCAAGATTGAATCCCCCGAGCTGACAAGGTGAAAATCTGTCGTTCTGCCCCTGAACAAGGCAGTTAACCCACCGTTCCTAGGCTGTCATTGAAAATAAGAATGTGTTCTTAACGGACTTGCCTAGTTAAATAAAGGTATAAAAATATATATTTTTTTAAATCGGCAAAATCGTCGCCCAAAAATACAGATTTCCGATTGTTATGAAAGCTTGAAATCGGCCCTAATTAAATCGGCCATTCCGATTAAATCGGTCAACCTCTAGTGTGTATAAGGTAGTTGTTGTGAAATTGTTAGGTTATATTACTTGTTAGATATAACTGCATGGTCGGAACTAGAAGCACAAGCATTTCGCTACACTCGCATTAACATCTGCTAACCAAGTGTGTGACAAATACATTTGATTTGATATTGCACTCCACAAGGAGACTGCATGGCAGGCTGACTACCTGTTATGCGAGTGCAGCAAGGAGCCAAGGTAAGGTGCTAGCTAACATTAAACGTATCTTATAAAAAACAAGCAATCTTAACATAATCACTAGTTAACTACACATGGTTGATGATATTACTAGTTTATCTAGCTTGTCCTGCGTTGCATATAATCGATGCGGTGCCTGTTAATTTATCATTGAATCATAGCCTACTTCGCCAAACAGGTGATTTAACAACCGCATGTCGTTGCACCAATGTGTACCTAACCGTAAACATCAATTCCTTTCTTAAAATCAATACACAAGTATATATTTTAAAACCTGCATATTTAGTTAATATTGCCTGCTAACATGAATTTCTTTTAACTAGGGAAATTGTGTCACTTCTCTTGCGTTCCGTGCAAGCAGAGTCAGGGTATATGCAGCAGTTTGGGCCGCCTGGCTTGTTGCGAACTGTGTGAAGATCATTTCTTCCTAACAAAGACCGTAATTAATTTGCCAGAATTGTACATAATTATGACATAACATTGAAGGTTGTGCAACGTAACAGCAATATTTAGACTTAGGGATGCCACCCGTTAGATAAAATAAGGAACAGTTTTCTAAATGATAGTTTCCGGATTTGACCATATTAGTGACCCAAGGCTAGTATTTCTGTGAGTTTATTATATTATAATTAAGGCTGATTGAGCGGAGGTAGGCAGCAGCACGCTCGTAAGCATTCATTCAAACAGCACTTTCCTGCATTTGGCAGCAGCTCTTCGCTGTGCTTCAAGCATTGCGCTGTTTATGACTTCAAGCCTATCAACTCCCGAGATTAGGCTGGCAATACCAAAGTACCTATTAGAATATCCAATAGTCAAAGGATTATGAAATACAAATGGTATAGAGAGAAAAAGTCCTATAATAACTACAACCTAAAACGTCTTACCTGGGAATATTGAAGACTCATGTTAAAAGGAACCACCAGCTTCCATATGTTCGGAGCAAGGAACTTAAAACTTCTTTTAACTAGTGGGCAGTATTTTCATTTTTGGAAAAACAACGTTCCCAATGTTAACGGGGCTATTGTGTCAGGACAAGACGCTAGAATATATACAAAACACTCTAAAGTTTTCAAAACTGTAAAAATATTGGCTGTGAGTATAACAGAACTGATATTGCAGGCGAAAGCCTGAGAAAAATCCAATCCGGAAGTGACTCATGTTTTGAAAGCTCTGCATTCCGATGCGTCCCTATTGAGCAGTGAATGGGCTATCAACCAGATTCCTTTTTCTACGTATTCCCCAAGGTGTCTACAGCATTTTGACGTAGTTTCACGCATTTATGTTGAAGAATGAGCGTAAGCGACTATATTGCGTAAGTGGTCACCTGATGGCTCTGAGTGATTCTTTAAAATATATATATATTTTACCCCTTTTTCTCCCCAATTTCGTGGTATCCAATTGTTGTAGTAGCTACTATCTTGTCTCATCGCTACAACTCCCGTACGGGCTCAGGAGAGACGAAGGTTGAAAGTCATGCGTCCTCCAATACACAACTCAACCAAGCCGCACTGCTTCTTAACACCGCGCGCATCCAACACAGAAGCCAGCCGCACCAATGTGTCGGAGGAAACACCGTGCAGCTGGCAACCTTGGTTAGCGCGCACTGCGCCCGGCCCGCCACAGGAGTCACTGGTGCGCGATGGGACAAGGACATCCCTACCGACCAAGCCCTCCCTAACCCGGACGACGCTAGGCCAATTGTGCGTCGCCCCACGGACCTCCCGGTCGCGGGTGGTTACGACAGAGCCTGGGCGCGAACCCAGGGACTCTGATGGCACAGCTGCCTTAACCACTGTGCCATCAGAGTGATTCTTAGGTAAAATACAGAGGTAGCCATTTCTCCTCTCGGTCCTACTGAAAAGCCAATTGTCCCGGTGGATATATTGTCGAATAGATATTTGAAAAACACCTTGAGGATTGATTATAAACAACGTTTGCCATGTTTCTGTCGATATTATGGAGCTAATTTGGAATATTTTTCGCCGTTTTCGTGACCGCAATTTCCAGTCGATTTCTCAGCCAAATATGAAGAACAAACGGAGCTATTTCGCCTACAAAAATAATATTTTTGGAAAAAAGGAACATTTGCTATCTAACTGGGAGTCTCGTGAGTGAAAACATCCGAAGCTCATCAAAGGTAAACAATTTAATTTGATTGCTTTTCTGATTTTCGTGACCAGGTTGCCTGCTGCCAGCTAGGCAAAATGCTATGCTAGACTATCGATAAACTTACACAAATGCTTGTCTTGCTTTGTCTGTAAAGCATATTTTCAAAATCTGAGCTGACAGGGTGATTAACAAAAGACTAAGCTGTGTTTCAATATATTTCACTTGTGATTTCATGAATCTGAATATTTTCTAGTAATATTTATGTCCGTTGTGTTATGCTAATTAGTGTCAGATGACGATTACGCTCCCGGACCCGGGATGGGTAGTATCAAGATTAAACGTTAGCTTTTTTACATGGCACACATTGCACTTTTACTTTCTTCAACACTTTGTTTTTGCATTATTTAAACCAAATTGAACATGTTTCATTATTTATTTGAGGCTAAATTTATTTATTGATTATTTTAAGTGTTTCTTCAGTATTGTTGTAATTGTCCTTATTACAAATATATATATGTTCTCCCCACTGTGTGTGTGTGTATGTGTATATATATATATATATATATATATATATATATATATATATATATATAACAAACACATACAGTGGGGAGAACAAGTATTTGATACACTGCCGATTTTGCAGGTTGTCCTACTTACAAAGCATGTAGAGGTCTGTAATTTTTATCATAGTTACACTTCAACTGTGAGAGACGGAATCAAAATCAGAAAATCACATTGTATGATTTTTAAGTAATTCATTTGCATTTTATTGCATGACATAAGTATTTGATCACCTACCAACCAGTAAGAATTCCGGCTCTCACAGACCTGTTAGTTTCTCGAAGAAGCCCTCCTGTTCTCCACTCATTACCTGCACCTGTTTGAACTCGTTACCTGTGTAAAAGACAACTGTCCACACACTCAATCAAACAGACTCCAACCTCTCCACAATGGCCAAGACCAGAGAGCTGTGTAAGGACATCAGGGGTTAAATTGTAGACCTGCACAAGGCTGGGATGGGCTACAGGACAATAGGCAAGCAGCTTGGCGAGAAGGCAACAACTATTGCCGCAATTATTAGAAAATGGAAGAAGTTCAAGATGACGGTCAATCACCCTCGGTCTGGGGCTCCATGCAAGATCTCACCTCGTGGGGCATCAATGATCATGAGGAAGAACCACACGGCAGGACCTGAACCACACGGCAGGACCTGGTCAATGACCTGAAGAAGGCTGAGACCACAGTCTCAAAGAAAACCATTAGTAACACACTACGCCGTCATGGATGAAAATCCTGCAGAGCACGCAAGGTCCCCCTGCTCAAGCCAGCGTATGTCCAGGCCCGTCTGAAGTTTGCCAATGACCATCTGGATGATCCAGATGAGGAATGGGAGAAGGTCATATGGTCTGATGAGACAAAAAAATAGAGCTTTTTGGTCTAAACGCCACTTGCCGTGTTTGGAGGAAGAAGAAGGATGAGTACAACACCAAGAACACCATCCCAACCGTGAAGCATGGAGGTGGAAACATCGTTCTTTGCGGATGCTTTTCTGCAAAGGAGACAGGACGACTGCACCGTAGTGAGGGGAGGATGGATGGGGCCATGTATCGCGAGATCTTGGCCAACAACCTCCTTCCCTCAGTAAGAGCATTGAAGATGGGTCGTGGCTGGCTTCCAGCACGACAACGACCAGAAACACACAGCCAGGTCAACTAAGGAGTGGCTCCGTAAGAAGCATCTCAAGGTCCTGGAGTGGCCTAGCCAGTCTCCAGACCTGAACCCAATAGAAAATCTTTGGAGGGAGCTGAAAGTCCATATTGCCCAGCGACAGCCCCGAAACCTGAAGGATCTGGAGAAGGTCTGTATGGGGGAGTGGGCCAAAATCCCTGCTGCAGTGTGTGCAAACCTGGTCAAGAACTACAGGAAATGTATGATCTCTAATTGCAAACAAAGGTTTCTGTACCAAATATTAAGTTCTGCTTGTCCGATGTATCAAATACATATGTCATGCAATAAAATGCAATTAATTACTTAAAAATCATACAATGTGATTTTCTGGATTTTTGTTTAGATTCCGTCTCTCACAGTTGAAGTGAACCTATGATAAAAACTTACCGACCTCTACATGCTTTGAAAGTAGGAAACACTGCTGATTTTGCAGGTTATGAAATACTTGTTCTCCCCACTGTGTGTGTATGTATATATAAAACTTTTTTGATTTAAAAAAAAATATATACATACATTTATTTTACAAAAACAACATTTGGCCTATTAAATCGGTATCGGCGTTGAAAAATCATAATCGGTCGACCTCTTGTATATGCTCTTAAAAATCTATAAGTAGGTGGGAGAGGTGGGATATTCAGCACGGCAAGCATCTAAAATATACTGAAGGAAAATAGAAAAGAAACAGTGTCAGGCCCATGTTTCATGAGCTGAAATAAAAGATCCCAGAAATGTTCCATACGCACAGGAAAAATGTTCTCAAATTTTGTGCACAAATGTATTTATGCTCACTAACAGGGATGTTTCTCCTTTACCAAGAGAAGTCATGAGTGAAGTGGTGGTCAAACCAGATACTGACTGGTTTTCTGGTCCATAACCCTACCTCTTTTTTAAGGTATCTGTGACCAACAGATGCATATGTTTATTCCCAGTCATGTGAAATCCATAGATTAGGGCTTAATGAATTTATTTAAATTGACAGATTTTCTTATATGAACTGTAACCCAGTAAAATCATTGAAATTGTTGCTTGCATTGCAGCATTTTATTTTTGTTCTGTGTCGAACCAAGTTATATTTTAGCACCTGGCTACGCAGACACCCGTTGATGAAATGATTGAATAACATGTATGTGTAAATGTATTTTGCAACGTGGTGGGTTTGGTCAGCATAAGTCATGGCATTAGAAAAAAAACTGCCATCATCATGTTATGTTCCTAGATGCGCACACACAAAGTTATAGCTTATAATTAGTTAGCTACAATGACTAGCTTGCTATATTACCTACAATTTCCATCTAGCTAAGCTAACTAGCCAGCCAAAGCAGGGTCATGGTTGGAAGGGATGCAACGTCTGTCAAAATCAATGTCATACTTACCAAAATCCCCTAGTATTTTTATCAGCAGCGGTGGCAAAGGTTTGGGGGGTGCTGGGGTCACCACCATGTACAAATTAATAGGGGACATAACCTTAACCACCAGGGCTCGTTCATGGTGGTTAGCATGCAACAACAGCTGTGCGCTAGTTAGAAAGTTATGTTTATTTTGACGGGCGAGTGAGAAATAACTTGTAATAATATATTACTCTAAAACAAAATTCTACGTTTTAAGTGTGAAGTACGCATTTGTCTAAAGAAAGGAAATTCACATGAGCACCGCAATGCCTACTCCATTCATGCTCTACCAAGTTTTTCCCCAACACCCTGCTTTGACCTACTACAGTAGCTGTTGGCCTATTGTACTTCAAACAATGTGTATGCAGGTTGCTTAGGATTTAAACCTTCTCAAATAGCCTAATTCATACTCGGAGGTGCTCGCATAATAATGTGATTTGTACTGCATACAAGTTAAAGTATTGGATTCTTCGCACACACACAACCCATTCCAAGCTTTTTTTTTCTTTCTATGAAAGCAAGCTGTGCTTTTATACTTAAAAGACCATCATGCTTGATTGAGCGAGCAGCTTTGCACTGTAGTAATGTGGTGCCTGCCGGTATTTCCTTAAACCATTATATTAGCAATACATGTCATTGACAAAAATATATATCATAAAACATTTTCAGGTCAGTAGGTGTTCAACATAATAAATGATTATGGCATGATGGAAAGTCACTCCTATATAAAAGGTCTAAAGAACCTGTCTCTCTTCCTGATTTCTGTTTAGCTTACCTGTGTAATATTGACAAACTCAGAAACACTTGTTTAGCAAATATGGTCCTGTGTAATCAAATGCTGTGCTGATCAGTTAATTCGAATGAATATGTAACAATACATACAGATACAGAGAGAGAGACAGACAGACAGAAATGACTAACAGAAATGAAATAATGTGTCCCTGAACAAAGGGGGGGGGGTCAAAATCAAAAGTAACAGTCAGAATGCAGCTGGTGGCCACACCAGATAAAGTACTGCAGTGTGTCTCCTCCTCATAGACTGCACCAGATTTGCCAGTTATTTCTGTGAGATGTTACCCACTCTTCCACCAAGGCACATGCAAGTCCCGGAGATTTCTGGTGGGGAATGGCCCTCGTTCCTCGATCCAACAGATCCCAGACTTGCTCAATGGGATTGAGATCCGGGCTCTTCACTGGCCATGGCAGAACACTGACATTCCTGTCTTGCAGGAAATCATGCACAGAACGAGCAGTATGGCTGGTGGCACTGTCATGCTGGAGGGTCATGTCAGGATGAGCCTGCAGGAAGGGTACCACATGAGGGAGGAGGATGTCTTCCCTGTAACCGTGACTCGTCAGTGAAGAGCATTTTTTGCCAGTCCTGTCTGGTCCAGCGACGGTGGGTTTGTGCCCATAGGCGATGTTGTTGCCGGTGATGTCTGGTGAGGACACCTGTATCTTTGTGGTGACTGGGTGTATTTGGTACAACACCCAAAGTGTAATTAATAACTTCACCATGCTCAAAGGGATATTCTTCTTAGCGAGGCATTAGAAAAACTCCCTGAATCCGTGTTTGAAATTCACTGCTCGACCTTACAGACAACTGTATGAGGTCATTCAAAAATCATGTTAAACCTCATTGCACACACAGTGAGTCCATGCAACTTTTTTATTTTTTAAATTTTACCCCTTTTTCTCCCCAATTTCGTGGTATCCAATTGTTTAGTAGCTACCATCTTGTCTCATCGCTACAGCTCCCGTACGGGCTCAGGAGAGACGAAGGTTGAAAGTCATGCGTCCTCCGATACACAACCCAACCAAGCCTCACTGCTTCTTTACACAGCGCGGCTTGCCATAACAAAGGGGTTGAATTCTTAATGACTCAAGACATTTCAGTTATTCTTTTTTGAATTAATTTGTAAACATATCCAAAAACATAATTCCACTTTGACATTATGGAGCACTACAGGTTTGCGCAAAAACGTGGTAATGAACTACAATGACCATAATCCATTGCGCATCTACTTGTCCAATATGTGTTTCTTTTACACCAGCTACAGAAGAGAGAAGAATACGTGATGTGAGGGGATATAAAGAACAGCTGTTACTTCGAAAGGTACAGTTGAAGTCGGAAGTTTACATACACCATAGGTAAATACATTTAAACTCAGTTTTTCACAATTCCTGACATTTAATCCCTAGAATAAATTCCCTGTTTTAGGTGAGTTAGGATCACCACTTTATTTTAAGTGAATGTGAAATGTCAGAATAATAGTAGAGAGAATGATTTATTTCAGATTTTATTTATTTAATCACATTCCCAGTGGGTCAGGAGTTTACATACACTCAATTAGTATTTGCTAGCATTGCCTTTAAATTGTTTCACTTGGGTCAAACATTTCGGGTAGCCTTCCACACAAGCTTCCCACAATAAGTTGGTGAATTTTGGCCCATTCCTCCTGACAGAGCTGTTGTCCTTAAGCCATTTTGCCACAATTTTGGAAGTATGCTTGGGGTCATTGTCCATTTGAAAGACCCATTTGTAACAAAGCTTTAACTTCCAGACTGATCTCTTGAGATGTTGCTTCAATATATCCACATAATTTTCCTGCTCATGATGCCATCCATTTTGTGAAGTGCACCAGTCCCTACTGCAGCAAAGCACCCCCACAACATGATGCTGCCACCCCCGTACTTCACAGTTGGGGTGGTGTTTTTCGGCTTGCAAGCCTCCCCCTTTTCCCTCCAAACATAACGATGGTCATCATGGCCAAATAGTAATATTTTGTTTCATCAGGACATTTCTCTAAAAAGTATGATCTTTGTTCCCTTAAGCAAACCGTAGTCTGGCTTTTTTTTATGGCAGTTTTGGAGCAGTGGCATCTTCCTTGCTGAGCGGCCTTTCAGGTTATGCCGATATAGGACTCTTTTTACTGTGGATATAGATACTTTTGTACCTGTTTCCACCAGCATCTTTACAAGGACCTTTGCTGTTGTTCTGCGATTGATTTGCACTTTTCGCACCAAAGTAAGTTAATCTCTAGGAAACAGAACCAGTCTCTTTCCTGAGCGGTATGATGGTATCATGGTGTTTATACTTGCGTACAATCGTTTGTACAGATGAAAGTGGTATCTTCAGGCATTTGGAAATTGCTCCTAAGAATGAACCAGACTTGTGGAGGTCTACAATTTTTTTTCTGGGATCTTAGCTGATTTCTTTTGATTTTCCCATGATGTCAAGCAAAGAGGCACTGAGTTTAAAGGTAGGCCTTGAAATACATCCACAGATACACCTCCAATTGACTAAAATTATGTAAATTAGCCTATCAGAAGCTTCTAAAGCCATGACATAATTGTCTGGAATTTTCCAAGCTGTTTAAAGACATAGTCAGCTTAGTGTATGTCAACTTTTGACCCACTGGAATTGTGATACAGTGAATAATACGTGAAATAATCTGTCTGGAAAACAATTGTTGGAAAAATTACTTGTGTCATGCACACAGTAGATGTCCTAACCGACTTGCCAAAACTATAGTTTGTTAACAAGACATTTGTGGAGTGGTTGCCTACTGACAAAGAAATGATCAGTCTATAATTTTAATGGTAGGTTTATTTGAACAGTGAGAGACAGAATAACAACAACAAAATCCAGAAAAGTGCATGTCAAAAATGTTAAATTGATTTGCATTTTAATAAGTATAAGTATTTAATAAGTAATAAGTATTTGACCCCTTCTCAATCAGAAAGATTTCTGTCTCCCAGGTGTCTTTTATAGAGGTAACGAGCTGAGATTAGGGGCACACTCTTAATAATTTATTGATGCACCCATCCCGTTAGCGGGATCATTTTCGTCAACATCCGCTAAATTGCAGAGCGCCAAATTCAAATTAAATTACTAAAAATATTACATTTTCATGAAATCCCAAGTGCAATATAGCAAAACACAGTTGAGCTTGTTGTTAATCCACCTGGCGTGTCAGATTTCAAAAAAGTTTTTCAGCGAAAGCATACCAAGCGTTTATGTAAGGACATCTCTCTCAGCTGACAAAACATTACAAACAGCTAGCAGACAAGTAGATTGGTCACGAATGTCAGAAAAGCAATAAAATTAATCGCTTACTAAAACTTTGTAGTGAGGCAGGAGAAAAAGAGGGAGAGGCATCGGGGATACTCGCATTAGAAGGGGTGGAGGACCTAAAAAAAAAGCACTAAATGGCTCAGCACTACATCCACCAAACATCACTTGAAGAATATTGAAGAACGGTGCACACCATTGTGAGAAAACATGTTGTTCAGTACAAACTGTTTTTTAAACTGAACACACCCCAGGTTAGACATAACATTATAACTAGAAGGGATTCTCTCCTACTAATAACAAACAAAGGTCAACACGTGCACCTCGATGAACTATGAGTCAAACAAGTATAAAAAGGGATGAAAGGTGTCGCTGTACCAGTTATCAATAAAATGCATTATTTAAATAATGCTACTTTTGAATTAAACTGCTTTTTAGGGTTGAGTAGCCTAACTGCCGTAACTGTTTTAGCATTGGCTACCTAGCTTGAGGACGAAAAGGGCAGTTTAATTCAAAACAAGCAGTATTTCAATCTTAGAGATTTACCGTTGCCTGGGGTGTATTCATTAGTCGTAGTCCATAGCAAAATATTTTGTCTGTTGCAAAATAACTTTTACTCTAGAAACCAAACGGAAGCAAGCAGAAGCAAACAGAATGACACGAGAACGGACCTAAAGGAATTTGTCCAATAGAAACTGTTGTTTTCATTTGTAACAGTTTCTGTTGCAAAACGTTTCACAAATGTCTTCGACGAATGAATACACCCCTGTGTTGAGGTACTTTTTCATAACCGTTTGACTCGTAGTTCACCGAGGTACACCTGTTGACCTATGCTCATTACAACTTGGACAGAATCGGCAAGCCCCTGCTCAAATACGTTTCGAAGCAGCCTTATTCCAAGCTACAGAATTGTAACCGTGATATGTGATGGTAGTTGCTGCAAAGATGTTGGGAAATGCAAGATGTCTGGGAGCTAAAATGGCAAAGGAACTCCTCACTCGGTGCAACACGTGGATTTAATTTTAGGGGAAGTAATGAGCTCTACAGCAGAGTCTCTCAACTCAATCGCTGGTTGAAAACTGTTTTCTGCTCCTCCCAAAAAAATAGAACTTGTAGATAATTGGCCCTCTTTCTGGGACTCACCCACAAACAGGACCGAGCCTGGCCTGCTGAGGAGTGACAGACTCCATCCTGGCTGGAGGGGTGCTCATCTTATCTACGAACTCAGACAGGGCTCTAACTCCCCAAGCTCCACAATGAGATAGCCAGACTGCCAGCTTATTGGAGTCTGCCACTAGCAGTCAGTGTAGTCAGCTCAGCTATCCCCATTGAGACCATGTCTGTGCCTCGATCTAGGTTTGGCAAAACTAAACACGTATTCGCCTTAGCAATCTCATTGGAATAAAGACCATCTCCATTCCTGTCATTATTGAAAGAGATTGTGAAATCTCACATCTCAAAATAGGGCTACTTAATGTTATATCCCTCACTTCCAAGGCAGTTATAGTCAATTAACTAATCACTGATCATAATCTTGATGTGATTGGCCTGACTGAAACATGGCTTAAGCCTGATGAATTTACTGTGTTAAATGAGGCCTCGCCTCCTGGTTACACTAGTGACCATATCCCCAGTCCATCCCGCAAAGGCGGAAGTGTTGCTAACATTTACGATTGAAATTTTCTATGTACAAAAAAAATTAAAAAAGACTGCGATTTCATCTCTTGAGCTTCTAGTCATGAAATCTATGCAGTCAACTCAATCACTTTTTATAGCTACTGTTTACAGGCCTCCTGGGTCATTACCAGCATTCCTCACTGAGTTCCCTGAATTCCTATTGGACCTTGTAGTCATGGCAGATAATATTCTAATTTTTGGGGACTTCAATATTTACATGGAAAAGTCCACAGACCCACTCCAACAGAGACCCACTCACTGCCACAGTCATACTCTGGACCAAGTTTTATTCCTTGGAATAAATGTTGTGGAACTTAATGTTTTTCCTCATAATCCTGGACTATAGGACCACCATTTTATTATGTTTACAATCGCAACAAATAATCTGCTCAGACCCAAACCAAGGATCAAAAGCAGTGCTATAAATTCTCAGATAACCCAAAGATTCCTAAATGCCCTTCCAGACTCCCTCCACCTACCCAAGGACGTCAGAGTACAAAAATCAGTTAACTCAATTTAACCTTGCAGTCACATGCCTAAAAACAAAAAACATTTGTCATAAGAAACTAGGTCCCTGGTATACAGAAAATACCCAAGCTCTGAAGCAAGCTACCAGAAAATTGTAACGGAAATGGAGCTACACAAAACTGGAAGCCTTCTGACTAGCTTGGAAAGACAGTACCGTGCAGTAAAGGTCGACCGATTAATCGGAATGGCCGATTAATTAGGGCCGATTTCAAGTTTTCCTAACAATCTGATTTTTTTTAATGTCTTTATTTAACTAGGCAAGCTAGTTAAGAACACATTCTTATTTTCTATGACGGCCTAGGAACAGTGGGTTAACTGCCTTGTTCAAGTGCAGAATGACAGATTTTTACCTTGTCAGTTCGGGCATTCAATCTTGCAACCTTACAATTAACTGGTCCAACGCTCTAACTACATTGCACTCCACGAGGAGCCTGCCTGTGACGTGAATGTATTAAGAAGCCAAGGTAAATTGCTAGCTAGCATTAAACTTATCTTATAAAAACAATCAATCAATCATAATCACTAGTTAACTACACATGGTTGATGATATTAATAGTTTATCTAGCGTGTCCTGCGTTGCATATAATCGATGCGGTGCGCATTTGCGAAAAAGCACAATCGCTGCACGACAGTACCTAACCATAAACATCAATGCCTTTCTTAAAATCAATACACAGAAGTATATATTTTTAAACCTGCATATTTAGCTAAAAGAAAACCAGGTTAGCAGGCAATGTTAACCAGGTGAAATTGTGTCACTTCTCTTGCGATCATTGGATGCAGAGTCAGGGTATATGCAACCGTTTGGTCAGCCTGGCTCATTGCGAACTAATTTGCCAGAATTTTACGTAATTATGACATAACATTGAAGGTTGTACAATGTAACAGGAATATTTAGACTTAGGGATGCCACCCGTTAGATAAAATACGGAACGGTTCCGTATTTCACTGAAAGAATAAACGTTTTAAATGATAGTTTCTGGATTTGACCATATTAAATGACCTGTGTGTTTATTATGTTAAAATGAAATCTATGATTTGATAGAGCAGTCTGACTGAGCAGCAGCAGGTTCATAAGCATTCATTCAAACAGCATTTGTGTGTTTTGCCAGCAGCTCTTCACAATGCTTCAAGCATTGCGCTGTTTATGACTTCAAGCCTATCAACTCCCGAGATTAGGCTGGTGTAACCGATGTTAAATGGCTAGCTAGTTAGCATTTCACATCGTCACTCGCTCTGAGACTTGGAGTAGTTGTTCCCCTTGCTCTGCAAGGGCCGCGGCTTTTGTGGAGCGATGGGTAACGATGCTTCGAGGGTGGCTGTCGATGTGTTCCTGGTTCGAGCCCAGGTAGGGACAAGGAGAGGGACGGCAGTTATACTGTTACACTGGCAATACTAAAGTGCCTATAAGAGCATCCAATAGTCAAAGGTATATGAAATACAAATGGTATAGAGAGAAATAGTCCTATAAATACTATATTAACTACAACCTAAAACCCTTGGAATATTGAAGCCTCATGTTAAAAGGAACCACCAACTTTCATATGTTCTCATGTTCTGAGCAAGGAACTTAAACGTTAGCTTTTTACATGGCACATATTGCACCTTTACTTCTCCAACACGTTGTTTTTGCATTATTTAAACCAAATTGAACATGTTTCATCATTTATTTGAGGCTAAATTAATTTGTATTGATGTATTATATTAAGTTAAAATAAGTGTTCATTCAGTATTGTTGTAATTGTCATTATTACAAATAAATAAAAACAATTGGCCGATTAATCGGTATCGGCTTTTTTTCATCCTCCAATAATCAGTATCGGTGATGAAAAAATCATAGTCGGTGGACCTCTATCGTGCAGTATCAAAGAGCCCTCACTGCTGCTCGATCATCCTATTTTTCCAACTTAATTGGGGAAAATAAGAACAATCCCCCAAAAATGATACTGTCGCAAACCAAACTAACAAGAAGCATTCCCCAAGAGAGGATGGCTTTCACTTCAGCAGTGATAAATTGATGAAGTCCAATTATGGACTCATCTTTAAATCTTAGTATTCCTCCTAACCTCAGTTGTACTGAGTCTGCACAACACTGCCAGGACCTAGGATCAAGGGAGACACTCAAGTGTTTTAATACCATAGCTCGACTCATTGATGAAAATAATCAGGCCTCTAAACCTTCAAGCTGCATTCTGGACCCTATTCCAACTAAACTACTGACAGAGCTGATTCCTGCGCTTGGCCAGCCTATGTTGAATATAATAAAATGGCTCTCTATCCACCGGATGTGTACCAAACTCACTAAAAGTGGCAGTAATAAAGCCTCTCTTAAAAAAGCCAAACCTTGACCCAGAAAATAAAAAACTATCGGCCTATAATAAAATCTCCCATTCCTCTCAATTTATTTTTTAGAAAAAGCTGTTGCACAGCAACTCACTGCCTTCCTGAAGACAAACAGTGTATACGAAACACTTCAGTCTAGTTTTAAACCCCATCATAGCACTGAGACTGCACTTGTGAAGGTGGTAAATGACCTATTAATGGCATCAGACAGAGGCTCTGCATCAGTCCTCGTGCTCAATTACCACATTCTTTTGAAGAGATTGGAAACCCAAATTGGTTTACACGGACAAGTTCTGGCATGGTTGAGATCTTTTCTGTCTGAAGAATTTCAGTTTGTCTCTGTAGATGGTTTGTCCTTTCACAAATCAACTGTAAATATCGGTGTTCCTCAAGGCTCCGTTTAAGGACCACTATTGTTTTCACTATATAATTTTACCTCTTGGGGATGTCATTCGGAAACATAACGTTAGCTTTCACTGCTATGCGGACGAAACACAGCTGTAGATTTCGATGAAACATGGTGAAGCCCCAAAATTGCCCTCCCTGGAAGCCTGTGTTTCAGACATAAGGCAGTGGATGGCTGCAAACGTTCTACTTTTAAATTCTGACAAAACAGAGATGCTTGTTCTAGGTCTCAAGAAACAAAGATCTTCGGTTGAATCTGACAATTAATCTTGAAGGTTGTACAGTCATCTCAAATAAAACTGAAGGACCTCGGGGTTACTCTGGACCCTGATCCTCTTATGACATATCAAGGACAGCTTCCCCCCTCCCTCCCATCTACGTCACACTGCAAAAATCAGAAACTTTTTGCCCAAAAACGAAGCAGAAAAATGGATCCACACTTGTGTAACTTCTAAGTTAGACAACTGCAATGCTATACTTTTTGGCTACCCAGATAAAGCACGAAATAAACTTAAGTTAGAGCTAAACACGGCTGTTAGAATCTTGACTAGAACCAAAAATTGGATCATTTTACTCCAGTGCTAGCCTCTCTACACTGGCTTCCTGTTAAGGCTAGGTCTGATTTCAAGGTTTTACTGCTAACCTACAAAGCATTACATGGGTTTGCTCCTACCCATCTTTCCGATTTGGTCCTGCCGTACATACCTACATGTACGCTACGGTCACAAGAAACAGGCCTCCTTACTGTCCCTAGAATTTTTAAGCAAACAGATGGAGGCAGGGCTTTCTCCTATAGAGCTCCATTTTTATGGAATGGTCTGCCTATCCATGTGAGAGACGCAAACTCAGTCTCAACCTTTAAGTCTTTATTGAAGACTCATCTCTTCAGTAGGTGCTATGATTGAGTGTAGTCTGGCCCAGGAGTGTGAAGGTGAACGGAAAGGCACCACCCTTGTTGTGTCTGCCTGGCCGGTTCTCCTCTCTCCATTAGGATTCTCTGCCTCAACCCTATTACAGGGACTGAGTCACTTGCCTACTGGTGCTCTTCCATGTCGTCCCTAGGAGGGGTGATCTTCCTGTCTGGGTTGGCGCCCCCCCTTGGGTTCGTGCCGTGGGGGAGCTCTTCATGGGCTATACTCGGTCTTGTTGGTGGTTGACAATATCCCTCTAGTGGTGTGGGGGCTGTGCTTTGGCAAAGTGGGTGGGGTTATATCCTACCTGTTTGGCCCTGTCCGGGGGTATTGTCAGATGGGGCCACGGTGTCTCCTGACCCCTCCGGTCTCAGCCGCCAGTATTTATGATGCAATAGTATGTGTCGGGGCTAGGGTCAGTCTGTTATATCTGGACTATTTCTCCTGTCTTATCCGGTGTCCAGTGTGAATTTAAGTTCTCTCTCTCTCTCCCTCTCCTGGGTTTCTGTACAGCACTTTATGACATCAGCTGATTCAAGAAGGGCTTTATAAATACATTTGATTGATTCTGGAAAATGAATGCTCAGTTTGCCACATATGTGGCATCGGGGTACTCGTTGCAGCATTTTTGCCAAAGACTGTCATACTAGCTGACAAGTCTATTTTATGAATGTGCAATAAGCATAATGCAATTATAATAAATTGACAACTCGTTCTCATTCTGAGAAATAAGACAGGCACTTGATTTCAACAACTGAACAAGCATTTTTTGTAAATGCTTTTCAAATAGTTGGAAACAGACAGAAGGGTGTGTTCATAACAATTAAACTGTTCAACCTTGTTAGCTAGCAAATAGATCCAAATTGGCTAAACTTGAAATATAAAGATTAGCTGGCTAATCACTAATAGCATGTGGGATTGAGAGATTGTAGATGAGACTTGTGCCAATTTTCTATAACATAATGCCTGCTACAATAAGTTATTCACTATTAGTGAATGTGCATTATGCATGGTTCTAGTTAATTTGGAACAAAGAAAATTGCATTTTCACTGAATGACTTGAAAGACAGATTAGTGCTTATTGCAACAACAAAAAAGCTGCTTAAACAATTTTTTATTAAATAATTACTGGGTCTTTTGGGTGTGGAAGGCTTATATTTAGCCTAGGTATAACTTCATCACAAGCCCGGAATTCATTACATTATTGCGGAATGTTTGAAATTCTGTGTATTTGACCTTTAATAGTACAACAATGCTTATTTTGAGAATTATTATTATTAATGTATTTTTTTTTAAAGGTTGAGATATAGAGTACAGGTAAAAATCACCCCCAATTTTGAAAAAAATGTAGATAGTATTTTTAGGCCATATCGCCCAGCATTACAAGAACTGCAACGCTGCTGGGGTTCACACACTCAACCGTGTTCCGTGTGTACCAAGAATGTTTCACCACCCAAAGGCAATCCAACCAACTTCACAACTTTGGGACGCATTGGAGTCAACATCTCAGTAGGATGCATCTCAGTAGGATACTTGGTACCTTGTAGACTCCATGCCCTGACAAAATGAGGAAGTTCTAAGGACAAAATAGGTGGGGGGGTGGGTGCAACTCAATATTAGGAAGGTGTTCCTAATGTTTGGTATACTCAGTGTATAGCCTACCATTTGTATTTTATATTTATACCTTTGCTCATTTGATCTGGTCACTAACAGGCCTATGGACTTGCACCGTTTTTTAAATAATGTTTCTAAACATCTCATCTGAGCTTCAGAACCCCCCAAAAAGTTTTCCGTTTTGACTGTAGACCAATCACCAGTCATCAGCATTGGCAGGCTCAGATATCCTGATTCGTGACCAGAAAGCACTGTCCTGGTGATTTAATTTATCATTTTCATATTTCAGATAGGCCTAGTTTGGGTGGATTTTTTATTATATGCCTCAATGGTGCTACTGGCTATATGTATACAGCAAGTACTCTATAGCATAGTACTACGCTTGCTAGCATAGTAACGACTACCTAACGGCTTCCCTGTTTCAGCAATTGCTGTTCATTGGACTCTATGATCACCTGGCTATATAGCTGATGCTTGCTGGACTGTTCATTAATCACGGTACTCCATTTTTGTTTATTTTGTTTATCTGTCAGCCCCGGCCTCGAACTCAGGCCCTGTGTGTAGTTAACTGACCCTCTCTGCCCATTCATTGCCATTTTACCTGTTGTTTTCTTAGCTGATTAGCTGTTGTTGTCTTACCCGTTGTTGTCTTAGCTAGCTCTCCCAATCAACACCTGTGATTGCTTAATGCCTCACTTTATGTCTCTCTCTAATGTCAATATGCCTTGTATACTGATGTTTAGGGTAGTTATCATTGATTTATTTTACTGCAGAGCCCCTAGCCCAACTCAACATGCCTCAGATACCTCTTTTGTCCCACCTCCCACACATGCATGCGGTGACCTCACCTAGCATAACTAGTGCCTCCAGAGATGCAACCTCTCTTATCGTAACTCGGTGCCTGGACTTACCTCCAACTGTGCCCTTCTGTTCCACCCCCACACATGTGGTGACCTCACCTGGCTTAAATGGCGCCTCTAGAGACAAAACCTCTCTCATCGTCACTCAATGCCTAGGTTTACCGCAACTGTACCCACACCCTACCATACACGTCTGTACATTATGCCCTGAATCTACTCTACCATGCCCAGAAATCTGCTCCTTTTATTCTTTGCCCCCAACACACTAGACGACCAGTTTTGATAGCCTTTAGCCGTACCCTCATCCTACTCCTCCTCTGTTCCTCGGGTGATGTGGGGGTTAACCCAGGCCCAGTGTGTCCCCAGGCACTCTCATTTGTTGACCACTGTAAGCATAAAAGCCTTGGTTTCATGCATGTTAACATCAGAAGCCCCTCCCTAAGTTTGTTTTACTCACTGCTATAGTACACTCCGCCAACCCTGATGTCCTTGCCGTGTCTGAATCCTGGCTTAGGAAGGCCACCAAAAATTTGGAGATTTCCCTACCCAACTACAACATTTTCTGTCAAGATAGAACTGCCAAAGGAGGAGAAGTTCCAATCTACTGCAGAGATAGCCTGCAAAGTTCTGTCATACTTTCCAGGTCTATGGCCAAAAAGTTTGAGCTTCTAATTTAAAAAATGAATCGCTCAAAAAATAAGTCTCTCACTGTTGCCAACTGTTATAGAACCCCCGCTGTGCCCTGGACACCATATGTGAATTGATTGCCCCCCATCTATCTTCAGAGTTTGTTCTGTTAAGCATATCCCAGTTTGGGTCACCTAACACCCCGGCCGTCCTACAATCTAAGCTAGATGCCCTCAAATCTCTCACAAATTATCAAGGAACATACCAGGCACAACCCTAAATCTGTAAACATGGGCACCCTCATAGATATTATCCTGACCAAATTGCCATCCAAATACACCTCTGCTGTTTTCAATCAGGATCTCAGCGATCACTGCGTCATTGCCTGCATCCGTTATGGGACCACGGTCAAACGACCACCCCTCATCACTGTCAAACGCTCCCTAAAACACTTCTGCGAGCAGGTCTTTCTTATCAACCTGGCGCGGGTATCCTGAAAGGATATTGACCTCATCCCGTCAGTAGAGGATGCCTGGTTGTTCTTTAAAAGTGCTTTCCTCACCATCTTAAATAACCATGCCCCTTTCAAAAAATGTATAACTAAGAACAAATATAGCCCTTGGTTCAATCCAGACCTGACTGTCCTCGACCAGCACAAAAACATCCTGTGGCGTACTGCACTAGCATTGAATAGTTCCTGCGATATGCAACTTTTCAGGGACGTCAGGAACCAATACACACAGTCAGTTAGGAAAGCAAAGGCTAGCTTTTTCAAACAGAAATTTGCATCCTGTAGCTCTAACTCCAAAAAGTTCAGGGACAGTGGAAAGTCCATGGAGAATAAGAGCACCTCCTCTCAGCTGCCCACTGCACTGAGGCTAGGAAACACTGTCACCACCGATAAATACACAATCGAGAATTTCAATAAGCATTTCTCTATGGCTGGCCATGCTACCCCAATCCCGGCCAACAGCTCCGCACCACCCGCAGCTACTTGCCCAAGCCTCCCCAGCTTCTCCTTCACCCAAATCCAGATAGCAGAAAGAGCTGCTATCTGAAAAAGCTGCAAAACCTGGACCGGTACAAATCAGCTGGGCTAAACAATCTGGACCCTCTCTAAAATTATCCGCCGCCATTGTTGAACCCTTATTACTAGTATGTACAACCTCTCTTTCATATCGTCCGAGATACCTAAAGATTGGAAAGCTGCCACGGTCATCCCCCTCTTCAAAAGGGGGTGACACTCTAGACCCAAACTGTTACAGACCTATATCCATCCTGCACTGCCTTTCTAAAGTCTTTCGAAAGCCAAGTTAACAAACAGATCACTGACCATTTCGAATCCCACCGTACCTTCTCCGCTGTGCAATCCAGTTTCCGAGGTGGTCACGGGTGCACCTCAGCCACGCAAAAGGTACTAAACGATATCATAACCGCCATCGATAAAAGATAATACTGCGCAGCCGTATTCATCAACCTGGTCAAGGCTTTCGACTCTGTCAATCACCGTATTCTTTTCGGCAGATTCAGCAGCCTTGGTTTCTCAAATGACTGACTCGCCTGGTTCACCAACTACTTCTCGGAGTTCAGTGTGTCAAATCAGAGGGCATGATGTACGGACCTCTGGCAGTATCATAGGGGGTGCCACAAAGTTCAATTCTCGGGCCAACTCTTTTCTCTGTATATATCAATGTCGCCACTCTTGCTGCAGGTGATTCCTTGATCCACCTCTACGCAGACGACACCATTCTTTTTTTTTTTTTAAATGTTACCCCCTTATCGTGGTATCCAATTGTTAGTAGTTACTATCTTGTCTCATAGCTACAACTCCCATATGGGCTCGGGAGAGACGAAGGTCGAAAGCCATGCGTCCTCCGAAACACAACCCAACCAAGCCGCACTGCTTCTTAACCTCTCTGGGATATGTGGGACGCTCCCACCTTGCCAAAAGCCAGGGAAAATGCAGAGCGCTAAATTCAAATAAATTACTATAAAAATCAAAATTTCATTAAATCACACATGCAAGATAGCAAATTAAAGCTACACTTGTTGTGAAACCAGCCAACATGTCAGATTTCAAAAAGGCTTTTCGGCGAAAGCAAACGATGCTATTATCTGAGGATAGCACCTCCGTAAACAAAGAGAGAAACCATATTTCAACCCTGCAGGTGCGACACAAAACGCAGATATAAAAATATAATTCATGCCTTACCGTTGACAAGCTTCTTTTGACGGCACTCCAATATGTCCCATAAACATCACAAATGGTCCTTTTGTTCATTTATTTGGCGCGTTTGATCCAGAAAAATACTGGTTCCAACTTACTCAACGTGACTACAAAATATCTCAAAAGTTACCTGTAAACATTGCCAAAACATTTCACTACCTACTACTTTTGTAATACAACTTTAGGTAATTTTTTACGTAAATAATCGATAAAATTGAAGACGGGATGATCTATGTTCAATACAGGAAGAAAACAAACTGAAGAATGCTTTCTGGTCACGCGCCTCTATCTAACAGTACACTTCAAGTGACCCGCGTTCAAGATGGCCGTACTTCTTCATTACAAAGGAATAACCTCAGCCAATTTCTAAAGACTGTTGACATCCAGTGGAAGCGAAAGGAATTGCAATAAGGTCCCTTATAAATCTGGATTCCCAAAGAAAACCCATTGAAAAGAGAGTGACCTAAAAAATAAAATAAAAATCTGAATGGTTTGTCTGTACTAAATAAATTATGTTCTGTTATACTCACAGACATGATTCAAACAGTTTTAGAAACTGTGTTTTCTATCCAAATCAACTAATAATATGCAAATCTTATCTTCTGGGGATGAGTAGCAGGCAGTTGAATTTGGCCATGCATTTCATGAAAATACTGCCCCGACGTGAAAATACTGCCCCGTCACCAAATACTGCCCCCCGCATCCAACCCGGAAGCCAGCCGCACCAATGTGTCAGAGGAAACACCGTTCACCAGGCGACCTGGCTAGCGTGCACTGCGCCCGGCCCGCCACAGGAGTCGCTAGTGCGCGATGAGACTTTTTTTTTTTTTTTTTTTTTTGATTGAAAACCTCCTTCCATCAGCAAGGGCATTGAAGCTGAAACGTGGCTGGGTCTTTCAGCATGACAATGATCCCAAACACACCGCCCGGGCAACGAAGGAGTGGCTTCATAAGAAGCATTTCAAGGTCCTGGAGTGGCCTAGCCATTCTCCAGATCGCAACCCCATAGAAAATCTTTGGAGGGAGTTGAAAGTCCGTGTTGCCCAGCAACAGCCCCAAAACATCACTGCTCTAGAGGAGATCTGCATGGAGGAATGGGCCAAAATACCAGCAACAGTGTGTGAAAACCTTGTGAAGACTTACAGAAAACGTTTGACCCCTGTCATTGCCAACAAACGGTATATAACAAAGTATTGAGATAAACTTGTTATTGACCAAATACCTATTTTCCACCATAATTTGCAAATAAATTCATAAAAAATCCTACAATGTGATTTTCTGGACTTTTTTTCTTCTCATTTTGTCTGTCATAGTTGAAGTGTACCTATAATGAAAATTACAGGCCTCTCTCATCCTTAAGTGGAAGAACTTGCACAATTGGTGGCTGACTAAAAACTTTTTTGCCCCACTGTACCACCCACCACTGCGACCTGTATGCTCTCGTCGGCTGGTCCTCGCTACATATTCATCACCAGACCCACTGGCTCCAGGTCATCTATACGTTTTTGCAAGGTAAAGCTCTGCCTTACCTCAGCTCACTGCTCACCATAACACCCATCCGTAGCACGCGCTCCAGCAGGCATATCTCACTGGTCATCCCCAAAGCCAACACCTAATTTGACCGCCTTTCCTTCCAGTTCTCTGCTGCCAATGACTGGAACGAATTGCAAAAATTGCTCAAGTTTTAGACATATCTCCCTCACTAACTTTAATAAGCATCAGCTGTCTGAGCAGCTTGCCGATCGCTACAGCTGTACACAGCCCATCCAACTACCTACCTCATCCCCATATTGTTTTTATGAACTTTTTTTGCACACCAGTATTTCTACTTGCACATCAATCACTCTAGTGTTAATTTGCTAAATTGTAATTACTTCGCTACTATTAACCTATTTATTGCCTTACCTCCTTACTCCATTTGCACACACTGTATATAGATTTTTCTATTGTGTTATTGACTGTATATTTGTTTCTCCCATGTGTAACTCTTGTTGCTTTTTGTCGCACTGCTTTGCTTAATCTTGGCCAGGTCGCAGTTGTAAATGAGAACTTGTAAAAAAATATATTAAAAAATTTGGAAAGTATTCAGACCACTTGACTTCTTCCACATTTTGTTACGTTAAAGCCTTATTCTAAAATGGATGAAATTCCCCCCCATCTACACACAATACCCCATAATGACGAAGCAAAAACAGGTTTTTAGAAATGTTTGCAAATGTATTAACAATATAAAACAGAAATATCACATTTACTTAAGTATTCAGACCCTTTACTCAGTACTTTGTTTAAGCACATTTGGCAGCGATTACAGCCTCATGTCTTCTTGAGTATGACACTACAAGCTTGGCACACCTGTACTTCGTTTCTCCCATTGTTCTCTGCAGAGCCTCTCAAGCTCTGTCAGGTTGGATGGGGAGCATTATTGCACAGCTGTTTTTAGGTCTCTCCAGAGATGTTCGTTCAGGTTCAAATCCAGGCTCTAGCTTGGCCACTCAAGGAGATTAGGAGGTGTCTTGGCTGTGTGCTTGTCCTGTTGGAAGATGAATCTTCTCAGATTGGGCCGATCTCGAGCAGATTTCATCAAGGACCTTGCTCCGTTCATCTTTCCCTCGATCCTGACTAGTCTCCCAGTCCCTGCCGCTGAAAAACATCCCCACAGCATGATGCTGCCACCACCATGCTTCACCGTAGGGATGGTGCCAGGTTTCCTCCAGACGAGATGCTTGACATTCAGGCCAAAGAGTTCAATCTTGGTTTTATCAGACCAGAGAATCTTGTTTCTCATGGTCTGAGAGCCCTTTAGGTGCCTTTTGGCAAACTCCCTCTTAATTTCTGTATCAACAGATGTAGCCTATTGAATATCATTATAGTCGTTTCGGTATGTTGCATTGAAAGTGTCAAATATTGTTAATTCGATCACAACTCCCACAGTAAAGGGAAACATTATTAACTAAGGGGGAGTTCAATTCAATCTCGTGCTTCTCTGTGCAGGTTGATATTTCTTCTGCACTGCAGTCCCAGCGGAACTGCACACCAAGTTTCGAGAAAACATTGATCACCAGTGGGGCTTTATGCTAACACATCATTAGAAATGTATTTTCATAAACACAACGTGACTGCAAGCGACGAAATGTCTGACTGAAAACAACAAAAAAACATCAAAATTAGTTGCATTTGAATTTGTTAATAAAATGCAAGACTGTCTCGCACAATCCGGTACATGTTTTGGTTGAAAATAAGTCTTGTCAATTTATTGTACTATCTTAATAAATTCCTCCCTTACATGAGGTAATCTGTAAATGAGTGGATATAGGTGAAAACATTGTTTTCAACAATCTTAAATTACAGTGTCAGATGAGCGATTTTCTGAAGGAAAGAATGGTATTTACAGGGAACCGAGGTAAAGACAGTTTCAAATTGGATATTCGATAGATATTTGCGCTTTCAAACCACTTGAGCCACAGATTCCAAATAAGTCTCATGATGTTGGAAAAATTACGCACAACATTACACAGGTCTTATTTTCACGATTTGGACATTCATTCGCTTTCCAAAGCTAATAAAGATGTGGAAATGTGAGCTGCATTTTGTATTCCAAGTTTAATTAGTTAGGGAGCGTAAACAAAGTACAAACTTTTTTTACATTCAAATTTCTGACTGACTTCAAACAAGGTTCCGAATGTCCACTGACTACCCTTCTATATTACACACCCTTTAGTTTGTCAATTTTCATCTCACAAGATTTTACATGAATTTTTTTAAATTTAAAGTTTCAATAGCTCCTTGGCCATGTGTGACTTCAAACAAGGTTCAGAATGTCCACTCAGTGGGCCTACACATTGCACACCCTTTAGTTTGTCCATTTTCATCTTACATGGTTTTACATGAATTTCTCAAAATGTAGAATTTCAATAGCTCCTTGGTCATGTGACATACTGACCTCAAACAAGGTTCAGAATGTCCACTGACTATACCTTCATATCGCACGCTCTGATGTTTGTCTCCTTTCATATCATGCTATTAGAATTAAATATGTAAGCTTTGCAGGCCTTCATTTTACATGGGTATTAAAAAATAATAATAATAAAGTCAACAAAATGTTCCATCCTCGCGATAACTATCTTTCACATGGACACTGAAAAGATCCGCAAATGGCTCTATGTGGTATGGATCAAGGACAGAAGAGGTGTTCAAACAGAGGTGCTTAAAGGAAGGAGCACAGGTAGGCCTCATGAAAAACAGTGTTTCATATGCTCTTTTTAATCACAGTAATAGGCAGTGATTTGAAGGTCACAGTGAGCTTGATAACATGAAAGAATCCTTTTCATAGCATCACTTTCATATACTGTACATTAAGACAAATCCTTCTACGTTGAGTATTAGAACACAGTTTACATAACCTGATAATAACTTGATATTTGAGTGTATTCACAACAAGACACCTGCAGACAACTTACAAAATGCAATATTGCATTTGAGGGTACGTTTTTCTGATGAAAATAGTTATTTTATGCATTGCCTACTATCTCTAGCTTTTGTCTTTTGTGAGTAAAATCCTTTTCCCAAAATTGATTTATGTACAATTTTGTGAAGAAGTATGAGGGTGGTGATATGGGTCATTTAATATTAAAATCATTTAAGGGGTCAATACATTTCTATATTGCTTCCCCAGTATCTGCATGAACCATCAGCCAAGTGTTTTTAGTTGACCCTGCTGGACAGAAAGAGAAGGCGGAATCAGAACACGCTGCAATTAAATTCAGGTCTTAGTTGTTCCATTGTACTGGATATAATACATATTAGCATTTTACATTCATAAGTGTAATACTTTTTTATGACATACTGTGAAAAACTCTTGTCTGCTGGCTCTGTCACTTTCAGACATGCACAGAGCAGACTTGAACCACAGGGGTTCCCTGTAAAGAGAGAGTAATCCAAAAGGCACAGACACACCCCTAGACTTTCAATTGGCACCATTGACCTGTATGTATCCTCTCCCGATTGGCTCTGTGGTGCACAGTCTGGCAGTCTGGCTAAAGTGCCAGAGGTATGAGGAGAGACATCCTCCTTTGTATTTATGGGAACAAATATTTCCTGACACTTTGGATCCTATTCTTGGACAGTTAAAAGACAATGCATCAATGCAAAAAATATATATATTACTAATTACTGTCCATGAGTAAACTCAACCTTGTGGGTCTATGGGTGTTTGGGCCAATAAAGTGCCAACTCAATTCTACCACTGACTAGTCTCTCATGCCCCTATGAACGGGGACACAGGGCAATAGTTTTTAATCTAAACCAGACCTTTTTTTACTGGAGTACACTAACCCCTAATTGGGGCTCTTTTCTTGACACATACTAGCAGTTTACCAGATTTTTTAAATATTTTTTTTATTTTTTTATTTTAATTTTACCTTTATTTAACTAGGCAAGTCAGTTAAGAACAGATTCTTATTTTCAATGACGGCCTAGGAACAGTGGGTTAACTGCCTGTTCAGGGGCAGAACGACAGATTTGTACCTTGTTAACTCGGGGGTTTGAACTTGCAACCTTCCGGTTACTAGTCCAACGCTCTAACCACTAGGCTACCCTGCCGCCCCGAAATAAGAAGTCAAGAAGATCAAAACGTAGAATGTTGTAAGGGTGTATTACATGCTATGCTGGCCTCATTGTCATTTCCATTCTGGATTCTGAGTGGTAAAATAATAGCAAAAAAATGCCCCTATGTATGTGTATATATTTTCCACCAAGACAGAACTGAAAAAGGGGGTGGAGTTGCAATCTACTGCAGAGACAGCCTGCAGAGTTCAGTCATGCTATCCAGGTCTGTGCACAAACAGTTCGAGCTTCTACTTTTAAAAATACACCTTTCTAGAAAAAAAAAGTCTCTCACTGTTGCCGCTTGTTTACATACCCCCCCCCCTCAGCCCCCAGCTGCGCCCTGGACACCATATGTGAATAAATTGCCCCCAATTTATCTTCAGAGGTTGTACTGTTTGGTGACCTAAACTGGGATATGCTTAACACCCCAGCCATCCTACAACCTAAGCTAGATGCCCTCAATCTCACAAATTATCATGGAACCTACCAGGTAAGGTACAACCCCAAATCCGTAAACTCGGGCACCCTCATAGATATCATCCTAACCAACCTGCCTGCGTCAGTAATGGGTCCGCAGTCAAACGACCACCCCTCATCACAGTCAAACGCTTCCTAAAACACTCCTGCGAGCAGGCCTTTCTAATCGACCTGGCCCAGGTATCCTGGAAAGATACTGACCTCATTCCGCCAGTAGAGGATGCCTGGTTGTTCTTTAAAAGTGCTTTCCTCACCATCTTAAATAAGCTCAGTGTGTCAAATGGGACGGCCTGTTGTCCGGACCTCTGCCAGTCTCTATGGGAGTGCCACAGGGTTCAATTCTCGGGCCGACTTTTTTCTCTGTATACATCAATGACGTCGCTCTTGCGGCTGGTGATTCTCTAATCCACCTCTACACAGACCACACCATTCTGTATACAGCTAGCCCTTCTTTGAACACTGTGTTGACTAACCTCCCGGCGAGCTTCAATGCCATACAACTCTCCTTCCGTGACCTCCAACTGCTCTTAAATGCAAGTAAAACTAAATACATGCTCTTCAACCGATCGCTGCCCGCATCTGCCCACCCACCTAGCATCACTACTCTGGACGGTTCTGACTTAGAATATGTGGACAACTACAAATACCTAGGTGTCTGGTTAGACTGTAAACTCTCCTTCCAGACTCATATTAAGCATCTCCAATCCAAAATTAAATCTAGAATCGGCTTCCTATTAGCAACAAAGCATCCTTCACTCATGCTGCCAAACATACCATGCTGCCAAACATACCCTCGTAAAACTGACTATCCTACCGATCCTTGACTTCGGCGATGTCATTTACAAAATAGCCTCCAACACTCTACTCGGCAAATTGGATGCAGTCTATCACAGTGCCATCAGTTACGTCACCAAAGCCCCATATACTACCCACCACTGCGACCTGTATGCTCTTGTTGGCTGGCCCTCGCTTCATATTCGTCGCCAAACCCACTGGCTCCAGGTCATCTAAGTCCTTGCTAGATAAAGCCCCGCCTTATCTCAGCTCACTGGTCACCATAAAAGCACTCACCCGTGGCACACGCTCCAGCAGGTATAATTTCACTGGTCACCCCCAAAGCAAATTCCTCCTTTGGCTGCCTTTCCTTCTATTTCTCTGCTGCCAATGACTGGAACGAATTGCAAATATCACTGAAGCTGGAGACTCATATCTCCCTCACTATCTTTAAGCATCAGCTATCAGAGCAGCTTACAGATCATTGCACCTGTACGTAGCCCATCTGTATTATAGCCCATCCAACTACCTGATCCCCATATTGCTATATATTTTATATATATATTTTCATATTTTTTTGTGCTCTTTTGCACCACAGTATCTCTACTTGCATATTCATCTTCTGCACATCTCACTCCAGTGTTAATTTGCAAAATTGTAATTATTTTGCCACTATGGACTATTTATTGCTTTACCTCCCTAATCTTACTTCATTTGCACACACTGTATAGACTTTTATATTGTGTTATTGACTGTACGTTTGTTTATTCCATGTGTAATTCTGTGTTGTTGTTTGTGTCACACTGCTTTGCTTTATCTTGGCCAGGTCACAGTTGTAAATGAGAACTTGTTCTCAACTGGCTTCAATGTAAAACCATGTGAGATGAAAATAGACAAACTAAAGTGTATGCAATGTGTAGGGCCACTGAGTGGACATTCTGAAACATGTTTGAAGTCACTAGGTCACATGACCAAGGAGCTATTGAAGTTTTACATTTTAAAAAATTCATGTAAAATCATGTGAGATGAAAATGGACAAACTAAAGGGTGTGCAATGTGTGCCTGTGCCATCGGGTTAGCTACAACCAATTTTGAAAGTGTTAGGAGTAATGGTTAAAGAGCTATTGACATTTGACACATTTGATTTGTCACTATGTTGATGGTCCCTAACTGCTGTTGGTGGACGTAAGGAAAACTACAGGCGAATATCCGTCGAATATCCAACCTGAAACTGTCTTTACCTCGGTTTACAGGGACTATGTTTGGGAAACCGTTATTCCCAATCCCACATTCTCCCCATGGCCGCAACCATAGCACGATAAACGGTAATTTTGGCCATTAGGTTGATAGCCTACATTACATGCTTCAAACCATGACTCGATACAGTAGTTGCTACAAACCTGATCGATGTAATTTTATCTCCGGATTGAAAACCAAATCAAGCAGCCGTCGTAAACGCTTGATCTCCTCCTTTGAACTGGCAATTTCGTCCTGGTATTCTGTTATCGTTTTTTCTACTTCTACGTATATCTCCACAGCAACCGCTGTTAGTCGCTTGGTAAGAAACCCATTCAACAACTGTAGTTTGGACATTTTTGCAAGACCTAATGTAGAAGACTTGACCACTTCTAGCTAGTAGACTGGCTACGTATGGAGAAAAAAAAACCTCTCAGACAAAATGTACCCAAGACCACGTGACCTCAACCACGAACATCGTCATGTGATCAAAATAGGAAGTGGCGTTAGTCTTTTCGTCTGATTCAAAGGTGCTAGGTTGGGTGGAAGCGCCCGATATATTTGATTAACCTTCAAGGTTTCCCCATGAAAAGACGAAATAATTTGTGTTTAATAGTGACGACCATGGGGACACTTTTTCTGCTTATGGTGGTATTATATGGTTCAATAAATTCACAGGTACGTAGCTCCTTTCAATAGTTTTATGGTATTGACTTACCTGTTTTGCTGACTGTCAGCATCATATCCTTCCTTGCCCTTGTTGAGTTAGCGAACAGTTGCCAGAATCAATAGTTACTTGTCATATGTGCCCTAATACATAGATTACACAATTATTTCTCACTTAAAACCCTGTTAAGAACAAACTGTCTGTTTTAGAACAGGATCTTTCCTGTCTGTCCTGTTAATAAGATACCCTGTCAAAATACTGGGCTGCATTCAGTACGTCTTTGTACTGAACGACCAGTTGAACAACGGGATGGGTTGTGGTAAAGGCCCTATTTGAGGCTATCAAATCCATGATGTACTGTGGGTAAATGGTGACTGACTGATCTATAAATAATAATGGGTAGTTCATTATTGTGCAAAATGATTTGGAGATGAATCAGTCGGCTGCAATGTAGAACAAGCCCAAAGACAGTACAGTATAAAACCCCACAGTGGAGGTGTCATAATACCCATAAAACCTTGCAGCCAAACAGAGAAATGGTTCCAATTGTTTTCCAGCATTCATTTTACCCATAGAGGATTTTAGAAACACTTCAAGTAAGGGCTGTGTTTTGTGTAGACTGACCCCGGCGTGACATTTTGATAACCATGTAAATCTCTCTCTTGGACAAGGTGACTTTTATCAATATATTCGTCTCTATTTAATCTCAAATTCGAAAATGCTAATTAGCATCAAAAGTAGACGTCATGCAAAACTACAAATCCCTACAAGCTCTTGCACGTCATCTCAAGCTGACACCTTGGCTAACAGGTATTATGTCAATTTAAAACTTGAGCAAGACAGTTAACAGAATTGTCAATTTAAAGTAATGTAGCTAATTTATTCATTACTATATTTAGATAGTTAATTCAGATATTCTTACCTTTGCCTCAATTCAGCAGTCTCTTCCAAATCATGGTATTTATGGTTCTTTATGATAGCCACATTAGCAGCTAATTAGTATTTCATTTTAGGGGGGTAAATACAAGTGAATATATTGATAAATCACCTTGTACTAGAGAGATTTAAACGTTTATCAAAACGTGACGGCAGGGTGAAGGAGACCGCTTGCTTTCCAGCAGAAACAGTTTGGTAGAGTTTGTGCATATATCATGACAACATTTTGTGACGTTTTGGACTTCGGTGAGTTTTTTTCGGCTGTTTGGGCACCCATTTTTTTATAGTGGCAAGCCAAAGTACAGAGCCGAAGTCTACACCCCTTTGTCTGTGATTGGTCAACAGTAGGGATTCTTCAATTAAGACTTGTCATTCAATGAGAGACGACTTGTTTTCATGCACATTTTTTAATTGAAAAATACTGCACCAAACATGTTAGTTAGATGTAAAATTGCACAACTAAGATCTCTTCTGAAAAAAGTCTAAATTAATGACAGATTTCTTGAGTTATCTTTGATTAATTCTGACTATTTTGAGGAAGTGTATACTGGACATACAGTAATATTGCTGTTTTTTTTCTAATTTCTGAAGCGAAGGTCTTTTATTAAGGGAGTATTGCGAACACACTTGTTTGATGGGAACCTTTTCCCTGTTTGACTGCTAGGTTTTATGGGTATTATGACTGATGCTGTGGTACTCTGTGAAGATAGGCAGAAACTGCTTCTCCAATAGAAATCCCCGATCACGCTTGTTGGCGATGTTATGGCGACGTTGGCTACCTAAGCCAAAGATAGTTAATCTGTGTCGTTTACAGTGGGAGCAAATTAAGCATAGTGAGCAGGTTTGAGCATGTATTTGTATATTTCCATTAGGGAACACCTGTGAAGTATGAAAACTGTGCACAAACTCAATTTGACCTTGCACTCCTAAACAACGGAATTCTTTTCAACTTTGGAAAAGCATTGACTCCATAAAACTTAGTACACTGTGTTCTGAACAGAGTTTTTAGTTTAGGGAACAGAAAAATGGATTGAAATCAGATTTTTCATAATGAGAAAATATGCAGAATTTCGGCCCAGTTTAACCTGTTGCTATCCTCTCCCACTACCTGCGACTGGACTTCCTCTCACTACCACATTTGGTGGTGAGAAAACTTTGAAAACGGATGCTTCAGCTTGATAGCCTTGTGATGTGTTTGGGTTACCCCTTCTGTCTGTGATAAGCTAATACAGAAACACATCATCGGGTCTAAAGGTTGTCTGGTGCCGAACTGCGAATTTGCAGGCCATCAAAAATCAAAGACACTCCTTCGATATAAAATTGCTTTTGAAAAATGAAAATGTGTCAATTTCACAAGGTTGGAGTAATAACTTGTTCAGCTACTTAGGACATTAGCTCGAATTTAGGCTGTTCCTTTAGATTTTTAGAGAATTAACAGCTAAGGAAGAATATTTCACTTCTGTCATTGACTTTTCAAATCCCAAACCCCGGCTTGTTCTGATCTCAAGCATTCCCCGGAAGTTTTGCTTTGTTGAGCCTCTGGGTTTAGAAACTTTGTTTGTGGGAACCATCATGAAACTGAATAAATATGTTTTCATCTTGGAATGTGTAAAGTGGATTTTCAGGTGATTAAAAAAAGAAAGCAGTCTTTGATAATATCAATAAAAAATCTGTCCGGTTTATTACAAAATGCAACAAGGATACACCTCCAGAACAGTAGTAGAGAAAATGTCTGGCCCACACACTACAGAACGTTCTTTAAACACCAGCCTGAGAGGCTTGAAGGAAGTCACAACATCAGCTGCTACAGAATCACACAGTGTCACAGATTCTTTATCTGTTATTCAACACTGGCAGACATTTGATACTGGCAGCTAAACAGGTCAAAGGTAGGAACATCAGTTTGAAATGGGTTAATTTTAGATTTTTTTTGTCATTACACACAATTGCCCATAATGTCAAATTGGAATCTTGTTTTTAGAAATTGTTACAAATTCATTTAAAATGGAAAGCTCAAATGTATTGAGTCAATAAGTATTCAACCCCTTTGTTACGGCAAGCCTAGATAAGTTCAGAAGTAAAAATGTGCTTAATAATAAGTCTACACATAATAAGTTGTATGGACTCACTCTCTGTGCAATAATAGTGTTTAAGATGATTTTTTGAATGACTACCTCATCTCTGTACCCCACACATACAATTATCTGGAAGTTCCCTCAGTCAAGCAGTGAATTTCAAGCAATGAGTCAACCACAAAGACCAGGGAGGTTTCCAAATGCCTCACAAAGATGGGCACCTATTGGTAGATGGGTAAAAAAAAAGCAAACATTGAATATCCCTTTGAACATGGTGAAGTTATTAATTACACTTTGGATGGTGTAGCAATGCATCCAGACACTACAAAGATACAGGCGTCCTTCCTAACGCAGTTGCCAGAGAAGAAGGAAACCACTCAGGGATTTCTCCATGAGGCCAATGGTGACTATAAAACAGTTACAGAGTTTAATGACTGATAAGAGAGAACTGACGATTGTAGTTACTCCATACTAACCTAAATGACAGCTTGAATAGAACGAAGCCTGTACAGAATAAAACATATTCCAAATCATGCATCCTATTTGCAATAATGCACTTAAGTAAAACTGCAAAAAAAGTGATGTCCTGAATACAAAGTGTTATCTTTGGGGCAAATACAACACATCACTGAGTACCATTCTTCATATTTTCAAGTATGGTGGTGGCTGTATTATGTTATGGGTATGCTTGTCATCAGCAAGGACTAGGGAGTTTTTGAGGATAAAAAGAAACAGAATAGAGCTAAGCACAGGCAAAATCCTAGTGGAAAACCTGGTTCAGTCTGCTTTCCAACAGACACTGGGAGACAAATTCACCTTCCAGCAGGACAATAAGCTAAAATGCAAGACCAAATATACACTGGAGTTGCTTACCAAGACGACAATGAATTTTCCTGAGAGGTCTAGTTACAGTTTTGACTTAAATCGACTTGAAAATCTATGGCAAGACTTGGAAATGGCTGTCTAGCAATGATCAACAACCAACTTGACAGAGCTTGAAGAACTTAAAAAGAATAATGTACAAATATTGCGCAAAGCATTTAGAGACTTACCCAGAAAGACTCACAGCTGTAATTGCTGCCAAAGGTGATTATAACATGTATTGACTTAACTTTTTTAATCAATATTAGTCTTTTATTTTTCATAAATTCTAACATGTATAAAAAAATATATATTCTACTTTCACATTAGAGTATTTTGTGTAGATCTTTGACGAAAAAATGACAATTAAATCAATTCTAATTCCACCTTGTAACACAACAAAATGTGGAAAGAGTCAATCAGAGTGAATGCTTTTTCTGAAGGCACTGTACCAGCAAGTTTATTACATATCAATCCATATCAACATTAAATCAAATACAGTAAAATAATTAGCCCTAATCAAATAATTTCCCATTAGAATGCATAAGGCAATGTTTTGTTTCTTTGGCAGCAATCGGAAACATCTGGCCTAAAACCAGATTACAGACTTCTTGGACGACCACTGTACAAATTGGATATCAACTGGCCCAAATATCCCGAGCTTTTCAGCGGCGAGGTATTTGGAGTGGCTGTCAACCAGTATGCCGGTGTGGTATATGTTGCACAGGTCAGTATGTTATCTTGAAGTCCTGTATTTGATGTAAAACCAATGGTGTTATGATACAAAACTTAGAGACAAAGGGAAAAGAAAAAGCAAGGCTTAAAAAAACAGATTAACATAACATTGTCATTGTAAAAACAGTGCTGAGTACAGATGTGCTGTACAAAATAGATGACCATGTAGGCTATTAGGTATTAAATAACCAAACTTCTATGTCCCAGAGAGGTGAGACGGTTCCAAAGGTGCTGGTGTTCACAACAGACGGAGAGTTCCTACAGGCCTGGAACACGAGCACCCTGGAGATGCCCCATGGGATATTTTTGGCCGACGCCGCCACCAACCCCACCGTGTGGGTCACGGACGTAGGAAACGGTGAGGCCTCACAGCAGACCTAGGCCCGGTTTCCCGATAGAGATGGAACTTAAGCTTATGAGTGTAACGATGCACCTTTCCTACAACGGTCGAAGATGTATCATGCGTTTCCCAAAACACCATGAAGAGAGAACGGTTGCTAAGTGCGTCGTTGGAGTATGTGTCGATACTGATAGGATCGAAAGGAAGGGAGTGCTGCTTTCGGATCAGCTTCATTCAGCTCTTTCCTCAACATTGTAATTACAGTATTCAGACCCCTTCACTTTTTCCACATTTTGTTACATTAAAGCCTTATTCTAAAATGGATTAAATAAAACATTTTCCTCATCAACCTACACACAATATCCCATAATGACAAAGCAAAACAGGTTTTTAGAAATGTCTGCAAATTTATAAAAATATATAAAAAAAATACCTTATGTACATAAGTATTCAGACCCTTTGCTATGGTACTTGAATTTGAGCTCAGGTGCATCCTGTTTCCATTGATCATCCTTGAAATGTTTTTACAACTTGATTGGAATCCACCTGTGGTGAATTAAATTGATTGGACATGATTTGGAAAGGCACACACACCTGTCTGTATAAAGGTACCACAGTTGACAGTGCATGTCAGAGCAAAAACCAAGCCATGACGTCAAAGGAATTGTCCATAGAGCGCCGAGACAGGATTCTGTCGAGGCACAGATCTGGGGAAGGGAACCCCAAAATCTCTGAGGCAATGAAAGTCCCTAAGAACACAGTGGCCTCCGTCATTCTTAAATGGAAGAAGTTTGGAACCGCCAAGACTCTTCCTAAACAAGAACCTGATGGTCACTCTGAAAGAGCTCCAGAGTTCCTCTGTGGAGATGGTTGTCCTTATAGGTTCTCCCATCTCAAGATAGAACTCTTTGGCCTGAATGCCAAGCGTCACATCTGGAGAAAACCTGGCACCATCACTACGGTGAAGCGTGGTGGCAGCATCATGCTGTGGGGATGTTTGTCAGCTGCAGGGACTGGGAGACTAGTCAGGATCGATGGCAAGGATGGACGGAGCAACGTACAGAGATCCTTGATGAAAACCTGCTCAGGACCTCAGACTGTGGCGAAGGTTCACCTTCCAACAGGACAACGAACCTAAGCACACAACCAAAACAACACTGGAGTGGCTTCGGGACAAGTCTCTGAATGTCTTTGAGTGGCCCCACCATAGCCCGGACTTCAACCCGATCAAACATGTCTGGAGAGAACCTAAAAATAGCTGTGCAGCGACGCTCCCCATCAAACCTGACAGAGCTTGATATGATCTGCAGAGAAGAATTGGAGAAACTCCCCAAATATAGGTGTGCCAAGCTTGTAGCGTCATACCCGAGAAAACTTGAGGCTGTAATCACTGCCAAGGGGGCTTTAACAAAGTACTAAGAGAAGGGTCTGAATACTTATTTAAGTGAGATATATCCGTTTGTTTTTTTTAATGGGGTATTGTGTGTAGATTGATGAATAAAGCTGTAATGTAACAAAATGTGGAAAAAGTGAAGTGGTCTGAATACTTTCCGAATACGCTGTATTTCACAATACTGATGCCGTATCAGCTCCTATAGAGATATTACCATCTACGGCTGCAAATATTCTAATGCTTACCCAATAAAAATGCTCTAAATCACAGATTTTGCACATTGCGCACATGTTCGGCTGCGCCATTAATATTTTTTGACAAATTACAGATCGTAGCTTACAAGTAGCAAATAGAACTCAGTTGATTGAACATAATTTACTTGTTTATCTTTTAATGCAGTCATCTCGGTTTTTATTTTAATCATATTTGTATATGTTGCTTGTTTGTATCAATTGCAAAGACATTGGCAACTTTGTATATGTAGTCAACTTTGTTCTGAAGTTATTGAGGTCACAGAGAGAAGGATAAACCATGCTATGTTTAGCAGAGCTCTTCTGTGTATGTGACGCGGGAGGGCATAAAAGCATCTAACAAAGCACTTAGCTGTTCTACAAGTGGTCTGATGTAGGGTTCAGATTACGAGTGTTTTCAAGTGCAACGTTAACGATAGTTTTGGGAAACCACTCAAGAGATTTAACGATGGTCATACGAAGGTTCTAACGAGGAATTTAGCCATAAAGAGCCACTGAACAGGCCGATTGGCATGTGTTTTTCTATTGCTCATTAGAAAACTAGATTTCAGTCTTAGAGGTGTGTTTCTTGACTGATTCCGCATTTGGTTAATGAAGTTTGTTCCCTATGAGACACTGTAGATGCAGAAGCCAATTTCACTTCCTCAAATTCCCCAGAATTAATATATGAACTCATGAAATCTGTAATACATTTTTACATTTTGGCCGAGGATGTTTTAGATGCAAAATTTTACATCTAACTAAGGTGTTTGGTGCAGTATTTCTCAAGTAAAAACATTTACGAAGTGTTGTCTTATGTAAACAGTCGAAGCTGCTGGGCAGATCTGTCTCACTGACTATGCTATTGGATAGAGAGCAATCACCGCAGATCTTCACCCTGTGTTAGTGGGCAAATGGACATTGTCAAATCAAAACCTAACCTTAATTTACCTAGTGTGATACACAGATATTCCAAACTCTGTTTTAGACCAGACTGACTTCATGACCAAAATCATCCTATTTACACTTTGTAGTCAATTTTGACTCTAAAATAACTGTTTCTGACTCATATCGATGCCACACAGGCCATTTTCAAAGGGATTTGCTGCTTTTTAAAGGCAGCCCTGGGTCGTGTTCATTAGGACACGCAACGGACAACATTTTGCAACAGAACTGAAACAAGCCCTTTTGTGAATGTATTCTATGTACTAAACACTTTAGTATTGACAAAATACGGTGTATTTACTTTGTTAGTCATACACACATCTGGCTGATAAACATTGGATCCAGCTAAAGTGCCTTGCCTAATAGAAAAGTTTTTACACAACCTCATCACTCATCTATTTCCCAAAATATGAGCTTCCTTGACCTGTCTGCTGTCTCATTGCTTAGAACGCTGCTGTAGTCTCAGTGTTTTGAGTGACTACTGTATTTTTCCTATCCAATCTGTTGTAGGCCCGTATGGTCACTCCATTAAGCAGTACTCTCCCTCGGGCAAGCTGCTCCAGGTCCTGGGCTCAATGGGGGAAGCCGGCTCTGGGGTCAACCCGCTCCAGTTTGACCAGCCCGCTGAAATCTTTGTCCACAGCTCTGGGGAGATCTACATAGTGGACGGGGACGGAGGGATTAACAACCGCCTCATCAAACTGTCCAAAGGTGATGGTGACATTATAACCACAGAGAGCCTAGAATAAGTGTTATGTCATTCTGTGGTTATAACATTACGTTCTATGCCAGAGCCACACTTCCAAAATGCTAAAATATAATTTCTAGAACGGACATTCCCATTAAAGTTCTGGTAATTCTATTTGTATGGCCATTCATAGAAAATGGTGATACTACCCATTGAAATAACATAATGCTATAGCCATGGTGTGATCCATGTAATAACCTCTATATGGTTTCTCTATAGACCTGGAGGTGCAATGGATGCACGGAGAGAAGGGCCAGGGCCTTGCACAGTTCTACATCCCCCATAGTGTGGCAGTAGATAACTATCAAAGGGTAGGTACATTGTGCAGGACTCTGCTGTACAAGCAGTGCTGTGTTGAAGACAACTTCAAGTTCAAAACCTTATTGTGAAGTGATGTCTAAGCAGGCATCTCGTGGTTGAAATGCTTCACAAGCTGAAATCCAAGTCTCATCTCACTAAACTTTATAGAACTGTACCTGAAACAGGTTGATGGTGACATTTTCGTAGTGCAAACTAATTGTGCAAAGTGCAAGAAGTACTGTAAACCTCATTCTAATTTTGCAGTGTAATTTAATGTGAAACTTTTCTTCAATTATATGCGTTATATGGGCTACCGAGTGGCGCAGCGGTCTAAGACACTGCATCTCAGTGCACGAGGTGTCACTGCAGTCCCTGGTTCGAATCCAGGCTGCATCACACCCGGCTGTGATTGGGAGTCCCATAGGGCGGCGCACAGTTGGCCCAACGTCGTCCTGGTTTGGCCGGGGTAGGCCGTCATTGTAAATAAGAATTTGTTCTTAACTGACTTGCCTAGTGAAATAAAATAAATAAGGAGGCGATTAATTTAAGTAGAGTTTGTAAGCTGGGCATTACATAAATACACTGAGTGCACAAAACATTAGGAACACCTAACCTAACACCGACTGACCAGGTGAAAGCTATGATACCTTATAGATGTCATCTGTTAAATCCACTTCAATCAGTATAGATGAAGGGGAGGAGACAGGTTAAAGGAGGAGTTTTAAGCCTAGAGACATGGATGTGTGCCATTCAGAGGTTGAATGGGCAAGACAAAAGATTTAAGTGCCTTTGAACGAGGTATGGTAGTAGGTGCCAGGCACACCAATTTGTGTCAAGAACTGCAATGCTGCAGGGTTTTTCACACTCAACAGTTTGCTGTGTGTATCAAGAATGGTCCACCACCCAAAGAACATCTGTCCAACTTGATACAACTGTGGGACTCATTGGAGTCAACATGGGCCAGCATCCCTGTGTAACGTTTTCGATGCCTTATAGTCCATCCCCCGACAAATTGAGGCTGTTCTAAGGGGAAAAGTGGGTGCAACTCAATATTAGGAAGGTGTTTCTAATGTTTTATACACTCTGTGTAGTCTCCTCTTTATAATGCATATTATTTAAGAAAAGTTTCAAATTAAATCACACTGCTAGATTATGAGGTTTATGGTAAGCTTTGGATTTTGTGGTAAGTGTGTGCTGTGGTGTTGCGTAGGTGTGGGTTGCTGACAGAGGAAACAAGCGAATCCAGGTGTTTAATTCTGTGACTGGAGACTGGCTTGGAACATGGGGAAGCTGTTTCAATGAGGATGCACCCTACTCTGTGAGGTTGGTAGTGATAGTCCCAACATTTACCTGTCAGTCTTATTTTGTTATCTTTCATGGACACACTGGTTTTGCTAACTGCAACTCAATTAGGAAGATTTCCTTAATGTTATGTACACTCAGTGTAATTAATTATCCCCATAGGTTGACACCAGACCAGAAGTACTTTGTGGTGGTGCAGCTGAACACCAATCAGATCTCCCTACTGGAGGCTCCACCTGTGGGTGTGATTGGTCAGTGCCAGGTGGTCAGTGTCATCCAATTGGCTGAAGACGTCAAGCCCCACCTAGTGGACCTGGACCTGAAGACGGGGGCTCTGTATGTGGCTGAGATTGGTGCACAGCAGGCTCAGAAGTTTACCCCATTCAGCCTGGGTACTGGCTTCCTGCAGGATGGTTGATGCACTCTATTATAGGCTGTGTTCCAGGCAGACAACATTGCAGACACATGACAGATCTCAGAACGCCTGGATTGGTGTTTAACATATCAGTTAACCACATCATATGATAGCAATCTGATGCCCGACTGTGCAGTCTATGATCTGGGCACAGAACCATTGGCTGATGCAGTGCAATGTCTGCAATGTAGTTGGCCTGGACCACGACTATAATCTTTTGATGAGAAGTTAACATGTATATTTAAATAGATTCAAATGAGCCAGGCCGCTTATTGGACAAATCAAAGATGCCATTTTCTCCCCATACTGCTCATTTGAATAATTATTTACCCCAGGCTCACTAAGGTATGAAGTCCTTTGTATGTAACGTGCTACGCCAATCAGGAACTCTTAGCCAGCTCTATGTTTACTGTTTAGTTCTTATGGAGGTATAGAAAAGTATTGCATGTCCAACTAACCAATCTCACTTAATTGCATGAAAGAAATGGTTGTAAGAACCATCATTTGAAATTCTTTAAGGCAGCTATGTTTTAAAAGCGTCAAAGTGACTTGTGCTGTATGAGGTACTACTACTATCAAGTGAGAAACTTGTTTTCTTAGTTGCAGTATGTTTGATCACAGTAATATGACCAGTGCTATTCAGATTAGATTTGAAAGGGTTCAGTGTCATCCGCTAGTGTCGTGATATATGAAATGTGTGGTTTAGCATTGAAAGTGTATAACATAAGCTTTCAATGCAAAGCATAACATTATTATGCTTGTGTGTGTATATGGTTTCATTGGGATTACAAGTCCTGTATTTTTGTGTGTTTTTACCCTGGGGAACAAATCTTATTTTATGGGGAAATGTTTACATTGCTTGCTCCTGAATATTGTTTATGGTCATATGCATATTTTGTTCAATTTGATTGAATGAATATACTGTGATTTGTTTCTGCTGCTTTTTATTAGTGCCATATCTTAGTCAAGCTCTGCATCATTGAATGTTCATTGAATTTTCCATTTTTATGTTGCTTGTTATTCTTTCATTTTCAAGGGTAAAGATTGACAGAAATAAGATCTAAATAAACTTTTTGAAAACCAATTTTGTCATAGTGATATAACTTCCCCTGGCTTTAGTCTGTCATTATTTTGATGCATGAATACCAGGGGAGGACGGCTCATAATAATTTCTGGAGTGGAGTGTAATGGCTGCAATAGAGTGAATGGAATGGTATCCAAAACATTATTATGAGCTGTCCTCAGCAGTCTTCACTGATGAATCCACAACCCCTTCATGTAAAGGGATTCTGAAAACAGCAAGGCAAAGAAAAACAGACCAAAAACAGGAATTACAGTCTGAGTGACAAATGTAATTAGATTATCAATCCACAGCAATTGCAAACAAAATGCTGTTAGAAATCACACGGAACCCAAATCGGCTGCGCGTGTGTGCTATCGTGCATAAATGTATTTTGCCCCCCCACACCAAACGCGATCACGACACGCAGGTTAAAATATCAAAACAAACTGAACCAATGACATTAATTTGGGGACAGGTCGAAAAGCATTAAACATGTATGGCAATTTAGCTAGTTAGCTTGCACTTGCTAGCTAACGTTAATTTGTCCTATTTAGCTAGCTTGCTATTGCTAGCTAATTTGTCCTGTGATATAAACATTGAGGTGTTATTTTAGCTTAAATGCACAAGGAACTCTACTCCGACAATTAATCCACACACAAAACAGCCAACCGAATTGTTTCTAGTCATCTCTCTTCCCAGGCTTTTTCATTGTTTAATTTATATGGTGATCGCATCTAAACTTTCATTGTATTACCACGACTTCCGGCAAAACAGTTCGTCTTTCAATCACCCACGTGGGTATAACCAATGAGGAGATGGCACGTGGGTACCTGCTTCTATAAACCAATGAGGAGATGGGAGAGGCAGGACTTGCAGCGCAATCTGCGTCAGAAATAGGAATGAGCTCTATTTTAGCCTTTGGTGTCGTAGACGCTCCCGAGCAGTGTGGGTGCAATAATTGAATAACATGGATTTCTCAATTTATTTTGCGACGCTTGCGCCTCTATGTGTCTCGTCAGCATGTAAGAGTCATTTAAACTAGTTTTTCAACCACTCCACATATGTCTTGTTAACAAACTATAGTTTTGCCAAGTCGGTTAGGACATCTACTTTGTGCATGACACAAGTAATTTTTCCAACAATTATTTACATACAGATTATTTAATTTATAATTTACTGTTTATCACAATTCCAGTGGGTCAGAAGTTTACATACACTAAGTTGACTGTGCTTTTTAAACAGCTTGGAAAATTCCAGAAAATGATGTCATGGCTTTAGAAGCTTCTGATAGGCTAATTGACATAATTTTAGTCAATTGGAGGTGTACCTATGGATGTATTTCAAGGCCTACCTTCAAACTCAGTGCCTCTTTGCTTGACATCATGGGAAAATGAAAAGAAATCGCCAAGACCTCAGAAAGAAAATTGTAGACCTCCACAAGTCTGGTTCATCCTTGGGAGCAATTTCCAAATGACTAAAGGTACCAAGTTCATCTGTACAAACAATAGTACGCAAGTACAAACACCATGCGACCACGCAGCCTTCATACCGCTCAGGAAGGAGACATGTTCTGTCTCCTAGAGATGAATGTACTTTGGTACAACAAAGTCAAGGTATTGGAGTGGCCATCCCAAAGCCCTGACCTCAATCCTATAGACAATTTGTGGGCAGAACTGAAAATGTGCGTGCGAGCAAGGAGGCCTACAAACCTGACTCAGTTACACCAGCTCTGTCAGGAGGAATGGGCCAAAATTCACCCAACTTATTGTGGGAAGATTGTGGAAGGCAACCTGAAACATTTGACCCAAGTTAAACAATTTAAAGGCAATGCTACCAAATACTAATTGAGTGTATGTGAACTTCTGACCCATTGAGAATGTGATGAAAGAAATAAAAGCTGAAATAAATGATTTTCTCTACTATTATTCTGACATTTCACATTCTTAAAATAAAGTGGTGATCCTAACTGACCTAAGACGGGGAATTTTTGCTTGGCTTAAATGTCAGGAATTGTGAAAAACTGAGTTCAAATGTATTTGGCTAAGGTGTATGTTACTTCCAACTTCAACTGTAGGTGCTCCTTTTGTCCAGGTGGGAAAGGGTAGTGTGGAGTGCAATAGAGATTGCGTCATCTGTGGATCTGTTGGGGTGGTATGCAAATTAGAGTGGGTCTAGGGTTTCTGGGATAATGGTGTTGATGTGAGCCATGACCAGCCTTTCAAAGCACTTCATGGCTATAGACGTGAGTGCTATGGGTCAGGAGTCGTTTAGGCAGGTTACCTTAGTGTTCTTGGGCACAGGGACTATGGTGGTCTGCTGAAAACATGTTGGTATTACAGACTCAGACAGGGAGAGGTTTAAAAGGTAAGGGAAGACACTTGCCAGTTGGTCAGCGCATGCTCGCAGTACACGTCCTGGTAATCTGTCTGGCCCTGCGGCTTTGTCATTGTTGACCTGTTTAAAGGTCTTAATCACATTGGCTGCAGAGTGTGATCACACAGTGTTCCGGAACAGCTGGTGCTCTCATGCATTTTTCAGTGTTATTTGCCTCGAAGCGAGCATAGAAGTAGTTTAGCTCTTGTCACTGGACAGCTCTCGGCTGTGCTTCCCTTTGTAGTCTGTAATGGTTTGCAAGCCCTGCCACATGCGACGAGCGTCAGAGCCAGTGTAATACGATTCGATCTTAGTCCTGTTCGATGGTTAGTCGGAGGTCATAGCGGGATTTCTTAGAAGCTTCCGGGTTAGAGTCCCGCTTGAACGCGGCAGCTCTAGCCTTTAGCTCTGTGCAGATGTTGCCTGTAATCCATGGCTTCTGGTTGGGGTATGTATGAATAGCATTCTCATATATAAATACATTTGATTTGATTCATATAGGTGTTCCTTTTGTCCAGGTGGGAAAGGCCAGTGTGGAGTGCAATAGAGATTGCATCATCTGTTGATCTGTTGGGGCGGTATGCAAATTGGAGTGGGTCTAGGGTTTCTGGGATAATGGTGTTGATGTGAGCCATGACCAGCCTTTCGAAGCACTTCATGGCTACAGACGTGAGTGCTACCGGTTGGTAGTCGTTTAGGCAGGCTACCTTAGTGTTCTTAGGCACTATGATGGTCTGTGCCCATGTTGGTATTACAGACTCAGACAGGGAAAGGTTGAAAATGCCAGTTGGTCAGCGCATACTCGCAGTACACGTCTTTGTAATTCATCTGGTTTGGGTACGTAAATACTGATGAAGCCAATGACTGATGTGGTGTACTCCTCAATGCCGTAGTGTTAGGGTTGCGTCAATTCGAATCTGGTATCAGGATAAATATGACACTGAGTCACCGATTGTATGCTATGTATTTTTTATTTACTAAGCAATAAGTGGTAAATGCAATTTTTGTATATATGGGCTCTCTGTCCCACCTCCCAGGGCAAACAGAGAACTGACTTGTTCCTGACAAAGATATTATAATATACTCTGATGACAGAAGTAGTTCCTGCTTCCGAGCCGGCCTGTCAAAATAGAGACTGGGCGTGGTTAAGACTCACCCAGCCTATCATTGATTGTTGGCGCAGAGGCTGGTCCCAGCCCACTAAGCGCTTCAGCGGTCAGTCGTTGTAGCTGTGTAGAATATACAGTTATCAAGCACCTGGCTCCTGTTATCTAACAAAAGACAGTTTGTTCTCGCAACACTACGTTCTGAATGTGCCCCCCCCAACTCATTGCACAGTTCCTGTCTTCATGTTATTCTGTATTTTTCCATCATGAGAAAGGCCCATGGCCCTGAAACTGTTAACAATGTCTCAAGTCAGCTATGTTGCATAACACATACATCCACACAAGCCAACAGCAGGGCCCTGTTGCACAAAAGTAGAATTAAGACATCCGGGATAAATGACTCAGCTGAGCTCAATGAAGCCAAAACATGTGCGTCCAGGCTTAATTGGTTGCACAAAGACCAAGCCAGGATGAGCAGACACGGATTCATTAAGCCAGGTGAAACCAATCCTGGATAGGTGCGCGCTCACGGCTCACTCAAATAGACCCCGCCACAGATCACAGATTAACTGATTTACCATGGCAACTAGAGCCGCGTACTTTTCCCCGTGGGAAGCACAAATCCTCATGGAGGCATACGAGGAGGTAAAAGATATAATTAAGAAGAAAGGCAACACCGCCACAGTGATAAAGCAAAGAGAAAAAGCGTGGCAAAGTATTGCAGACCGCCTGAATGCGTAAGTAGTGCACAATTACACACTCACCGCTCCGCTGAAACATCACAATTACAATTCAAATATTTAATTCACATCTCCAAAAATGCAGTTGTACTGTAATTATGAAACGGTTAAATTTTTTATTGAAATGCACTGCAGATATGAGTGAAATTGTGTAAAGTAACTCCATCACACTGTATAAAGCTATGATACATTTTTTGATATTTTTACTGAAAACAAGACAAAAATACCAAGTAATTTTTGCAGTGTGACTCCATTAAATGTGTGTGTGTGTGTGTGTGTGTGTGTGTGTGTAGATTAAACATGAACGGGCCAAAACGGACATGGCAGCAGGTCAAAATCAAATACAAGAACATTCTGCAGAATGGTATGGTCCCTGACTAATATTTAACAAAGCACAAGCATATATTGTACCCAGAAGGTGCCTGCTCACACATTGTCTGTACTGTTTTAGCAGTGAAAAAGAATACCCACAGACAAGGCACGGGTGGTGGGTCACCAAAGGCTGACCTTACCCCAGCAGAGGACATGGCCTTGGAGCTAAATAAAGCCAGGCCCGTCTTAGAGGGGATCCCTGGGGGAAAGAGACGAGCATAGGTTCCTCCCAAGATGCCACCCGCTTCATTCAAGGTATGTCCTTCCATCTCTACATGGGATACAACCACATTCATATTGAATCAATTTGGACTGTCTGACTTTGGTTTACCTATTGCCTTGCAGTGTCTGGCAGCACTGTGTTCCTGTTAGAGCCACCAGCACAAGCACCAGACGATGCTGATCCAGTGAGTACTCCATCAAAGGCATACTGTAGGCCTGGCATGTCTTGTCTACTAGCTTCAATATGAATCCGATTAAATGTGATAGGGTGAAGGCCCCAGTGCAGCAGCACATGATGGAGACGATGATGAGGAGGAGACCATCTCTCTGGATTCCAGAAGGCATGAGGTATCATGTTAAGACTGTGAAAGTACTATTTACTCTACAATGGTGAGGAGTCCTCATCAAAATCAAAAAATCTAATTTCTTTTACAGGACCCAGATGCTATACAGTGGGAAAACCAGCCTGGCAACATAGTGCGTATTAATAAAAGGACACCACATCCTGCCAAATTCCAGCTGCGCTAATTGTATTGTGTTCACAGAGCTCACAAGCTATCAGAAAGTTGTATGGCAACCACCTCCGGCGCCAAATAGAACTGGCAGACATAGACATTCAGTACAAGAAGAAAAAGATGGAAAATCTTGCACTGGAGTTCGAAATAAAAAAGAGGACAATTAGGAAACTGGACCTTGAAAAAAAAAAACTTGAGAGGGAGGTGAGATATGCCTTCAATGTACACTGTATGCTAACTGTAACACAAATGTATTAATCATTATTTTTCTTTCCTCCCCCAGCTCCAAGAAGATGACACAGCTCAAAATAAAAATTAGGTATATTCTCGTAAAGTCAAGTGAGCAATGACATATGAGCTCTTATTGTGAGCACACAGGACGGTGGCATCTTTCTAAGGTTTTTTTATTTTCCCAGCAATCAGTACAACCAAGTCATCGTTATAAGGCATCGCCCTCTTTTGCCCACCCCCCCAGCACCAGGTGTGGCCACTAGCCTATATGAAGGCCCAAAATTGTGTGTTCCTTTCTGCTCTGACAATGGCATGCCCATTCGTGTGAGATGTGGTGGATGAAGAAGCACTTGTGCTGAGGAGAGCCTTCAGGCGAGAAAGGGTCTTCAGGGACCGGTTGGACCCACTGGCCTTCCCTGATGACCATCTATATGAAAGATACAGGTTTTCTGCAGATGGCATCAGGTATCTATGCAGACTACTGGGTCCCAGGATTAAGCACCGCACTGCACGGAGCCATGCACTGAGTGTGGAGCAAATGGTTTGTGTGGCCTTGCACTTTTTTGCTAGTGGAGCCTTCCTGTACTCAGTGGGGGATGCAGAACAGCTGAACAAGGCCACAATTTGCCGCACAATAAGGAGTGTGTGTCTGGCTATCAAAGCATTAGCAGATGTCTTCATCTCCTTCCCTGGCCACAGAAGACTCTGTGACATCAAAGAGGAGTTCTATAGGATTGCAGGTAAGAGGATCTACAAATTACAGGACAACTGTTAACACATAGTAGGATACTCATTACTTTGTGTGACAGGTTTCCCCAATGTCATTGGTGCAGTGGACTGCACACACATAAGGATAAAAGCCCCTCAGGTGCCCATGAGGCCGATTTTGTGAATAGGAAATCCTTTCACAGCATTAATGTTCAGGTGAACATAACTTTTTGATATTGTCCATTGACGAACACTCTGCATTGCCAGTGATGTGCATTGATTGGTGTAATATTCCTCATCTTAAGATTTCAGATGGTCTGCAATGCTGACTGTGTGATCAGCAATGTTGTGGCAAAATGGCCTGGCTCAGTCCATGACTCCAGAATCTTTCGGGCCTCTGAAATCTATCAGTGCCTATCACAAGGTAAGCCACACAACCCCTATTTATAACCATCATGGCTGTGTCAAGAATATCACTGTGTTTATGAGGTAGTAATGATGAGATTTTGTGTTGACAGGTGAATTCTCTGGTGTGTTGCTGGGAGACAGGGGTATGGCTGCCAGCCTTTTCTCCTGACACCTTTCACAGACCCCCAGGAAGCACAGCAGGCCTACAACCATGCCCATGCCAGGACCAGGGCCAGAGTTGAAATGACCTTTGGCCTCCTGAAGGCACGCTTTCACTGCCTTCACAAATTAAGGGTCAGCCCTGTTAGGGCATGTGATATTACTGTGGCTTGTGCTGTCCTCCACAATGTGGCCTGCCTGAGGAAGGAGAGGGCCCCCAGAGTGCCACCAGCCATGGACTGGGACAATCCGGCAATCTTCCCTGATGACGACAGTGGTCGGCTGCTGAGGGACCAATATGTGTTGAATTATTTTAGTTAGTATGTGTGCTTTCAATTTTGGTTAAATATGTCCTGCGGTGGCAGAGGAATTTGGGTTTTTTTGGGTTCGTTTTTTTGACGAATTTGGCCTCTTATGATGTTTGTGCGGTATACTGTGTGTAATACAAGGCTGCAGGGAGGCTACTGCATCCATTCATTTGTCTGTTCAGTTGATGTGTATGGATTTGTCCTGCATTTATTTTAGTGTGCAGACATGCAGGGTGTGTTATATACAGACCTTTGAATGTGTATGTATCATTTTGTATAATATGCTTGGATTCTGTGCTTTCCATCTTGTAGAGTCACTGTGACTTCAGTTTCGAAAGGAGCTGATGGTTTACCTGCTTTGTTTTGTCCTTATTCAATAAAGGAACATAATGTTACACATTGTGTTTTTATATTCATATGGAATGTGTATTTGTTTATATGACAGAGTACTAGGGCCACACTGAAGAAAAAGGATAAAGTCATAAATTTATGAGGCTGGTTCTTTCTGCAGAAAAGCTACATATTGTTTTTACAGTTTTGATACTTATGACAATGTGATACTTAATATTCTGGCACATCAGCATGTCTTTGTTTATGAAACCATACTGAAGTACAATTTCACGAAATGCCCCACATCTGTCATTTTAACAACTGTCCTCCTTTAAAACAACTGGTTACAATATTATGACTTGTGTTTTTCCCCTCTGTGGCCCTAATATTCTATCATTTTATATATAGCCTTATAGTCTATGGGAAACTGTAAATTATCTAATGATAGCAACATCTAAAAATCATTTTTTATCCAAAATCATTGAAATTAATGATCACAAACGTTTAAATAATAACAGTGGGTCTAGTTATATGTGATAACAATGTATAGTGAGCAGTGAAATAACTATTGGTTTCCATTTGTGGTGACTGCTGACTGACATTAGGGATGAGATTAAATAGATCCTGGAATTTAGCCTGGTCTGGAGCAGGCTAGCTCCACAGAATAAATCTCCATGGTAATTTATACCATAACATATCCTCCTGCCCCCTATCCATCTTTAGTGCAACCGGATTACGGATCAATTGAGCCAGGATCACCAAGATATCCTGGCTTAATCCCTTATCCTAGTTTTGTGCAACAGGCCCCAGATAATATTCAATCACATATATGGTAACGGCTATAGTGCCTAACACAGAATCCTCATAGTAGGATTTCCAGAACATATTCCAGTCTGAGCTAACAAAACAGTCCTGTAGTTTAGCATCTGCTTCATCTGACCACTTTTTTTATTTATCTCGTCACTGGTGTTTCCTGCTTTAATTTTAAGCAGTTATCACCAATCTCCTGTGATGGATATACTGACAATATACATGTCTCTCCTCACAATGGGAGTCGTTGTCCACAAAGCAGCATGGCGGGCTATTTTTTAATCTTCAATCAGGGTTGTTGACGTCAACTGCTTGATTTCAACGGAGAGACGCTATGCTACTAGCCTCATGGCATGAATATGTATAGCCATCTCTGATATAAAGTTTTTTTTTTTTTTTTATCAAAGTCGCCGGGGTGTCACGTGTCCTACTTAACGACCCTGGGTTTATAAACCCGGATATTGACTCTGCCGCACGAGCATGCTTTTGCGGCACAGTCGGTAGCGCGCTGGAGTTCGGGCCTGAATGTCGAGGGTTCGAGAGTGTTTCAATACACTGGTGTCAGAAGTGGGATCGGACCTTGCATCCACGACAGTGCGTGTGCTTGACCGGTGAGCGCGTTCCTGTAAAACGTAGAGTCGCAAGCTAGCGCGAGGACGCGCTCTTTGAAAGGATTAGTGTAACGACCCTGTGTTTATAAACGCGGATATCGAGTCCGCCGCTCGAGCAAGCTTTTGCTGTGGAGTCGATATCCGCGCTTATAAACACAGGGTCGTTACATTTATATTAGTACACTCGTAACAATTTAAGCATTACGAAACTCCTATTTGATCGAATAAACCTCATATAGCAAATAAGCCATTCATTTTTGTTGTTGACCAAATTCGATACTCATTGACTTTGACGCCAACTGCTGGAGGGAGACAGATTTTTCCGCCGAGTTGAGCATCTCCCTTCCTCCAACCCAACCACTGTTTAAAAATGACATTTGAGAGAAATGGTATGAATGGGCGGGATTTATAACTTGTGACTGTGGTAACTAGTGACGACCAATGCCAAAACCCGTGCACAAAGAATGTCAACAGTGACGTCATTGGGTCCTAAAAAAGTGTTAGAAAAACCGCCTATTTGGATTTATGTTTCTTGGTATACCTGTATGGGTTTATTTTTAACCGTTTTTCATGATTATTCCATATGTGAAAAAATAAGGGGGTTAAGATCCCAAAATTATCAATATTAGATCTTAACTTTTCAAATTCATGTCTATCCAATCCAGGTTTATTTTTGGACAGCATTATTTCAGGCCCAAGTGTTTTGGCGTTGTTCAATCATGGCGGAATTGAAGGTCTTTGGAACTGAGGTGGATCCTTAGTAAAGAAAAACATATTTTTCATATTTTGGTGTGTGCAACTTCCGTTGGATTAATATGTAATAATGTACTGATCCTTTCAATCACGACTGTCATAACGACGTTGCAACACTGCATGGTAAGTTGGCTGAAGGAAAGCTACCAGCTAGCTGAATAGCTACCTATCAAACGTCGTTAGCTTACTCCCAGGGGGATGCTTGCACAACTTGAAATGCTTGATAGTATCTAGAACTATGCAAACAGTTTATCTTAGTGTTAGATATTATACAAATATTTATGTATTTGCTGTAATGTTGTATTTTGAGTGTCATGCAACTCTCAATTTAGTAGTAAACGCGTTACCTCGCTAATGTTGTTGTGCAGGCTAACGCTGGTTTTGCAAACCAGAGTAAGTCATTTGGCACCCGTAGGCTTCTTCTAGCTATCTAGTGTCAATGTTTAGTCACCCAACTGAATGCGTTTTCTTCCCATGTCAATGATATTAGGACTGTAGAATTGGAGTATATAAGCCTCTTACTGAAGGATGTCAACAGGTACCAACCAATAATATGTATAAGGGGGGCGCTATTTTGAAGCTACCGGGCAGCCATTCTGGTACGATAATCTCTTTTCACGCCACTTCCATTCCAGGTTAGGATAATTTATGCAGCAGGCTAGGAGACTGAGGTTAGGAAAAGGGTTAGTGCTCTCCTAACCTGCAACGAAAATCGCTTCTTAAGTGTGTCCCATTTGGTGCTCCTCTGTTGGGGGGAAAAAATCATAATAATTAGACGAGGTACGATCATGAATATCCTACCAACGGGACATCAAAAACTGTAATATCCTATGTTTCACGGAATCGTGGCTGAATGGCGACATGTGTATATACGCTGCACCGGCAAGATAGAACAGCACACTCTGGTAAGACGAGGGGGGCGGTCTTTTCATATTTGTAAACAACAGCAGGTGCACGAAATCTAAGGGAGTTTCTAGATTTTGTTTGCCTGAAGTGGAGTATATTGTGATAAATTGCAGGCCACTACTTGCCTAGAGAGTTCTCAGCTATACTTTTCGTGGCTGTTTATTTACCACCACAGACAGATGCTGGCACTAAGACCGCACTCAGTCAGCTGTATAAGGAAATAACCAAACCAGAAACCACTCACCCAGAGGCGGCGCTCCTAGAGGCCGGAGACTTTAATGCAGGTAAACTTAAATCAGTTCTACCTAATTTCTATCAACATGTTAAATATGCAGCCAGAGGGGAAAAAATTATAGATCACCTGTACTCCACACACACGTACAAAGCTCTCCCTCACCCTCCATTTGGTATATCCGGCTCAACTCTATCCTCCTGATTCCTGCTTACAAGCAAAAATTAAAGCAGGAAGCACCAGTGACTCGGTCTATAAAAAAGTGGTCAGATGAAGCAGATGCTAAACTACAGGACTGTTTTGCTATCACAGACTGGAGCATGTTCCGGGATTATTCCGATGGCATTGAGGAGTACACCACATCAGGGGCGGCAGGGTAGCCTAGTGGTTGGAGCGTTGGACTAGTAACCGGAAGGTTGCGAGTTCAAACACCTGAGCTGACAAGGTACAAATCTGTCGTTCTGCCGCTGAACAAGCAGTTAACCCACTGTTCCTAGGCCGTCATTGAAAATAAGAATTTGTTCTTAACTGACTTGCCTGGTTAAATAAAGGTAAAATTAAGTCACTGGTTCTATCAATAAGTGCATTGAGGACGTCGTACGTACATACCCCAACCAGAAGCCATGGATAATAGGCAACATTCGCACTGAGATAAAGGTGCCGATAGAGATAGAGCTGCCGCTTTCAAGGTGCGGGACTCTAACCTGGAAGCTTACAAGAAACCCTGCAATGCCCTGCGACGAACCATCAAACAGGCAAAGCATCAATACAGGGCTAAGATTGAATCATACTACACCGGCTCCGACGCTCGTCTTATGTGGCAGGGATTGCAAACTATTACAGACTACAAAGGGAAGCACAGCCGCAAGCTGCCCAGTGACACGAGCTAAATCACTTCTATGCTCGCTTCGAGGCAAGCAACACCGAGGCATGCATGAGAGCATCAGCTGTTCCGGACGACTGTGTGATCACTCTCTCCGTAGCCGACGTGAGTACGACCTTTAAACAGGTCAACATTCACAAGGCTACGGGGACGTGTACTGACCAAACTGGCAGGTGTATTCATTGACATTTTCAACATGTCCCTGATTGAGTTTGTAATACCAACATGTTTCAAGCAGTCCCTGTGCCCAAGAACACAAAGGAAACATGCCTAAAGGACTACCGACCCGTAGCCATGAAGGGCTTTGAAAGGCTGGTAATGGCTCACATCAACACCATTATCCCAGAAACCCTAGACCCACTCCAATTTGCATACTGCCCAAACAGATCCACAGATGCAATCTCTAATGCACTCCACACTGCCCTTTCCCACCTGGATAAAAGGAACACCTATGTGAGAATGCTATTCATTGACCACAGCTCAGCGATCAACACCATAGTACCTTCAAAGCTCATCACTAAGCTAAGGATCCTGGGACTAAACACTCTGCAACTGGATCCTGGACTTCCTGACGGGCTTCTCCCAGGTGGTGAGGGTAGGTAGCAACACATCTGCCACGCTGATCCTCAACACAGGGGCCCCCCAGGGGTGCTTGCTCAGTCCCCTCCTGTACTCTCTGTTAACCACGACTGCATGGCCAGGAACGACTCCAACACCATCATTAAGTTTGCAGATGTGATCAACGACGAGACAGCCTATAGGGAGGAGGTCAGAAACCTGGCCGGGTGGTGCCAGAATAACAACCTATCCCTCAACGTAACCAAGACTAAGGAGATGATTGTGGACTACAGGAAAAGGAGAACCGAGCACGCCCCCATTCTCAACGACGAGGCTGTAGTGGAGCAAGTTGAGAGCTTCAAGTTCCATGGTGTCCACATCACCAACAAATTAAAATGGCCCAAACACACCAAGACAGTTGTGAAGAGGGCACAACAAAGCCTATTCCCCCTCAGGAAACTAAAAAGATTTGGCATGGGTCCTGAGATCCTCAAAAGGTTCTACAGCTGCAACATCACTGCCTGTTACTGCAATTGCTCGGCCTCTGACCGCAATGCACTACAGGCACTACAGAGGGTAATGCGTACGGCCCAGTACATCACTGGGGCTAAGCTGCCTGCCACCCAGGACCTCTACACCAGGCGGTGTCAGAGGACGGCCCTAAAAATTGTCAGACCCCAGTCATAGACTGTTTTCTGTACTACCGCATGGCAAGCGGTACCTGAGTGCCAAGTCTAGGACAAAAAGGCTTCTCAACAGTTTTTATCCCCAAGCCATAAGACTCCTGAACAGGTAATCAAATGGCTACCCGGACCATTTGCAATGTGTGCCCCCCCCCATCCCTCTTTTACACTGCTGCTACTTTCTGTTTGTCATATGCATAGTCACTTTAACTATACACTCGTACATATTACCTCATTTGGCCCGCCCAACCAGTGCTCCCCCACATTGGCTATCCAGGCTATCTGCGTTGTGTACCACCCGCCAATCCCTCTTTTACGCTACTGCTACTCTTGTTTATCATATATGCATAGTCACTTTAGACATATGTACATACTACCTCAATCAGCCCGACTACCCGGTGTCTGTATGTGGCCTCGCTACTTTTATAGCCTCGCTCTGTTATTTTTCACTGTCTTTTTACTGTTGTTTTTATTTCTTTACTTACCTATTGTTCACCTATTACCATTTTTGCACTATTGGTTAGAGCCTTTAAGTAAGCATTTCACTGTAAGGTCAACACCTGTTGTATTCGGCGCACGTGACAAACTTTGATTTGAATAATAATTTTTGTATTATTACTATTATTAAGATTTTGGAAGCTATAGAAATGCTTTTATTATTCACTTGTTTTTGACAAGTATATTCCATTATAGACACCTTTTAATTAATGCATCATTCAAAATTATGTTAACTGAGAACATAAAAATGTATAAAAATATACTCCTTAAAGCAATTTTTTTTAGAGAATACTGTTACTGTCCCCACTCCAACAAATAAATACTTAAATACATGTAATTCTGTCCTCAACATTTGATTGAAGTACTGTAGAATTCCATAATGGAGGACTGCGCCTTAGGAGTACCAATATGGCCGACAGGTGGCTTCAAAGCCTCTCATTGGCCATTACATAAAATCCGTAATCCAGGTTTTATACACGTAATTGGTACCAACTCAGGGAATATGCTTACTAATAACAATAGACCGGTGGCTTAGTTTAGTTAACTAGCTTGTATCAGTCCTGATTTGGAAGCTGCTGGCAATGCTTGATTATGGTTTAATAATATCCATATTCAGATATGGAACTTCTATTACTGACAACCATATTGCATTATCCAATTCTGATATATTATGACTTATTGGTACACAGTGCTAGACCTTCTTCTACCATTATTTTGTACATGAAAGGTACCCTGACAATAAGAGTTGGAGAAACTTATTCATATTTCAAATAAAGTAATTGTAGTGCATGGATAATCTAGATGATTACATATTTGACATGTCCTCTCTTCTGCTCACTGTCAATGTAGTTGATGATTCAGCAGGAGAAACCGCAGCTGGCCTGCACCATGCCTGTGGTGTGGCCTACTCTCCTTGACTTGGGCAGGGATGAGTGTAAGAGAATCCTCCGTAAACTTGGTAAGTGCCTTTGAACTTATCCGGCCTCTCTGGCTTGCCTTATGCATGAAGTGATTTGTCACTTTCAAAGAACCCCAAATGTTACTGCTATTTCAGAGTGAAAGTTGTTTTTAATGATAAACCATATTGTTTCAACAGAGCTGGAGGCGTATGCCGGTGTTATCAGTGCTTTGCGAGCCCAAGGCGATCTCACCAAGGATAAGAAGGATCTCCTTGGAGAACTCACTAAAGTCCTCAGGTAAACCAGCAAAGTCACTGTATGTGGTTCTCATAGCTAGAGGAACCTATGAAATATGGGACCCTTTTCTTAATAAAAACAAACTTGGCTTGTGACTTAATTGCTCGTACTTTCTTTGCTAATACTGTATGGTTGTCTCCCACAGCATTTCAACAGAGCGTCATCGTGCAGAGGTCCGTAGGGCAGTCAATGATGAGCGCCTTACCACCATTGCCTATCAGTAAGTCAAGTTACCCTCTTAAGGTGGTCAGTACTAAAACTACATACACATTATGACCAACTACTACATACTAGTACACGCTTCAGCCCCTCAATTTATCATATTTTTACCATGAGGATTACACCATCAGTCACTGACTTTATCAATAAGTGCATCGAGGATGTCGTCCCCACAGTGACTGTACGTACATACCCCAACCAGAAGCCATGGATTACAGGCAACATTCGCACTGAGCTAAAGGGTAGAGCCGCCGCTTTCAAGTTGCGGGACTCTAACCCGGAAGTTTACAAGAAATCCTGCTATTCCCTGCGACGAACCATCAAACAAGCAAAGCGTCAATGCAGGGCTAAGATTGAATCATACTACACCGGCTCTGACGCTCGTCTTTTGTGGCATCGCTTGCAAACTATTACAGACTACAAAGGGAAGCACAGCCGAGAGCTGCCCAGTGTCACGAGGCAAGCAAAATCACTTCTATGCTCGTTTCGAGGCAAGCAACACTGAGGCATGCATGAGCGCATCAGCTGTTCCGGACGACTGTGTGATCACGTTCTCCGTAGCCGACTTGAGCAAGACCTTTAAACAGGTCAACATACACAAGACTGCGGGGCCAGACGGATTACCAGGACGTGTGCTCCGGGCATGTGCTGACCAACTGGCAGGTGTCTTCACTGAAATTTTCAACATGTCCCTGATTGAGTTTGTAATACCAACATGTTTCAAGCAGACCACCATAGTCCCTGTGCCCAAGAACACGAAGGCAGCCTGCCTAAATGACTACAGACCCGTAGCGCTCAAGTCTGTAGTCATGAAGTGCTTTGAAAGGTTGGTAATGGCTCACATCAACACCATTATCCCAGAAACCCTTGACCCACTCCAATTTGCATACCACCCAAACAAATCCACAGATGACTCAATCTCTATTTCACTCCACACTGCCCTTTCCCACCTGGACAAAAAGAACACTTATGTGAGAATGCTATTCATTGACTACAGCTCAGTGTTCAACACCATAGTACACTGAAAGCTCATGACTAAGCTAAGGATCCTGGGACAAAACACCTCCCTCTGCAACTGGATCCTGGAATTCCTGACTGGCCACCCCCAGGTGGTGAGGGTAGGTAGCAACACATCTGCCACGCTGATCCTCAACACTAGAGCTCCCCAGGGGTGCTTGCTCAGTCCCCTCCTGTACTCCCTGTTTACCACGACTGCATGGCCAGGAACGACTCCAACACCATCATTAAGTTTGCAGATGACACACCACAGTGGTAGGCCTGATCACCGACAACGACGAGACAGCCTATAGGGGGGAGGTCAGAGACCTGGCTGGGTGGTGCCAGAATAACAACCTATCCCTCAACGTAACCAAGACTAAGGAGATGATTGTGGACTACAGGAAAAGGAGGACCGAGCACACACCCATTCCCCGTGTCCACATCACCAACAAACTAAAATGGTCCAAACACGCCAAGACAGTCGTGAAGAGGGCACAACAAAGCCTATTCCCCCTCAGGAAACTAAAATGATTTGGCATGGATCCTGAGATCCTCAAAAGGTTCTACAGCTGCAACATCGAGAGCATCCCCTGACTGGTTGCATCACTGCCTGTTACGGCAATTGCTCAGCCTCTTACCGCAAGGCACTACAGAGGGTAGTGCATACGGCCCAGTACATCACTGGGGCTAAGCTGCCTGCCATCCAGGACCTCTACATCAGGCGGTGTCAGAGGACGGCCCTAAAAATTGTCAGACCCCAGTCATAGGCTGTTGTCTCTAATACCGCATGGCAAGAGGTACCGGAGTGCCAAGTCTAGGACAAAAAGGCTTCTCAACAGTTTTTACTCCCAAACCATAAGATTCCTGAACAGGTTGTCAAATGGCTACCCAGACTATTTGCATTGTGATGTGTATATAGCCTGTCTTTTTACTGTTGTTTTTATTTCTTTACTTACCTATTGTTCACCTAATACCTTTTTTGCACTATTGGTTAGAGCCTGTAAGTAAGCATTTCACTGTAAGGTCCACACCTGTTGTATTCGGCTCACGTGACAAATACAATTGTCATCAAACCAAAAGTTTGATCAAAAGTTTATTTGTCTTGTCAAGCATGTCAGGTCCCAACAGCTCCTCAGAGTGGTCCATCGAGGGGCGTCGGCTGGTCCCGCTGATGCCCAGACTGGTCCCCCAGACCGCCTTCACTGTGACGGCCAACGCAGTGGCCAGCGCCACAGCCAATCAGAACGCTTCGCTTCTGCTGCCTGCCGAAACAGGAAATAAAGAAGGTAAGATCAGACAGCTCAAGGTGGAAATTGCTCTTAACCACAGATCTCGGATCACATTACCTTGCTCCTAATCTTAGCCTGAGGGTTAATCCATTTAAATTCAATAACTTTTTGACAGCACCTCTTTTGATTTGAACTGAACCTTCCATATGTATTTGCCCATTTAAATGGACTTTTTGAACCTGAATGCCAAAATATTCAAGAGATGAAAGTGCTCAACTTTACCTATTTTACATGCCCCCACCATACCATGAGACATACATTTATTCATCACTGGAAAAGATAAACTATTGAGATTTGATATCATTTAAAAGCTTACAAACAGGGTTGTCAAACTATTTTATCATTTCTAGATTTTTTTTAACTTAAATTTTTACCTTAAGTCAATTGTGTAAAATCAGACATTTCAAAATATTAGCATATGTTGTAGCTTAGACCCTATTTTACGTCATCTGGCCCTGTCAGTAGTTAGGAGTAACTTTCTACCTGCAACATCAACTGAAGAGGGAGGAAGACATTAAATGATTAATCACTTATGTCTTCTTATAGTGTCTTTTTATATAAATTATGGTTGTTATTTGTTTGCAGTGGTTGTTTGCTACTCCTACACAAGCACCACGTCCACCAGTGCCACGGCGCCCAGCGGCAGTGCAGCAGCCATGGTGAAATCCCCCCGTCCGGCCAGCCCCGCCTCAAACATGGTGGTGCTGCCCAGCGGGAGCACCGTCTATGTGAAAAGTGAGTGTCAGAACAGAGATTTTATGTTTGTTTATTATTTTACTTTGGAAAGAAAAATAAGTGTTTATTTAAGAATTTTGCATTGGTTAAGGAGTCTCCGGTGCGACACTCACTAAACAGAACCTGAAGTCTGTCAATGTATTGCTGCATTCTTTGTCTCCGTCTGTATGTTTCTCTCGCTCCCCCAGGCGTGAGCTGCTCGGATGAGGATGAGAAGCCACGTAAGCGTAGGCGGACTAACTCCTCAAGCTCCTCCCCTGTGGTGCTGAAGGAAGTGGCCAAGGTGACCCCGCCCATGTCCAAGACCATCACTGTGCCGGTGAGCGGCAGCCCCAAGATGAGCAACATCATGCAGAGCATCGCCAACTCCCTGCCACCGCACATGTCCCCCGTCAAGATCACCTTTACAAAACCCACCACCCAGACCACTAACACCACCACACAGAAGGTGAGCAGGACAGAACTGACCATTGTTCAGTATAAATCCTCTTGTTCTATAGGCAAAGAGTCAGTATAGTGAGGTGTGAGCCAGATAATATAGGAATGTATGGATATGTTTGAATGATCGTAAGTGATTGCATACTGTTTGCAAACTCGATTGTAAGTGAATGTGTATAAGAACTTGATTGTAAGTGGCTGTGGAATTTACTGTATAATGTATGTTTTGTCAGGTGATCATTGTGACGACCTCTCCAAGCTCCAACTTCGTTCCCAACATCCTGTCCAAGTCTCACTCACACAACTACGCGGCGGCCATGTCCAAGTTGGTGTCCACCTCCATGCTGACCTCGGCCAACCAGAAGCAGACAGTGTTAATCCCGGCCAGCTCCAGTCCCTCCTCAGCCCCAAACACAGTCGCTGTGACCACCATGGTTTCTTCCAGCCCGTCTGTGGTCATGTCGACAATAGCGCAGGGTAGGTTTGAATGTCCCACTTCCTGCAGTGTTTTCAAATAGTTTGTTTACTCAGGATTTATTACCGGCCTTTGCCCAATTTAGACAAAGATTGTCTTGTTCTAGCTAAGACCTTTCATGGATACAACATTTTATTGAAACAGGAATTGTACTGAATTGTGTGTATCTGATTGGTCTTTGAAACTGACCACTATTGCTTGTCCTCTCCCTGTGCCAGGTGGCTCGTCGACGGGCATGAAAGTGGCCTCCGCCAGGCTCCCCTCTCCTAAGACCATGGTGGGCTCTCCAACCCAGATTCTGGCCCAGTTCCCCAAGCAGCACCAGCAGTCACCCAAGCAGCTGCAGCAGGGCTCCCCCATGGGGGCCGGCGTCATGGGCCAGGCCCAGTCTTCTACCACTCTCCCCGGCTCCAAACCCACCATCCAGATTAAGCAGGAGTCAGGTGAGTACAGGGCGTGATACCCAACTCTACTGGTGTTAGTACTCTACCCTGAGTATGCAAGTGTACAGAAAGTCTTAGTCATGTATTTAACTAATGATTTGTCTAATTGTACCTGTAGGTGTCAAAATCATCACCCAGCAGATGCAGCCCAGTAAGATCCTGCCCAAGCCCTCCTCTGTAGGCATGTCCAGCAGCAGTTCCTCCCCCATCATGGTTGTCAGTAGCAACGGGGCCATCATGACCACCAAGTTGGTGTCCCAGCCCACAGGTGTGCCTTCTCACATACTGCTTTTTGACTGTAACACAAGTGTTACACTAGTGTATACACACTGATGTTTTACTAGGTAAACAGTGTTTCCAAAGCTAGGGCTGACAGTGAGGACTTATGAAGAACAAAATCAACAACCTCTGCATAATCAAAACAGTTGCTTTGTGAGGATGTCTTAACCATTGATAGTGTAAACCCATGTTCAGTTAGACATTATGTAAATGCTGCCAGAAAAGCCCCAGTGGCTTTCTTGGTCCCAGGTTAGAGCAGGTCCACTGAGGCCATGGCCCAGTGAGTCCCAGGAGTCAGGCTGTGCGGGTGGAAACACAAAAGTCTGAGGCTGTTTGGTAAAATACCAAGGTAAATCCTCAGTGTAAATGCACCAACAGTAAACTCACAAAACAGACAACTGTCGTCCAAACATGTAAATAATACACAAGGACAGTAGATCTCTGCACCGGTTTGGATAATCTGTGTTTTAATCCTTTATTCTATTTTACTTACGTAGTGTATTTCTTATCTCGTTTGCTTTTTTTCTAGTAATACATTGTTATAGATTTCTTGCATTGTTGGGTTTTGAGTTTGCAAGAAAGGCATTTCACTGTACTTGTGCATGTGACATGAAACTAGATATTGATATGAAGAAATACTTAGCAAAGTCCCGTCATTTTATTTTCTTTAAGTTGAGGAAAAACATTGATTTTGTGCAGGCACCCAGGCCACATACTCAAGGCCCACTGTGAGTCCCTCCATTGGAGCCAGGATGGCGACGTCAACCAGTGGTGCCACCTACGTCAAGACCACCAGCGGCAGCATCATCACGGTGGTCCCCAAGTCTCTAGCCACACTAGGCGGCAAGATCATCAGCAGCAACATTGTGTCTGGTGAGTTTGAAACTTCTGTAGTGTTACTAGGGTTTCGGGGGGGTATTTACCAGTGATGTTTACATTTACCAGTTAACTACTGGAATTTTGGATACTTTAAAGGATTTTAAATAATTGACGTAACATGTAAAATATATATTGCTAATAATAAAATGTTTTTTTCATGTGAAAAATAGAATTACAAAGCTGTCAAACATCCTCACTATAACCTATCAACTTAGTGTTGTTGCTGTTTAATATGAAGGTTTCTGTCTGGATTAAATTGGTTGTAAATACTTTGGGGCTGAACTAGTGGAAGTTGTGAAATAAGTCAATAGTTGGAAGCGTTGCAGAGTAAATTGCAGATTTCAATCTTTTTCTTTTTTTTGGTGAATTTTACCCCCTTTTCTCCCCAATTTCGTGGTATCCAATTGTTAGTAGTTACTATCTTATCTCATCTCTACAACTCCCGTATGGGCTCGGGAGAGACGAAGAAACACAACCCAACCAAGCTGCACTGCTTCTTAACACAGCGCGCATCCAACCTGGAAGCCAGCCGCACCAATGTGTCGGAGGAAACACCATGCACCTGGTTAGTGTGCACTGCGCCCGGCCCGCCACAGAAGTCGCTAGTGTGCGATGAGACAAGGATATCCCTACTGGCCAAACCCTCCCTAACCCAGACGACGCTAGGCCAATTGTGCGTCGCCCCACGGACCTCCCGGTCACGGCCGGCTGCGACAGAGTTGTCAATGTTGTTCTTTTGTTTTTATTATTAGGCTATTTTTTCTGAAACCATACTGTCCTTCTACTAGAAACTCATAGACGACATGGACACGGATATAAAAATGTACATGAATATATACAATGGTGTAAAGTACTAAAGTGTTTTTTGGGGGGTATCTGTACTTTACTATTTATATTTTTTTTACTTTTACTAAACTACATTCCTAAAGAAAATAATGTACTTTTTACTCCAAACATTTTCCCTCACACACAAAAGTACTAATTATATTTTGAATGATTAGCAGGACAGGAAAATGGTCCAATTCACACACTTCTCAAGATGACATCCTGGTCATCCCTACTGCCTCTGATGTGGCGGACTAAATAAACAGAAATGCTTCATTTGTAAATGATGCCTGAGTGTTGGAGTGTGCCCCTGGCTATTCATTCATTTATTTATTTTTAAGAAAATGGTGCCATCTGGTTTGCTTAATATAAGAATGTGAAATTATTTATACTTTTACTTTTCATACTTAATAATATATTATAGAAATTACATGTACTTTTGATACTTAAGTACAGTACCAGTCAATAGTTTAGACACCTATTAATTCCAGGGTTTTTCTTTATTTTTACTATTTTATACATTGTAGAATAATAGTTAAGACATCAAAACTATGAAATAACACATGTAATCATGTAGTAACCAAAAAAGTGTTAAACAAATCAAAATATATTTTAGTTTCTTCAAAGTAGCCACCCTTTGCCCTGATGACACTTTAGCACATTCTTGACATTCTCTCAACCAGCTTCACGAGGAATGCTTTTCCAACAGTCTTGAAGTAGTTCCCACGTATGCTGAGCACTTGTTGGCTGCTTTTCCTTCACTCTGCGGTCCAAGTAATCCCAAACCATCTCAATTGGGTTGAGATCGGGTGATTGTGGAGGCCAGGTCATCTGATGCAGCACTCCATCACGCTCCTTCTTGGTCAAATAGCCCTTACACAGCCTGGAGGTGTGTTTTCGGTCATTGTCCTGTTGAAAAACAAATGATAGTCCCACTAAGCGCAAACCAGATGGGATGGTGTATCCATGTTGGTTAAGTGTGACTTGAATTCTAAATAAATCAAAGACGGTGTCACCAGCAAAACACCCCCACACCACCACCTCCATGCTTCACAGTGGGAACCACACATGTGCTACTCTGCATCTTAAAAAGGCACTGCAGTTGGAACCAAAAATCAAAATTTGACTCATCAGACCAAAGGACAGATTTCCACCGGTCAAATGTCTGTTGCTCGTGTTTCTTGACCCAAGCAAGTATCTTCTTCTTATTGGTGTCCTTTAGTAGTGGTTTCTTTGCAGCGATTCAACCATGAAGGCCTGACTCACGAAGTCTCCTCTGAACAGTTGATGCTGAGATGTCTGTTACTTGAACTCTGTGAAGCATTTATTTGGGCTGCAATTTCTGAGACTGATAACTCTAATGAACTTATCCTCTGCAGCAGAGGTAACTCTGGGTCTTCCTTTCCTGTGGCGGTCATCCTTAGGGCCAGTTTCACCATAGCGCTTGATGTTTTTTGCGACTGCACTTGAAGAAACTTTCAAAGTTCTTGAAATGTTCTGTATTGACTGAGCTTCATGTCTTAAATTAAAGGAATGATGGACTGTCATTTTCTTTGCATATTTGAGCTGTTCTTGCCATAATATGGAATTGGTCTTTTACCAAATAGCCCTATCTTCTGTATACCACCCCTACCTTGTCACAATTTCTTTAACCCTTTTTTGGGGGGTTTATGACATGATTCCATGTGTTATTTCATAGTTTTGATGTCTTTACTATTATTCTTCAATGTAGAATAGTAAAAATAAAAACAAACCCTTCAATGAATAGGTGTATCCACATTTTTGACTGGTGTGTGTGTATGTAAAAATAAAGGGAACACTAAATAACACATCCTAGATCTGAATGAATGCAATATTCTTATTAAATACTTTTTTCTTTACATAGTTGAATGTGCTGGCAACAAAATCACACAAATTATCAATGGAAATCAAATTTATCAACCCATGGAGGTCTGGATTTGGAGTCGCACTCAAAATTAAAGTGGAGAACCACACTACAGGCTGATCCAACTTTGATGTAATGTCCTTAAAACAAGTCAAAATGAGGCTCAGTAGTGTGTGTGGCCTCCACGTGCCTGTATGACCTCCCTACAACGCCTGGGCATGCTCCTGATGAGGTGGCAGATGGTCTCCTGAGGGATCTCCTCCCAGACCTGGACTAAAGCATCCGCTAACTCCTGGACAGTCTGTGGTGCAACGTGGCGTTGGTGGATGGAGCGAGACATGATGTCCCAGATGTGCTCAATTGGATTCAGGTCTGGGGAACGGGCGGGCCAGTCCATAGCATCAATGCCTTCCACTTGCAGGAACTGCTGACACACTCCAGCCACATGAGGTTGAGCATTGTCTTGCATTAGGAGGAACCCAGGGCCAACCGCACCAGCTTTATGTCTCACAAGGGGTCTGAGGATCTCATCTCGGTACCTAATGGCAGTCAGGCTACCTCTAGCGAGCACATGGAGGGCTGTGCGGCCCCCCAAAGAAATGCCACCCCACACCATGACTGACCCACCGCCAAACCGGTCATGCTGGAGGATGTTGCAGGCAGCAGACCGTTCTCCACAGCGTCTCCAGACTCTGTCACGTCTGTCACATGTGCTCAGTGTGAACCTGCTTTCATCTGTGTAGAGCACAGGGCGCCAGTGGCGAATTTGCCAATCTTGGTGTTCTCTGGCAAATGCCAAACGTCTTGCACGGTGTTAGGCTATAAGCACAACCCCCACCTGTGGATGTCGGGCCCCCTACCACCCTCATGGGGTCTGTTTCTGACCGTTTGAGCAGACACATGCACATTTGTGGCCTGCTGGAGGTCATTTTGCAGGGCTCTGGCAGTGCTCCTCCTGCTCCTCCTTGCACAAAGGCGGAGGTAGCAGCCCTGCTGGGTTTTTGCCCTCCTACGGCCTCCTCCAGGTCTCCTGATGTACTGGCCTGTCTCCTGGTAGCGCCTCAATGCTCTGGACACTACACTGACAGACAGAACCTTCTTGCCACAGCTCGCATTGATGTGCCATCCTGGATGAGCTGCACTACCTGAGCCACTTGTGTGGGTTGTAGACTCCGTCTCATGCTACCACTAGAGTGAAAGAACCGCCAGCATTCAAAAGTGACCAAAACATCAGCCAGGAAGCATAGGAACTGAGAAGTGGTCTGTGGTCACCACCTGCAGAACCACTCCTTTATTGGGGGTGTCTTGCTAATTGCCTATAATTTCTACCTGTTGTCTATTCCATTTGCACAACAGCATGTGAAATTTATTGTCAATCAGTGTTCCTTCCTAAGTGGACAGTTTGATTTCACAGAAGTGTGATTGACTTTGAGTTACATTGTGTTGTTTAAATGTTCCCTTTTATTTTTTTGAGCAGTGTATCTCTCTCTCACACTCTACATGGCCATAGGTTTGTGTACATGTGCTTGTCGGACATCTCATTCTAAAATCATGGGCATTAAATGGAGTTGTCCCCCCCCCCTTTGCTGCTATAACAGCCTCTACTCTTCTGGGAAGGCGTTCCACTAGATGTTGGAACATGACTGCAGGGACTTGCTTTCATTCAGCCACGAGCATTACTGAGGTCAGGCATTTTGGCCTGGCTCGCAGTCGGCGTTCCAATTCATCCCAGAGGGGTTGAGGTTAGGGCTCTGCAGGTCAATAAAGTGCTACCACACCAATCTAAATTGTCATGCTGAAATAGGAAAGGGACTTCTCCAAACTGTTGCTACAAAGTTGGAAGCACAGAATCGTCTAGAATGTCATTGTATGCTGTAGCTTTAAGATTTCCCTTCACTGGAACGAACAGGTCTAGCCCGTTGCATGAAAACAGCCCCAGACCATTATTCATCCTCACATTCGGGCAGGTAGCGTTCTCTTGGCATACCTCAAACCCAGATTAGTTTGTCGCAGTGCCAGATGGTGAAGTGTGATTCATCACTTCAGAGAACGCCTTTCCACTGATCCAGAGTCCAATGGAGGCAAACTTTACACCACTCTGGCCGATGCTTGGCATTACGCATGGTGATCTTAGGCTTGTGTGCGGCTGCTCGGCCATGGAAAACCATCTTGTCAAGCTCCTGACAATCAGTTATTGTGCTGATGTTGCTTCTAGAGGCAGTTTGGAACTCGGTAGTGAGTGTTGCAACCGAGGACAGACTATTTTTTACACACTACTCTCTTCAGCACTTAGCGGTCCCGTTCTGTGAGCTTGTGTGGCCTGCCACTTCACGGCTGAGCCGTTGTTGCTCCTAGACGTTTCCACTTCACAGTAACGGCACTTACAGTTGACCGGTGCAGCTCTAGCAGGGCAGAAATTTGACAAAATTAATTTGTTGGAAAGGTGGCATCCAATGATGGGGCCACGTTGAAAGTCACTGAGCTAATTCAGTACGGGCCATTTTACTGCCGCTGTTTGTCTATGGCAATTGCATGGCTGTGTGGCTGAAATAGCAGAATCCACTAATTTGAAGGGGTGTCCACATACTTTTGGCTATGTAGTTACTCAAGTATACATTTATTAAAGTTTACATAGATTAGCAAAATTACCAAACTTTTGCAACCCTAATGTTACCAATTTTGACTGAACATCTAGTTGTCCAATTATAGTGACTTCAAATGTTGTGTTTTGGCAAACCTTTAGATGTTCTTTCCCCCTCCATTGCAGGTACAACAACTAAGATAACTACCATTCCTATGACGTCCAAGCCCAATGTTATTGTGGTGCAAAAGGCCACTGGCAAAGCAACGACCATCCAGGGCCTGCCTGGCAAGAATGTGGTCACCACACTGTTGAATGCAGGGGTCAGTTCAACATGATTGTTATTATAATTGAAACTATTTTAATTAAGACATTTTTTTATGTTAAATAAAATCTAAGTAATTATTTCAGAAGTGTTCAAATGTATTGACCCCAAAATGTATTTTTAAGTTTTTTGATAGTTCTAGTTTAGCCTTTCTGTCTGATCAGTATATTGCTTTCAGCTCCATATTATGCATTTACATGTTTATGTTTTCAGTTGTCATTTAGCAGACGCTCTTAATTCATAGTGACTTACAATTAGTACATTAATCTTAAACTCTGGTTAAAGTAGTGCACTATATAGGGAATAGGGTGCCATTGGTTACAGAACCAAAATATGAATACCTCTGTGCCATAGGGCGAAAAGACCCTGCAGGGTGTGCCGGGGTCCAAGCCAGCCATCATCACAGCCTCCAGACCCATCACCAAGATGATCGTGACCCAGCCGAAAGGCATGGGCTCAGGGGTGCAGCCCAACACCACCACCAAGATCATCCCCACCAAAATAGTGTACGGCCAGCAGGGCAAGACCCAGGTCAGTAACAGTCCAACGCTGTCTATGTAGGGTGAAGTTGCCCCTAGACGCTGGCTCTTGGGTCAGTTTTGCCTTTACCCCTCTAATGCTTAGGTTTGGGCAAGCTGATCCGAGAGCTGTCTGTACTCTGGGGAAACTTCACCCCGGAGCGTCTCAGCCACTCAACGAGTAGTGTGAACGAGATCTTTTCGTACTAAAAGCTCTTTGTCTTGGATACAGTTCTTTCGGAAAGTATTCAGACCCCTTGACTTTTTCCACATTTTGTTATGTAACAGCCTTAACTTAAAATTGATTTTTTTTTTAAATAAGAATTCCTCGTCAATCTACATGCAAATACCACATGATGAAAAGGCAAAAACAGGTTTTTAGAAATTTTTGCAAATGTATACATTTAATTTACCACAGGTGGACTCCAAGTTGTAGAAACGCATGAGCAATGGATACAAGATGCACCTGAGCTCAATTTCGAGTCTCATAGCAAAGGGTCTGAATATTTATGTACCTAAAGGTGTTTCTGTTTTTATTTAGCACATTTGCTAAAATCTCTCAACCTGATTTTCCTGGCCTGCGGAGTGGCGCAGTCGTCAGTTGAACGGTGTTTCCTCCGACACATTAGTGCGTCTGGTTTCCGGGTTAAGCGAGCAGGTGTTAAGAGGTAGCGCGGCTTGGCAGGCCATATTTCGGAGGATGCATGACTCAACCTTCGCCTCTATCTCTCGAGCCCGTTGGGGGAGTTGCAGCGATGAGACAAGATCATAACTACCAATTGGATATCACAAAATTGGGGAGGAAAAGAGAGGTAAAATTACAATAAAAAAATATATATATAAAAAAAAAAACTTTTGTTTTGTCTTTATGGGTTATTGTGTGTGTGTGTGTATATATATGTATGTATGTATGTATGTGTATGTATATATATATATATATAAAATACATTTTTAGGATAGGGCTGTAATGTAACAATGTGGAATAAAGGAAGGTTTCTGAATGCACTGTATATTTTAACTTCTGTCCTGAATTACCAATGCATCAGGTCAGTGTAACTTTAGGATTGCAAGACCATACCGCTTTAAATAGGCACATGAATTATATGTATGATGTAAAAAAGGAACACCAGGACACTTGACATTGGTCTCAGCTGTGCTGTACTTTATGGAGCAACAAAAACTATTTCTCTCGTGCCATTCACTGAGCTCTTCTTGGTGTGTAATATTGAATATAACGTTTTTTAAACATTGATTCGTGTCCAGGTGCTGATCAAGCCCAAGCCCATCTTCCAGACTGCAGTGTTGAGCGAGCAGACCAGGCAGCTGGTGAGCGAAACACTGCAGCAGGCGTCCAGGGTGGCTGACGCACAGGAGGGGGCACTGAAGGATGAGTCAGGTGGCATCGCCGAGGGCAGCTTTCAGCCCGCCGATGGCTCCATCAGCAGCAGTCACGGTACGTTGTGGCACTCCACATAACAGCAAGAAGTACATGATATAGCCAGCAGCCTAACTACGAGAACAAAAAAAGACACTCAAGTTAAAACTGTGTATTGTAGTCTCACACAGCTATTGACTACCTCATCTGTAGTATGAAAGTGTATCTCTTCTCACAAGAATCCAGCTAAGTTCAATTCCCTTCACTTTCAAATGGTAAATGGCTCCACTCACATAATATAATTATTTCAATTCCCTTTTACTTGAATGCCATGTCCAATTTAATTCCCACATCGACTGGAATCTAAAGGGAATCCGCACAATTCCATATGACTTGTTTTGGTTATTGTCACCGGTCAGACTCCCAGCCCGTAGTGCACATCATCTCCTCCAGAGGGCAGGAGTGGGCTGAGCAGCATGAAGTGTCGGTGGAATCCGGCCCCACCATCATCTACCAGGACGTGTCTACGGGGAACGTGACCCAGTCGGCCACCTCAACCATTAAGGCCCTGCTGGAGCTGCAGCAAACCACAGGTGACTAACAGACTGACCACCGTCACCATGACAACTACCATACCACTTACCAGGGTTGGAGTCAATTCCATTTCAATTCGGAAACGGAGTAATCTTCCTGGCAACAAGGCTAGTCACCTGTTATTAGTGCTTGTTATTATGGCTGGGATTCTATCCCAGAAGTCAGTGGAAGAACTCTGGGGGGTTTCCAAACCACTTCCCCTTTTGTAATCTTTACTGCTGTGGACCTTTCACTGACTTCTTGTAAAAGGCTGTTTGTTGCTTGATATTGAGTGTGACTGTGTTGAGTGTGACTGATGCCTGATATACAAAAACATCCCCCTTTTAGTGCTTGCAGATAGAAACGAGATGGAGCCATCGCCATATTGCACCTATCTAGTCCTTGCTATAGTGGTAGGGTTGGCTAATCTTGGCAGGGTTTTGTACCAGACCTGACTCAAATAATATAGATATTTAAATTTGTACACCACTATTAGGTGTGTCAGGTGCTGTGCGAATATCCTGACACTGCAGCCCCTAAAACGATGTTTAATACAAACGACTTGAGAAGAAAGCCCCAGCTTCTGACACCTCAGTTTTTCCACACATACAAACACACAATTTCTTACCGGTGCAATTAATGGGCCTGTGGCGCACTCAAACACAGCCTGATCACAGGTCAAGTGACTGGACTCTCTGGGACCTGATTCTGGGAGAATTGGATGTAAAAGTGTTCGTCGTTGGGGTCAGACTGCTCTGAACTCTAATTCTCATGTAAGTGACGGTACTTTGTCGTCCGCGTCTTTCGAAATATAAATGGAGTAGTTGTTTATTAGATGACTGATAGTGACAGTCTCTGTTGCCTTTACAGTGAAGGACAAGGGTGAGGCGAAGCCCAGGCAGCACACCATAGACCTGAGCCAGATGGCTGTGCCCTTTCAGATGGCCCAGGACAAGAAGCAGCAGGATCCAGTCTCCCCTGGGACATCCACTGTAGAGACTGAACCGTCCACTGAATACATCACTGCAGGTACATGGACTGACCACTCGGGTTGCCTCCCAAATGGCACCCTATTCTCTATATAATGCACTACTTTTCACTGAGGTCCAGCCCTGTTCAAAGCTAGTGCACTATATAAGGGATAGGGTGCTATTTGGGAAGCGAGCTCACTGAAACATTTCTCCTTGGGCATTACACACAGCCAAGACACTATAATCTGTCTTACTTTTTAGTTTCTTAGATTTGATCAATTGTCATATTACACTGTGTTGTCATCACTTTAGGAGGGCACCTAAAATGATCCCCAAAGTGATATGATGATCACTTTCTTTTCATACTGTTTCATTGCGAAATACATTGATGTACAGTACCAGTCAAAAGTTTGGACACACCTGGGTATTCTTTCAACCAGCTTCATGAGGTAGTCACCTGGAATGCATTTCAGTTAACAGGTGTGCCTTGCTAAAAGTACATTGGTGGAATTTCTTTCATCCTCAATGCGTTTTGAGTCGATAAGGTAGGGCTGGTTTATAGAAGATAGCCCTAAAAGACCAAGTCCATATGGCTAGAACAGCTCAAATAAGCAAAGAGAAATGACAATCCATCATTACTTTAAGACATGAAGAACTTTGACATTTTCTTCAAGTGCAGTCGCAAAAACCATCAAGCGCTATGATGAAACTGACTCTCATGAGGACCACCACAGGAAAGGAAGACCCAGAGTTACCTCTGCTGCAGAGGATACGTTCATTAGAGTTACCAGCCTCAGAAATTGCTTCAGAGTTCAAGTAACAGACACATCTCAACATCAACTGTTCAGAGGAGACTGCGTGAATCAGGGCTTCGTGAATCAGGCCTTCGTGGTTGAATTGCTGCAAAGAAACCACTACTAAAGGACACCAATAGAAGAAGAGACTTGCTTGGGCCAAGAAACATGAGCAATGGACATTAGACCAGTGGAAATCTGTCCTTTGGCCACAGCATTCTGCAGCAATACACCATCCCATCTGGTTTGGGCTTAGTGGGACTATCATTTGTTTTTCAACAGGACAATGACCCAACCCACCCCCAGGCTGTGTAAGGGCTATTTGACAAAGAAGGAAAGTGATGGAGTGCTGCATCAGATGACCTGGCCTCCACAATCCCTCGACCTTAACCCAATTGAGATGGTTTGGGATGAGTTGGACCGCAGAGTGAAGGACAAGCAGCCAACAAGTGCTCAGCATATGTGGGAACTCCTTCAAAACTGTTGGAAAAGCATTCCAGTCGAAGCTAGTTGAGAGAATGCAAAGCTCTCATCAAGGCAAAGGGTGGCTACTTCGAAGAACACTTTTTTTGGTTGCTACTTAATTCCATGTGTTATTTCATAGTTTTGATGCCTTCACTATTATTTTACAATGTAGAACATATTAAAAATAAAGAAAAACCCTTTAATGGGTAGGTGTGTCCAAACTTTTGACTGGTAGTGTATATCATATTTCGTCACCCCTTAATGATATTACACCTTGGATGGAAAATTATACACTTTCCTACTCATGTATTCAGGGGTTTACACACAATTGTAGCCCTTAACCACGCAGAAATAAGCAAAGTGAAAAACAGCAGGCTGTTCTATACTTAGCTGTACTCACTAAAGAATGTCTCAAAATAATGCCGTTCTGAGTAATTGAGAGCAATTCCATGTTAAAAACAAGGTTTCCATCTAACCTTTTTATGCGAGTAAAGTATGTCAGATAAAACATTTTAATTACAGGCAAAACAAAATACAATAGACAAGGTGGGATATTTTTGTGTCAGGAAAATTAATTATGCGATAAATGGTGGAAACTATTTTTTTATCCACAAATATTGATATAATAACCCTTATATTGAATTAAACTAGGAGTCACCCGATGACATGTGTGGTCCTCCCAGCTCGTCGGGAAAACATGCAGTTTATTAGGCTACAGATTAAATAAGTTATGATGAACTTCAGAAGGGGGTGAAAGTGCAAGGTGATGAGCTTGATTCTCCTTTCCAATAAATATTGAGGGTCTTATTCTGGTGACATGATTGATGCTTGGCTGCCGTTTGACAAATACAAATCATTTTGTCCATAATGATCTCATCATGTAGGCTATACGTGCGCTCTAGCCAACAGGCTATCTGTGAACACTGTACTGTATCTGTTGGCTGGAGTACACGTGCCTTGTATCTGCAACAAGTCAATTTAATGGAATCACCCCCCTGGTGGGAAAATGCGCACATCGTTATTAAGTGGATTTTAGAATATTTACATGCAAACTCTGTTGCCAATTGGATGTGAACCTAACTTATGATGATCTCTCTTTGTGCAGTTAAAGCCAGCCGGGCCGGACCATCCTCTGGAGGCGACATGGTCATGTCCGCTAGCCAGCAACTGACGGCGTCCTCACAGAGCACAGGTCACACCCCCATGGTGGTCAAGTCCATCCCAACTTCCTCTGCGGTCACCGTCACACGCATTGTCCAACTGGTGAGACAAACGCCTACCTAGTATATGAACTTAAAAATCACATACATGAGGCCTCCCGGGTGGCGCAGTGGTTAAGGTCCCCTGTACTGCAGCGGCAGTTGTGCCACCAGAGACTCTGGGTTCGCGCCCAGGCTCTGTCGTAACCTGACGCGACCGGGAGGTACGTGGGGCAACGCACAATTGGCCTAGCGTCGTCCGGGTTAGGGAGGGTTTGGCCGGTAGGGATATCCTTGTCTCATCGCGCACCAGCGACTCCTGTGGCGGGCCGGGCGCAGTGCACGCTAACCAGGTGCATGGTGTTTCCTCCGACACAATGCTGAACATTGGTGCGGCTGGGTTGGATGCGCGCTGTGTTAAGAAGCAGTGCGGCTTGGTTGGGTTGTGTATCGGAGGACGCATGACTTTCAACGTCTCTCCCGAGCCCGTACAGGAGTTATAGTGATGAGACAATTGGATACCACTAAAATTGGTGAGAAAAAAGGGGTAAAATTCAACAAAAACAAAAAAAATCACAAAGTCTTTGTATTCTTCTTTTCCAATGTTTTATTAAATCATATTATACTGCATTATACTGCATTATCTCAGTCACTTTATTCTTAAAATAAAGTGGTGATCCTAACTGACCTAATGTGAAATATCAGAATAATAGTAGAGAGTGATTTTATTTCAGCTTTTATTTCTTTCATCACATTCCCAGTGGGTCAGAATTTGTAGTATTTGCTAGCATTGCCTTTAAATTGTTTAACTTGGGTCAAACGTTTCGGGTAGCCTTCCACACAAGCTTCCCACAATAAGTTGGGTGAATTTTGGCCCATTCCTCCTGACAGAGCTTGTGTAACTGGGTCAGATATGTCGGCCTCCTTGCTCGCACACGCTTTTTCAGTTCTGTCCACAAATTGTCTATAGGATTGAGGTCAGTGCTTTGTGATGGCCACTCTTGAGATGTTGCTTCAATATATCCACATAATTTTCCCCCTCATGATGCCATCTATTTTGTGAAGTGCACCAGACCCTCCTGCAGCAAAGCACCCCCACAACATGATGCTGCCAACCCGGTGCTTCACGGTTGGGATGGTGTTCTTCAGCTTGCAATCCTCCCCGTTTTTCCTCCAAACATAGCGATGGTCATTATGGCCAAACAGTTCTATTTTTGTTTCATCAGACCAGAGGACATTTCCCCCAAAAGTACGATCTTTGTCCCCATGTGCAGTTGCAAACCGTAGTCTGGCTTTTTTATGACGGTTTTGGACCAGTGGCTTTTTCCTTGCTGAGCGGCCTTTCAGGTTATGTCGATATAGGACTCATTTTACTGTGGATATAGATACCTTTGTACCCGTTTCCTCGAGCATCTTCACAAGCATCTTCACAAGATCTTTTGCTGTTGTTCTGGGATTGATTTGCACTTTTCGCACCAAAGTATATTCATCTCTAGGAGACAGAAGGCATCTCCTTCCTGAGCGGTATGATGGCTGCGCGGTCCCATGGTGTTTATACTTGCATACTATTGTTTGTATAGATGAACATGATACCTTCTAGGCATTTGGAAATTGCTCCCAAGGATGAACCAGAGTTGTGGAGGTCTACAATTTATTTTCCGGGGTCTTGGCTGATTTCTTTTGATTTCCCCATGATGTCAAGCAAAGAGGCACTGAGTTTGAAGGTAGGTCTTGAAATACATCCACAGGTACACCTCTAATTGACTCAAATGATGTCAATTAGCCTATCGCTTCTAAAGCCATGGCATCATTTTCTGGTATGTTCCAAGCTGTTTAAGGCACAGTCAACTTAGTGTATGTAAACTTCTGACCCACTGGAATTGATACAGTGAATTGTAAGTGAAATAATCTGTCTGTAAACAATTGTTGGAAAAAATGACTGAACAAAGTAGATGTCCTAACCGACTTGCCAAAACTATAGTTTATTAACAAGACATTTGTGGAGTGGTTGAAAAACGAGTTTTAATGACTCTAACCTAAGTGTATGTAAACTTCCAACTTAAAGTCTATCAATATGCACCAATATTCAGGTAACTGCCAAAATAATGGAAACATGAGGGATACAAATAGTGTTGAATGCAGGTGCTTCCACACAGGTATAGTGTGAGTTAATTAAGCAATTAACATCCCATCATGCTTAGGGCCATGTATTAAAATGCTGGGCAGGCCATTATTTTGGCTACCATGGCTATGTATCCATAGGATGACAATACCCCCATCCACAGGGCACTAGTGGTCACTGAATTGTTTGATGAGCATGAAATCGTTATAAACCGTATGCCATGGCCGTCTGTCACCAGATATCAACCCAATTGAACACTTATAGGAGATTCTGGAGTGGCGCCTGAGATAGCGTTTTCCACCACCATCAACAAAACACGAAATTGAGGAAGAATGGTGTTGCGTAGAGTTCCAGACACTTGTAGAATCTATGCCAAGGTGCATAGAAGCTGTTCTGGATCATGGTTGCCCAACACCCTATTAAGATACTTTGTTGGTGTTTCCTTTATTTTTAGCAGTTACTTGTATTTCCATACAGTGCCTTGCGAAAGTATTCGCCCCCCTTGAACTTTGCGACCTTTTGCCACATTTCAGGCTTCAAACATAAAGATATAAAACTGTATTTTTTTGTGAAGAATCAACAACAAGTAGGACACAATCATGAAGTGGAACGACATTTATTGGATATTTCAAACATTTTTAACAAATCAAAAACTGAAAAATTGGGCGTGCAAAATTATTCAGCCCCTTTACTTTCAGTGCAGCAAACTCTCCAGAAGTTCAGTGAGGTTCTCTGAATGATCCAATGTTGACCTAAATGACTAATGATGATAAATACAATCCACCTGTGTGTAATCAAGTCTCCGTATAAATGCACCTGCACTGTGATAGTCTCAGAGGTCCGTTAAAAGCTCAGAGAGCATCATGAAGAACAAGGAACACACCAGGCAGGTCCGAGATACTGTTGTGAAGAAGTTTAAAGCCGGATTTGGATACAAAAAGATTTCCCAAGTTTTAAACATCCCAAGGAGCACTGTGCAAGCGATAATTTTGAAATGGAAGGAGTATCAGACCACTGCAAATCTACCAAGACCTGGCCGTCCCTCTAAACTTTCAGCTCATACAAGGAGAAGACTGATCAGAGATGCAGCCAAGAGGCCCATGATCAATCTGGATGAACTGCAGAGATCTACAGCTGAGGTGGGAGACTCTGTCCATAGGACAACAATCAGTCGTATATTGCACAAATCTGGCCTTTATGGAAGAGTGGCAAGAAGAAAGCCATTTCTTAAAGATATCCATAAAAAGTGTTGTTTAAAGTTTGCCACAAGCCACCTGGGAGATACACCAAACATGTGGAAGAAGGTGCTCTGGTCAGATGAAACCAAAATTGAACTTTTTGGCAACAATGCAAAACGTTATGTTTGGCGTAAAAGCAACACAGCTCATCACCCTGAACACACCATCCCCACTGTCAAACATGGTGGTGGCAGCATCATGGTTTGGGCCTGCTTTTCTTCAGCAGGGACAGGGAAGATGGTTAAAATTGATGGGAAGATGGATGGAGCCAAATACAGGACCATTCTGGAAGAAAACCTGATGGAGTCTGCAAAAGACCTGAGACTGGGATGGAGATTTGTCGTCCAACAAGACAATGATCCAAAACATAAAGCAAAATCTACAATGGAATGGTTCAAAAATAAACATATCCAGGTGTTAGAATGGCCAAGTCAAAGTCCAGACCTGAATCCAATCGAGAATCTGTGGAAAGAACTGAAAACTGCTGTTCACAAATGCTCTCCATCCAACCTCACTGAGCTCGAGCTGTTTTGCAAGGAGGAATGGGAAAAAATTTCAGTCTCTCGATGTGCAAAACTGATAGAGACATATCCCAAGCGACTTACAGCTGTAATCGCAGCAAAAGGTGGCGCTACAAAGTATTAACTTAAGGGGGCTGAATAATTTTGCACGCCCAATTTTTCCGTTTTTGATTTGTTAAAAAAGTTTGAAATATCCAATAAATGTTATTCCACTTCATGATTGTGTCCCACTTGTTGTTGATTCTTCACAAAAAAATACAGTTTTCTATCTTTATGTTTGAAGCCTGAAATGTGGCAAAAGGTCGCAAAGTTCAAGGGGGCCGAATACTTTCGCAAGACACTGTATATACCACTATTGTTAATGATCGTATAATGTCATTCCAGGCGTCGGAGGGCCAGCTTATCCACAGTAAGCAGGCGGAGGAGATGGTGATGGAGGAGGGTGAACTAGAAGGGGACACCCTGGACCCCCAGACAGGCCTGTTCTACCGTTCCATCCAACTCGCGGCAGCCCCTGCCCCTCAGCACCACACACTCCCCCAACCCCAAAGCCAGTCACACTCTGAGCCCCAGTCGGAGCAGGGCAGACACATGCCCCACTCCACCCAGCCCATGCCCCACCACACCCAGCCCCCACAGCTACACAGCAAGCCCCAGATGAGCCAGCCTTCCTCCACCTTGGTGAAGAAGCCACCCCAGCTCCAAGAGCAGTACCAGCCCAAGCCCCAGGCTCCAGGGCAGAGCCTGAAGGAGAGGCCCTCCTCTGCCTCGGGATCCCCCCAGCTGGTGGGCCTGGGCACCCCTACAAAGCCACCCTCCCTCACCCCCCAGCTCCCCAAGCTGCAGCAGGCACCCACCTCCCACCACAGGCCCATCCACACACAGCTGTCCCAGCCGCCACCCCTGCAGGCCCACCACCCGGTGGGTGCAGACAAGACCCCTTCCACAAGCCTGGTGAGCACCATCCCTCTCTGATGGACCTCCAGGCCCCAGTGACTATTTTATTTATTGGTCCGGGACAGATCAGGTTGACACAGTGAATCATCAACTGTCAGAAGCATTGTGCCATAATGCTTTAGAATAGAACTTTATTTAAACTTTATTTGCCCTCTAGATGGATTTTGACTTAAACATTTAAAAGCATTTACACCGAGTGCACATTCCATACATGTAAATCTTGTCCTGATTCACAGCACTTGGCCCTTGATGGGCCTTTTAAGATCAATAAGGTAAGACAAAGGACTGGGCACCATGCCACAAATTCCCTTCCCATCAGATCAGTGTTGTTTGTACAGTAGCGCAGGAAGCCTCACAAAACCTTCACAGCCCTCCCTGTATGACAACCTGAAAATAAATTGCCATTGTTTTTCATTCAAAAGGGGGCATGAGTTTCCCCATGCCCTACACTAGTTCCAACCATAGAAATTGAAGGGGAAGCCCTTTCAGACCATGGCAATTTGACGGGTACATTCAATATGGCCGATGGTCTACATATTACAGAACATTGACTTGAATTGCAATGTCTGTTCTATTAATTTCTATAGTTCCAACCAAATCCATTTTTCCCCTCTCTCCCCCGACATAGCCACCAATCATCACCCAGGGCGCCAGCATCACCAAGATCACCTTCGGCGGTAGCAGCAGCCACCAGTCCCCGCCCGTGTCCAGCAGTGGCGAGGCCACAGCAAAGCTGGTCCCCGCCGAGCCCAGCAGCTCGGGCCCGTCCGGCGGCGAGAAGCCCTCCGTTTCGGACATCCTCAAGATTTCCATGATGGAAGCGGAGATCGACCCTAGCGCCGAGCCAATGGTGGTGGACTCGTCCAGCGACTGCAGCCCCTACGGGAAGGGTGTGGGGGCAGGGGGAGATTTAGGTGTGTTGGGGGGCTCAGGCCCGGTCATCAGCAGCTCGGGGGCCTCCCTGCACCACTCATCCCACTCCAAGCCCCAGCACAGCCAGTTTAGCCGCATCCAGGGCCTAGTGGCCAAGGGCAAAGAAGACCTGGACGTCATTGAGGTACATTTCTGTGATTTCAAAGATGTATGTTATAGCATAGCAAAGCCTTACTAATTGCATATTCTGAGCCATATGATTAACATCTCTTAAACATTGCTTATTATAGGACAACAGTCCTCTAAGCTTTTAACATCTATAGACAATAAAAGCTAAATAACATCCATTTTACTCCCCTCCCCAGGTGATCCCTCGGTACTCTATCATGCCAGACTCCAGCCAGTCCAACGTGGTGGTGGAGCCCAGTGGCTTCCTGGAGATCAGCAACTACACCAGCCAGCGGCTGGACGAGGAGAGTGTCATGGAGCAAGAGGTGGACAGCAGCAATGACGAGGCCACCACTGTCAGCCCCATGGAGGGCTGTGCCGACCAGTCCCAGTGACCACTACACATGTCAACTCCGTCACACACGATGTGTGGCAGAGATGAGGGTGATTACGGTCATCACAGTGACTTGTGGTTATCTCCCGACTTAGTTAGAACCCTAATCACGTTACGGCAAACGAATAAATGAGGTATTTGCATAACGGTATTTGATTCGACAATGTACATTTGAATACATGATAGTACAGTTTGAGTTTCTGACTTGTAATAAATAAGTTTGATGGCCTTCAGATTACTTCAGTTTGTTTTAAAGTGGGCACATGCAGTGATTCAAGATTTGTCACAGACAATAACGGCTGACCATAAAGGGATTAGAGTAACCCTGGAGGAATTAACACTTTGAAGTTGAAACAGTTGGTAAGAACAATTTTTGTTGGAAGAAAAAAGAAATACAAACAAATAAATACACATTCAACCTTGTTAGTTTGAGTTTTTCTGTTTTGTGTTCTCTGTGTAACTTTTTAGAAGTTTAACTAAACTTTTATACAACAGCTTAAAACTGTTTTTCTGTTACAGGACTGCACACAATTTGCCATTCCCTTGGTGAATGTTGTTTTGTACATGACCTATCAGTCCATCTTAATGAATTGACCTTTCAACATAAGGAAATCACCAATGTTTCCACCAAATGTTTATTTGCATTAAATCATAGGGGTAAAACAAAGGCTTAATGTGAGGGCTAGATGTAAGCTAGGCTAGTGTGTGTGTTGGGAAGTTTCTGTGAATACCAGCACCCTTTTGTTAGTGCTGTAAGTCTGGGTTGTATAATTTACATTTTTGTCATTTAGCAGATGCTCTTATCCAGAGCAATTTACTGTTGTGAGTGCAAAGATTATTATTTGTTGTACTGGTCCCCCATGGGAATCGAACCCACAGCCCTGGCTTTGCAAGCGCCATGCTCTACCAACTGAGGCTATACAGATTTTATGAGTGTGTTTACACAATGTGGTTGGTCTAACTGCAGTGTAGTCAGCGATGGAGGCTAGCCATTGTGCTAACTAGCCTACAGAGCATCCGTGTACTGGACTGGCTGAAAGGGGAATCTGTCATTCATTATAGGGTGCTTTTGCTCTCTCGTCGGTCTTTGGCGAATCTTCTCATGTTATCCACACAGAGGGACTTTGTGTCCGGATATTGCTAAAGCCAGGAGTATGCCCAAGCCCAAGGGAGGATGATGTAGACCTACAACTAGCTCTCCCCTCATTACTCCTTTGAGTGGTTAGCATTGTGTGCTAACAAACCACATTAGTAGCCAAAAGATGATTCAACGGTTCATTTCTGGATACAGAAATGGACATTTTGGGCATTGCTTTGAGGTTGTTTCTGGCTGAACATGTGACAAGCATCTGTTTTGCTAATTGAACTTGTAAATTATACTTCAACTCACATGGATTCTAAATCATGCCTTTGTAAAACTGAAAATATGTAAGTATTGGCTGCACATACCATAATAAATCATGTGTGTTTTGTAAGAATGGGGGACCACAGACATAATCATTGTCCTTTTATTTAGCCTTTGGTTGTTTTGTATTTTGCCCTAATTACATGCATAAGGTGTTTATAACCCATTATCAGTCACTATTTACAAATGTACTTCATAATATTATTCCACAAATTTCCATTTGAAAATCCCTTTGTATATATATCATTGACACCAAGCGCAAATTGTCCGTCTTGTTTGCTGCACCTGTTTTATAACTATCTACCCATTACAGCTAATGGGGAAACTGCACTCTGACAACAATCGATTTACAGGGGTGTATTCACTAGGAACCACCCGGTTCGAAACGGGACGGACTAACCTGAACTTGTCCAACAAACACTCATTTTGGTTGCAAAATGTTTCCAGTTGTAAAACGTTTTGCTACGGTGTGCATTAATAAATGCACCCCGAATTTCTCTTTCTATTTTAGTACAATTAGAGATAAGGAAGTGAGGTCACACGGGAAGCCCCTTGTGGGATACCATAGCAAAAACTGTTGTAACCTCTACGCTAGAATTTCCATGAATAATAGATTCTCTTTAAATTCTAAATAGACATTAAAAACCCCTTGACGTTGTCCGCGCCGGGCGGAAATGTAATTAGCGTAATAAAAAAATCCCCATAAAAATCTCTGTTTTAACTAGAGACATCTGTTTTTTTTGCATGGCCTGCAATCCACCGCATCCACGGTTGTCGTGCCATGCGCAACTGTGGTGAAAAGTTGCAGAGCTATAGTGTGTTTGTCAGACGATGAAATATCCCGAAAATTGCTATTCTCACGAAAAATGAATGGGAGCATATATGGAAGTAGTTTAGTGCGTAAAACCAAAAAATGGGTTTTATTATATTGTCCCCTGAAATAAAAAAGAATACCCTGATCGTTCTTATATCTCTCAAATATAGGACAGACACTTCCAAACAAAAGTTTTTCCATGTATGAATCTGTAATTCAATGTGTTTCTATTGACTATAGCAGAAAGGTCAAATGCAATGTTTCATCAAATATTTTTTTATGCCTAAAGGGGTCTTAAAATTCTACATCAAATCTCTAAATGAGTATTGTTATGACCATCTTAAAAAATGTCATACGTTAGCATAGTAGACCCCATTTTAAATGGGGTCTACTGTATCTGAAACCTGTGCTAGTTGATTCCATTGAATACAACCTTTTTCAAATGCAATCCCCAACAAAAATATGCATAGTGGTACTTGAGAAGTCTCAATTGCTGAATGTAACTTCATAAAAGAGGAACTGAGAGAACTTTCACTGCCAGGCTTGTGGTTCAGGCTCCCAAACATCTGTGTGTGTTTAGACCTTGCAACCACAGATCAACCAGCGCAACCACAACTAGAACACAACCACTCAACTCCGCTACCCACCTCAGCATGGGAGCAAGCAAGTCTGTGCCTCAATATAGGAATACTCTTTTTACCCAACCGTGCTGACCCGAACCGTACTATACTGGCTCAGATCATTTCCTTTCACTATGCCCTTTCCATTACTATTCCAGCTACTCTGGTGGATGCATACCCAGCCCAGTCCAAATGGTTTAGCTTAGCTAAGTAGAGTGAAATCACATCTTGTGCATTTATTTCAGTCACACAGATCATTTTTCTTAAGTATTAAGTATTATGTATTAAGTGTCTCAGAATACGAGGGCTGATTTAGGGTCAGGTTTTCCTTTTAGATTATAATGAATAAGACTACATGGACAGGGTGGATCTGATCCTAGATCAGTACAGAGTGAATATGTTTCTAGATCATTATGCTGTGGCTCACTCGCTGGTAGATTCGTGGGTGTAATCTGTTTTTCTACCCTCCTATCGATGTCTGACCGGGCTTAGTTGAGGTGGTAGGGTCACGCCGACTCCTTTTTCAGTGACTGGTCCTCTGGCTATTCCTGTATTCATCAACCTGGCCTGCTTTTGGTCTGCCTTTCTCCTGCTTTGGAATTGATATCCTGGGTTGAGGGTTGAGTGTGCTCAGGCTGAGATCTGTCCGGCAGCCCAGACGTATTTGGACATGGCCCTAGGATATGTGACTTTATATAGTGGCGAAGTAATTACAATTTAGCAATTGACACTGGAGTGGTAGATGTGCAGATGAGGATGTGCAAGTAGAAATACTGGTGTGCAAAAGAGCAGAAAAAAACATATGGGGATGAGGTAGGTTGGTTGGATGGGCTATTTACAGATGGGCTGTGTACAGCTGCAGCGATCGGTAAGCTTCTCTGGCACCCAATGCTTGAAGTTAGTGAGGGAGATACAGTGGGGCAAAAAAGTATTTAGTCAGCCACCAATTGTGCAAGTTCTCCCACTTAAAAAGATGAGAGAGGCCTGTAATTTTCATCATATGTACACTTCAACTATTAATTTATTTGCAAATTATGGTGGAAAACCTTTGTTATTGACCAAATACTTATTTTCCACCATAATTTCCAAATAAATTCATTAAAAATCCTACAATGTGATTTTCTGGATTTCTTTTCTCATTTTGTCTGTCATAGTTGAAGTGTACCTATGATGAAAATTACAGGCCTCTCTCATCTTTTTAAGTGGGAGAACTTGCACAATTGGTGGCTGACTAAATATTTTTTTGCCCCACTGTGTAAGTCTCCAACTTCAGTGATTTTTTTCTTCTTCTTCTATTCGTTCCAGTCATTGGCAGCAGAGAACTGGAAGGAAAGGCACCAAAGCAGTTGTTGGCTTTAGGGATGACCAGTGAAATATACCTGCTGGAGCTCGTGCTACGGGTGGGTGTTGTTATCGTGACCAGTGAGCTGAGATAAGGCGGAGCTTTACCTAGCAAAGACTTATAGATGACCTGGAGCCTGTGGGTTTGGCGATGAATATGACGCGAGGGCCAGCCAACGAGAGCATACAGGTCGCAATGGTGGGTAGTATTTGGGGCTTTGGAGACAAAACGGATGGCACTGTGATAGACTGCATCCAATTTTCTGAGTAGAGTGTAGGTTACAGCCAGGTCTCATGTCACTGATGCCCCCCCACACACACACACACTTCGAGGAGACGTGCAGGTGTGTGTGTGTGTGCGTCTGTGTGTGTGTATTTCCATATTTATGTATTTCTGTGTGTATGCTGCTACATGACAACTCCCATCTTTTGTTGTATAACATCAGAAAACGGGAGAACACCACAGAGGTTCTTGTCAACATGTGAAGTGTGTGTCAACATCTGTCACCAATATGGACTGCGCTGGTGAGGTAGTCATACTGCATCTGGTAGGGCATTTTTTAAATCAGTGCCCTTTCTGGATTTTTCAGTACTTTACTGCTGCAACTGAAATAACAATTTATTGTTAGAATTTCTGATTGATGTCGATTTACAAGTGAATGAGACACGTGCCGGACAGAGCAGCCAAAGCCATCAAAGCCATGTGCTAGGCATCTGATGAGATAAAGTTAAACATTTTACACCTCATCAGCGAAGACAGTTATTATAGTGCCCATTTATAACACAATCTATCAACGGCTAAGCATTGTCAGACAGTTTGTCAATGCTTCTGATGTTTAAAGGCCTCAAATCCACATCAGTCCCACATTGAGCCTCTCTGTAGCCAGCTCGACTACACTACTGTTCAAATGTTTGGGGTCACATAGAAAGGTCCTTGTTTTTGAAAGAAGAGCACATTTGTTCTCCATTAAAATGACATCAAATTGATCAGAAATACAGTGTAGACACTGTTAATGTTGTAAATTACTATTGAAGCTGGAAACAGCTGATTTTGTATGGAATATCTACATAGGCGTACAGAGGCCCATTATCAGCAACCATCACGCCTGTGTTCCAATGGCACGTTGTGTTAGCTAATCCATGTTTATCATTTTAAAAGACCAATTTGATCATTATCAAACTCTTTTGCATTTATGTTTTCCACAGCTTAAACTGTTGTGTTGATTAAAGAAGCAATAAAACTGGCCTTCTTTAGACTAGATGAGTATCTGGAGCATCAGCATTTGTGGGTTTGATTACAGGCTGATAATGGCAAGAAACAAAGACCTTTCTTCTGAAACTCGTCAGTCTATTCTTGTTCTGAGAAATGAAGGCTATTCCATGTGAGAAACTGCCAAGAAACTGATGATCTCGTACAACTCTGTGTACTACTCCCCTCACAGAACTATGCAAACTGGCTCTAACCAGAATAGACAGAGAAGTGAGAGGCCCCAGTGCACAACTGAGCAAGAGGACAAGTACATTAGACTTTCTAGTTTGAGAAATGGAGCCTCACAAGTCCTCAACTGGCAGCATCATTAAATAGTACCCGCAAAACACTAGTCTCAACGTCAACAGTGAAGAGGCGACTCCGGGATGTTGGCCTTCTAGGCACAGTTCCTCTGTCCAGTGTCTGTTCTTTTGTCCATCTTAATCTTTTCTTTTTATTGGCCAGTCTCAGATATGTTTTTTTCTTTGCAACTCTGCCTAGAATGCCAGCATCCCAGAGTCGCCGGGATGCTGTAGATATTCCATAAAAAATCAACCGTTTCCACAATAGTCATTTTCAACATTAATAATGTCTATACTATATTTCTGATCAATTTGATGTTATTTTAATGGGCAAAACATTGGCATTTCTTTCAAGAACTTGGACATTTCTAAGTGACCCCAAACTTTTGAACAGTAGTGTATATAAATCATTGGTTTTGCCCAGCTGAATACAGCCCTGGATTGGTCAGAGAGAGAGCATGCTGGTTGGCCAGGAAAGAGGCTGTGTTATGCTGTACTCCCACAGTGAAATCCTTGGTTTATTTTCAGGGCCAGCTCCAGGCATAAGCGACGTAAGAGGTCGCTTATGGCCCACGGCCGCTAGTGGGCCCCTGCCAAAGAAAAAACATTTGGGGTCTAAACTTACTGTTGAGAGTTAGAATAGTAGAATACACAAGGTGCTTTTAAGGAGGATGAGGAGGATAAGGATGTACTGTAGATAGAAGAACCCCCCCCAAACAAAAAACAAAGTGAGTCTGCCTGGGAATGTTAGGAGCAGAGGACATAAATAATGTTGGCTGAAGGTCACCTTTGATCTCTCAGTTTCTCATGTTCCCTCTCAGAGACAGACTGTGTGCAAAACCCCTGACTGGAGTATCAGTTCTTGGTTGTGTTCATTGGGACACGCTATAGCAAAACAGTTTGCAATGGAAAACGCAATTAAGCGTTTTAATTAAGCGTACCTAAACTCCATTTCAGAGCGTCTTCTTTCCATTTAGTGCCTACTGAACACAGCCTTCCTCACACAGATCATCAGAGTTTGAACATGACTCATATTCATTGGAAACATCCAGGAAGCAATGAAGAAATGAAATAACCTATGGTGTCAGTATATGATTAATTGCTAAAGTTTCCTAATTATTGTTAACGTTTCCTAATTTCATACACATTATTGTTCGCCAATGTTGCCTCGTGTGTTGTAATCCAACTCTGGGTTATATTCACTAGGAACCAAACGGTAGCAAACAGACCTAAACATGGAGGGATTACCTCAATTTGTCAAATGAGAAACGCATGTTTCGTTTTCAGTTGCAAAATGCTTTTCTACGTTGTGCACTATTGAATTTGACCATGGGTTCCATCTGACCAATGAGGTTGGACATACACAGACCATAAGAGGTCAGACAGTCAGCAGTGTTTGATAAATGTCAGTGTATAATTTCAATGTTTTTGTCATAATAATGCTGCCATCATATCGCATTATCTCTAACTTGTTTTACTGTGAAAATGTGTTCAAAATGCCATAGTCTGTAATTTCAGGTCTTTGGTAGAATTTAACCTTGAATTTTTGAGAAACAGAACTATTGAATGATTTCCTCACCTCTCTAGTAATGTGCATTTTGTGTTATTTGCTATCTGGCAGAACGATCATACTGGAATAACTTCCTCAACTCTCTCAAGTGTCCCATCATTGTTTTGAGGGAAGGTGGCGGATCTCTGCCAAAGAGGTAGCAATTGTCAGAAAAGTCAGTTAATTAAGATTAGTCCACCAAGAAAGCATACCTTATTTGTGTCCCAAATGGCACACTATTCCCTACATAGTGGACTACTTTTTAAAAGTAGTAGGGAATAGGGTGTAGGGAATAGGGTGCCATTTGGGACATTGCACCCACTGTTAACAATGAGGAAGTCCCCTTATAGCATCTGTAGTCCATCCCTATGTGAGAAGTACCCTTCACACACTGCTATCAGGTTCCCCTCTCCCACACACTCAATAAAGGCCACAGACAGAGGGGCGGTACACTCTACTTAGACAGATAGTGGGTGTACATTTCACTTCGAGTGAATAGCAGTACGAGCCAAAGATAAGCAAAATGTCAGTGACGCAGCACTTCTGTAAACTATGACAGAGCAAAAAGAGTGTTTGTTCTATATCGGTTTTTACCACATCTCCATCTGCCGATGAGTATTGATGTCATGTTATTTCCACGTTGTCTCTGTATGCCTCAACACTGGTATCAAAAACATTAGGGACCCAGTTTAAATGATAACAACATAAAAATAGTTTTATGCAGCATTCATAGTCTTCATAAACACTACGTAGAAAGATGCTACACAAATCAAGCAAAATGTTGCCAAAGGTGGCATAAACCTTTTGCCAAGTATTTATTTAAGAGCAAGTTAAATTTACCAAACCATCCAGTTTCTAGTACTTTCCCACCAGTCCAACCATTGCTGTCATGTGTAACTGTTTGAGTATTTGTATATGTATTTATTATGAATTCCCATTAGCTGCTGCCACTCTTCCTGGGGTCCGGAAAAATTATGTCAGTTATACAATTTTAAAAACATTACAATACATTCATTACAGAATTCACAACACACTAAGTGTGTGCCCTCGGGCCCATGTTCCACTACCACATATCTACAACACAAAATCTGTGTGTGTATAGTGCGTATGTTATCATGTTTGTGTATGCATGTGTCTGCCTAGCTTTGTGTTGCTTCACAGTCCCCGCTGTTCCATAAGGTGTATTTTTATCTGTTTTTTTTTATCTGATTCTACTGCTTATATCAGTTACCTGATGTGGAATAGAGTTCCATGTAGTCATGGCTCTATGTCGTACTGTGCGCCTCCCATAGTCTGTTCTGGACTTGGGGACTGTGAAGACACCTCTGGTGGCATGTCTTGTGGGGTATGCATGGGTGTCTGAGCTGTGTGCTAGTCATTTAAATAGACAGCTCGGTGCTTTCAACAATACCTCTCACAAATACAAGTGGCGAGGAAGTCAATCTCTCCTCTGCTTTGAGCCAGGAGTGATTGACATGGATATTATTCATGTTTTCTCTCTGTGTACATCCAAGGGCCGTGCTGCTCTGTTCTGAGCCAATTGCAATTTTCCTAAGTCCCTCTTTGTGGCACCTGACCACAAGACTGAACAGTAGCCAGATGCCACAAAACTAGAGCCTGTAGGACCTCTTGTTGATAGGGCTGTTAAGAGCAATGCTTTATTATGGACAGACTTCTCCCATTCTTACCTACTGTTGTAACAATATGTTTTGACCATGCCAGTTTACAATCCAGGGTTACTCCAAGCAGTTTAGTCACCTCAACTTGCTCAATTTCCATATGATTTATTACAAGATTTAGTTGAGGTTTAGGTGAATGATTTGTCCAAAATACAATGCTTTTAGTTTTTTAAATATTTAAGAAATATTGAAATATATCTAACTTATTACTTGCCACCCATTCTGAAAGTAACTGCAGGTCTTTGTTAAATGTTACAGGCATTTCAGTTCATGTAGTAGCTGTAGTAGCTGACGTGTATAGGTAACTAACATGTATAGTCATTCACATACATCGACACACTGACTTTACTCAAAACAAGTGGCATGTCGTTAGTAAAGATTGAAAAAAGTAAGGGGCCTAGACAGCTGCCCTGGGGAATTCCTGATTCTACCTGGATTAAATGTAACCTTTATTTAACTAGGCAAGTCGGTTAAGAACAAATTTGTATTTACAATGACGGCCTACCGGGGAACAGTGGGTTCAGGGGCAGAATGACAGATTTTATCTTGTCAGCTCAGGGATTCAATCCAGCAACCTTTCAGTTACTGGCCCAACGCTCTAACCACTAGTCTACCTGCCACCCCATGTTGGAGAGGCTTCCATTAAAGAACACCCTCTGTGTTCTGTTAGACAGGTAAAACATTATCCACAATATAGCAGCAGACTAAGATCAATAATGTCAAAAGCCACACTGAAGTCTAACAAAACAGCCCCCACAATCTTTTATCTTTTACTATAGTTTTGGAAAGTCAGTTAGGACATCTACTTTGTGCATAACACAAGTAATGTTTCCAACAATTGTTTACAAACAGAATATTTCACTTATAATTCACTGTATCACAATTCCAGTGGGTCAGATGTTTACATACACTAAGTTGACTGTGCCTTTAAACAGCTTGGAAAATTCCAGAAAATGTCATGGCTTTAGAAACTTCTGATAGGCTAAATTACATCATTTGAGTCAATTGGAGGCGTACCTGTGGATGTATTCAAGGCCTACCTTCAAACTCAGTGCCTCTCTGCTTGACATCATGGGAAAATCAAAAGAAATCAGCCAAGACAACAATTGTAGACCTCCACAAGTCTGGTTCATGTTTGGGAGCAATTTGCAAATGCCTGAAGGTACCACGTTCATCTGTACAAGCAATAGTATGCAAGTATAAACACCATGGGACCACGCAGCCATCATACCGCTCAGGAAGAAGACGCGTTCTGTCTCCTAGAGATGTACGTACTTTGGTGCGAAAAGTGCAAGATGCTGGAGGAAACAGGTACAAAAGTATCTATATCCACAGTAAAACGAGTCCTATATCAACGTAACTTGAAAGGCCGCTCAGCAAGGAAGAAGCCACTGGTCCAAAACCGCCATAAAAAAGCCTGACTACGGTTTGCAACTGCACACGGGGACGAAGATAGAACTTTTTGGAGAAATGTCCTCTGGTCTGATGAAACAAAAATAGAACTGTTTGGCCATAATGACCATCGTGATGTTTGGAGGGAAAAGGGGGAGGCTTGCAAGCTGAAGAACACCATCCCAACCGTGAAGCACAGGGGTGGCAGCATCATGTTGTGGGGGTGCTTTGCTGCAGGAGGGACTGGTGCACTTTGCAAAATAGATGGCATCATGAGGAGAGAAAATGATGTGGATATATTGAAGCAACATCTCAAGTTATCAGTCAGGAAGTTAAAGCTTGGTCGCAAATGGGTCTTCCAAATGGACAATGACCCCAAGCATACTTCCAAAGTTGTGGCAAAATGGCTTAAGGACAACAAAGTCAAGGTATTGGAGTGACCATCACAAATCCCTGACCTCAATCCTATAGACAATTTGTGGGCAGAACTGAAAAAGCGTGTGCGAGCAAGGAGGCCTACAAACCTGACTCAGTTACACCAGCTCTGTCAGGAGGAATGGGCCAAAATTCACCCAACTTATTATGGGAAGCTTGTGAAAGGCTACCTGAAACGTTTGACCCAAGTTAAACAATTTAAAGGCAATGCAACCAAATACTAATTGAGTGTATGCAAACGTCTGATCCACTGGGAATGTGATGAAATAAATGAAAGCTGAAATAAATCATTCTCTCTACTATTATTCTGACATTTCACATTTTTAAAATAAAGTGGTGATCCTAACTGACCTAAGACAGGGAATTTTTACATGGATTAAATGTCAGGAATTGTGGAAAACTGAGTTTAAATGTATTTGGCTAAGTTATATGTAAACTTCCGACTTCAACTATATTTGTCATGTTATTTATGTTATTGCAGGATGAACGCCACACATAGTGTACTTCCTACTAGGGCACACTGCATAACAGCATACATCTGGTTTATAGACACGATTGCTGCATACAATAGCTGTATGATCAGCAGAGGAATTAAGGGCAGTTAGAAGGACATAAATTTGGTTACTTACATTGTGTCTACCAACGCCCCTGGTATAATGTACATTTGCTAAAAACATTATGATGACTCTGAGACACAATGGTAGGGATTAACTGAGCTGGACTTGGGTCATTGACAAGTCATTGTCTCAACAAAGCCTTATAATGCTGTGAAAGGATCCAGGAACCCAAATTATTTGGTTGGATCCCATCCTCCTTATAAAACGTGTTTTGTTTCCAAAAGGTATCGAAATTGTCAACAAAAGTTCCACCCATTGAGCTGCAATAATCACGTAGCCAGTTGTGAAGAGAAAGAATCCTGCTTAAGCGTTCAATACCACGATTCATAGAGGACACAGGGCCAGATATGATGGGTCTTTTATAAGTGTCTAGCAGAGTCAATCACCTCTTTGATATCCAGTTTCAACTGTTCAACCCTTCGTAATGTAATTAAAACCCACATGGACTACGATAGAATCGATGTCCATATCCTGGCGTAGTACATTTGGGAGCAGCTTAGTAATGTAATTTACTTGAGCTCTGGGATAGGACATTGTTTTTGCACAGAGGAATAGTCACATTTCTTACCATGGAGCCTCTCAAAATCACGGCTGGCGAAAAGGACAAGGATATCCGCCCATGCTCCACAGGATGTTGCAGGCCTCCGACAGATGGAGAAGCGCCACTTGATCCAGAGCAGGGACAGAAGGTTGCCAACGTTGATTTCGAAATCGTAGGGGAAGGAGTAGGCAGAGCGGCCACAGACACAAGTACACACAGCGACGAAGGTGCAGGAAGATCAGGCTCCAGGGGGCGAAACTATTAGTTAATTGTATCTGCTCCGGGCCTCTCGTTGGGAGTGTAGAATGCTTTGCGGGAGGCCGCTGTCTTCGGCTTCCACGGCTCATGACATTTGACCATTGCTGATTGCCATGCTCCTCTTGCTGTGCTCCTTCGACTCCGCTATCAGATGGGGGAGGAGACGCAGGAGATGGCTCCCCAGGCAAATGAACTCCGGGCAACACCGGCCAGTCGAATAAAGACAAACCACAAGACGAAGATGCATCCAACATGTGCGAACACCATCCAGCCACGGGCGTAGAAAAGGTAAACATTCCACTCTGCGTTTTCCCCAGTTTCTTATCTAGGCTGGCTACCTTTGATCAAGGAAGCCACCTCAAGCCTACAATCCTCACAAGCAAACAATTGTAACATTGGAACTCTGAGTGATCCAGTTTGTCCCGAAACAAAGCGTAGTAGATACAGCTCCTACAGCACTAGAACCGTTCATTTACTTCTCCAGACAAAGAGGGCTCCATTGGAAAACTCATCTGGGACTAACTTCCTTAGCTTGATGGCAGTCCTAGTTGTTAAAAGCTAACCGCGTCACGGAATCCATGCAGAAACAAGTTTGGTATTTATGTTTAACAAAGATTTGTTGTTTTAGTTCAAATAAGTTTTTCCAGTATACAGTGTTCAGCTGCACATTCTGATTGGTTAGCAAATTCGCTTATTTAACATGTGTTTAAGCTTAGTTTTTACCGCAGTCCTTCTTTTACAGTCTTTTAAATGTTTGAGTAAGGCCAGCTATCTCACATACTGCATAACATTTGCAGTATGCAAATGTATAGGCCTTATAAAGTGTTTATGAAGGCTTAATTAGGTCTTAAAGCGCCAATATGTAACTTTGGCCAACCCAACCAAATGCACATAGAAAAATGTGTTACAGACATGTCATTTGCATTGAAAGCAAGTCTAAGAAGTGGTAGTAGATATGTTCTATGTGTGCTATTTCTATGCTTCACATTCTTACGTTTTGTTTTTGCATCTATTACTTTCGGTTTTGTACAGAAGCTTCAAACAGCTGAAAATACAATATTGTGGGTTATGGAAAATATATTTCACAGCGGTTTACATAGTACAATGATTATCTATACTATACTTGCTTGTTTTGTCACATAAAGGGAAATGAGGCAAACTATTGCCTACCAGGAAATGCCGGACGGATTTCTGCATAGTGCATCTTTACATTTTTTGTTTCTTTTCAAATTAGACTAGCACTAGTCGTGAAACCCAGAACACACCAACATCCGGTGGGAACCCTGACTGTATGTGAAAAGGAGTTAACTACGTATCTTTGGTTTTAATGTTACATTTCTAAATGTTAAAGGGAGGATACAGTAGAGCCCCAACTATTGGGCTCTTACTGCTACTCACCCTATCTGAGCTGCCTAACCAACCTAACACGATCCTGCACCTTGTCTAGGCAGATCCAAGATGGCCGATTCCAAGGTGGGATTCAAACCTTGTTCTGTCAGCTGCCAATGTAAACACTATCCAGCTAACTAGCAGCCGGCTCCTCACAGAATGTTGTAAATATATATATTTAGTACCCTTCATCACTGTTTTATAAGTATGTCACAGTGCTGCTCACAAACTTTCTCTAAATCGATAAATCTGGCTATCGTTAGCTACGCTACTCTCCATGACTTGTCCACATCCATTTAGATCCACACACACATTGTTTGCACGTGGGTGATTAGCCTACCGCCAAATAAACGTTCATGCACTTGTGAACTTTGCTGGAGTTTCTAGCTGGCTAGTTGTTTTGTCTTAAATATGGAATTTACTATTGCAACCTTTTGATGGCAAATGTATTCAATTCTATAGTTGCTGAGGGTATACTTTTCCAGGCATGTGTTTCCACTGCAAGCGCACAAGCCGATAAGGGCGTTACCGTTGCACAGCAGTAGATTACCTATATTGTTGAACTTGTCTATGTAAATGATATCGAATTACATTTGAATTCTGTAACGTTCATAGCTGACTCCACTTGTACATTTTGGGTTTGTTTACGTTATGTCTTGCCTGGGTTTGTTTTGTCGCCCTGACAGGTTGATATTTCATAATCACAAATGACGTAAATGAGACTTACTGAGTCTGGCTTTAAACAGGCAGCGTAATCCTCATGTACATTCTCAGGATCATTGACACTCTTGCCAGAATGAGTTAATGGTGCACATTAACCAGCAATGGCTGGCTCAAGATATGTAGCTACCGCACATGAAACCAGTTAAAACTCTCAAAAGGACTTCATGGGAAACTTCTGTAACATTCTTCAGAACAGGAAATGTATTGGTCATCCTGGAGAGAAAACAAGGCTCTGTCTCCATCCCAAATAGCACCCTATTACCTAGATAGTGCACTACTTTTGATCAGAGCCCTATGGAAGGTTTAATTTGCGTTATGGGCCCTGGTCTGTCTGACATATGCAAACTTTTGAAATTCTGCCCTCCATAAACTCTCATCTCTGACCAGGGGTCCTCCTAGATCACCAAAGAGCTGTGGAGTTCAGCTCTGAGGGCCATTTTGTAAGACTGTAATTTTGTTTTTTCCTGGCTCGAATGACTGTGAAACAAAAGGATGTCTAGCTCAATTTGTTGAGACATGGTCTAGTTCTCTAGTAAATGTAATCAGCCAGTGCAGCAATGTAAAGGTTCATGGTCTCAAGCAGACCAAATGTAGTTTTCACCTGTAACCGCAAAGCAATTGTTGGCGTTGCAGAACTCCATGGATTACAAGCTTAATATGCAGCATTCACTGACAGACACTGGGCTACCTTCAGAAAGGTGATGATGCACTTTTACATGCTGTCACCCGCTGAGATCCCCATCGCAAAATGAAAAAAAAAAAAAAAATGAAGGGAAAAAAAGCTCCCTGTTGCTGTACCTTTGTTTTCGTAACCATGTTAGGCAACATTTTGCTATGGACCTACTTATCTTCAGTCGGTCAGTTGTCCGCCCTATTTGGTATTAATTGTCCTTGCCAAATTGTTTCATGGAGCAGGACAGCATCTGTTTCCCGTTTACAGCTCCAAGTCATCATAATACAGTAAAGGAGATAGAATATGAGTTCTGGTGAAAAGTTAATAAGCTTCTATAGGGGGAGATAATGTCTGCATCTCAAATGGCACCCTATTCCCTATATGGCGCACTTCTTTTGACATGAGCCCTATGAGCCCAAAAGAAGTGCACTACATAGGGAATTGGGTGCCATTTGGGAAGCAGCCGATGATAATGAAATGGAAAGTAGTACCCCTTTTCACAGCCTATCTGGGTGGTTGGGTTCTGTTACTGTAGGTCTCTTTTCCTGGGAGATCTGGTCTCCAGACCTGGGGGAGGACTAGGAAGAAATACACACATCACAGCTATGTGAGCTATGCAATCATAGAGGACAACGTGGTCCTGATCGTGTGTGTGTGTGTGGTGTGTGCGTGTGCGTGCATATGAGTATACTTACGAGTGCGTGACTGGGAGAAGGTTCTGAGTCCATGACTGATGATGACTCGGTCCACCACCAGTCTTATTTCACGTCAGGAAAGTGTGTGTGCTAAGCTTTGACTGTGTCTGGCTCTCTGCTCTCCGGCCCCCTAACTCTGATTCCCTCCCTCATAAGGTTGGCTTGGCATATACAGATTCACATTATTCTCACAGCGCAATCCTAGTTCTCCTCATAGCATTCTATCACACTGCTCCCATATTCACCCCTTATTCCACTGCTTCTTACCCCATCCTCACCCCATTTATCTCTGAGGAGCATGGGAGAGGTCAAGGGTGACCAGTATGGTGTAAACTCTGTCCCCGCTCACTGAAAACACTATTTTACTTGTATAACTAAGATTAAGTGTTTTATTCTAAACTCCATCTGAAAAAATGAAATCCCTGCATCTTTGAGACTATAGTTACTAGGGGACAGCTGTTGTGTCTCATGTCCATATTCAAACATCGGGATGGGAGGTTGGACATGAGAACAGAACACAAACAAAAAGACTCAGGACAATGGAATCAAACCATATGCTGCTCAGTTTCCTTGGTAAATCGGTTGTTTGCATGAAAAACAACACCATTAAAAACATTTGGCTTTTTCAATTTGAGGTGTTATGAAAACCAGGGTGGGTCGGTCTTTTCATTGTTTGCAGATCGTTTTATAGTCATTTACCAGGGTTAGGAAAGTGATGGCTCCTAAATAAACTAAATATTTTTCCAAATCACACAGCCTATGAGGATTTCAGTTTCGGAAGAAACGGGAATAATAAAAAGTCTTTCTTAAAGACGCTACACAGAACTTTTGCCTCTGTATGTGGGTGCTCTTGCACCAAAAGGGGTCGCATAAAATGGAAAAAATATTGTCTAGAAATGACCTCTATGGACAGAAAGGGGCACGCCCTAAGACTAAGTGGAGTTGGAGTTTATTTGCCGGGTGGGAGATAGAATGATGGTCAAAGATAAAAGTATAAAAATGGTTGAGGGACAGCTATTGGGGAACTGTGGGGGGGATCTTGGAAGATTTGGGTCCCCATTTTTGGCCTTGTGGGAGATCTGTCGACATGCCCTTGAGCAGGGCATTGATCCTGGATACTTCTGTGTGTCGTTCTGAATGGGAGTCTGTTGACTGGTGTGGTGTAGTTGTGTGTTTCATTAATTGATTCATTTTATATTATACATGTATATGAACCATTCAGGAAAGATTCAAGCCAAAATTTAAGGTAAACAATTTGCAACTAAACTTCGTAAAGCGTCTCTTAACAGAGTTACCTTGGGTTGTTTAACCTTGTACAGGTTTTATGGCTAAATAGGTTGTTGGGGATAATGAAACAAATACCACTTTGAGGAGTGAGTCACCAACATATTGCTCCTCTAAATCTAAACAGATGCAAAGTATGATCATAATTCAAGTTTCATACCCAGACTGACTTCGGTGAACAGTTTCAGGGGGGAAAGCTGGAAAGGAGTGTCTACGTCTCTATAACATGGGATTGTTGGATTTTCAATAGCAAAATCAAACAATCTGGTATTTTTTTATTCATAAATCACATCATTATTTATTTACTCTATGTGAGTGGTTAGCTACAGTCCGTATGCCAGGTTTCCTCAACTGGCAGCCCACGGCCGAACTTGATGGTTTTATTTGGCCCCCAAAGTTTTCTGAGCAAAATATGTTTTATTTTTATTTGTTGTTGGACATAAAAGACTGTAAAGACACCAGGAAATAAGCTCCAAGTGATATTAATTTAAGGAATCTGTTTCCAAGTATTCCTTTGCATATTAGAGAGACGTGATTGTATACAAATGTAAGCAAGGTTTGAAATGATTGTTTTAGTCAAACATTATATCTGTTTGGGCTTCTTGCGGTAAATTTCCAGTCCACAAATTATTTGTAATTATGTTCCGGCCCCCCGACCATCCGCGACTGAATCTAGTTGATGATCCCTGACATATAGTCTTGGTATTTCATTCTTCCCTTTTGTAAATACAGTTGGCTACAAAAAGATCAACATTGACGTGGTTTTGGAATTTCCTTGCGAGACCAGGTCCCCTCTTCAGGGAATAGTATATTACTTGTCTGGACAGTTTGTTAACGGGTCGTTACAAAGTCTAAAACTCATTTATATAAAGGACTTTTATAAGGAGGTAGAGCTCACTATTTTAAAGTAACTTGTATCATTATGACACAGTATTATTAGAAACAAGTTTTGTTCAGTGGGCCGCTCATCTTTAAGTTGGGTATAGAGGCAGAGACGGACTGGCCATAGAGCAATTATGTCAAATGCCAGGGGGACTGGTCCATCTTTAGTGCAGAAATATTATTATTTGGCTAATAATGGGGTCTTGAGGGGAGAGAAAAAATGGTCCGGTGTGTTAGAACTGCCCGGGGTGATTTCTTGTCCCAGTCCGTCCCTGTATAGAGGGGTGGTGCAGTTTGACATAAACACGGCTCTCTCCTGTGACTCAGTGGTGACCAGTGTTCAGTGATTCAACAATACTTGAGTAACGGCCAAAGAGGAAAGTGACTGAGGTCTGCTTCCAATTAAGAAACTGCAAGCATCTCCTGTACTCCGCTCTTATCTCTGACTGTGTCATAAACAAGTCAAAATAGTGCAGGAGGGGTCAAAAAAGCAAGACAGGAAATCTGCATCAAAGGAAATGATGCCTTTAGGCGGGGTGGCATGGAATTGCCAACAACATCTGTCTGGTAAAGGAACAGAAAAACAAGGTGTGAGTGTTGTGCACTTGGTACACGTGTGAGCCTCAAATAGTTTTTGGTACTTACTTTTACAGCCCATGAGGAGAATTTCAAAAGATAGCCCTAGGCTATTTAACTCACTTCAACAAAAATGTATTTGAGTTACATAGATATGACATAATAACCATAGATGATGTATTGATTCAATGTTTTTGTCTATCTTAAGCACTCAATCAGAGTCAATCATATTGTGAAAGGGAAACCCTCACTTTATTCATAGGTCCAGTACCAGTGTGAAAAGAGCAGTGGAGGGCCTTTTAAATAATGCTCAGAACCTTCCCACTCCCAAGATGTCTCAGACAGATGGAAAAGGAATCTGAGCCATGGGTTGTTTGTGGAGTTTGCTCTCTCCTTATGCAACAGCTGACCACTCCACGTGCAGTTACAGTAATGGATCCCCTGCGACGGGGCTATGCCTGTTCCATATAAGGGATGAGAAACAATTCTTCTGCTCTGGTCTTGGGCCTTTAATACTCCATCCATGATAATGCTCTCCTGTAGTATTTAATTAAACATTGCTTAATTCTGCTGAGCTGGGGTGTCATCTGGTCTTCTGTCCTCCTCTCTTTCTCCAAAGCTAGCCAAGAGAATGGCATTCAAGAGTACAAACCCAGAGAGACACCAAAATGAATCGAAATTGTGGAGAATATTTCAATTGGCAAGCCAACAGTCGAGCATAGATCATTGGCTGTACTTACTGTAAGACAGTCAAAACAAGGGACTGAGTTCTGCAGATACCAAAATGCCTTCTAAGAATGGTGGCGGCGAGTGTGCGAAAAGTCTATGTGTGTGTGTGACATCCCCTTTATATTAGCCATGAACAGAAGAACAAGATTAAGTTTTAGCACAGGCTTTAGCGCTGGACACCTGTCAAAACAGAGGGTCCTGAGGAATTTGTGTTCATCTTAAGGGGAGGCTAGGAGAAAGGGCCCTCTATTGTCTGTCTGTCTGAGCACAGCCCTGGGGAGGTCATGTCATGGAAGAAAAATAAATCAGGCTGCTGTGGCAAGTCTCTAATTGATTCCACTTGTGCTTGTTATCCAGCTAACGGCACTCTTTTGCATGAGGCCTTACTGTAGTGTAGGGGGAGATGGGAGCACAGAAGAACTGGTTCATCTATAACATTTTTACAGGACAAAGGAAATAACAATAACAGAAGCCTAAGACTGAGATTTGGAAAGTGTCCACTGAAATGTTGGTTCAATGGAGTCCCTTATCGACTCTAGCCGTAGACTTGATCGATGTAATTTTGATGGTTATGTAGGGTTTCCTTTATCTACTAAGAACATTGGAATTGAGCTTGTTTTTGTTTCAAAACATACAACAGTTAAAAATAACTGAAGTCCTCCAGCAATTTTCAGTGCCTATTAACTGGTTGAATTGATGAATATGCCGAATCTGTCTCCACTTTCAGTTTAAGCCAGTAATTCAAAAATAGACCTCATTCCTAAAACCTATCAAAAGTAGGCAATATTAGTTTTCAAATGGTTAGATCATTTAAAATCTGTTGTGGAAATTACATGTAATTCGTTAAAATTAAATGTAATTCAAGGTACTTTTCGAACTGTTATCTGAAAGTTATCCACAATATGATTTATGTTTAAAACAAATATGCATTTGATAAAGTACTTACCTTAAAATAAATACTGTTCCAGATGAATTAGTGTGGGTTGGCTGTGGCATGAGGACACATAGGACATCTGTTTGGGATGAAAGAGGAGTAAAACAAATGTTAAGGGGTGATAAACCTCTTTGCTTTCCACAGAAAGTAGCCACAAACCACAATGTCTATCCAGCCTCTGTTCTCTAGCACTAAAGTTGTTTGAGGATGCAGACAGAGTTTTCACAGTCATATGACAGCGGTTTTGAGGGATAAACAACACATTTTGGGTAACTAATTCACACGCATGGAGGTCTTGGGGACCAGTAATGAACAACCCTTGGCCATGTAAATACCTCCGTATGAAGCAACAAACAGAAAGATGACCTTGCCGCCTTGGCTTTGATGTTCTTTCAGCTTCCCAAGATTCACTCAGTAAACAAAAACAATATCCTGGAGCCCCATGTTGTTTTGTCTGGAGAGGAGTTTTGCTTTAGGGTCAAACATGGAATGGGGTCAACTCGTCTGGGGCACGAGAAGGGGTTGCTATCTTTGAGAGAGGCGTTGGAGGGGGAGCTCACACTGCTACAGAGCCTCTGCCTCACTGTGTATTTGAACTGGCAAACATAATGCGGGCCAGAGTGGACCCACTTTTAAATCCAGAAAAACAAGTGAGAGAACTTGAGCCCGAGGGGAGTTTTGTACTGTGAGTTTTAGTCTGGCTGATTGATTTCCTTTCCCTCAGATATCAAGGGAAATGTTGAATTCATGGAATTGCAAAACACAAGACATTCTCTCTGCTTTATTAAATATCAACTAATATGAGTTTTGAGTTTAGGAAAACAATGAGGCGGCTTACATCCTGACCTGCGGGGGACCTTTTGTGTAACACAGTGTCATTTGAATAGAATTTAGACAGTCAACCATATAGGGGCCTATTTTTCCCTCAAACTCTCACAGTATATCAAACGCCTCTGGGAGAAAAACAGAACAGGCACTGTAAATTAATAGGGATCAAGCCATGATCATGAATGGCTAATACTTTCATCTGCCAGGGAACGCATTTGTTAGCTGTTGGTTTGCTGCCAAAATGAAACAGTTAAAAAAAAACTTGACTGATGTTCTTCTACAGGGAGGAGGTGAGGGCTCTCTGAGTGTCAGGAAAATAACCTCTCACTCAACATCAACAAAACAAAGGAGATGATCGTGGAGTTCAGGAAACAGCAGAGGGAGCACCCCCCTATCCACATCGACGGGACAGCATTGGAGAAGGTGGAAAGTTTTAAATTTCTCGGCGAACGAATCACTGACAAACTAAAATGGTCCACCCACACAGACAGTGTGGTGAAGAAGGCGCAACAGCACCTCTTCAACCTCAGGAGGCTGAAGAAATGTGCCTTGTCAACTAAAACACTTTTACAGATGCACAGCTGAGAGCATCCTGTCGGTCTGTATCACCGCCTGGTACGGCAACTGCACCACCCTCAACCACAAGGCTCTCCAGAGGGTGGTGCGGTCTGCACAACGCATCACTGGGGGCAAACTACCTGCCCTCCAGGACACCTACACCACCCGATGTCACAGGAAGGCCAAAAAGATCATCAAGGACAACAACCACCTGAGCCACTGCCTGTTCACCCCACTACCATCCAGAAGGCGAGGTCAGTATAGGTGCATCAAAGCTGGGACCGAAAAACAGCTTCTATCTCAAGGCCTTCAGACTGTTAAACAGCCATCACTAGCACAGATAGGCTGCTGCCTACACACAGACTTGAAATCATTGGCCACTTTAATAAATGGAACACTAGTCACTTTAATAATGTTTACTCAACTCATATGTATATACTGTATTCTATTCTATCTATTGCATCTTAGCCTATGCGCTCTGACATTGCTCGTTCATATATTTATATATTCTTATTCCATTCCTTTACTTAGATTTGTGTGTATTAGGTATTTGTTGTGGAATTGTTAGATATTACTTGTTAGATATTGCTGCACTGTCAGAACAAGAAGCACAAGCATTTCGCTACAATCGCAATAACATCTGCTAACCATATGTATATGACCATTACATTTGATTTGATTTGATTCATGTCTTTGGACCACACATCTTAATAATTTGTCTGTAAAAATAAATTGCTCTGTGGACTGTGGGTCTTTAAACGATAAGAGACCTTTGCAGGGTCGTAAATAATGTCAGCTGGATGAGCTCAACCATGAGGGACATATTGGCCCAGGCCTCAACCCCACTCTCACTCCCTCACCGGACACATAAAAGCCTTACTTTGACACTGTGTACAAGGAAGTAAACCTACATTTACACAAGCCAAATACAATCCATTGGCTATCTCATAGTATGAGAGTTCACTGTACTCTGAATTGGCTGACAAGAATAACATCCATCTGACATTATTGTCTGGACTAGCTCTTGAATGGGTGTGATTTAGCTTTGGGCTACTCGGAGGAAGTTCACAATGTCAGCCTTTTACGTTAGTTCCAGCATTGGAGGAGCACGAGCCTTTGTAGGTACAAGCTGCAACAACAGTACAGGTTTTGATTTAAGGCACTTGTCAAATGTCTCTCTGGTCTTTATCCTTTCAGGGTTTTGAATATTATTAAAATATAAAAAAGGTATGGAGTGTGGCAGTGATTTGTATTGGTGCCAGGAACATGGCTAACATCTGAGGATAGCAGTCCAATTCCACCACCAATTCCAGAGAGTAGTAAGAACTTCAACTCTACGACAGACCTCCAATGGTCCTCAAGCAAAGGGGTGAAATTCAAGTCTTTCCTCGATTCCTGTTTTGGATTCATTGACTCTTCAACCTTCTCCTCAAAATGCAATGAAGGAGATGTGTTTTAATAAGGAAGCCAAGGAATCATGGACGTAAGGAATTGAGAAAGGACTTTTAAGATTCACCCAAGGTCTTTCTGATGAAGGGTTGGAGTGTGAGATGCACGTAGAGACTGGTGATTGTTGGCTACATAACAGAGTTAAGTCCCCATGGTGGGACAGCTACACAGCAGAGGGAATTGGGAATGTCACATTGGGTGAACGGAAGACACAATTTTCCCATATACCAATAAACAGAGTCTGGAATGGTTGTTTGGATCTTCCTGCCTATCAGATTTTGGATTCTGAAGCAGGCTAGGATGTAAATTGTCTATTTGTAAGAAACATAGAAGTCCACCAATATGCCATCAAATCCCCTTGTGTTGACATGTCACTGGCATTCCTCACATTGTTTAGGTTGGATAGGAAAAACCACGGAATCCTGGTATTTGCTGGGCAGATATTGACATGGCATTTACTAGAGCAGCATAGATGTAAAATGAGCTATTGTGTTTGAGAAATTAATTGTCTGCTTTGCAGCATAGCATTATCCACCCACCTCTCTCTGCTGTTCTTGAAACAGTTAAAAACTTCTTATGGCTGGGGGCAGTATTGAGTAGCTTGGATGAATAAGGTGCCCAGAGTAAACTGCCTGCTACTCAGTTCCAGTTGCTAATATATGCATAAAAACACTGAAGTTTCTAAAACTGTTTGAATGATGTCTGTGAGTATAACAGAACTCATAAGGCAGGGTTAAAACCTGAGAAAAAATCCAACCAGGAAGTGGAAAATCTGAGGTTGGTCATTTTTCAACTCATTCCCTATTGAAGATACAGTGGGATATTGGTCATGTTGCACTTCCTAAGGCTTCCACTAGATTTCAACAGTCTTTAGAACCTTGTTTGATGCTTCTACTGTAAAGTGGGAGAGAATGAGAGGGGAATGAGTCAGAGGTCTGCCAGAATGCCTTGAGCTCGTGACGCTCGTTCACGTGAGAGCGAGCTCTGTTCCATCGCAATTCTACAAAGGAATTCTCCGGTTGGAACATTATTGAAGATTTATGTTATAAACATCCTAAAGATTGATTCTATACATTGTTTGACATGTTTCCACGGACTGTAACAGAACCTTTTGACATTTCGTCTGCTCCTAGTGAACGCGCTTCGTGAGTTTGGATTTGTTTACAAAACGCGCTAACAAAAGTAGCAATTTGGACATAAATGATGGACATTATCGAACAAAACAAACATTTGTTGTGGAACTGGGATTCCTGGGAGTGCATTCTGATGAAGATCATCAAAGGTAAGTGAATATTTATAATGTTATTTCTGACTTCTGTTGACTGCACAATATGGCGGTGTCGTGTCTTTACTATCATTAAATTGAAGATTTATAGTTTTTATCAAAGATTCTCTGTTACGCGATCAACTGATTAATCATGTAACTGTAATTAACTACGAAGTCGAGGCACCAAGGAAAAATATTCAGATTACAAAGTTATCATTTCCTAAAATAAGTTTTCAGATATTTTATCTGATCAATTAGTCTTCAAATTAATTAATGATTTACTTTACCTCACGTTAGTCTCATTCCAAACGTCGTAAATTCTTGGTTATCTGCACGAACCCAGTCTTCACTATGAGTCATCCATACATCAATTGTCTTAAATCATTTATTTATTACTAACTAAGTAATTCACAGAAATGCATAAACAAACAGTAAATATGGTTAAAAGAAATTATAGGATAATGTGCCCTAGTGGGCTAAACCGGCATGGCTTCTTGTTAGGCCAAAGGGGAATTGGGGGTCGACTAAGAAGTCACTACAGAGTGATAATTATAACAATTGAAATGCTAATCCTTTGCACATGAACGCTCACTCATTCGGGAACAATTGCAATCAATATATAAATTTACGCTCAGTGTGTCATCTTGATCGCTGGTGAAAAGTTTGTTTCTATTGGAGAGTTTCGTCCTCTCTCTATTTCTTGGTTAGCAGGGATAGTTCAGAGTGACATCATTCATTTGTTATAGAATGGATGTTTCGGCGGTTGTCATTCTTCGCATTCAATGATACCGAATTCCTAGCTGCAGACTAGTAATTAATATCAAAGACTTGTTCTTATTCTGTCGGTATCGACAGTCTAAGAGTCTAACCACGTGGTATGGTTAAAAGATTCAGCAATGGTCTACAACCTTTGTCCTCTCCTAATGGAGAAAAACATAATGATAATTTCTCAAAGTTGGGTTTTATTCGGAATTGCAGAAAAGGGGCTGTCCCAGGATGCCTGACCCTAACTGGGCTCAGGGGCGGTCCTCTGATTTAGTTCAAATCAAAAGGGAATTGTATTTTCCTTCATTAAACAGTCCAAAATCATATTACACAATTTTACAAACAGTATCATATTCACTCATTCATCTTATACAACAATTAGATGTAAACCTCATATCTGAGGCTATTATAGAAACAGCATTATGGTAATGTGGCCACACCATCTCCCATGAGCTTCCCCAAGTTGTAACAAACAGACCAGTTCGTAGCTGGATTCTTCACCGATCTTTTATACTTTCTCCGGAACATGAAATTTGTTCGTACCTCAAGTTCTGTGAGGTGGAAGAAATTCCTTTGTGCTCTATGAAAATGTACTCTCTCTATACTGTGTTTCCATGTGGAGATCCTTAGGAATTTACGATGTCTCTCTGACCACAGCAGCCAAGTTGAAGGAGGAAAGGGGGAGGCAGGGAAAGGGGGATGGGCTTTCTGTTTACCCAAAGAGGGCAACATCATGACATACCCCCCCTGGTGGTTTGGATCTTGTTTGTCCTGCAAGTTACAAATCAACATAAAATCATGAACACATGATGTCCTGTTTGTAGATCATCATTGCAGTCCCCTCTGGTGGTTGAATTTGGTAGGCTTCTCTGAAAGCGGAGCAGTCCACCACAAGGATGGCAGTTGATGTCCGGTTGGTGTGATGTACCTTGGTAGGCTCTCTGACAGCGGGGCATGCCGCCACAAGGATGGGCCGTGGGTGTCTGGATCTGGGGTCGCCGTTCCGGACCCGTAGTCTGGTCGTCGTCCAGACTGGAAGATCTGGGCAGTAACTTAGGCAGATGTTAACAACGCACACACACTCATGAAATATATATAATTACATTCATTCCCCAATGAGCGGCATTGTGGCACTAAGTAATGGTTGTATGGGGACTTTGTTTATGGCTCTATCACTTCCTAAGTGTCAAAGGAACTGAACCGAAAAGGAATGAAAGCATAAACAAAAGATATACAAAATATAGTTCTCACACAAAAATCATCTAATTGGACTGTATTCTATATACGTCCAATGTTCTGGCAAAATGACTATCATGGCATTGTCTCTAATGCCATATCTAGGGTTTTCCTACTTGGTGTGTTGCTTAGGCACTATCCTAAGTTGATAACTATATGATAAGTTTACAGCTGTAAGGCACTAGTTTTGGGCAGTCTACAGGGATGACCTATGGACTTCTGGGAAGAAAACTGGTGAGTGCTGTAGAGTCAAAGGCCTAGAAGTAAATGTTCAACTTTACTAAGGCTGGTATTTTGCTTGGACCCTTAAGTGATCCTAGCATAAATCCTAATTGGATGTTCCATTGTGCATGTGCGTTTATGCTTACACAAGCATGTCAAGGGAAGAAAACCAAGTATCCTGGCAGATTATAACTTGTTCAGAATGAGTCTGACGTAGTCAGGTAATTTTCAGGTCAATGCCTGGAGGTCAGTCAGAATTGGTGTCGAGGGAGTCTAGTAGTCTTTTCTACAAGTCACTATGAAGTCTATTTCATAGCTATGTTATCCACGGAGGAGCTAACCTCACGACGGAAGTACTCTTTAAGTATTGGACCAGTCATACATGGTGTGATCATGCTTAATGACTTCTAATAATTTTCCCCCTGAATGAAGGATTCTATTTATTAGTGACATGTGTGTTAACCATTGGAAGAGTGCACTGGAGATTCCCTTCCACGCGCTGCACTCTGAGTGACTCCTATGTCGCTATTGTCAAGGGTAATTTGATTGGTTAGGTCTCTAACCTCCTTACTGATTGTAGCTGCACTGACTGTTGCTGGTATTGGTACTGGTGCTCAAAGGGACCAGTTATCCTACCAATTTATTCTGAAATATTATACTACCGGAACACATGATTGGAGCATTTTACTAGTTGTATTGTAGTTGAACCTACACATGGCAAGGAATGATTATTGTTGCCATTTGTTTTGGAGGTGGACAAGTTCACTGGACTTCCTTTATGACCAGTGTGGTACACCTCAGTACTATGTTAGACGTGTTCTAAGATAATCCCCGTCTAGGGGCCTGTCTGCTCCTCACTGTTCTCATAGGGGAGTTTACAACTAGATTTGTTTTATACTCTGGCGGCAACGTACGGTGTTGTACGTAGTCTCAAACCCCCCCCACCACCGGCCTCGATGAGGCTCATCATGGGTCTGGGCTACTATTCCCCCCTTTGTGTCTTGGGACCCCCCCACCAGCAGGTGGTGTTGGTGTCCGAGGCGCAGACGAAAAGGTCGGACCCTATATATGAGTTGTCAGCGGCCGCATTATGAGAATGGCTGTAACCTTTCAACCAAATCTCCTGGTGTTTGTGCTGCAAAACGCTCAGTGGCATGTCAGTCACCACCACGTCCGCGTGTGGCAACCTCTTCAGTACCTGCGAACGGAGACGAGGATATCGGTCTGTGATATCGCAAAGTGTTTCACCATTGGGAATCATCGGGTCAATTGCTGGACTGACGACATTAGTATCATTGTAAGGGGTGACAGTCCCCAACAAAGCGGAAGGTGTATCATCGGATGCAGAGTATACTCTGCGCATCAATGTTTTTCTTGCTGAGATGGCCGCAGTGGTTGCGGAACTGTCCGAAGGGCAGGAGGAGTTCATCCCAACTACCGTATTGCATGACTGCAAGCAGGAGGGAAGTTGCGTACTCACAGAGACAGCTGGCTCGAAATCATGAAAGAATAGTCAATCAAGTTGGCTGATGGATGTGATGTGTCCAGATATCGTAATATCTCCTTGGATCGGATTCTGCCCCAAGAGGTCTTTTTCCCAAGGAGTGCTTTCGACAGATACCCCTCGTGAATGACTGCATTGCAGCTATAGCGTTAGGGGAAGACAGTGTGGTCAGTGGAGAAGGCACGGTGTCCTGTGACCATACCTGGTTGGTTTTCCAATACATCAATGGGAGTAACCGATCCATCAAGTCTGCGCCAAGTAGCAGGGTTACAGTTTCGAGGCTGGTAACATACACAGGGTGAACGAGCGATACGTCCTTGAAGTGTAGTTTCAGCATGACTCTCAATGTGAGAGGCGAGGTAGTCTGAGTGACCCTTCGAAGTGTAGTGTCGCATCGTTCCACTTTTATCCAACGTTTAGTTGGCTTCAAAGCCCTTTTGAGATCATCGAAAAAAGTTTGAGAGATGAGTGATATTGTCGCACCCGAATCAATTAGCGCATGACAAGTTAAGCAGTACTCTAGGACTGTTTCCAGGTATGGCTGTTTAGATTGATGGTTAGTGGACATATTCCCCACAAAGTGAAGTGGTCGTTCGCAACGACGTGATGTGCCATTTCTGTTCAAGGTGGAAGCAGATCGACTTTTCCGATTTTGAGTGGGCTTGGCTTTAATGAGGCGTTTGACCTTTTTCTTCACTACCTTTGTATCAGAGTCCATAGACAAAGCCCGGGGGCTTGTTTCTTTATCAAGCGGGCCCTGGATAGGGTCTTGAATGAGAGCGGGAGAAATTTGAACTTTAATGTCCTTGCTATGGGTGTTAATTCCTGCGGACCTGGTGTCCGGTAATTCCTCGTCTAGTCCTTGTGATTTATCTTTTTGGCTTGTTTGGGCTCTGAGCGCCATACTCAGATTATTGCATGGTTTGCTTTTTCCGTAAAGCTTTTTTGAAATCTGATAAAGCGGTTGCATTAAGGAGAAGTGTATCTAAAGTTTCATGTACAACACTTGTATTTTCATCAACATTTATTATGAGTATTTCTGTAAATTGATGTGGCTCTCTGCAAAACCACCAGATATTTTTGGAACTACTGAACATAACGCACCAATGTATACTGAGATTTTTTTATATTAATATGAACTTTATCAAACAAAACATACATGTATTGTGTAACATGAAGTCATATGAGTGTCATCTGATGAAGATCATCAAAGGTTAGTGATGAATTTGATCTATATTTCTGCTTTTTGTGACTCCTCTCTTTGGCTGGAAAAATGGCTGTGTTTTTCTGTGACTTGGCTCTGACCGAACATAATCATTTGTGGTGCTTTCGCCGTAAAGCCTATTTGAAATCGGACACTGTGGTGGGATTAACAAGAAGTGTATCTTTAAAATGGTTTGAAAGACTTGTATGTCTGAGGAATTTTAATTTTGAGATTTCTGTTGTTTTGAATTTGGCGCCCTGCACTTTCACTGGTTGTTGTCATATCGATCCCGTTAGTGGGATCTCAGGCCTAAGAAGTTTTAAGGAAAGCATTATTCAAGACCACAAAACTGGAACTATCGTGAGACATTACATCTGACTTATGAGTAACATCTGAATCAAGGCACTATTTACATCTGTTAAATACACACTCACCATTACTTATACATTTGGGGTCACTTGGCAGAAAGTGAAAGCTTTAGTGTGGCTTCAATATTTTTAACACCCTCACTAATATGTGAATCATTTTGGTCATCGACTGCGGGGTCCTAACTCCCAGTTGTGGAAAAAGTATGCAAATGTCATAGTTAAATAAAAGTAAAGATACCTCAATAGAAAATGTTGCAAGTAAGAGTGAAAGTCCCCCAGTAAAGTACTACTTCAGTAAAAGTCTAAAAGTATTTGGTTTTAAATATACTTAAGTATCAAAACTAAATGTAATTGCTCAAATATACTTAAGTATCACAAATATAAACCATTTCAAATTCCTTATATTATGCAAACCAGATGGTACCATTTTCTTGTTTTTTAAATTTACGGATTGCCAGGGGCACACTCCAACACTCAGATATAATTTACAAATGAAGCATTTGTGTTTAGTGAGTCCGCCAGATCAGTGGCAGTAGGGATGACCAGGAATGTTCTCTTGATAAGTGCGTGAATTGGACCATTTTCCTGTTCTGCTAAGCATTTAAAATGTAACGAGTACTTTTGGGTGTCAGGGAAAATGTATGGAATAATAAGTACATTATTTTCTTTAGGAATGTAGTGGAGTAAAAGTAAGAGTTGTCAAAAAATATAAATAGTAAAGTACAGATACTCCAAAAACAACTTAATTAGAACTTTAAAGTATTTTTACTTGAGTACTTTACACCATTAACTCCATCCGTGACACAGATGCACTAGCATTTTCCTTCCAAAATCAAATACTGCTCCCTCTGATAGCTTCCTGTACCAAATGCTTGCTCAGACAGTAAATTACCTAATTGCCTGTCCTACTCATGGGGGGCCTATAAGTCACAGGGCCCGAGGGCCGAGGGGGAGGAGGCCCTCATTAGTCTGATGGTGAGCCTACTTAGGCCTCACACACAAACAAACACACACACACACACATACACATGTTTCTATGGCACCAGTCTATAAAAGTGGCCCTGCAGTGCCTTTGGATCGGGGCCAGTGTGAATAATAACATAGAAAACTTACCCTGCTTTCGACTCTAGTGGTAAGTGGTTGCTCCATTAACTTATTTTGGGACTCCGGGACTTGAACAGTTTGTGTTCGCCTAAACACACTACTTAGCCCCAATCAGACATAGAGCTGTCAAGCCCTTGTAGTGCTCATATTGGAAGAAAGGTGTAGTTTAAATAAATCAAATGGTTATTGGTGAGGTAATGGTAGAGTACATGTAACCCAATAAATAAGGTAACAATTTATTTAGGTAGTCAATTGGTAGATGCTCTACAGACTAACAGTAACATTTCAATTATCTCCTAAACCTAACCCTTATTCTAAACCTAACCCTAACTGTTACCTTAGCAAGCAGTTGCTTATCAACAGATAGTTTGTTGATTGTATGGGAAAAATCTACAAATGGAAAATCTAGACTATCCAAATAAAGTATGACCATATATAACCACTTTTGTTTCTTTGTACCTTTCACTGGCCCACAGTTTGGAATTTACCTCCAAAATCTAACATAGGAGTTGGTTGAATTTATTTTAATTAAAAGTGTAGAGTCTAAAGTTCAACATTCACCCTAGGCTTTGAGAGAATGCACAAAATAAGTTGTGCACAGTGCTCATTTGGGGTTTAGGATAAAAGAGGATAATGTTACAGGGATGATCCCTGTGCATGCCACATCCATGAACACTTGCATTGTTTCACAAATACCTCAGAGACAGTGGTGCATCTTTAACACACACACCCCTGGTGTTGCTGGGTAATCATGATCACTTTTGATCATGACAGACTCTAAACACACTATTAGCAATGGAATGTTGCACCACATCTTTTCACCAGGCTTAAAACCACAGTGAGAGTTTAATGAGAACACATCAAAAGAATGAAGCAACCCAAAACAAAACAGCACAAGAGATCTATAGTGGTCGGTCCATTTGGAAATGTTGGTCTTTCCGGCCAGACCTGCATGCGTCAGCCTGCATCCAATAATTTGTCAGTTTATATATCTGTGTCCTGAGGTATTTCCTGTGAGCCTGCATCCTGTTATGAGGGGTCAGAGGGGACTGCTGTATGGCTGCTATCTCTGAAAATCTCAGTCCCTTAAGTTAAAAAGAAAGAGATGATAGAGCAGTGTTCTTGGTGGAGAATAGTAATACACTGTGCTATCTGTGCCCAGGGAGACCAATCAGAGAGAATTTGACTTGCAAGAGCATAAGTTCCATCATTAAGCATCTTCCCAGAACCATGGCAGGATTACATTTAATGCCCCAATCTTATCTGCTTCAGGAAAATGAATTACCTGGGTCATGTTCATTAGGGCATGCAACAGGCAATGTTTAATGACTGGGATATTTTTTTTGTTTCTGTTTTTTTTTTTTCCATTTAGTGTCAAATGAACATGATCCCGGTTAGTTGAATAGCTCCTGAAGCTCACAATGAAAACAAAGACAACAGATTCTGATTCACAGATCATTTACTTAAGAAAATACAAAACAATATAAATATATATTTTTTACCGTAGTTCAAAATAGATCCATTGTAATATCCTTCATATGCTGTACATGTAAAAGTGGATAGATAAAACAGAAGCAAGGGTGCAACTTCAATTTAACATTGCATTAAACTGTATGTAACATGGTCAGTAACATTTCAGTACGTATGAAAGTGACATAACACCATCATAACCATTCTCCATTTATGCTAATATCCTTTCTTTATTAAGTGAAACATACACAGCCGTATCTTTGATTAGCCTGTATAAGCATAGCATCCAAACTGAACCGCCAGTCTAGCGTTTCGCTACACACACGTGTGGCTTAAGATATTCTTGACATTATATTATATTATTGTCAATTTATATAAAATGTTGATCACTGACTGTTGTCTGTGGTGGATGTCACTTCAAGCAGCAGATTACTTCTTTTGTCATATACATTAGTTTGACCTTTGACGGTTTCACTTGAAGTTCAGTCATGTGAGCGGGCAAAAGCAGCAAGAGGGTTACCCCAAATGCAGTACTGTGACTCTGCATGAACAGTGAGAAACAGGATATAACTCTCCTTGTCGTGCTATCTCTGGAACAAATATCTATAAATATGGTTCAGGTCATATTCCCCTCACCAAGTATTTCCCTTGGCTTGTTTTTCTTGTTTAAAATAGAAATACACTATAATAATGATTTCAGTACATATGCAACAATGCCCTGTGTAAAAGGCAGAAAGCAAACACATCATGCAGTGAACTCTCTACACAGTTTGGTCTGTCTTTGGTTGTCACTTTGTCACTTCTTTGTTACTTTGCTTTGTTACATCACTGACCTGTTGGGGCAAGTGTTCCATTTGTGTAAGGCTTAGGACAATTCTAGTCTGGGGAATCTCTAGTGTTCATGATTGGTCTTGTGGGCTAGGCCTACGCAGATAAAGAGGCCAAGATCTCTGTGAGAACAAATGCAACATGGATAGCTTCCCTGTGAATAACAAAGCAATCTTTCTTCAAAATGACATTGATTGTCTCAAATCCGTGCATTTACGTGATTTTGATTGATCATGGAGATGCTGGTGGAAAAACCTGAATGTTACGCAGTCAAGGATTTCAGTCTGGCATGAGTTCACTGCAACGATGATTAAGGGACCAAGCCTATCCAAATTCCCTGTGAAGAAAGCGTGGGGTTGATGTTTGCTCCTCTCACTCTGCTCTGTCATTCAACCGACATAGGGAGAAAACCTCGAGCCAAAGGCCAGATTAGAATGCATTAAACAAGGCTTTTGTTTCAGTAAAACAAAACAAGTCCTCCTATCTGTTAAAGCCTCACTAATCCACTGTATCATTTAACTTATCAAACCGGTAATTTGACTTGACAGCCTCTCTATGTATGGTAGCAACCAGAGAGGATTTCTGGGGGGAAAATGTTTTTGACTAATGCCCGTAGCAAGGGAAACCCAGCATTGTGAAATTGCAAATTATTATTTAGTATGGGCTTTTGCAAGAGTGAGTTTATCAATAACAGGAAAGGTATCTGCGGTGCCCTACAAGCTGTGAAAACAAGCTACATTATTTTCTGTCGGTGTTCCGACAGTACTGCTTCCTTTGGAGTTATTGCTTCATTCCTGTTTTGGTTCCCCCATAACACCCCTATCTCTACCAGTGAAAAATACAAAAATACAGCTACGAAATTAATATTCACTGCAACTCCGCCTATAGGAATTACCCACAGGAGGAGAAATGATTCACGTCTATACAGTACATCCTATTCATGTCCCACAAATAGAATCTGTAAATTCTACAAAACACTGATTGAATACTAAAGTAGTGTCACATTCATCTATTCTAAAGAACTGCAGCCATGACCTTCACACCCTGTGGTTTCATAATGATTTGCTGATTTTGAGATTAATTGAAGAGAGCTCTCCACTCTGCCATTACATGGCACTGATGGGCATGTTTGCATTATGCGCTCCACACTTAGTGTCATTTAGTCTATATTACAAAAATACTTTAGTCAAAAGCAGGTTAATAATAATAAAATAAATCTACAAATACAATACAATTAAAGTGCAAACTACTGCATTGAGAAAGAGAGGTGTTGGTGTATGGCCATAGGTTTGGACCAGCAAATCTAATGCATATCAGCTGACCCTGTGCAGTCATTAAATAATGGCTACATTTCTATATACTGTATGTGCACATGATAATGATATAAAAAGTGACCACATTCATCCTCTTGTGTTTCACATAACTGTATGTTATTAACTAGAAGAAGAAATGAAGAGAACCATACTTTCAATTTATGCAACTTCTATAAGCCACAATGTGTCACCAATCTTACCCCAAATGAGTCACTGTGCTTCGGTTGATCAAATCTGTACTGTCATTGACGTAGTTTCCCTCTCTCCAATAAAGTCCTATTGTTGTGGTAATTGTTTTTGTGTATTTTTCTTTAACTTCACAGGTGAGCTGAAATATCTAATGGAGCCATTTCCTTCAAGACTTGGCTCCCATGTTCCAGAACTCAGCACATTCCCTCCAAAATTGAGCTAACATTTGGAAATGGTGCACACTTCACATTGAAAGGCACCAACAGGCTCTGGATTTCTGAGCCTAGTAGTCTCTGGGAGGAGACATGTCTCGCATCTCTTTGTCCTCAATCACAGGACACCTTCTTTAGGCCCTGAAGCTGATGTTGAGCTTGCGCCTTTTGGGGTGGCACACCTTGGAGAGCACCACCAGCACCGCTATCAGCACCAAAGCTGTCACCACGATGACGATAATGCTCACGCTCTTACTGTCCAGCTTCTGACACTGCTCTTGCGTCACACTCCCAACATTCACCTCCACTGGCTCCGAGTTCTCTGTGTACTGGCAGGTTACTATCGCGAAGTCCGGGATGACCACATCAGAGTGCTGGAGCATGTTGAGGAAGCGGGGATTGCTGCAGCAACTGAGAGGGTTCGAGCCCATATAGAGGGTTTTGAGCGTCCGCTCAAGGACCAGGACTGTGTTGTACTCCAGGGTCACCAGGTTGTTGTTCTGCAGGTTCAGGGACTCGATGGAGGATGCCTTGTTCCAAAGGGGGAGAGTGGTCAGCTTGTTGGTGGACAGGTCCACAAATTTGAGACTACTTAGCAGGGAAAGGTCCGTGTTCAATTCTGGGATGTGGTTTTCTCTCAGTGAGAGATTAGTTAGGGAGGTCTCCAAACTAGAGAAAGCATTCTGGTGAATGTCCAAGCCTGGGTTTAGGGACAGGTCCAGCAACCTGAGTGGAGTGCCATTGAAGGCATATGGTGGCAGAACCTCAAGATTGTTTCCAGAAAGGTACAACAAGTGCAGGCTTGGTATTGATGTAAAGGAGACACAGCCTGGAGGATCCTGGGAGTTGTGGTCTGTCTGGGGTGATTTTCGCTGTGAAGGGCAGACTTTCAGGTAGTTCTGCTGGAGGTGAAGGCCTCTGATGCTAGGCAGTCTTTGGAACGTTCCAGAGTCCATTATGGTGAGGAAGTTCCCTTGTAAGAAGAGTTCCTGCAGTGACCGTAGGGTGTTCTCCCCAAATGAGAGGTTTTGTAGGGCATTGTAACTCAGGTCCAGGGTCTTCAGAGAGTTCAGAGGGCTCTCCTGGTCTATAGAAAAGGCCCCGATACAGTTATTACTTACGTTAAGATGCACAAGGGACACCATGCTGCAGAAGTAAGATATCGGTATGCTCTTTATCTGGTTGTAGCTCATGTTGAGGTACTTGAGCCTTGAGAAGTCCTGGTGTCTGCTCATTCCACCTGACTGCGTGTGAGGTACGAACGTGTCTCTGAAGTGCTCGAGCTCATCGGCAGTTCCTGTGGTATTGACACTCATCAGGTGGTTCCTGGACAAATCCAGGTACATGAGCTTGTTCCTTCTGGGGAGAACGGGGAAGTAGTGGATATTGTTTTCCCTCAGGTCGAGGTAGAGGAGCTCATACTCTAGGTCTGAATCTGTGGTTTGGAAGCACTCCATGCTGTTCTTACTGAGGTTCAGCACCTTGAGTTTGGAAAGGTTAAAGTCAGTGATGCAAGTGATGGAGTTAATGGACAAATCAAGCTCGGACAGATGGAGCAACGAGTCAAATGCTCCGTCCTCAATCTCTAAGATGACGTTGTTGTGAAGATCAATGTTTCTTAAGGCCAAAGCTCCGCAAAAGGTCTCCTTGCCCACTTTGGTGATACTGTTGCCATTCAGAGAAAGGTTCATTAGTGCTGGGGCTTCACTGAGAAAAAAGTCGGTCATGCCCGTGTACAGGCCATTGCCTGAGAGGTCAAGCCTCTCCACAGCCGTAAGAGGCCCAATGCTGGTTTTCGAAACAGCAAAAACATCCAAGTAATTACTGGAGAGGTCCAGCACTTGCAGATTGGTCATGTCTTTGAACAGACCTGGCTGGATGAACTGGATCTTGTTGGAGTGGAGGTTCAGATGATGAACGGTGGTGTAGATTGCTAGAACTTCTTGAGTAATGTTTTGTAGAAGGTTACGAGACAGGTCGAGCTTTTGAATGCCAGGAGGAAGCTTGGCTGGAACGGTCCTCAGGTTCAGATCGTTGCAGTACACGTCATTCTGGACCTGTGAACAGAACAAGGAAAGATAACTACATGAGCTTTGACCTTCACAGCACCACTGCACACTCCCAGAAGACCACAAGTCACCTTGACACTACACTATCACAGACCAAACAGACCAGAGAGTTGTTTTACTGACCATTGTATCTGTGTTCTTGGCAGTCAGGAAGACTGTGAGGCTTGTGGGGATTTCACCTCATAAAACAAGCTCTTATTACCTCGGGATTTTTAGAACGCCTGGTGGACAAAGTATTTCCATATTTATTTTAGACATTCAACTATTCACTTATCAGTGTGGCTGGTAATTGAAACCATATGGCATGAGCCCTCTCTAAATACAACACATAAAAAACACACACGCACACACACTCACATAAAACAAAGTGGATTTAGGTTCTTGGCATACTTGTGGTTTTGACGTCACCAGTAAGCATTCCTTAGTTAGTTTTTTGTCTAAAAGACAAGCTTTTCTGAAAGAGTTCTTCTGGCTTTTATGAACAAGTGTTCACTTATATGTTTTTGATTAATAACTTCATATGCATGTAAAATAACTTGCAAATCACAAGTCATACTGTATATCATCATATGATCTGAAGATGTTATAACAGAATGTAATACTGTTATAGAAAGGGAAATAAATTGAGGTACGTACAGCACATTTGTAAACCACCAAGTTTGTTTCCATATATTAAAGCGAATGCACAAACAATTGATTTAGATATATTCATACTGATACTGTACTGATACTGTACATTTGTACATCCACTGTATATCAACTGTATACCCACTGTATAATTGTATATCCACTGTTCATTTTCTTACAGCTCTATGCTCACTCTACCTAGTTGTATATAATGTATGCAAACTTTGTTTAAACTCCATAGTCTGTATTCTGTCTCTAAATATTGTCTATGACTAGAAGCACCATATCACCAAGTAAAAGTATGTGTAAATGTACTTGGCGAATGATGGTGATTCTGATTCTAATTCTTATTCTGGACACTGCCTCAAAAAATGAAAACACCATCTCCCTCTAATCTATTTCATTCAAACTGGCACACTGATATCAGTTCTTGCAGTCTAAAGAGGCAATTTCCTGCCCAGTTCCAAATCATCCTGCCTGTTTATACAGTTTTCCCATCAGTAGTCAGGAATGCGATACATTCCCAGGACTACAGCAATAGGAATTTCATATCAGATATTGTTTTCTTATGTCTTTGCCAACAAGATCTCACGTTCTGACTTGATGGTTAAGTTTCGGCATTAATTCCGGTTGGTTGAGGTTTGGGATAGGGTTAAAATAGAAACATACTCAACGTTATATTTAGGCATCAATTACGATTGGTTAAGTTAAGGGTTAAGGTTTGGGATGGGGTTAAAACAGCAAAAAATAAATAAACGAGTGCCTAGCACTGGGATTGAACCCGCAATACTTGAAGCCATAGTTTGCGGTTCAAGTCCCTCCTCTATCCTCATCCACACCACCATAGAAAGCCGCGAGCCTAGTAGATGGTAATAGGCACTCACGTTGGCCCTAGTGGACGGTATAAAGGCATCTCCTGATGTCCTCGGGACATGGACAAATGTTGAATACTGAAGGACAAATGTTGAATACTGAAGGACAAATATTGAATACTGAAGTGGATCTGGTGTGACCTGGCTGATCTCTGCAAATGGTGGAATAAGGAGAGAAGGAAAACACCAACGCGCTGTTCTATGGACAGAAAGCAATGCCCAAGCCTCTTTTAGTAAAGGACTAACAAAGGACACTGTGTAACATCAGGTCCAGATTGATATTACCTGAGAGAGGAAACATTCCCCCTACAGAAAGCAGCCCTGAGGCTTTCTGCTCGTTAATTTGATCCGTTTGGCTGTGGACATAGAGATGCTTCATCCAAATACGGAGCTAGACCGAGATTACATATTTGTCAACACAACAACAGGCAGAGGAAGTCAGTCAGTATACCCAAGATGCCAAGAAGAGTCTGACATTAAGTCAGAGATTACACATTTGTCAACACAACAACAGGCAGAGGAAGTCAGTCAGTATACCCAAGATGCCAAGAAGAGTCTGACATTAAGTTCAGCTATGTCTAAACACCCACATTAATGTAAGTACTTGGACGATTAGAGTTGAATACACTGTACTGTCTGCAAGTGATTTGAGACATCACAATCACAGTGTAGAGCTGTGAGGTAATGGCACACGTGCCTCCTCTAAGACTGTAGCTTGCTTTTATCTTGCCTGGGCACATCTACTTATTCTTCTCCATCTCAAAATGAAATAGTGTAGGTGTGACTACTCATGGGTTATGTGGTCACACTGTATGTTCTGTTATCTGTGGTTCAGAGCAGGAAGAAGCAGCATGGCTAGAATAACAAAAACTATTGGTTTAATATCACAAGACTCCAATAGAAACGTTCTATGCCCCTGGACAATTCGATAGTACCTGATATACTGTACTTTGGATATACAATACATGAGAGGTTTGTGAGAAAACTGCCAAAACTCTCAGATAACAACATCAAGGTATACACTAGCCACTGCGCACAGACATAAATTCAACATCTATTCCCCGTTGGTTCAACGTAAATTCCTTGTAATGAAGTGGAAACAACATTGATTCAACAAGTGTGTGCCCAGTGGATACGCTAAAAGCGCAGTTTTGCAAATGCTATAGTAGAATATAGATATAATAATACTCAACTATTCTTGGTCAAACTCAAAACGACAATAAAGCATAGGATACACCATCAAAACCGATTACAGAAATATCAGTTATCAGCAATTATCAACACTATTCCTCCCCTCTATGTTACTAAAATCAGGGGTCTCACTTTAAATGAAAACCCCATAAAATAAGTGGCCCATAATACTTATTTATTTTATTGCACATATTTTAAAGCGTTGCAAAAAAAGTGCATTACAAATAAATATGTTATTATTATTACAGGGTAGTTACATATTTTACACATAGTTGAAATACCTCTAGTTGGCATACTAGTATACTATGAAAACATTTCAAAAGTCTTTTGATGCAGCAACTCACCATTTGACAGGGGGAGAGTTGGCGTGGGGGACGTAACAAGGATGCTGCAACATCACTGACGATGGCCAGGACCAGCCAGAGGTAGGCTGCCATGGTGCTGTGACACAGAGAGAGAGCACACATGAGTGCAGGAAACACACGGATGGGTTTATGACATGAACTGAGACCTGTCATTTATTCCACTTGCAACGTCATATCGCTGCTACTAAGAATTCATGACTGAGCTTAACCATGCATGTCTTGGTTCATTTGGGTAGGTCCGCACATGCAAGGCTTAAATTGTGATTATTTCTTAAATCATGTGAATATGGAATACTAAACAATATTACAAAGAATGAGAGTAAGAGAAAGATTGGTTTGCTCAATAAGTGTAATTGCAGTGGACACATACAACATGCTACCATGCTACTATATTTAGTACTTGTTCCTCTCAGGCTTGTTTTTAGTTTTAAGTGACGCAAAAGGAAACTCCCACTGATCACTCAAGCCGAGATCTAAAAGGTTAATTACTATAGGAACAAAGATGGTCTTTAACCAACAACAAGGACTTGTTTTGGTTCTTACAGTTGAAGAGCTGACATTAGATATCATGCATCTTTATTGTCTCACCACAAATAGTAGAAATTAATAGATATTTCTGTGTCATACTGTACCTACAGCAAAAATCAAGACTTTTATTGCATGACTTTTCTTTGCCCTGAACACAATGCTGTCAACATCACTCAGGTAACATAGGAAAATACCCTCTGAATTCTCAGTGAATGATACTCTCCTCCAAGACTCCACAATAGCCCACGAGAACATAACACTCCTACCCAGCAAGTACAAAAACATTTCACACATTTGCTCTCATGTATTAATCTGTACACCCATCCACCTCTTTTCTCATTATTTTCTTTACACGTTTACATAGAACATTCCTTCCCCTACTCCACAACCTCAACTGCTAAGTTTATCATTATCCTCTCCTCTGACCCTCTGAGGACCATTCTACCATTTTACAATACATTCTTACCATTCACCTTAACCAGCAAGCAACATAATGAGATATTATCCAAAGTCGTCCATAGGTGTTTACCTCTTCGAAATGGTTACTTTCCCATGCAGAATCTTCTGCTCATGCTGCTGCTGCTGTGGTACTCTCACATCCTCACTGACACACTCCTACACACTCTCACACACAGCAGACTCTACCCCGCACCTTTTAGCGCTGGTCCCGGGCTGACACATCCTGTGAGAATATCCTGCATCATTGTTGTTTTTCCCCTTCTCTTTTTTTTGGGAAATACCTTATATGGGATTTGGAAGTCCATTTTCTCTGTACTTCCTCCCATATCACACTAATTTCTCTCTCTCGTATCCTTCCTTCCTCCCTCTCTCTCTTTATCAATCTCTTTCTCCCTCTCTTCCTTTGTCTCGCTCTTCTTTCTCTCTTTCTTCCCCTCCCTCTCTTCATCTATCGCTCATCAGTCAGAAGAGCTGGGTCTTAATTCTTTGTGACTTGTCGTTCCCACATGTTGGCAGTTGCTCATTCTGGAACAGCTGTGTACATAGGGAGGTTATAAATTCCTTGTATCTTTCTGTAAACAGTTAGGCATGCAAACATATAAAGTTCAAAAAGCGCTCAGCTAAGAGGCTATTTATTATGTGGTCTCGGTAGTCTCCGTGTCCAGCCAAGTTATTATAAACTAACCAGATCGTTATCCTATTCTTCAGAGAAAGACAAACATACATATTCACAAGACGTACACTTTGGTAAGTAACATGTCATTGGCCAAATTTCAAATACTGTTGAAGCCTCAACTGGGGATGTGAAAGATACACATGCGCATTGCACAGACACACGCCCACACACACCCGCACACACACACACACACACGCCCACACACACCCGCACACACACACACGAACGCACATGCACGTCCGCACAAACACTCACCCTTTCCATCCAAAAAGGCGACGTCTTCTGAGGTGTTGTACCATTCCAGAATTGAATCTCAGAAATATGGTCCTCTCACCCCTGGTTCACATCCAGAGGTGTACATTAAGTGAAGTGAATGTCCATCTGTGGCAGTCCCCTTTGCAGCTTCCTCGGTCCAGTTATATTGAGCACAATGGGGAATCCCATTACATGATATGCCTATCCCAAGGGATACAACTAGATAATATCCAACTTCGATAACAATGGACTATTCAGTTCTATCCATAGTTTACATGTTCCAAAGTTTCGTCAATATCTGTCATTAACTTAACTCCGTCTTTGAATTAGCTCCACTAAATGTGAAAGGGTGAGCCGTTCTGGATAGGTATATTACCTTGTGAGCACACCTGTTTGAGTGAGAAGGGTGCACCTGCAGCCTTCAATTCAGAGGGTTCCTGCATGTGGGCATTTCTGCATTTGCATCAACCCCTCTTTATACTTCTTTTGGTCCATTTTTAGGCTATATCTCCAGTACATAAACGGGAAGCAGGGACGCTCCAGTACTGTAGATGCCGGTAATGCACCATAACGTTGGATGGCAACCTCAGATAAACCCAACAGAAGAGGAGGAGGGGGCGTCAACAGTAACTAGCTATAGCTAGTACACACCAGTAGAGTGTCCTTTGCCCCAGCCTGTTGGGCACTGTTCTCCCGCAGTTCTGTTAATGATAGCAAGGTCGGGTGATTGGCAGGTGGGAGCAAAGGATACTGTGTGCTAGCCTAGCCAACTAGTCCTAAGGAGGACTCCGGTACACAGCAGGCTAGCTAGCACACGGTGTCTCGCCTGCTGTGTACCAGACCAGCTAGCGGTAGGCGGGGCCGACACCGGTAGACAGTGTACTTCACCCCCACCTGTCGGGCACGGTTTTCTCCAGTACACAGCAGGCAGGGGGTGACACCGTGTGCTAGCTTGCTACTAGCAAACTAACTAGTTAGCACAGGGTGTCGCCCCAGCCTCCCGCCTGCTGTGCTAGCCGAAGGCGGGGCTTCCGGTAGACAGTGTCCTTGGGGCCTGCCTGTCGGCACGGTTTTCTCAGGTACACAGGAGGCGGGGGCGATACCGCAGTTCAGTTAACGATGGTGAGGGCAGGTGTTCAGCAGGCAGGAGCCAAGGACACGGTCCACCACTGGCTAGTTAGCCAAGATGACTCCAGTACACAGCAGGCGGGGGCGAAAAAACTCTGATAACACTTTTATTTCCCTTTTGACCCACATTAAAAAGTGTTACACAAGCAAGAAGATATCGTGCTCGAGGGGACGGCGTTCATGCAGGAACCAATGAGATGCTTGAGAGGAGTGTTCAAGAAGGGTGCAGGAATGCCCACATGCAGGAACCCCCCGAATTGCGGGCTGCAGATGCACACTGTTGGTTTGAGTCGAAAACAGCTTTTTGTCAGGTTTATAGTTTTTATTACCAGCCCTTTGTCAGGTATATGTTATCTATCAAGGTCTATGTCTCCCCCTAGTGCCAAAAATAATTGATTGCACATAAATTGATTGCAAATTCTTCACTTTGAAATTGACTGCTTTGGAATCTGAAATAGTTCATGCTTCTCAATGGTCAATTGAATGATTGATTCATATCCATTGATTCTTAAAGACTTTAACTTAGAAATGCCTCATAAACTTCGTACAACTCTTACCCTATCACAATCAAAAATGAGGTCAGCCTACACAACAATGTTATCTTCAGAATGTTAAAAACCATCATATTGATGTCATGGATTATCAGTCCTTGCATCCATAGCTCCATACATTTCTAAAGCACAAGTTAGCTTTGAAGCAAAAGTTAAAGTGATGGAGCTCCCATTTGGCTGAAAAACTAATTACAGATTGCGGCTTTAATAAACAGCCAGACAACAGGCAAGGAAATATGTAAACAAACACAGCCAGTCAGCCACAGATTCAACCACAATATACCCTCCATAATTTGCTCTCCCTCAGGTAAGATCTCTAATACATTATACCCTTTGTGTCCACAAATGACACAATCTCAATTGCACTCCACACTGCCCTTTCCCACATGAACAAAAGGAAAAACAGTGCATTCAGAAAGTACACACTTTTTCCACTTTTGTTACGTTATAACCTTATTCTAAAATGGACTCTATTTTTTTGTGGATCAATATGAACACAATACTCCTAAATGACAAAGCAAAAACAGGTTTAGATTTTATTTTTTCAAATGTACTAAAATGTAAAAAATTAAATATTACATAAGTACTCAGACCTTTACTCAGTATTTTGTTGAAACACCTTTGCCAGCGATTACAGCCTCGAGTCTTCTTGGGTATGACGCTACAAGCTTGGCACACCTGTATTTGGGGAGTTTCTCCCATTTCTTCACTGCAGATCCTCTCAAACTCTGTCAGGTTGGATGGGGAGTGTCGCTGCACAGCTATTTTCAGGTCTTTCCAGAGATGTTCGATCGGGTTCAAGTCCGGGCACTAGCTGGGCCACTTAAGGACATTCAGCGACTTGTCGCGAAGCCAATCCTGCTTTGTCTTGGCTGTGTTCTTAGGGTCATTGTCCTGTTGGAAGGTGAACCTTTGCCCCAGTCTGAGGTCCTGAGTGCTCTGGAGCAGGTTTTCATCAAGGAGCTCTCTATACTTTGCTCCGTTCATCTTTGCCTTGTTCCTGACTAGTCTCCCAGTCTCTGCCACTGAAAAACATCCCCACAGCATGATGCCCCCACCACCATGCTTCACCGTAGGGATGGTGCCAGGTTTCCTCCAAATGTGATGCTTGGCATTCAGACCAAAGAGTTCAATCTTGGTTTTATCAGACCAGAGAATCTTGTTTCCCATGGTCTGAGAGTCCTTAGGTACCTTTTGGCAAACTTCAAGCGGGCTGTCATGTGCCTTTTACTGAGGAGTGGCTTCTGTCTGGTCACTACCATAAAGACCTGATTGGTGGAGTGCTGCAGAGATGGTTGTCCTTCTGGATGGTTCTCCCATCTCCACAGAGGAATCCTAGAGCTCTGTCAGAGTGTCCATTTGGGGTTTTGGTCACCTCCCTGACCAAGGCTCTTCTTCCCCGATTGCTCAGTTTGGCCAGCTCTAGGAAGAGTCTTGGTGGTTCCTAACTTTGATCATTTAAGAATGATGGAGGCCACTGTGTTCTTGGGGTCCTTCAATGCTGCAGAAATTATTTGGTACCCTTCCCCAGATCTGTGCCTCGACACAATCTTGTCTTGGAGATCTACGGACAATTCCTTCGACCTCATGTATTGGTTTTTGTTCTGACATGCACTGTCAACTGTGGGACCTTATATAGACAGGTGTGTGCCTTTCCAAATCAAGTCCAATCAATTGAATTTACCACAGGTGGACTCCAATCAAGTTGTGGAAACATCTGAAGAATGATCAATGGAAACAGGATGCACCTGAGCTCAATTTTGAGTCTCACAGCAAAGAGTCTGAATACTTATGTAAATATTTTATTTTTTATTTATTTTTTGCAAAAAAATCTAGTGATATTATAGAGGTGATATCATTATGGTTATTGTACAATAATGTGTTTTTAGTTTTAAATAACACTTAAAACTCTATTTTAAAATGATTTAAAACCCTTTCCAATCCAAACTGCTACTCCCTTTCCAACTCCCTTTCCATCATTGGAAGCTGACCATCAATTTATATTTCTTTTTTGTATTTTTTGCTTTCATACAGTTTGAGATGATTTTTGAAATGAGAAGCGCTATATAAATTAAATACAATTACTATTATTATTATTGTTTTGTATGCCAATAGGGGCACAGGATCAGAGGAGAGGCACACATCAATAAAACACCTCCATGGAGCCCTACTCAGGTCTTTCGAAGAATGTAATATAATAGAATGAAATAGAATATCATATAATATGTTATTATATCATAGGGAAATGTGATTTGCAACCAAAAAACAGGAATAGGCCTACATCTGATGGCCCCTTTCAGACAAACCTGAAATCATCTGCTTTGTGTAGGCTGTGAAAAGCACTGGGTCTGGGTAACAAGGGGGTGGGGGAATATACGTCTAATTCCACAGTAGACCTACTGGCATAGCCAAATAATTTATCCCCTTTGTGTTTGTTGGACATAACTGATGCTGTCTACGCTCCTCCCCCTTTCTTTCAGTCGCTACCTCAGTGGTCGAGACAGGTAGGTTAGGCTACGGTTAATATTGCACAGGATACCTCACGTGAACTTCCAGGTTATTGTTTATTTTCTGTATTCGCATCTTCCCTGTCGGCAATCATATAAAAAGCCTTGTGTGTAACTTCCTTTGTAGGATACCTGAACAGTTGCTCTTGTCGTTGAATGATCGACCGTTATTGGTTTTAGGCAACATAGCCTAATTTCCCATCCATGCCAGGTGAAGTCTTGAAGGTACATTTTATAATATTTTGTGCTATTGTGCATGTCTGATTTTTTTCGTTTATTACCTTATTGTATTAATTTAGATCTAGCCTATTTTTTTCAGTAAATAAGTTTGCATGTGAGTGTCTAGTTTAACCAAAGAAACACTTATTTGGAAAACAGTTATATTGTAGGCTAATGTTGTTGTTTTTTAATGGAAAATGTTAATTATCTGAACAACAAACCATAGTTTCGTATTATGCAGTGAATGTTTGTATTCAAATAATACGTTTGTTCCAGTCAATAAGTAAATAGCATATTATTTCACGATCGTACAAAATAAAGAAAACACTACGTTTGGATTTTTACTTTTTATAAACCACATTCAAAAAAAGCCAACGACTAGGTTGTGAATGCTGTATAGCCTATACACGTTTTTTCCCTAATAGATTGACAAAGGGTGTGGAGCAGAACATAACAGCGCATGCTGCCTGGAAAGCTGATTGGCTATCCCGGCGGTGATATTATCGTGCAGGGAGCAGCTGCTGTGCATGGCTATCAAATTTCATGCTGTGCAGCCTGTGCATGTAGAGGGCTTATTATTGTGTTATCGGTGCGCAATCGTCTACCAATTCAAAACGAGCAACCATAAAATGTATGCTACAGTGGCAATAGTTTTCTTATGGGATATCTGGTCTTATTCTGTGTACATTTTTTTTTTTTACTTTGCAAAAGTGACTTTAATTATAAAGCATATGCAATGAAAGGGATAGTTCATAAAATCAAAGTCAGATTTCACTTTAATTGAAATGTTAAAATCAGCTTTATTCAATGTCGAAGTCTTAACACCAAATGATTTTTTTTTTAGATTAGACCTAGTACTGTAAAACATTAATTAATCCAATAATTGTAAGCCTTTCTCTACTCTCATCTTCGCTCACTCTTTCTCTCTCCCTCCCTCCAGCTCCCTCGTCCATTCCTCACCATGGGGTTTGGAAGCGCTGGCGAGCCTCAACCTCTGCCTCAGGGCGACCAACATCCTCAGTGGAAAGAGATGAGCTTCTGCGAGGGCCCACGCCACTCAGAACAGATCCTCCAGGTGCTCAACGTCTACCGCCGCAGCGGCACCTTCACCGACATGGTCCTGCAGGTGGACAGCAGTGAGTTCCCATGCCACCGCGCCATCCTCAGCGCCGGCAGCATCTACTTCCGCACGATGTTCAACGGGCAGCTCCGCGAGAGCCGCCAGCAGCTGGTGCGCATCCAGGGCATAGGTGCCTCCACCATGGAGACGGTGCTCAACTTCGTGTATGAGGGCAAGGCGGTGCTGGATGAGGCCAACGTGGGAAGCGTGTTCGGCGCCGCCGACATGCTGGGTGTCAGCGTGCTCAGCAAGGCGTGTGTGCAGTTCCTGGAGGAGCGTATGGACCACTCCAACTGCCTAGGCATCATGGACTTCGCTAGCTCATACCTCATCACGCCTCTGGCAGACAAGTGCCAGACTATGTTGTACAGGGACTTTGTGGAGGTCTACAAGCACGAAGAGTTCCTGAGCTTAGCCAAAGAGCGTGTGGTGGAGCTTCTGACCAGCGAGCAACTCCAGGTGGACAAGGAGGAGGTGTTGGTGGAGGCAGTGCTGAAATGGGTGCACCACGTGCCCGCAGAAAGGAAAGGGGCCCTCCAGGAGCTGTTGGAGCTAGTGCGTCTGCCTCTGGTGGACCCTGTTTTCTTCGTCAATGTGATAGAATCGGACGACCTGGTCCAGGACTGCAGGGAGTGCCGGCCACTGCTGCAGGAGGCCAGGATGTACCATGTCCTGGGGAGGGAAGTGGACTCTGTGCGGACCAGACCGAGAAAGTAAGTACTAAAGCCATTGGTGTAAAAAACATCAGCCAGCCTTATGTATGTATGTACAATAATGCTCTATAGTGGTCGCTGACACTGGTCCTGAATAGCTACAGGGTGTGGAGGCTTTATTTCCCAGCCCAGTGCAAACACATTTAGTTCAGCTAATTAAAGTATTGATGATACGATATTTGGTTAAATCAAGTGCTAGGCTGGAACATAGCTTCTTTCAGGACCAGGATTTTGCTACCTTTTTTCTAACCTGAAAACAAAACAAAGTAAAGGAGAGAGAAGAGGGAATTCTTCTATGAGCGAAAATACAGTTCTGGTATGTCTCTTTGCTGTAGACTCATATCACTAATAGTCACATTTGTAAAAATACTAGTACATATTCAGGGAGTCTGTATTGTTGTCCAGTTGGTTCTCAGTTCTTCAGTTAAAATATATTCACTCTGTCTGTCGGTCTGTCTGTGCTCAGGTGTATGGGGAGAGCGGAGGTGATCGTGGTGATCGGAGGCTGTGACAGAAACGGCTTCTCCAGACTGTCCTTCACTGAGAAACTCAACCCTTACACAAAAGAGTGGGTGCCCGGTGCCACCATCCCAGGATACTCTAAGTCCGAGTTTGCCAGTTGTGAGCTGCAGAATGAAGTATACGTGTCAGGTGTGCCACTGTTATAAGGAAATGTTGATCGTCACAAGATGAGATGATGGTGCATATGCATAGGTTTATATTAGTATTTTATCTTTGACAATTACTTGTGAACATACTATTACCATGTTATTACAACTTTATCCCATGCTGTAATGTAAAGTGCTACCAAAATATTTTTATTATGTAATGGTAGATGTTTAGGAACTGTCCCCTAGATAATAAGCTATTCATACTTTATCAGGGCAATAGCTGTGAACAAGCCATGTTTGTTATTGTGCAAAGCACATTGCTGTCAAACCTGTTTTTACACCTTACGTCAGTTCTACTGTCAACTGACAGAGCTTCTGCTTATTCAAAGGGAAATGCATGTTTTTTTGTGGGATGTGGGATGTCTTTAATTGCTTTTCCATAGCATCTCTGCTCTATATTTATTTACCCAGACAGGCATGTCCACAGCCTATAAGAAAACCCAAGGCAGTGGCATTTTTGAAAGTTATTAAACATGGCCACTGTCTCAGTTCTGAAATATGGGGCTATATGTATCAATAGTCTCAGAGTAGGAGTGTCCATTAAATCTTATTCATTGTGATCTAAATGGCAAAACTGATCTTAGAAGAGCACTCCTACTCTAAGATGCTTGATAGCCTTCATATTGACCCTGACTTGATTGTATCGTCCTGCAGGAGGCCAGTTGAATAGCTCGGATGTGTGGAAATACATGCCCCAGGTGGACCACTGGGTTCGTGTCGCCTCCTTGGCCAAGGCCAGGTGGAGGCACAAGATGACTGCTCTGCTTGGAAAGGTGAGCCTGCCTTTGTTCCAGTTGCCTCCCTTTGTGGATACAAAGTCCCATAATAATTGACATCCATTTCTGATTAAGTCAAAGTCAGCGTTGTGAGCGCTTAGGAGTTCTCCCATAATGAATATTTGTCCGAGCAGGCTGGTTTGCAATTTGACCATAGACTGGGTAGAATAAGAATTGTACTGAGTTAAGCTGTGTGTGTGTGTTTGTGGTTGTAGCTGTATGCAGTGGGAGGCTTCAATGGGCTGGAGCGCTTGTCCAATGTGGAGTGCTACAGTGTCTACGACAACCAGTGGCGGACTGTAGCCCCTTTACTGCTGGCCGTGAGCTCAGCGGCTCTTGTGGGCTGCTCTGGCAAGCTCTACGTCATTGGTGGGGCCGTGAACAATGACTGCAATACCAACAAGGTGAGCTGGAATCTGTGGTGTAGAGCGAAATTGCCCCTCAACGCTGATCATGGGTCAGTTTTGCATTTCCCTCACTAATGGTTAAAGACCCCCTCCAGCAATTTTTTTTACTTTTAATGTTGAAAAGCGATATCACAAATATAAATACATGAAAGTACACAGCAAACTTTAAGGAGTAGGGTATTCAAGGAGTTAGTCTGATGTGATTCCGTTATGCCATCGGCCTCCTCGCTTGAGGAACAATAGAGGAGCAATAGAGAACAAAAGAGGAAATGCCCACCCCCCCCACTTGTGCAATTTCATGACATATCTGGACATAGCCGCAGGAAGTAGGGGTGCTGAGGATGCTGCTGCCCCTGTGAAAAATCGGAATAAAAAAATATACATTAATAATGCATTTTATATTTTTTGAAGAAAAAAATGTTCACACAAAAGTAGTGCACTGGGCCTTTACTAGTCCTTTATTAATTGACCGATATAGGCATCTGTAGCACGGGCAAAAGATCTGTACCTATGGGAAATTTCCGAAATGGGTCAGGCATACAGTAGAGGTTAGATTACCCTTTTCAGAATACTGAACTGAGGCGAACTGAGTTATGCATCCACCATAGTTGTTGGAACCATGTGTGAAAAGAAAAGACCTGAGCCAGCACAGTACGGTTTGGGTGGTATGGTAGTGTGAAAAGGGTATTGAGAGTTGAGGTAAACTATTACGTTAAAACTATTTGCTTTACTTCACACGTATCATGAAATCACGGTTAAAGTTTAAGAACAGAATAGCAATATTGTTGACATTTCATCATCTACCAGCACGCGTTGTTGTTATTGGCCCAGCGTCATCCGGTTAGGGGAGGGTTTGGCCGGGGTAGGCCATCATTGTGAAATAAGAATTTGTTCTTAACTGACTTGCCTAGTTAAATAAAGGTTAAATAAAATGAAAATAAATATTGTAGTCCACACCACACTTAGACAACGGCTTAAACAAACAATAGCTGGATTATGGAATGACAAGTACTCCCTATGTAGATATATTAAATGTCAACCAAGGTTCTTAAATTCTGACATAGAGAGCCTTGACAGGTCAGGGAATCAGCCTCAAAATCCTCCATCAGTGATTTAAAAACACCAATCGGGACAAGTTCTTCCAGTTTAAAAGTATTTTGTAAGGTGTCCCAAGACGATGGCGCAGAGTACATAAAAGCCCTTTTACCAAATTCAGTTCGGACATTTGGAACAGTTAGCAGGATAAAGTCAAGCGAACGAAGAGAGTACCCACCACATTTCCGAACAATAAAAATGCACAAATAAAAAGGTAATAAACCCAAAATGGCTTTGTAAATAAAAGTATACCAGTGACTGAGCCTACGAGTGACTAGAGAAGGCCAGCCAACCCTGGTATACAAAGTGCAGTGGTGCCTAAAGGTTTTGCAGTGTAAAATAAATCTTAAAGTGCAATGGTAAAGAGTGTCAATTGATCTCAAACACTGAGCGGAAGCATTCATATATAAAATATCCCCATAGTCTAGTAAAGGCATAAATGTAGCTGATACTAGCCTCCTTCTGGCTTCAAAAGAAAAACAGGCCTTATTCCTAAAATAAAATCCCAATTTCAGCTTCAATTTTTTTGTAAGTTGTTGAAAATGCAATTTAAAATAGAGGCCATCATCAATTAAAATTCCAAGATATTTATATGAGGTTACAACCTCAATCTCCTTGCCCTGACAGGTAGTAATAGGTGAAAGGTTCAGAGGTCTATTTCTTGCATTATAAAACACCATTAGTTTAGTTGTCTCAGTATTGAGGATAAGCTTCAATTGACACAAGGTATGTTGAACAGTATAAAAAGGAGTTTGCATGTTCTGTGGAAGCCACACACAATACTGTAGTATTAGTCAAATGTAGTGTTAAGCCATTTCTTACAAGACCCTACTTTTACTGTCCATAGAGGTTCAGTGCATTTTAGGCCGGTTTCCCAGACACAGAATAGTCCTGGACTAAAAAGCAGTTTCAATAGAGATTCTCCATTGAGAATTAATTTTACTCCTAGACTAGTCTTAATATGTAATCAGGAAACCATCCCCAAAAGTAATGTATTATAAGAAAACCCTTTAGGCATACTAAATGTCTAAAAATACATATAAAGAGAAAATTTGCTATTTATATACACATGCATACGTTAAAAAAAAGATATGTAATGCCTAATATGTGATCTCTATATTTCTAGCACACCTAATTTTATGTTTAACCTTCTCTTAAACAACCCTGCTTGTGCTGTCCATACCATAGAGATCCTATTGTTTTATACAATATATATTGTTTTATATAATATATATACAAAAGTATTTGGACACCCCTTCAAATGAGTGATTTCGGCTATTTCAGCCACACCCGTTGCTGACCGGTCGGTGTATAAAGTTGAGTACACAGCCATGCAATCTTCATAGACAAACATTGGCAGTAGAATGACCCCTCTGAAGAGCTCAGTAATTTTCAACGTGGCACTGTCCTAGGATGCCACCTTTCCAACATATCAGTTAATCAAATTTCTGCCCTGCTAGAGCTGCTCCGGTCAACTGTAAGTGCTGTTATTGTGAAGTGGAAATGTCTAGGAGCAACAACGGCTCAGCCGCGAAGTGGTAGGCCACACAAGCTCACAGAACGGGACCGCAGAGTGCTGAAGTGCGTAGCGAGTAAAAATAGTCTGTCCTCGCTCAGTTGCAACACTCACTACCAAGTTCCAAACTGCCTCTAGAAGCAACGTCAGCACAATAACTGTTCGTCAGGAGCTTAATGAAATGGGTTTCCGTGCCCAAACAGCCGCACACAAGCCTAAGATCACCAACCGCATAGTGCCAACTGTAAAGTTTGGGGGCGGAGGAATAATGGTCTGGGGCTGTTTTTCATGGTTCGGGGCTAGGCCCCTAAGCTCCAGTGAAGGGAAATCTTAACGCTACAGCATACAATGACATTCCAGATGATTCTTTGCTTCCAACTTTGTGGCAACCGTTTGGGGAAGGCCCATTTCTGTGTACAAAGTGAGATCCATACAGAAGTTGTTTGTCGAGATCGGTGTGGAAGAACTTGAGTGCCCTGCACAGAGCCCTGCTCTCAACCCCATCAAACACCTTTGGGATGAATTGGAATGCAGACTGCAAGCCAGACCTAATCGCCCTAATCGCCCAAGCAGGTGTCCACATACGTTTGGTCATAGTGTATGTTCTAAATGTAATTCTATGGTCCATGCAGGTTCAGTGCTATAACACAGAAGAGGACCAATGGCAGTATGTGTCATCCTGTCCCTTCTCTCAGAGATGCATCAATGCCACCGCACACAATAACACCATCTATGTGGTGGGAGGACTCCTGGACCAGATTTACAGCTACACACCAAAGACCGATAACTGGAGCAAAGTGGTGGACTTGCCAATGAAACTGGTAAGTGAATTTGATACTAGTAGGTGTAACCAGTGGGTTACATAAAATAGGGAAATCACTTTGCTTTTGACAACTCCTGTTTGTCAATTGCCAGATAAGGATTTACAATCACAATTGTTGAAATCACAACAAAAACAATCCCTATGTAGACACCCGTATACAGCGAATGGGATTATAATTTCTGATATGGCCACATATGAGAAGAAACAGGAGTTGAGGAGCAGTAGGCCATTCATTTATAATTTGTGGGGTGTAAAGCTTCTAAAGCCACATGATTTTGGAGCTGCCTGTCACATATTAGTTTGGCTTGTATGGGTTGAAATTCATTCAGTCAGGAAGTTCAAAATTACATATTATCCAAGGAAAGGAAAGCTGGGACGGTTTTCATGAGGCTTTTCAGAGTAGGTGTGCTGATCTAGAATTTTATCTTTTAGTTTTATCTTTTGGAACATAATGAACAAGATCACAGGGACAGGGGCGACCTGATCCTAGATCAGCACTCCTACTCTGAGACGCTTTATGAATAAGGCCCCTGACCCTTATGTCTCTGTGTCTGTCTATCAGGAGAGCTGTGGCCTGACTGTGTGTGAGGGGAAGGTCTACATCGTCGGGGGGAGAGATAGTTGTGCCTCGGCCACCGACCAGGTTTGGGCCTACAGTCCTGAGAGCGGCAAGCTGACAGACGAGAAGCCCATGTCACGCAGTGTCAGCTACCACGGTTGTGTCACTGTCACCCAGTGGCCACCAAAGAAGACCCACTGAGGTGTAGGTGGAAGTTGCCACTAGACACTGATCATGGGTCAGTTATACTAATGGTTAAAGTTAGTTTTGGGGGAGGAGAAGCTGATCCTAGCTCTGTACCTAGGGGAAACTTCACCCCAGAACCTGGGCTGCTGCCTGATGATTGGCAGTTGACTGAATCATGTTCCCATAGCCTGCTACTATTGGATGAAAGTACTTACAACTCCCTCCCCCATCTATAGACCACAAGAATGATAAGAGGCGACAAGAGACGCCCCAGACCTCACGTTTTGAGGTTGTTGCTTCAACGCCTTGTCAGTTGTGTATTTATGTAATATGTTGTTAGATGCCATTTCATTGAGGAAGAGGCCCAGAACATACACTACCGTTCAAATGTTTGGGGTCACTTAAAAATGCACATTTTTCGTCCATTAAAATAACATCAAATTGATCAGAAATAAATTGTAGACATTGTTAATGTTGTAAATGACTATTGTAGCTGGAAACGGCAGATTTTTTAAATGTAATCTCTACGTAGGCGTACGGAGGCCCATTATTAGCAACCATCACTCCTGTGTTCCAATGGCACGACTTATTAGCTAATCCATGTTTATCATTTTAAAGGGCTAATTCATCATTAGAAAACCCTTTTGCAATTATGTTAGCACAGCTGAAAACTGTTGTTCTAAATAAAGAAGCAATAAAACTGGCCTTCTGTAGGCTAGTTGAGTATCTGGAGCGTTGGCATTTGAGGGTTCTGAAGAAACTGAAGATCTCGTATAACGCTGTGTACTACTCCCTTCACAGAATAGCGCAAACTGGCTCTAACCAGAATAGAAAGAGGAGTGGGTGGCCCCGGTGTACATGTTTCTGGCCATTTTGAGCCTGTAATCGAACCCACAAATGCTGATGCTCCAGATACACAACTAGTCTAAAGGCCAGTTTTATTGCTCCTTTAATCAGAACAAAAGTTTTCAGCTGTGCTAACATAATTGCAAAAGGTTTTTCTAATGATCAATTAGCCTTTTAAAATGATAAACTTGGATTAGCTAACACAACGTGCCACTGGAACACAGGAGTGATGGTTGCTGATAATGGGCCTCAGTACGCCTAGATATTCCATAAAAAATCTGCTGTTACTGGCTACAATAGTCATTTACAACTTTAACAATGTCTACACTGTATTTCTGATCAATTTTATGTTATTTTAATGGACAACATTTTTGCTTTTCTTTCAAAAACGAGGACATTTCTAAGTGACTCCAAACTTTTGAAACTTTTGTACACTTACACATTTGCTCACTTTAGTGACCTTGCTTCAATGGAAGGTTTCCTTGAGTGCCAATTGTTTAAAAAAAAAAAAATGGCACCTTTAGGAACCTGCCATCCTGCATTTTTTGCTTATTATCTATTTGGCCTCGATCCTGACAATGACCTCAACAAGACTGTCAGATGAGGAACCTCACTGTCAACTCTGTGTGTCCCAAATGGCACCCTATTCCCTATAGTGTACTACTTTTGACCAAGGCTCTGAACAGAAGTAGTGCACTATATAGGGAGTAGGGTGCCATTTTGGAGATATAGATTGCACAATGCTGTGACAGGTATACCAAACAGATACAAATAGGGAGGAGATTCTATATCAAGTGCAGATGAGACATGATAAAATCACATCAAGGCTTACATTCCACAGGCTTACATTCCACAGTTGATGGCCTGTAATTACTGGTTAGAAACAGATAGTGAAACAAGACTTCTTATGAACTAAATAGAGACTTCTAGTGTTCTGATGAATTATCACTACCCGTAGTCTCCTGTCATTTGAAGCATGAGAAAAGTAGGCATCTGGCCACCCTTACCTACTCTTTGATTTAGATTCAGGTTCAGTTAAATGATCTGAGACAAATGTTTGTGATTGTTTAGTGACCACGTCTACTTGTATGTATTGCTTATACACAGTCTAAGGGGCAAATCCTCATTTCCATTCAAATATGATTTTGACTTAGAAAATTTGAAGGCAGGATTCACCCCTTAGCACTTAATACAGCAGACAGGTCCTTCAGTTCCTGCATTTTAAGTCATTATTGCCTCATAACTGACAGCATATGAACTGACATTGATCAACAAGCACTTGACATGAATCCTAACTTGAGATCCACATGCATAACTCGTATTTAATCATTTATTGATGTAAATGGGAGACTTACATACATAAAGGACTCTGTTCAACCTGTAGTGCTGAAGCGTAATAGCCGGCATTTGCAGTGTTTACCGCGTGAATACAGTCTCCACTAACGCAGGAACGTTGCCTTTCAATTTCAATCACGCTGTAACGCTGAACTTCCGTGATACGGATTGAATAGAGCCCATAAACTTTCAGTGATGCGCACAGATCACAATGACCAAGTTATCAAAAGAGAAAACAGAACAGTACTTTTAAGAACTGTGATAGCATAATTACAAGATTATGTTATGTTTATACACCAAATTGTTGTTTTATGAAATAGAGTAAGGTTCTTAGGACTCTCTTTCTGAGTTAACTGAGAGGAGTCTTTTGAAGCTTGGGCTGGCAACTGTTGAAGAGATGGTTTCCACTCTAGCTTCCTGCAGTTAGTCTGGGCGTATGGTCAAGGAAAATTGGTTTTGCTTGAGCTGACAATGGCTTGCTGATAAAAACCTAAAGTTGGCATTTCATAGACAAGATGTGGTGTGTTCCTTTTATTGTATTCTAATGCTGATTTAACTTTCCATTTGAATGAAGGAATCACTGTGCAAACTTTCCAGCTCATACCCATACAATGTGATTGACATGCCAATTTTGTTTTCCAAGATGTGGTGTGTGTGACCCGAGATTGAGATAACCTGGAAGAGTTTAGAACAATGCCTCATTTTCTCATCTTCCTGGCATCTGGGAAACTAAGCTGGATGGAAGTAAAACAAAATCCCGTGCAGATAACCAGGACATCAACCAAGGGGGCTTATGGGAAGGTTAGAAATGACTGACTAAGCATTTTTAGGGCTTATATAATATCTCTTTATTCCTTATCAGTTAGGCTCTCAGCCGACGTTTTCATTATTGCAATAATTAATCGATATTACATAAAGATGATTGTTTGAAGAAATGACCAAGTCTCTCTCAGTACTGAATTTCCACGACAGAACACTGACCACATAGCACAAATTAATGATTTTTTAACAGTAACAATACTTATTTTGTAGATAAAACTTATTTGAACGTTTATCTTCACTCTAACCTGGTCAGTTGTATATATTCATATAGTTTCCTTTACGTAAAAGTTTTAGTGTGTGAAGAAACTAGGTCACAATTTGAATTGAACGACACTTTCAGAGAGGAAATCCCATACTTCAATATGAAACATTCTGTATGTGTATGATGTACATACCTGAACTCCCTAATCACTTTTTAAAAATTGTATTCTAATGCTGATTTAACTTTCCATTTGAATGAAGGAATCACTGTGCAAACTTTCCAGCTCATACCCATATAATGTGATTGACATGCCAATATTGTTTTCCAAGATGTGGTGTGTGTGACCCGAGATAGAGATAACCTGGAAGAGTTTAGAACAATGCCTCATTTTCTCATCTTCCTGGCATCTGGGAAACTAAGCTGGATGGAAGTAAAACAACATCCCGTGCAGATAACCAGGACATCAACCAAGGGGGCTTATGGGAAGGTTAGAAATGACTGACTAAGCATTTTTAGGGCTTATATAATATCTCTTTATTCCTTATCAGTTAGGCTCTCAGCCGACGGTTTCATTATTGTAATAATTAATCGATATTACATAAAGATGATTGTTTGAAGAAATGACCAAGTCTCTCTCAGTACTGAATTTCCACGACAGAACACTGACCACATAGCACAAATTAATTATTTTTTAACAGTAACAATACTTATTTTGTAGATAAAACTTATTTGAACATTTATCTTCACTCTAACCTGGTCAGTTGTATGTATTCATATAGTTCCCTTTTTGTAAATGTTTTAGTGTATGAAGAAACTAGGTCACAATTTGAATTGAATGACACTTTCAGACAGGAAATCCCATACATCAAAATGAAACATACTGTATGTGTATGATGTACATACCTGAACTCCCTAATCTCTTTAAAAAAAAAAGAAGTTATATTCTAATGCTGAGTTAACTTTCCATTTGAATGAAGGAATCACTGCACAAACTTTCCAGCTCATACCCATACAATGTGATTGACATGCCAATATTGTTTTCCAGTGTTTTCTGTTTTTGGCTGACTAGGTTAAGTATTTTTGATTATTACTAATTTAAGTGTGAGATTCCAATAAAGCTGATTTTCCTACAGTGAAGGTATTGAATACATTTCTGGATAAATAGATATCAGATAATTGAAACGGACAATGTTCCCTGTAGTCTGCAACAGTGCTGTTATGGTGAGCTACAATCTCAGACAGTTTTCAGTTTGATTTTTGGGGAGGCCTGGATTCCCTTGGCATCCATGAAAACATGCCATTGGACGTTTTGACTATTATTTAGACAATTTAGACATTGTTAAGACACTAATTGGAACTGAGAGGAACAGCAATTGTAAATAATTTTGTCAACCTCCAGGGTCCTCACCTCAGAAACCCTAAGGTGGTCATCGCATTTGCCAAAATATTTTACCACTGACTCTTGAGTGTGATAAGAAATTGTATTTTTCTGCTATAAGAGCTGTTGTGATATCATCTGTTATCTTAATCCTCTCTTTTTCATGGAAGCGTCTGGTTACATTCCAGAGATGGCACAGTGGTATCAGATATCTATCTTTACTCTACTGGTATTATGGGACTGATGTACGGGAACAAACAAACAAGTCACCATCAGACCAGTTTTGAAGTTTCTTAGAAAACCTAAGGCAACATCCCTCTCAAGCTTCCTTAGAGAACTGACCTGAAATGGTGAAATTGAAAAGGTTCTCATGTACTGTAGATAGGAATGTCTTGTTAAGAAAGTAGGGTAACACTTCATTTTAAGGGGTCCTTATTACAGTGAAATTGCATGTTTAATTACACTGTAACAAGTATTGTAGTTCATTGTAATAGCTCATAGTTACACTGTAACAACAACATGTAACTGGTGGTTATTGCGGTCTGTAATTACAGAGGAGTAGCAAATACTTGTTACACATGGGAAAGTTTCCCCTAAAATCTCCAATTCAGTGTGTAGTTTCTTCTCAGCTGCATCTGATTCAGTAATAACTGTCACAAGGTTGTAATCTCTTATCGACAGATGTGCTGGGTGTCCAAGATTACAGAGGTTGGCGGATCAATAGGTTTTAATTACCTACCCATGAATGTGCACTCTTCAAAATCTCCACTCAATGTGGTTGCTAGCACTTGTCCCCAAAAAGTGTACTATCTGGGTTCATTTGGTTGGGTTTACAATAACAGATCAGACATAGATAAACCTCTGACTGGGGTCTACCATACGGCTGTCATAACAGATTATAATTTAACAACAAATGTATAATTATTGTGTAGATTACCGTTATTCACCGTTAGTCAGCACCTCCACACAAACACATTTTTCTGGGTGTGTGCCAGCTCATGCTTTTAATCTAGATTACCCATTATGACAACCTGAACCTCCTTGCCATCTGAGTCAGAGGATAAACCCACAAGTACACCAGAGAGTACATGTAATATCTGCATAAGTACAATGTAATTACTAAGTGTTACACAGGATTTGGCTAGTTAAAATGAAGGGTATCTTGAGGTGTACTTACATATCTGTAATAAATACAAAGTTGTCGATAGTTCATTTAGCTATTTGAAGTGAAGTGTAACTTTATAGATACCTATGATACATTTCTATATAATTACTCATTACCAATTGAAAATACCTACAAACAAATAAGAGCTTCTACTTTAGTATATTTTATTGCAACATGTAAAAAATACCTTATATTTCTTACAAAACAATAAGGATTTTTGTTGTTAGATTAATAATTCGATGAATTACATTAAACAAAGATATATAGGTCTACTCAATAACATAAAAATAACTATTCTAGAGGTGACTCAAATCTGTAGCCTATAGTATGGTGAGTAGCCTAGATAGCTAGCTAATTTAGAAAAATGGGATTGTCTTTTTCTTCCATTTTTAACATTACAAGAAACAATGGAAATCGACAACTCAGTCTCTGTCTTCATCTGTTTCTTTCTTGTAAGCATTTTCCCATTCCTGGAGTCTGAGACATTTTGGGAATCTGTGGAAGAGAAGAAGAGTATAAACTATCAAAATAAACCGCCGTTAGTCAGCACCTCCACACAAACACATTTTTCTGGGTGCGCCAGCTCATGTTTTTTAATCAGAGAAGAAGAGTATGACAGTTTTCATAGACACTATACATTACCCCTAGTTACCATCATCATCATTATGATTTCTATAGTTTAGGCATGTAGCAGCTTAAGCCCCACCCTCTTCAACATATATATCAATGAATTGGCGCAGGCACTAGAAAAGTCTGCAGCACCCGGCCTCACACTGCTAGAATCTGAAGTCAAATGTATACTGTTTGCTGATGATCTGGTGCTTCTGTCACCAACCAAGGAGGGCCTACAGCAGCACCTAGATCTTCTGCACAGATTCTGTCAGACCTGGGCCCTGACAGTAAATCTCAGTAAGACCAAAATAATGGTGTTCCAAAAAAGGTCCAGTCGCCAGGACCACAAATATAAATTCCATCTAGACACTGTTGCCCTAGAGCACACAAAAAACTATACATACCTTGGCCTAAACATCAGCGCCACAGGTAACTTCCACAAAGCTGTGAACGATCTGAGAGACAAGGCAAGAAGGGCATTCTATGCCATCAAAAGGAACATAAATTTCAACATACCTGTTAGGATCTAGCTAAAAATACTTGAATCAGTCATAGAGCCCATTGCCCTTTACGGTTGTGAGGTCTGGGATCCGCTCACCAACCAAGACTTCACAAAATGGGACAAACACCAAATTGAGACTCTGCATACAGAATTCTGCAAAAATATCATCAGTGTACAACGTAAAACACCAAATAATGCATGCAGAGCAGAATTAGGCCGATGCCCACTAATTATCAAAATCCAGAAAAGAGCTGTTCAATTCTACAACCACCTAAAAGGAAGCAATTCCCAAACCTTCCATAACAAAGCCATCACCTACAGAGAGATGAACCTGGAGAAGAGTCCCCTAAGCAAGCTGGTCCTAGGGCTCTGTTCACAAACACAAAACAGACCCCACAGAGCCCCAGGACAGCAGCACAATTAGACCCAACCAAATCATGAGAAAACAAAAAGATAATTACTTGACATATTGGAAAGAATTAACAAAAAAACAGAGCAAACTAGAATGCTATTTGGCCCTAAACAGAGAGTACACAGTGGCAGAATACCTGTCCACTGTGACTGACTCAAACTTAAGGAAAGCTTTGACTATGTACAGACTTAGTGAGCATAGCCTTGCTATTGAGAAAGGCCGCCGTAGACAGACCTGGCTCTCAAGAGAAGACAGGCTATGTGCACACTGCCCACAAAATGAGGTGGAAACTGAGCTGCACTTCCTAACCTCCTGTCCAACGTATGACCATATTAGAGATACATATTTCCCTCGGATTACACAGATCCACAAAGAATTTGAAAACAAATCCAATTTTGATAAACTCCCATATCTACTGGGGGAAATTCCACAGTGTGCCATCACAGCAGCAAGATGTGTGACCTGTTGCCACAAGAAAAGGGCAACCAGTGAAGAACAAACACCATTGTAAATACAACCCATATTTATGCTTATTTATTTTCCCTTGTGTTCTTTAACCATTTGTACATTGTTACAACACTGTATATATATATATATGTATAATATGACATTTGTAATGTCTTTATTGTTTTTACATTTCTGTATGTGTAATGTTTACTGTTAATTTTTATTGTTTATTTCACTTTTGTATATTATCTACCTCACTTGCTTTGGCAATGTTAACACATGTTTCCCATGCCAATAAAGCCCCTTGAACTGAATTGAATATAGCTAGTCAGGCCCAGCTAGTTGTTATGTTATCCAGCTAACAATGATAGTGCTTGTGTTGATGCTAGCTAAACGCTAGCTAACTACCTATGCCAAATCGTCCAGCAGAATTCATGTATCCAAAAAAGCTTAACAAATAGCATAGAAAACGTGCTTTCTCATGTGTTGCCATTTTTGACTTACAACACTTAGTTTCTTTCGCGTCAACCTTTCATGTCTGAATTTTGCACACAGACCTTTTTGACCCCATTATTTTTGCACTGTTGCATGACGTCAGTGTCAACATGTGGGCACATTCGAGGTTGATATTATTTTGAGCGTGTTGCATAGATGGGCAGATCTTGACATAATGCCTTATTTCCTGGGATAAATAAATAATTGCACCAATGTAACCAATCCAAAAGTGAGAATGTTCCTCAACAGTGAAACCCTTGCAAGATTACATGATGGAATAAGAGTTTGTCTTATGACCATTTTAAGTGTATTTATAACCCATTATTCATCCAACCTTAATAGGTTGTTTAGCGACTCGTGCACAACTATGGGACAAAGTAGACGGGGTTGGCTTAGATTGTTGACAACATGTAAGCAATATTTAGTCTCCAGTGTTTATTGAAAGCATAAATACATTTGCATAATGAGCACTTGTCTCTCAAATACATTGATGAGGATCAGCGGAGAGGAGGCAAATTGAAGTGGGTCTAGGGTGGCAGGTAAGGTAGAGGTGGTGATATGATCCTTGACTAGTCTCTCAAAGCAGTTCATGATGACAGAGGTGAGTGCTTAAATTAAATTAAGTCATTAAATTCAGTTATCTTTGCCGCCTTGGGTACAGGAAAAAATGGTGGCCATCTTGAAGCATGTGGGGACAACAGACTGGGATAGGGAGAGATTGAATATGCCCGTAAACACCGTTTTTTTCTTTTTGAATTTTACCCCTTTTTCTCCCCAATTTCGTAGTGTCCAATTGTTTAGTAGCTACTATCTTGTCTCATCGCTACAACTCCCGTACGGTCTCGGGAGAGACGAAGGTTGAAAGTCATGCATGCGTCCTCCGATACACAACCCAACCAAGCCGCACTGCTTCTTAACACAGCGCCATCCAGCCCGGAAGCCAGCCACACCAATGTGTCGGAGGAAACACTGTGCACCTGGCAACCTTGGTTAGCGCGCACTGCGCCCGGCCCGCCACAGGAGTCGCTGGTGCGCGATGACACAAGGATTTCCCTACCGTCCAAACCCTCCCTAACCCGGACGACGCTATGCCAATTGTGCGTCGCCCCACGTGAACCCAGAGTCTCTGGTGGCACAGCTGGCGCTGCAGTACAGCGCCCTTAACCACTGCGCCACCCGGGTGGCCTCGTATACCCACCGTAGGGGTTGTCGTCGGTGGAAGAAGGATCGGACCAAAGCGCAGCGTGGTAAGTATTCATGATGATTTTTAATTAAAACTCAGAACACTAAACAATTAAATGACAACGTGAATTTACAAAACCGAAACAGTACCGTGAGGCCCAAACACTCACACGGAAACAAACACCCACAAACCAAAATTGAAACTCAGGCTACCTAAGTATGATTCTCAATCAGAGACAACTAACGACACCTGCCTCTGATTGAGAACCATACTAGGCCGAACACAAAAACCAACATAGAAAAACAAACATAGACTGCCCACCCCAACTCACGCCCTGACCATACTAAAACAAAGAATAAAATAACAGAACTATGGTCAGAATGCAGAATGTAACAGTACCCCCTCAAAGGTGCGGACTCCGGCCGCAAAACCTGAACCTGTCTGGGTGGGCGTCTGTCCGCGGTGGCGGCTCTGGTGCGGGACGTGGACCCCACTTCACCATAGTTTTTGTCCGCCTCCTCAACCGCCCCCATGGCCTCTTATGAGCGGCGACCCTCGCTGCCGACCTCGGACTGGGGACCCTCGCCACGGGTCATGAATGGACGGGAGATTCCAGCAGCGCCGGACAGGTGGAAGACTCCGGCAGCTCCTGGCTGACTGGCGGCTCTGGCGGCTCCTGGCTGACTGCCGGCTCTGGCGGCTCAGGACAGACGGGAGACACTCACAAGGAAACAAACACCCACAAACCAAAAGTGAAACCCAGGCTACCTAAGTATGATTCTCAATTAGAGACAACTAACGACACCTGCCTCTGTTTGAGAGCCATACTAGGCCGAACACAAAAACCAACATAGAAAAACAAACATAGACTGCCCACCCCAACTCACGCCCTGACCATACTAAAACAAAGAATAAAATAACAGAACTATGGTCAGAACGTGACACACACCAGCCAGCTGGTCTGCGCATGCTCTGAGGGCGCTGCTAGGGATGCCGTCTGGGCCGGCAGCCTTGCGAGGGTTAACAAGTTTAAATGTTTTACTCACTTTTGCCACAGGGAAGGTGGGTCAAAGCGTGCGAAGAATGCGAAGAATGTGTTTAGCCTGTCCCGGAAGCAAGATTTCGGTCTCGGCAACGTGGCAGCTTTTCCTTTTGTAGTCCGGGATTGTCTGTAGTCCCTGCCACATACGTCTGGTGTCTGAACCATTAAATTGCGACTCCACTTTATCTCTATACTGATGTTTAGCTTGTTTGATTGCCTTGCGGAGTGAATAACTACACTGTTTGTATTCTGCCATATTACCAGTCACCTTGCCATGGTTAAATGCGGTGGTTTGCGCTTTCAGTTTTGCAGAATGCTACCAGAAATGTGTCAAGGCTTAGTGATGTTTTCATGGCTGGATTAAAATCCATAGATGGCAGTAACCAGGACTGGCAGCCAGTAACCAGGACTGGCCACTGCTAGGGTACACACAAGTTTAATAGTCAAACTGCCAGGGGTTCCAAAACCCTTCTATGGATTACATGTCTATGGCAACAAAGCAACAAGCTGTAGGCTATATTTGGTGCGCATGCTGGCCAAATTGCGGCCTTCCCGACTGTAGGCAACTGGTAATTGACTAAATGAAGGAATCACTTGAGTAAATGAGGTATACAAATAATATGTTATGGTGTGGGGTGAATTGACCTGGCATGGTTTAGGTCCTCTCGTAACAGTGGTGTATATTCATGGATGCCAAGGCTTCCCCAAAAAAATTACCAAGAAAGAAAATAATTGATCTCAGTGTTTCATACATTTCCTTCAATTTGCAAGAGGCTGAATTTATCTCACTCTAGAAAGCATCCAAGTGAACAAAACAGCGCCCCTCTGTCTCAGTATGTGTAGCCCATCTATTTGATGCTGTCTGGTCAAAAAGAGTATGACATTGTTGCCGCCCATAGCATTGAATGGAAAGAGAAACGGGAAAGGGGGATACCTAGTCAGTTGAACAACTGAATGCATTCAACTGAAATGTGTCTTCCGCATTTAACCCAACCCCTCTGAATCAGAGAGGTGCGGGGGGCTGCCATAATCAACATCCACAGCGCCCGGGGGATCAGTGGGATAACTGCCTTGCTCAGGGGCAGAATGACAGATTTTTACCTTGTCAGCTCAAGGATTTGATCCAGCAACCTTTCTGTTACTGGCCCAATGCTCTAACCATGCAAGAGCAGCGAGCGAACATTTGGCCTCCTTTGATAAAAAATAAATACTAATAATAGCCAATCAGCCTTCAGCTAAACCGAGTGAGCTCAACTGTGAATGATCCTGGCGCACCAAAAAAAAGTGTCAAGGGAAACCAGTTTGGATTTGGTTTTACACCAATCACTTCACCTTAGAAGCTAAACGTTGTAAAAAAGTTGAATTGCTGCATGTCATTGTGTTGTTGTCCCAAAAAAATCGGTCCTAAATTAGCCATGGATGGAGATAGGGATTTGGACTTGTGGTTTTACTTAATTCTTTGTACTGGCCAATGATTATAACAGTGATTCTGTTCCAACCATAAAAGCATACATTGTGCCCCTGGCCTGAGAGGCTTGAAGTGCAATGTGTTGCTAGATGTAGTAGGCTAATGTGCATCCTTGCTGTTATGGATTTCCCTGCCTGTGAGTTTTAAAACTTCATACAGCTCACTCCACCCATTCCCCCTATAGTGCCAGGATGACTAGGGGCTCATAAACTGTCTCCCCAAACTGCCAGTGACCAAACTGCCAGTGGCCACTAATAGGTTGCTAGGAGGGTTGCTGGAGGGGAAGGACACCTGACAGAAATGTCCTCTGGTCTGATGAAACAAAAATAGAACTGTTTTGCCATAATACCATTGTTATGTTTGGAGGAAAAAGGGGGAGGCTTGCAAACCAAAGAACACCATCCCAACCGTGAAGCACAGGGGTGGCAGCATCATGTTGTGGGGGTGCTTTGCTGCAGGAGGGGTTGGTGCACTTCACAAAATAGATGGCATCATGAGGATGGAAAATGATGTGGATATTTTGAAGCAACATCTCAAGACATCAGTCAGGAAGTTAAAGCTTGGTCGCAAATGGGTCTTCCAAATGGCCAAGCATACTTCCAAAGTTGTAGCAAAATGGCTTAAGGACAACAAAGTCAAGGTATTGGAGTGGCCATCACAAAGCCCTGACCTCAATCCCGTGGAAAATTTGTGGGCAGAACCGAAAAAGTTCTGGAAGAAAACCTGATGGAGTCTGCAAAAGACCTAAGACTGGGACGGAGATTTGTCTTCCAACAAGACATTGATCCAAAACATAAAGCAAAATCTACAATGGAATGGTTCAAAAATAAACATATCCAGGTGTTAGAATGGCCAAGTCAAAGTCCAGACCTGAATCCAATCGAGAATCTGTGGAAAGAACTGAAAACTGCTGTTCACAAATGCTCTCCATCCAACCTCACTGAGCTCGAGCTGTTTTGCTAGGAGGAATGGGAAAAAATGTCAGTCTCTCGATGTGCAAAACTGATAGAGACATACCCCAAGCGACTTACAGCTGTAATCGCAGCAAAAGGTGGCGCTACAAAGTATTAACTTAAGGGGGCTGAATAATTTTGCACACCCAATTTTTCAGTTTTTGATTTGTTAAAAAAGTTTGAAATATCCAATAAATGTCGTTCCACTTCATGATTGTGTCCCACTTGTTGTTGATTCTTCACAAAAAAATACAGTTTTATATCTTTATGTTTGAAGCCTGAAATGTAGCAAAAGGTCGCAAAGTTCAAGGGGGCCGAATATTTTCGCAAGGCACTGTATATATATATATATACTTTTAAAATTATTATTATTATTATTTTACCTTTATTTAACCAGACAGGCCAGTTGAGAATACGTTCTCATTTACAACTGCGACCTGATCAAGATTTAGCAAAGCAGTGCGACAAAACACAGTTACACATAAACAAACGTACAGTCAATAACACAATAGAAAAATATATGTACAGTGTGTGCAAATGTAGAAGAGTAGGGAGGTAAGGCAGAATAGACCATGGAGTTGAAATAATTACAATTTAGCATTAACACTGGAATGACAGATGTGCAGATGATGATGTGCAAGGAGAGAATATAGATACTAGGGTGCAAAAGAGCAAGAGGATAAGTAACAATATGGGTATGAGTGTGCTATTTACAGATTGGCTGTGTACAGGTACAGTGATCGGTAAGCTGCTCTGACAGCTGATGCTTAAAGTTAGAGAGGGAGATATAAGACTCCAGCTTCAGAGATTTTTGCAATTCGTTCCAGTCATTGGCAGCAGAGAACTGGAAGGAAATGCAACCAAAGGAAGTGTTGGCTTTGGGGGTGACGAGTGAAATATACCTGCTGGAGTGCGTGCTACGGGTGGGTGTTGCTATGGTGACCAGTGAGCTGAGATAAGGCAGGGCTTTACCTAGCATAGACTTATAGATGACCTGGAGCCAGTGGGTTTGGCGACAAATATGTAGTGAGGGCCAGCCAACGAGAGCATACAGGTCATAGTGGTGGGTAGTACATGGGGCTTTGGTGGCAAAACGAATGGCCCTGTGATAGACTACATCCAATTTGCTGAGTAGTGTTGGAGGCTATTTTGTAAATGACATCGCCGAAGAATCGGTAGGATAGTCAGTTTTACGAGGGTATGTTTGGCAGCATGAGTGAAGGAGGCTTTGTTGCAAAATAGGAAGCCAATTCTAGATTTAATTTTGGATTGGAGATGCTTAGTGTGAGTCTGGAAGGAGAGTTTACAGTTTAACCAGACTGTACTTGCATTTAAAAGCATTTTTTGGCCTCGGAAGGAGTGTTGTATGGCATTGAAATCCGTTTGAAGGTTTGTTAGCACAGTGTCCAAAGAAGGGCCGGATGTTTACAGAATGGTGTCGTCTGTGTAGAGGTGGATCAGAGAATCACCAGCAGCAAGAGCGAAAAGAGTCGGCCCGAGAATTTAACCCTGTGGCACCCCCATAGAGACTGCCACTGGTCCGGACAACAGGCCCTCCGATTTGGCACACTGAACTCTATCTGAGAAGTAGTTGGTGAACCAGGTGAGGCCATTTGAGAAGCCAAGGCTATTGAGTCTGCCGATAAGAATGCGGTGATTGACAGAGTCGAAAGCCTTAGCCAGGTCGATGAAGACGGCTGCACAGTACTGTCTTTTATTGATGGAGGTTATAATATCGTTTAGGACCTTGAGCGTGGCTGAGGTGCACCGATTGACCAGCTTGGAAACCAGATTGCATAGTGGAGAAGGTACGGTGGGATTTGAAATGGTCGGTGATCTGTTTGTTAACTTGGCTTTTGAAGATTTTAGAAAGTCAGGGCAGGATGGTAATAGGTCTATAACAGTTTGGGTCTAGAGTGTCTCCCGCTTTGAAGAGGCGGATGACCGCGGCAGCTAAATGTGCTAGCCAGGTATGCCCTGGGTTACTCTGTCTGAGTATTTTGTTATGGGATCACTAGGTAATATTTGTCGGAGCGTTCTGTGTGAGCGGGGTAGGTTGACTCTGTGTGAGTAACGTCTGACAAGTTCTCTGTGAACATCTGACCAATCCTGTGTGGGTGATCCTTAAAGTTCTGTGTGAGTACCTAAGATTTTCTTACGTTTTATATGGATTCTGTGAATATTTGGAATTATGATAAATTGTATGTGTGTATAATTAATTACTAGAGATTTGTTAAAGTAATGCTGAGAGTATCATTAGATACAATTTAAACCACCCATTCGTAGACATACGTAGGTTTTGAGTTGGTATCTTTAATGGATAATTTGATAAAGATGAGGGTTTAACCTCTCTGAGCACGGAACCCGGTAGCGGGTTGGAATTCCACAACATACGGTGATCGCTACATAAATAGTTATATTAAACATTCATGAAAATACAAGTGTCTCACATGTATCGAAAGCCTAGAATCTTGCTAATCCAACTGCGTTGTCAGATTTAAAAAAGGATTTACTGAGAAAGAATACGATGCGATTATCTGAGTATAGAGCCCCATGAAAAACAACCATTTCAACCAGCACAGGCATAACATAATCACAAACTGCATTAAAATAAATCGTTTACCTTTGACAATCTTCATCTGTTTGCAATTCCAATGCTCACTGTTACACAATGAATGATCTTTTGTTTGATAAAATCAGTTTTTATAGCCTAACACAAAACATTGTGAACCTTTTTTGTCGTGAATTCCGTGTCATTCCATTTTCAACGACACATTCCAGGTAAATAACCCACACAGAACGTGACTTTTCCAGTCATGTTTGGTTTCACTGCAATCAGCTGGTTTGTTTGTAACACAATTTGTAACACAATCAAACCTGATGGGTCATTTCGCTGAAAGAAACCGATTTGAAGACAACAAGTAATGACATCATTGTGCACCAATGATTTGCCCGCTGTTTCGTTGATTGACTGTATTTTAACCCAATGACCACTGATCGTCTTGAAATCTAGCTGGGTAGATAGCCAATGAGCTGAGGTAAACGGCAATAGGTCATGTTTATGTGTTGCAAGACCAACCCATGTAGTAAGCTCCGGCGTAAAGAGAGTAATTTGCTATTGAAGTTTCATACCGGAAGGAGAAACACATATTACGCACAGCGTTGTTTCGCATATTCAGCTGTTTATATATCAATCATTATGGCGACTAAGTCAGGGAAAGCTAAATCTAAGTCTAGATATACAGATGTACACACAATTTTAGAATAAATTGATTGGGAAAGTGAGACAGAGATTGTTGAAGGACGATTCATTTAGCGATTCCCAAGTGGAGGAATATTTTTTGAACGGGAGAGGACATCGTTTTGGACTGGTAAGTTCTTCTCATGCTAATGCCCTTGTTTGAAATTAATAATATAAAATATGATTTGTGATATTTAAATTTTAGAAGCAATATATGAACATGTAATGTCATGAAATGTGAGATGCGTGTGTCTGCCGCCCCACCCCAACCCACATGAAATAGCCTATTTGAGGCTGTTGAGGGGAGGGCAGGCCCACAACAATGGCGTGAAATGGAGACCGTAGATACAGCTGGTCTGTTGTAATATAATAAAGACAGTAGATCTAGCTGGTCTGTCATAATATATTCAACCTTATGTTCCCTGTACTCTCTCTCTCTCTATATATATATATATATGTTCATTATACCTGTTGATACAGGGCTCATATGTGAAACTATTCTAACTGAACATTTTCTTTCACAGTGACACTGACTCCAAATGGCAGCCCCCAGGGCCAAGGTGTCCATCCCCCACTGAAGCTGGTTCATCCAGCTCCTGCCACAAGTGGTGTTCATCTTCCCAAATGTATTTCTACAGGCATGGATGTGCCTCAGGGCCAAAAGGGCACAGCATGGAGGCATCGCTGTGTTCTTTGCCAAATGAAGTCCCCCATCACCTGCGCCACATGCTTGGTGACCCTCTGCTTTACAGCAGAAAGAGACTGCTATGGCACCTGGCATCAGCATCACAATATTGTGTAGAGCTTTGGCAAAGTGGGTGGGGTTATATCCTGCCTGTTTGGCCCTGTCCGGGGGTCTCATCGGATGGGGCCACAGTGAAACCAAGACGAATGTACCGTTCCGTAGGCTACAAGAGCTGTACAAAAACAAGATCCCACAACATAGGTGGGAAAAAGGCTACCTAAGTATGATTCCCAATCAGAGACAACGATAGACAGCTGCCTCTGATTGGGAACCACACCTGGCCAAACACAAAGAAATACAAAACATAGAATGCCCACCCCACATCACACCCTGACCTTACCAAATAGAGAAATAAAACGTCTCTCTAAGGTCAGGGCGTGACATGTACGGATAATCTTCCTTCTCTTTCACTCTTTGTAAGTTTGTTAATTTTATCAATGATTGCTTGACTTGCCAAATAAACTCAGTAAAAAAAGAAACGTCCTCTCACTGTCAACTGCGTTTATTTTCAGCAAACTTAACGTGTAAATATTTGTATGAACATAACAAGATTCAACAACTGAGACATAAACTGAACAAGTTCCACAGACATGTGACTAACAGAAATGGAATAATGTGTCCCTGAACAAAAGTGGGGTCGAAATCAAAAGAAACAGTGAGTATCTGGTGTGGCCACCAGCAGCATTAAGTACTGCAGTGCATCTCCTACTCATGGACTGCACCAGATTTGCCAGTTCTTGCTGTGAGATGTTACCCCACTCTTCCACCAAGGCACCTGCAAGTTCTCGGACATTTCTGGGGGGGAATGGCCCTAGCCCTCACCTTAAGATCCAACAGGTCCCAGACGTGCTCAATGGGATTGAGATCCGGGCTCTTCGCTGGACATGGCAGAACACTGACATACCTGTCTTGCAGGAAATCACGCACAGAACGAGCAGTATGACTGGTGGCATTGTCATGCTGGAGGGTCATGTCAGGATGAGCCTGCAGGAAGGATACCACATGAGGGAGGAGGATGTCTTCCCTGTAACACACACCGTTGAGATTGCCTGCAATGACAAGCTCAGTTCGATGATGCTGTGACACACCGCCCCAGACCATGACGGACCCTCTACCTCCAAATCGATCCCGCTCCAGAGCACAGGCACACAATCAGCTGCCCATCCTGTCTCCCTGTAGCTCTGTTTTAGGTGTCTCACAGTACGGACGTTGCAATTTATATCCCTGACCACATTTGCAGGCCTCATGCCTCCTTGCAGCATGCCTACGGCATGTTCACACAGATGAGCAGGGACCCTGGGCATCTTTCTTTTTTTTTCAGTCAGTAGAAAGGCCTCTTTAGTGTCCTAAGTTTTGTGACCTTAAATTGCCTACCGCCTGTAAGCTGTTAGTGTATTAACAACGATGAATTGTTTATGGTTCATTGAACAAGCATGGGAAACAGTGGTTAAACCCTTTACAATGAAGATCTGTGAAGTTATTTGGATTTTTACGAAATATCTTTGAAAGACAGGGTTCTGAAAAAGGGATGTTTCTTTTTTTTGCTGAGTTTACATTTTAAAACTGCACTATGGATTTTTTTTCAATAGCCAGAATGGAGAGACAAGGGAAGCATTGAACTATGTAGCTGAATTTGTCTATGATCTTCAAAGCGTTTGGGAGGGATTGAGATACATTGTCTACAAAAAGTAACATAACGTAGGGTTATAATGAGATGACAAGATCCATAGAATTGAGAGATATTGGTGTAATTTCTTTCGAATTGCCTGGACCAGAGGCTCCATAGACAATAATATGGATTGTGTGCGCTCCTTCCTCCCCAGTTACACCACACGTAGGGGATGAGTTTAACAGACCCGCTTTGGTCCAGATGTACCAATTTGGGTAAATAAGTTGAGACAGGATGACAGAATGTAATTGTAAAAAAAAAAAAGTGTTTATCAGAGAGAGGGGACGACAGTGAGAACACTGGGTGGCATCTTCACCTTATTATAATAAAAGCAACATTTGTGCTCTATTTACATCCCTTCCAAATGAACCTTTGTGAACGGCTGTGTTAATCACTTCAAGTGACAGTGGACCTAATTGGTTCCAAAATTTTAAATAGACCTCAGGACAAATACCATCCCAACCAGGTGATTTGCCTTAATGTTATTCAATGCCATTCTAAGTTATATGGAGAGATTTGGGCTTCCGATACTTGGATTCTTGTCAATGATGTTAAAAACACTTGATTATATGTATACAGTGGCTGCGCTACTGTGACCTGAGGGCTATCCTACAAAGCAGGTTTGAGTAGTTAGCGAGGTAACTTTGGTCAACTCTGAGTTCAACTTAGGATAACCGGTCATACGAAAGTGGCTCACCTTTGAGCCACCTAAATTTATATGGCAATGAATCCTTCAGAACTAACCTGGGCCCAGTTTCCCATTTGAAATGTATAACTTTTTTTTCTCTGATGTGGGGAAAAAAGGTGCTTATGCATTGATAAGCACACCAAAGATGGCATTAATGATAAATAAAAAAAATTGCACTTCTAAGACTATTTCACACCATAGCCTGCTGAATTTGCAAGATACATTTTCTTTCATTTTGATTTCAGCATTGTCTCAATGAAGTTCGTCGTTCGACTAGCCATTTGCGACATGCCCTCGCACTTACAAGCCTGCTAGTTAGCAGCAGATGGAGGAGCAATACCCACTGTCGTAGTACGAAAGAAGCCTGAGCTGAAATGAAGCTAACTGAAGCTGGTTAGCTTTAGAAAACCCTGAGTAGATCTAGCTTGCTTCGTAGGATACCCCTCTGGCTTCTGACCTCTGTAAATGACATGCAGAACATTTCAAATATGCTTGTGTAGGAGTAGGTCAGTTTTGCATTATCCCCACTAATAGTTACAGTTAGGATTGGGGTAGCTGATCATAGATCTGTACCTAGTGGAAACTTCACCGTGGAGTGCATGGGTAGAGCAAGTTTGGAATGACAAATGTTTGACTTGCACGGTCAGCAGCATTCCATCTGGTAAACAACCCAAAATACAATCTTTGTAAACAACCACACAGACATTTAATCAGGAATAGCTTTCATATGAAATTAGACCATCAGATCCAGAGTGTTCTGTATAACTACAGTGCCTTCAGAAAGTACTCACACACCTTGACTTTTTACACATTGTCGTTTTACAGCCTGAATTTAAAATGTATTATATTTAAATGTTGTGTTTACTGGCCTACACAGACTAACCCCATGATGTCAAAGTGGAATTATGTTTTTAGATTATTTTTTAAACAAATGAATTACAAATGAAAAACTGAAATGTCTTGAGTCAATAAGTATTCAACCTCTGTTAAGACCAGCTGAAATAAGTTCAGGAGTAGAAATGTGCTTAACAAGTCACATAATACATTGCAAGGACTCACTCGTGTGCAATAATACTGTTTAAAATGATTTTTGAATAACTACCTCATCAGTCGAGCAGTGAATTTCAAACACAGACTCGACCACAAAGACTAGGGAGGTTTTCCAATGCCTCGCAAAAACGGGCACATATTGGTAGATGGGTAAAAATTAAAGACATTGAATATCCTTTTGAGCATGGTGAAGTTATTAATTGCACTTTGGATGTCAGGGATATCACCATGAGGCCAATGGTGACAGTTACAAAGTGGTGAAGTTATTAATTGCACTTTGGATGTCAGGGATATCACCATGAGGCCAATGGTGACAGTTACAACGTTTAATGGCTGTGATAGAAGGAACTGAGGATGGATCAACAACAGTGTAGTTACTCCACAATACTAACCCAAATGAGTGAAAAGGACGCCTGTAATTTAAAAAAATGCATCCTGTTTGCAATAAGGCACTAAAGTAAAATTGCAAAAATAAATTAACGTTATGTCATGAATACAAACCGTTATGTTTGGGGCAAATCCAACAACACATCACTGAGTTACTCTCTTCATATTTCCATGCATGGTGGTGGCTGCATCATGTTATGGGTATGCTTGTCATCGTCAAGGACTAAAGAGTTGTTGAGGATAAAAGAAACAGAAGAGCTTAAAACACAATAACCTAAAACACAAGGCCAAATATACACAGGAGTTGCTTATCAAGACAACATTGAATGTTCCCGAGTGGCCTAGTTACAGTTTTGAATTAAATCGGCTTGAAAATCTATGGCAAAATCTAGCAATGATCAACAACCAACTAGACAGAGCTTGAAGAATAAAAAATAACTTTGTGCAAATATTGTACAATCCAGGTGTGCTTCTACACCTGCATTGCTTGATGTTTGGGGTTTTAGGCTGGGTTTCTGTACAGCACTTTGAGATATCAGCTGACATAAGAAGGGCTATATAAATACATTTGATTTGCAAAGCTCTTAAGAGACGTATCCAGAAATACTCACAGCTGCAATCGCTGCCAAAAGTTCTAACATGTATCGACTCAGGGGTGTGTGAATACTTATGTAAATGAAATATTTAATTTCCATTTTCAATCCATTTTCAAACATGTCTAAAGACATGTTTTCACTTTCTCATTATGATGTATTATGTGTAGATGGGTGAGATTTTTTATTTAATACATCCATTTTAAATTCAGGCTGTAACATCAAAATGTGGAATAAATCAAGGGGTATGAATACCTTCTAAAGGCACTGTATAAAAAGTACATACAATGAAGTAAATTAATTAATTACACACATACACAGTTGAAGTCGGAAGAATACATAGGTTGGAGTCATTAAAACTCTTTTTCAACCAATCTACAAATTTCTTGTGAACAAAACTATAGTTTTGGCAAGTCGATTAGGACATTAACTATAGTTTTGGCAAGTCGATTAGGCTTCCCACAATAAGTTGGGTGAATTTTGGCCCATTCCTCCTGACAGAGCTGGTGTAACTAAGTCAGGTTGGTAGGCTTCCTTGCTCACACACGCTTTTCAGTTCTGCCCACAAATTATCTATGGGATTGAGCTCAGGGCTTTGTGAAGGCCACTCCAATACCTTGACTTTGTTGTCCTTCAGCCATTTTGCTACAACTTTGGAAGTATGCTTGGGGTCCTTGTCCATTTGGAAGACCCATTTGTGATCAAGCTTTAACTTCCTGACTGATGTCTTGAGATGTTTCTTCAATATATCCACATAACTTTCCATTCTCATGATGCCATCTATTTTGTGAAGTGCACCAATCCCTCCTGCAGCAAAGCACTGCACAACATGATGCTGCCACTCCCGTGCATCTCGGTTGGGATGGTGTTCTTCGGCTTGCAAGCGTCATCTTTTTCCTCCAAACATAACAATTGTCATTATGGTCAAACAGTTCTATTTTTGTTTCATCAGACCAGAGGACATTTCTCCAAAAAGTACGATATTTGTCCCCATGTGCAGTTGCAAACCGTAGTCTGGCTTTTTTTACGGCGGTTTTGGAGTAGTGGCTTCTTCCTTGCTGAGCGGCCTTTCAGGTTATGTCGATATAGGACTCGTTTTACTATGATTATAGATACTTTTATACCGGTTTCCTCCAGCATCTTCACAAGGTCCTTTGCTGTTGTTCTGGGATTGGCACTTTTCGCACGTTAATCTCCAGGAGACAGAACCCGTCTCCTTCCTGAGTGGTATGATGGCTGCGTGGTCCGATGGTGTTTATACTTGCGTACTATTGTTTGTACAGATGAACGTGGTACCTTCAGTCGTTTGGAAATTGCTCAAAAGGATGAACCAGACTTGTGGAGGTCTACAATTCCTTTTCTGAGGTCTTGGCTGATTTCTTTTCATTTTCCCATGATGTCAAGCAAAGAGGCACTGAGTTTGAAGGTAGGCCTTGAAATACATCCACAGGTACACCTCCAATTGACTCAAATGAGGTCAATTAGCCTATGAGAAGCTTCTAAAGCCATGACATCATTTTCTGGAACGTTACAGGCTATTTAAAGGCAGTCAACTTAGTGTATGTAAACTTCTGACCCACTGGAATTGTGATACAAGTGAAATAATCTGTCTGCAAACAATTGTTAGAAAAATGTGTCACGCACATAGTAAACGTACTAACCGACTTGACAAAACTATAGTTTGTTAAGAAATTTGTGGAGTGGTTGAAAAATGAGTTTTAATGTCTCCAACCTAAGAGTATGTAAACTTCTGACTTCAACTGTATGTATGTATATGTATGAGAGAGAACAGGTGTTCAAGTTAGTAGACAAAATGCAAAAGGCACTAAATGTACTACATTCCAGTTAAGACATCAAAAAGAAGCACAGGACACGGAGAAAAATTAAATCATATAGTGCATGTGGTCTTTGAAACGCAGGACATAGTGCATGTTTTGCAACATAAGATATATAAACAAGCACCAAATTACACATGCTAATATCGCTACTCAACAACTACTACACAAATATACTAATACTGCACAAGCACGAGGCCGCAAGAAAAGCGCCAGCATTTGATTCATTTTTAGGAATGTAGACTAACAATTACTTTTGCAGGACTAGTGGATGAGGCAGCTTTGGAAAACAGGAATGACACCTCCTCTAGCTCTCGTGTGATCAGAAGCATTTTGTCAACTGCAAAAATATACAGTTAAAAACACTAAAGCGCTACCCACTGGGCACAGATGTCACGTCAACATCTATTCCACATTGGTTCAATGTAATTTCATTGATTCAACCAGTGCCCCCAGTGGGTAAAGAACGAAAGGATTTTTAAGACGTGACAGTGTGAAGTATAGCATCAAGACAGAGCACCAGCCATGCTTTTTCAAATTAGTTGACAAAAATGACACACAATATCAAATTGGAATTCTGAAACACATAATTGATTATTTTGTTAAAACACCAAGAGATACTACCATTGACCAGAAAGGAATGAATTACAGTAACAAGCTCTAAATCTTACATAGTTAACTATCCATATGCATAAATGTAGGTTGGGGTAAGACTACTGCATTCAAATATGGAAGGGATTAATACAGCATTTGAACTGATTATTAATGCATCGCTTCAATCAAACATGATTGAGAGTGAGTCATTGGAACAGAAACATTTGGCTTTTTAACGTAAAATAAGACTTGGAATGTCAACTTTCTTATATTAAAGCACAGTGATATATCAAAGTAGTTTTGTTAACGGAAGATATTTGGTCCATTGCTTCTGAAAGACGGAAGAGAAAATTTGATGATATTATCTCACATGATCACGTCAAAGCTACATAATCTAAAACGGAAGTTAAAACTAAAATGTGTCAAATGTGGTTATTGCCATGATTAGTTGTGGTTAGTTAATAAATTACATGCAAACAGTGTATACATTTCTGTACAATAAAAACAATGTAAAAAATATAAATTTGTTTTGTATCATTGTTTCAGCTGAACAGTTCAGTTTCAAACCCAGTGGCAGGCAGTGTTTTAGTCATAGCTATAACAATGCAATGTTAAATTCTACAGCACAATAAACAAACTGTACACTGAAGTAATTTCACCAAGAAGCTTTCCATGGCTGTGTACCAGAGTGATATTGTATGGTGTTAACGTGATTGTTACCTTGTAAACATGTATACATGATTAGATGAAGGTAGCATGATTGCAGCCAAAACGGCAATGTATTTCAGGTATCCTATTCTATATCCAAACCCTATGTCTAAACCGTCAATTTAACATCCAAAATGTTGGACTGAGATGATTGTTAACATGTTATTAACCTGTATTGTAAAAAAATGACTTGAACCTATGTATTTTACAGTTACTAAGCATGCAGTTAATGTATTAAGTGTTTCTCTAATCTCTGTGTTGTATTGAAAGCATTGGTAGCATACATTTTGTATCACACACATGAACATGCAATAAATGCTTTCAGCAGACAAGGGTTTTTATGAGACAAAAAAAAATAGCATTCTAAACCGCATCAATCCCCCCCTGTATTTAAACATTCCCCACCCACCCACCCCAAAGCAGCGAGCGATGGTGGCCTTTCCCTTTTCGTCTCCAGTTCTCCCCCCACCCCCGTTTCAGTTTTTCCTTATGTCAGCGTAGACCACTGGCTCCATCTTGTGGAATGAGTTGGGGTTCTTGGTGCCCGAGTGATCCAACTGGGCGTATATCACCGGCCCCTGTTGTGATGAGCGGATGGATGGGTGGGGAGATATGGCAAAGGGGAAGAAGGAAAACAGTGTTAGTAACCATACTTGTTTCACTGGTTTAACTGTCAAGTTCAAATGGCCGTGGGAAACGTAAACAGCTGTGGGATTTAAGTGGGGACAACTGCAGATAACAATGCCAAATAACAAAGACATATCAAAGCAGTGTTGTTAATGGAAGATATTTGGCCCATTGCTTCTGAATGAAGCCAGATAAAGATAAAAGCCTGTAACAATGCCAGATTGTTGCGCAAAAGAAAACATGTTTTTTCTCCCATCTAGCACAGCTTGGGACTACATCTGGGCTGTGTGAGTGTGTTAGAAGAAGAGGGCACCATTTTCTTCATGTTATCTTCAGGGTGTCATTTCTATCGACCACTGGGATCAAAGAATCACACACACAAAAAACTCAAAACATAGGGTGAAAAACAACACACATACAACGGCCAAGTACAGTACAGCTTCATGTTTTGACTGACAGTGAAATGTGGTGGCGTTAACCTAGCCACCACAGACCTGACCTAACACGTCTCTTAATGTAATGAGCGAGAGGCACATTTCAAGACTGTCCCTCACAAGATCAACAAACTAAACCAGTCGACCGCAAACAAAAGCCTCTCAGACACACAAAGATTAAAGGTTCTCCTTTTCCTAGACATAGGCCTACAATAGTGTTTGATAACATCATCAGAGGACTCCCATGAACTTTCATAAGCAATGCATGGCACCTTCATAGGCACTACATGAACATCTATACATGCTTATGTTACCTCGCCTCAGCTTTGCAAAACAGGATGCTGTGACACTCCAGCCAGTTGTTGACATAAGCATTTAGGGCTTAACCAGAATAATAGTGATCTCATGCATGACGTCATTCAGTGGTCACCAATCCTGGTCCTGGAGAGCTACAGGATGTGTAGACTTTTGTTTCAGTCCAGCACCAAAACACCTGATTCCATTCATCAAGGTCTTGATGATTTGTTGGATCAGGTGAGTCACTTCTGGGCTAGAACAAAAGCCTGCTCCAGGCCCAGGGTTGGTGACCACTGATTTAGTAAGTCTGTAGAGCAAGGGTATCCGCCTCCAGTACTTGATGGCAGCAATGTCTATGGGTCTCTCCCTTAGACTTAAAGGGACATTACACTCCAATGCTTGTCAGATGTTTTCAGACCTCAAGTTGTCTAACATCAAGATGAGTCCACATCCCATGCCATTGGTTTTGCAGATTCAGCTATGCTTCAACCCCAAATGGATGGAAAAGATAAGTACCGCAAATCTGGAACTTTAATGGCAATTATTTTTTCATTGATTTTGGTTAGAGGCATATAGCTGGACCTACACAACAGATTGTCTGGGACATAGACTACTTTCGGGGGTGAAAAAACATGACAAACTTGGATTTGAGTGTAATGGCCCTTTAAATGGATATTGGCAATGAGGCTCTTTATCTACTTCCCCAGAGTCAGACGAACTTGTGGATACCATGTTATGTATCCGTGTCCAGTATGAAGGAAGTTAGAGGTAGTTCCGTGAGCCAATGCTAACTAGCATTAGCGCAATGACTGAAAGTCTATGGGTATCTGCTAGTATGCTAGGGAGTGTGTCAACCTGTCTCATTCAGTAGGTTGAAAAGTCAACATTTTGTTACAATGTTCCCATTCCGAACACAACCCTGATTTCCAAAAATCAGAAAGATGAAAAACTAAAAAAGGTAGACAACCAGACACTAAAGCCATCAAAGAGATCAGCTTGAAATCCTGTTCCAGCGTTTCCCAAAATCAGTCCTCGGGACCCCAAGGGGTGCACGTTTTGTTTTTCGCCCCAACCACACAACTGATTCAAATGATCTAAATTTGATGATTAGTTGACTATTTGAATCAGCTGTGGACGGAGTTTGGGAAACCCTGGCCTATGCTGTAGTAGCTAGGTACTAGTCTGTTTTTTGTACTTATGGAATAGTCATGCAAAATGTTGACTTGACAATGACAGCAATGTAGTTGGCAGGAGCACAAATAGGTCTGGGAAAAGGCTAATGCTGTTGTGCATCTCAGCTCTAGTTAATTATTAGATCTCTTCCCCTGTTCGTGTCCCCTGGGAGACAGTGGGTGTGGATGGTTGGTTTGAGTCACTGACTGTAGCGCCTACCTGGACTGGGGCGGAGGGGCTGCTACACCTGGAGCCCTCCAAGCTGGATTCGTGCTTCTTCCCCCCCGCGCGTGTGGGGTGGGAGCTCACACTCGCCACTGAAGTGCAGCTAGATTTTGCACCGGGGGAGGGGTTTACGAATCCGAGGTTTGTTTTGTGCAGTTCAGGAAGCGTTGGTGCACAGAGAAATGGGCGACATGGACACATACAGTAAGACATGGTAGACAGATACAAATGCAAATGAGAGATGGGCAGATTCCACATGAGTTATGCTGCACATTTTGAGATGACTGCTCCAAGTGGCTGGGAGGAGAGGTTGGCAGGAGTGACATACATGGGCAGAGGCACTGTACTGGAAGATTAACAAGGCATGGATCTGTATGGGAACAAGGAGCTGATGCTTATAAATACAGTTGATCAGTTACTGCAGCTTTCCAAAAAAACTAAGAAACAGCATTAACGTAGCAAAAAAACTCTGACTTAAAAATAGTTACTATATCTAATAGACTGTGACAATCGATTGGTCAATAAGAGAAGAAATAAAGTGGATTAGGAAAAAACAACATTCTCCACCCCAATGAGATAACGATGTGATCACCCACTTGAAAGATTAGTGTTGTATGTTAGTCATACCAATGTCAATCAGTGGTCCAATAAACTCACGTATTTTTTGGTCTCTTGGTTGTTTAACATTTTTATAAAAAGTCATATTGTCAATGTAATACTATCTTATATTGTACATAACTGTTCTGTACTTCTGTCATGTATTTGATGTTTTATGCAACAGTAAATGGGGATCCTAATAAACAAAACTGAAGCGCAAACATGGCACTCTCCAGAAGCAAATGTTGGCGCTGGTCAATACTAAATAATAGGGTCCGGAGCCTGCTGGTTTCCATTCTACCTGATAATTATACGAGTCCCTGATTCAAAGGGAACAACGAAAAAAATGTAGTGGAATTGGCTTCAAAGTCCAGAGTTGAGATTGAGGGATAGAGGATCCGTTCCCCCCTGTAATATTACTTATTGTTGTCTAAATGTAAAAACTGATCCTAGACTAGCTATCTTACTCGAGACATGTGTCCAGTGACTTCATAAAGTATTCACACCCCTTGACTTTTGCCAAATTTGGATGTGTTAAAGCCTGAATTTAACATTGATTAAATTGAGATTGTGTCACTGGCCTACACATAATACCCCATGCCAAAGTGGAATTGTGAAATGTCTTGAGCCAAAGTAAGCCTAAATAAGTCCAGGAGTAAACATTAACTTACTCAGTCATAATAAGTTGCATGGAAACCGAGTTTAACTTAATTTTTGACTGCATGCCTCATCTCTCTACCCTCTACCCCATACATACAGATCATTTTAAGGTCCCTCAGCTGAGGTGTACATTTCAAACACAGATTCATCAAAGACCAGGGAGGATTTCCCCCAAAAATGATTTCAACATGCATGCTGTTTGCAATCGGGCACTAAAGTAAAACTGCAAAAAGGAAATTAACTTTATGTCCTGAATACGAAGTGTTCTTTTTTGGGCAAATCCAACACATCACTGATTAACTCTTCAAATGTTCTATCCTGGTGGTGGCTGCATCATGTTATGGCTATGCTTGTCATCAACAAGGACTTGGGAGTTTTTTGGGATAAAAAGAAAACAGAATAGCTAAGCACAGGCAAAATCCTAGAGGAAGACCTGGTTTAGTGTGCTTTCCAACTGACACTGGGAAACAAATTCACTTTTCAGATGGACAATAACCTAAATCACAATAACAAATACAGTTGAAGTCAGAAATGTACATACACCTTAGCCAAATACATTTAAACTCAGTTTCACAATTCCTGAACTTAATCCAAGTAACAATTCCCTGTTTTAGGTCAGTTAGGATCACCACTTTATTTTAAGATTGTGAAATGTCAGTATAATAGTAGAGAATTATTTATTTCAGCTTTTATGTCTTTCATCACATTCCCACTGGGTCAGAAGTTTACATACATTCAATTGGTATTTGGTAGCATTGCCTTGACATTTTTAAACTTGGGTCAAATGTTTTGGGTAGCCTTCCACAAGCTTCCCACAATAAGTTGGGTGAATCTTGGCCCATTCCTCTTGACAGAGCTGGTGTAACTGAGTCAGGTTTGTAGGCCTCCTTGCTCGCACATGCTTTTTCAGTTCTGCCCACACATTTTCTATAGGATTGAGGTCAGGGCTTTGTGATGGCCACTCCAATACCTTGACATTTGGAAGACCCATTTGTGACCAAGCTTTAACTTCCTGACTGAGGTCTTGAGATGTTGCTTTAATATATGGACATCATTTTCCATCCTCATGATGCCATCTATTTTGTGAAGTGCACCAGTGCCTCCTGCAGCAAAGCACCCCCACAACATGATGCTGCCAACCCCCATGCTTCAGAGTTGGGATGGTGTTCTTCGGCTTGCAAGCCTCCCCTCCCCATGGCTGCGCCATGGCCCGTCAAACATAACGATGGTCATTATGGCCAAACAGTTCTATTTTTGTTTCATCAGACCAGAGGACATTTCTCCAAAAAGTACAAACATTGTCCCCATGTGCAGTTGCAAACCGTAGTCTGGCTTTTTTATGACAGTTTTGGAGCAGTGGTTTCTTCCTTGCTGAGCGACCATTTCCTCCAGCATCTTCACAAGGTCCGTTGCTGTTGTTCTGGGATTGGCACTTTTCGCACTAAAGTACGTTCATCTCTAGGAGACAGAACACATCTCCTTCCTGTGTGGTATGATAGCTGTGTGGTCCCATGGTGTTTATACTTGCGTACTATTGTTTGTACAGATCAACGTGGTACCTTCAGTCGTTTGGAAATTGCTCACAAGGACGAACCAGACTTGTGGAGGTCTACAATTCCTTTTCTGAGGTCTTGGCTGATTTCTTTTCATTTTCCCATGATGTCAAGCAAAGAGGCACTGAGTTTGAAGGTAGGCCTTGAAATACATCCACAGGTACACCTCCAATTGACTCAAATTATGTCAATTAGCCTATCAGAAGCTTCTAAAGTCGTGACATCATTTTCTGGAATTTTCCAAGCTATTTAAAGGCACAGTCAACTTAGTGTATGTAAACTTCTGACCCACTGGAATTGTGATGCAGTGAATTATAAGTGAAATAATCTGTCTGTAAACAATTGTTGGGAAAATTACTTGTGTCATTTACAAAGTAGATGTCCAAACCAAATTGCCAAAACTATAGTTTGTTAACAAGAAATTTGTGGAGTGGTTGAAAAACAAGTTAATGACTGCAACCTAAGTGTATGTGAACTTCCGACTTCAACTGTATATACTGGAGTTGCTTACCAAGAGGACATTGAATGCTCCTGAGTGGCCTATTTACAGTTTTGGATTAAAAATGGCAAATCTTGAATATGGCTGTCTAGCTATGATCAACAACCAACTTGATATTTTAAGAATTTTAAAAAGAATGTGCAAATATTGTACAATCCAGGTGTGCAAAGCTCTTAAAGACCCAGAAAAACTCAGCTGTAATCCCAGCCAAAGGAGATTCTAACATGTTTTGATGTGAATACTTATGTAAATTTAATTGAACAAATTTGCAAACATGTCTAAAAACATGTTTTCCCTTTGCATTAGGGGGTATTGTGTGTAGATGTGTGAGAAATAGGGCTGTTCACTACAAAAAAAACAAAACAATTGTTTAACCGAGTCTGTTCTCTCAATCAATTGGTCAAAATTTTTAAGAGTGTATTTTTCCATATATAGACACGCCCTATGTTTGAACATAATCAACTATATGTAGACTACTGAGCTTATCTGATGCTTTAAGCAATGCGATTAAAAATAAGGACACACAAATTACTAAAGAGGGTAGCAGAGATTAATATAGCCTGTTCCCGACCCGACGCTCCTGAAGTTGCCGGTAATAGGCTACACCAGCTGTTGGCAACCTTTTCCATTTGGGAAGTAAATCGGACCATTTCTACTGATCTGCGTGTCAGTTATGATTTTCATGTTACAGTTTAATTTATAATAAAGTCTTCAGATCTCAAAATCAATGTCATGTGGTTAATCAAAATTCTATCTAAATGACAATACAAATCTAAAAGTAACTTCTATTGCCAGCATGTAAAAATAGCCTACATAAAGCCAACAAATAAAAACATTGCAGCCTGCAGCTATAAAATATCATGATAAAAATAAATATACTATAAATCACATTGCTCCGCATGGCCTGTCTGCAAGGAACTTGAAACATTGTATCAACTAGGTCCGGCCAAATGCTCATGCTAGCAAACTTGCAACATAGAAAATATTCTGGGCCCTCACTCGTGATCTCGGGACAGACACAGATGTAGGCTATTTGAGCATAAGTAATCAGGTAGGCCTATTTTATGACGTTTCCACCGGATCAAAGCATTACATTTTTGTGGCTATTGCAAGGGAGATAGCTGGAAAGATTTTTCAAATAGGCTACATTGAGGAAATATTGTCAGCTCCACAGTGATGGTGAGTTAAGATAATCAGAAATCCCAAAATGGGCACATCCCAAAATGGGCACATTTATAAGCCTACATTTGTGCGCAGGGCAGGTAGCCTAGGCCTACTTCTATGCGTAATCAGGTGTGTCTCCTTACTCAAGGTCGACAGGAGCGCTCCAAACAAAAGACAATTAATAAATTGACAACTCGTAAATTGTCACATCCTGGCCATAGAAAACCTGTATTTTCTATGGTAGAGTAGGTCAGGGCGTGACTAGGGATTTTAGTCTAGTTTATTATTTCTATGTTGGGGTTTGTGTATGACTCCCAATTAGAAGCAGCTGGTAATCGTTGTCTCTAATTGGGGATCATACTTAAGTTACATTTTTCCACCTGTGGGTTATGGGATATTGTTTATGTTTAGTTGCCTGTTAGCACTGCATTGTTAGTCACATTTCATTTATTCTTTATTGTTTTGTTTTTTCTAAGTTTCACTGTCTAAATAAATATGTGAAACTCTACATACGCTGCAGCATGGCCCGTCTATACTAACGAACATGACATAAATTAAATAAACCAAGTTTAGCCTAGGTTGTGCGCTTTGCAAACAATGTGTTCACTCCTACAATGACAACGGTAAACCAGTAATAATAATAATAAATTGAATGCATTAACAGAAACTAACGTACCCAAACACAGTGTAGATGAGAAATTGAGAATTTACAATAAATGTACTACTGGTAATACTGGTGTGCCATCCGAGGCCTCCACAATGGATTAGCCCACTAAGACAGGCGTGAATCAGACAGGTGTCTCATGTCCCATAACTGTTTTTACATATATTTGCTACTGCTCGACTAAAATGTATCTTGGTCGACCAAACGGGGTCAGCCCTAGTAAGAAACCCATTTTGAATTCAGGCTGTAACACAACAAATGTGGAATAAGTCAAGGGGTATGAATATTTTCTGAAGGCAATGTATATTGTTCAGGAGGTAGCGTTAGAGGAAACAGGAGAGCCATATGACAGTGAAACAGAAGAGGAAGGGGTTAGTGGTCAGTAATGGATGAGTGACATGTGAGTGGCAGACAACGACATGAACGTTAGATGACAAGCCAAGCTTAACGGCACACCTATTTTTAAAAAATCCGTCACGGTGGGCATTGACAGAGATCTTGGAAAGCAACATCTCTGGTCTTTTGACGTGCGACATCGTTGTCAATTGAGTCGTGCGACACTCTCGAATTGAGTCTAGAAGATGGATAGTTTTTTTTAACACTGCAATCAAAACTATCTGTTTGAATATAATGTGATATGGAAAAAAAATATAACACCTTGGTGTTTTATACCCATTAAATCATTGCATCTTAAGGGTGTTTTCATAATTGTACTATTCCGTTAGTCAGCACCCCTACTTATTTGGGTGTGCGTCAAATCATGCTTAATATTAGGCCTAGGTCAAGAAAAACCTTGTAACTAATCATGTGAATCAGAGCGAAGAGAGAGCAGTGTCTACGCTTGGCATTTAGCCACCCTCTAAACACCTTCTTGTCGGAGATAGCATGACTTCCTCCACTCAGGTCTCTAATGGTAAACCTGGAGCACCCATTTGAGCTAAGCAGATCTGACACCTACTAGGTCAGTAAATAATTCATCATGGTTATAGGGCATTTACAAGTACCACTGGTACAGTCTAATCCCACATAGCCAACACACACACTGGAAAATCCAGTCGAGTCTGAGTTTTAATGAATATATAATAATAACAACATATGCCATTAAGCAGGCGCTTTTATCCAAAGCGACTTACAGTCAAGCGCACATACATTTTTTTACGTAGTGGTGGTCCCGGGAATCTAACCCGCTATCCTGACGTTGCAAGCTCCATGCTCTACCATTGAACGTTATTTCCAACACAAAATGTTTTCATAGAAAACATGTTATTTTCTATTCCAAGAGAGAGGACACATGCGACAATAGCAGCCATTGTAACTCAGCCCCCATAACCCATGCAGTGGAGTTAGGGCTAAGTGTTATGGTCTGATGACTAAGAACGTTAGTGTGTGTGTGTCAGTTGGTGACTCAGAGACATGCCAGGGGGAGAGGTCAGGAAGAAGAGAGATTCAGGCAGGCCCCACAACCAAAGAGGCCATGAAAACATTTGTTGAAAGTAGAGCTCCATTCACTGCAAGGGTTGCTTTCAGAAAAAGACAACTATGAACATCTGATACGTAATTTCTGAGATGCAGTTCATTTTGATTGACCTCATCAAGAGCCATTAACTGCATGCAGTAAACTGGTTTTTGACAGAGCCGAGTAGTCTTTGCACACAAAACATATCACAACGATAGAACGGTTTCCGGTGTGATTTCATTTGTTTCATCAAATATTTAATATTGCATTTATTGATGCCCCCTAAAATACTCTACAGATACTGATGGTCAGGTGTAATGATTGATACTGACCAACGTCCAGATATTAAAGTTATCTACTACCCTGATGGTTATACAAGGGAGGATGCCTTACCCTTCGTATTCATGACTGGTTTGATGCCTCTTGATGATCAGGCAGGTAACAACAGCGATGAGAATGAGCCCGATGACAGCGCCACACACGGCGCTCACTATGACAGCCGTGCTGTTCTGAGGGAGAGACTCTGCAAAACAAGGCAACGTAAGCATTGAAAGATAATTGTAATGTTGTATGACAAAGTCACAGCTGTGCCAATACTGCCAGTTCAATGTTTGAGGCATTATATCAGTGTTAAAATGCTTAATCTCTTGTATGGGTGTTTCTTAACCCTTGGTTATTAAGATATTGTTAATCGCTCAGTTGGCAGTTTTTATTCCAAGTCATCCTTCAATGTGAGAGAGCATGGTCACTTCCTACTGAAAATTGACTTGAGTGTTGCTGTACTGTTGTGAATCCATTTGCAAGTTTACCTTTGATGACGACTTTGAGCTGTGTCTGAGCGGCGGTGACAGATATGTCAGGCGGGTTAATCACGGCACACGAGTAGGTGCCGTTGTCGTTGAACTGCGCCTCAATTAAATGGACAGAGGCGTCTTTTTTGTTCAGATCTCCCGCCCATTTCACCCTGTCTTTGAATTGAGCCACGCTCCCTGGGTAGTGCTTGCCAGAAGTGTAATAGAAAATCTAAAATAAAAAAAATGAAAAAAAAAAGACAGAAAAAAATGATATAAGAATGACTTAAAAGAGAAAATATATCGTTGAAGAATTGCACACAATGTCAGAGTCCGAAATGGCACCCTATTCCCCTTATAGTGCACTACTTTTGACGGTGCCCACGGGGCTCTGGTCAGAAGTATTATACTAGGCTATATAGGGAATAGTGTGCCATTTGGGACATAGCCATTGGCTAAGGACTCATTACAGAAATGGGAAAGACAAGCAAACAGGTTTAACCATTGTAAGCTTATGGCTTACCTACATCACTGGGCACTTTTGCCAAGCAACAGCAAATCTTCCCCTGATACTCTGTATTATGTTCGTATCTGCTACTGTACCAAACTGATGGCTGATTTTGTTTAGCGTGTACATGACAGGTGGATATCCTCAATAGTCAATTTGTTTAAAAGATGGGAGGGACAGATAGCTGTGTGGACTAGTGTCGGTGACTCCCTCTCCAACTGAACACTGTTACGAGGCCGAATACAAGTGCATCATTACGAGCAAGATGAGCCAGCTAGCTAGATCTCTAGTGGAGGGAAATGGGAATAGGGGTAAAAGTTCTCCTTCTTCCTGCCATTTCCATACAAATCCCAGCAATGCAAAAACTACATTGCCTTCAGTAATTATTCACACCTCCTGACTTTTCCCACATTTTGTTGTGTTAAATTAAAAATGGGATTTTTCTTTTTTGTCAACAATCTACACAAAATACTCTGTAATGTCAAAGTGGAAGAAACATTATTCTTTACAAATGTTAGAATTTGTTAAGTATTCAAACCTGTAAGTCATATATATATATAAGCTCTGTCAAATTGGTTGTTGATCATAGTTCGAAAGCCATTTTCAAGTCTTGCCATAGATTTTCAAGCCGATTAGGTCAAAACTGTAATATTGGTACTGTAATCTTGGTAAGCATCTCCAGTGTATATTTGGCCTTGTGTTTTCGGTTATTGTTCTGCTGAAAGGTGAATGTGTCCCAGTGTCTGTTGGAAAGCAGACAACCAGGATTTTGCCTGTGCTTAGCTCTATTAGATTTATTTTTATCCTAAAAAAAACTCCCTTGTCCTTGCCAATGACAAGCATACCCATAACATGATGCAGCCACCACAATGCATGAACATATGAAGAGAGGAACTCAGATGTGTTTTCCCCAAACAACGCTTTGTATTCAGGACATTCAGTTAATTTCTTAGACACATTTTTAGCAATTTTACTTTAGTGCTTTATTGAAAACAGGGTGGATGTTTTGGATATTTTAAAATCTGTACAGGTGTCCTTTTCCCTCTGTCGATCAACTGTTGTTGATCCATCCTAGGTTCTCTTATCACAGCCATTAAACTCTGTGAAGTTTTAAAGACACCATTGGCCTAATGGTGAAATTCCTGAGCGGTTTCTTTCCTTTCGGCAACTGAGATAGGAAGGACACCTGTATCTTTGTAGTGACAGGGTGTATTGATACATCATCCAAAGAGTTATTGATAACTTCACCATGCTCAAAGGGATATTCCAGGTCTGCTTTTTTCTATTTTCTTTTACCCATCTACCGGCTACGAATGTTTATTTAATTGTTTTATTTCTGCCTTTTCTATTCCAGACATTCTGAAATTCACTAAAGCATATCATGTATGTCACTTGTGAGGCATTGGACAACCTCCCTGGTCTTTGTGGTTGAATCTGTTAGAAATTCACTGCTCAACCTTACAGATAATTGCATGTGGGGTACAGAGATGAGGTAGTCATTCAAAAATCACGTTAAACACTGTTATTGCACAGAGTGAGTCCATGCAACTTATGTGACTTGTTAAGCAAATGTTTGCTCCTGAACTTATTTAGGCTTGTCATAACAAAGGGGTTGAATACTTATTGACTCAATACATTTCAGCTTTTCATTTTTAATTCATTTGTAAAATAATACCTAAAAACTTAATTCCACTTTGACATTATGGAGTATTGTCTGTGTGTGTGGTCCAGTGACAAAATCTCAATTGAATACAATCAAGTTTAAAAGATATGACTTTCAAAATACAGAAATACAAAAAGTTGTATATCTTTTAAACTTTATTGCTGACATGAAACACATTTGGGACTATATCAACAACAGACTAATGAAACAAATACCAAATGATTGTTTTTGGGTTAAGTTGGGAGAAACATGAACTGGAAGGAGGCAGATGGTCAGGAAGAAGTTGCCTATAACATAACGCAACCCTCCTCAGGCTAATGTCCTTCCATTGGACCGGTCACAAACACACGCACACATACTCCCTAGGTCTTTTCTGTGGCAGTGGGCCTAGTAAGAGGAAAAATGTTGTGCTCGAACATTCCTTGTGGAAGATCTGAGAGAAACTTCATGGGAGTTGTTCATAGACCCAGAGAAAGTAATCACTTACGGAAACAGCGCTTCCGGGGTCGGATCCCGTTGGACGAAACGACCAGGTGACTGTGGCTGCGCTGCTGATCACTTCCCTGGACTTGAAGGAACACTTGAGGATCCCCGTAGTGCCATTCTCAACCAGCACCTCCGCCGGGGCATACAACTCTATGGCCGCTGTTAGATTTGTACCTGTTGATAAAGAACCAACATTTAGTTTGTTGCTTAATGTATTGAAAATTGAAAAGCTGGGAGGGCATTGGGGCTATATAATAGAGGTCGACTGATTATGATTTTTCAACGCCGATACTGATTATTGGAGGACTAAAAAAAGCCGATACCGATTAAGTCAGCCAATTTTATTTATTTGTAATAATGACAATTACAACAATACTGAATGAACACTTATTTTAACTTAATATAATACATCAATAAAATAAATCTAGCCTCAAATAAATAATGAAACCTGTTCAAATTGGTTTAAATAATGCAAAAACAGTGTTGGAGAAGAAAGTAAAAGTGCAACATGTGCCATGTAAAAAAGCTAATGTTTAAGTTCCTTGCTCAGAACATATGAAAGCTGGTGGTTCCTTTTAACATGAGTCTTCAATATTCCCAGGTAAGAAGTTTTAGGTTGTAGTTATTATAGGAATTACAGGACTATTTCTCTCTATACCATTTGTATTTCATATACCTTTGACTATTGGATGTTCTTATAGGCACTTTAGTATTGCCAGTGTAACAGTATAGCTTCCGTCCCTCTCCTCGCCCCTACCTGGGCTCGAACCAGGGACACATCGACAACAGCCACCCTTGCAACATCGTTACCATCGCTCCACAAAAGCCTCTGCAAGTGGAACAACTACTTCAAGGTCTCAGAGCGAGTGACGTTGCCGATTGAAACGCTATTAGCGCGCACCCCGCTAACTAGCTAGCCATCTCACATCGGTCACACCAGCCTAATCTCTGGAGTTGATAGGCTTGAAGTCATAAACAGCTCAATGCTTGAAGCACAGCGAAGAGCTGCTGGAAAACGCACAAAAGTGCTGTTTGAATGAATGCTTACGAGCCTGCTGCTGCCTACCACCGCTCAGTCAGACTGCTCTATCAAATCATAGACTTAACATAACACACACAAATACGAGCCTTAGGTCATTAATATGGTCAAATCCAGAAACTATCATTTCGAAAACAAAACATTTATTCTTTCAGTGAAAGGAATTGTTCCATATTTTATCTAACGAGTGCCATCCATAAGTCTAAATATTCCTGTTACATTGCACAACCTTCAATGTTATGTCATAATTAAGTAAAATTCTGGCAAATTAGTTCGCAACGAGCCAGACGGCCCAAACTGTTGCATACACCCTGACTATGCGTGCAATGAACGCAAGAGAAGTGACACAATTTCCCTAGTTTAATATTGCCTGCTAACCTGGATTTCTTTTAACTAAATATGCAGGTTTAAAAATATACACTTCTGTGTATTGATTTTAAGAAAGGAATTGATGTTTATGGCAACGATTATGCTTTTTTCGCAAATGCGCTTTTGTTAAATCATCCCCCGTTTGGCGAAGTTGGCTGTCTTTGTTAGGAAGAAATAGTCTTCACACAGTTCGCAACGAGCCAGCCGACCCAAACTGCTGCATACACCCTGACTATGCGTGCACAGAACGCAAGAGAAGTGACACAATTTCCCTAGTTAAAAGAAATTCATGTTAGCAGGCAATATTAACTAAATATGCAGGTTTAAAAATATATACACTTGTGTATTGATTTTAAGAAAGGCGTTGATGTTTATGGTTAGGTACACATTGGTGCAACGACAGTGCTATTTTCACGAATGCACTTGTTAAATCACCAGTTTGGCGAAGTACGCTATGATTCAATGATAAATTAACAGGCACCGCATCGATTATATGCAACGCAGGACAAGCTAGATAAACTAGTAATATCAACCATGTGTAGTTCACTAGTGATTATGTTAAGATTGCTTGTTTTTTATAAGATACGTTTAATGTTAGCTAGCACCTTACCTTGGCCCCTTGCTGCACTCGCATAACAGGTAGTCAGCCTGCCACGCAGTCTCCTCGTGGAGTGCCATGTAATCGGCCATGATCGGTGTCAAAAAATGCAGATTACAATTGTTATGAAAATTTGAAATTGGCCTTAATTAAAATCGGTCGGCCTCTACTATATAGCCACTTAAATGTATAGCTTACATCAAAGCCTTGATACTTTATAGTTGCTAGGCTTAAGACATGTTCAGCTATCAGAAAACAAGGAAAGCCACATTTCCAATGAAATCAAATTTTATTGGTCAAATACACATGGTCATCAGAAGTTATTGCGAGTGTAGCGAAATGCTTGTGCTTCTCGTTCCGACAGTGCTGTAATCTAACAGTTCCACAACAACTACCTAATACGCACAAATCTAAGTAAAAGGGATGGAATAAGAATATATACATATAAATACATGGATGAGCGATGACTGAGCGGCATAGGCAAGATGCAATAGAGGGTATAAAATACAGTATATACATAAGAGAAGAGTAGTGTAAGATATGTAAACATTATTAAAGTGACCAGTGATCCATTTATTAAAGTGGCCATGATTTCAAGTCTGTATGTAGGCAGCAGCCTCTGTTAGTGATGGTTGTTTAACAGTCTGATGGCCCTGAAATAGAAGCTGTTTTTCGGTCTCTCGGTCCCAGCTTTGGGGCACCTGTACTGACCTTGCCTTATGGATGGTAGCGGGGTGTACAGGCAGTGGCTCAGGTGGTTGTTATCCTTGATGATCTTTTTTGCCTTCCTGTGGCATCGGGTGCTGTAGGTGTCCTGGAGGGCAGGTAGTTTGCCCCCGGTGATGTGTTGCGCAGAACACACCACTTTCTGGAGAGCCTTGTGGTTGTGGGTGGTGCAGTTGTCGTACCAGGCCGGTGATACAGCCCGACAGGATGCTCTCGATTGTGAATCTGTAGAAGTTTGTGAGGGTTTTGGGTGACAAGCCAAATTTATTCAGCCTCCTGAGGTTGAAGAGGCGCTATTACGCCTTCATCACACTGTCTGTGTGGGTGGACCATTTCAGTTTGTCCATGATGTGTACGCCGAGGAACTTAAAACTTTCCACCTTCTCCACTGCAGTCCCGTTGATGTGGATAGGGGGGTGCTCCGTCTGTTTCATGAAGTCCACGATCATCTCCTTTGTTTTGTTGACATTGAGTGAGGTTATTTTCCTGACACCACACTCTGAGTGCCCTCACCTCCTCCCTGTAGGTGGTCTTGTTGTTGTTGCTTATCAAGCCCACTACTGTTGTGTCATCTGCAAACTTGATGATTGAGTTGGAGGCGTGCATGGCAACGCAGTCATGGGTGAACAGAGAGTACAGGAGGGGAGTGACCAGGAACCCTTGTGGGGTCCCAGTGTTGAGGATCAGCTAAGATGTTGTTTCCTTCCTTCACCAGGTAGCGGGCGGCCCGTCAGAAAGTCCAGGACCCAGTTGCACAGGGCAGGGTTGAGACCCAGGGCCTTAGGCTTAATGATGAGCTTGGAGGGTACTATGGTGTTGAATGCTGAGCTGTAGTCAATGAACAGCATTCTTACATAGGTATTCCTCTTGTCCAGATGGGATAGGGCAGTGTGCAATGTGATGGCGATTGCATTGTCTGTGGACCTATTGGGGCAGTAAGCAAATTGAAGTGGGTCTAGGGTGGCAGGTAAGGTGGAGGTAATATGATCTTTGAATAGTCTCTCAAAGCACTTCATGATGACAGAAGTGAGTGCTACGGGGCAATAGTCATTAAGTTCAGTTATCCTTGCCTTCTTGGGTACAGGAACAATGGTGGCAATCGAGAAGCATGTGGGGACAGCAGACTGGGATAGGGAGAGATTGAATATGTCCGTAAACACACCAGCCAGCTCGTCTGCGCATGCTCTGAGGATGCAGCTAGGGATGGCGTCTGGGCCGGCAGCCTTGCGAGGGTTAACACTTTTAAACATCTTACTCACGTCGGCCACAGAGAAGAGGCCCGCAGTCCTTGGTTGTGGGCCACATCGATGGCACTGTATTATACTCAGTGGGCAAAGAAGGTGTTTAGTTTATCTGGAATCAAGACATCGGTGTCCGTGACTGGTTTTCTTTTTGTAGTCCGTGACTGCCTGTAGACCCTGCCACATACATATCGTGTCTGAGGAGGGCCTTGTATGCATTGCAGAAGTTAGAGTAGCAGTGATCCAGTGTATTGCTCGCATGAGTGCTACAATCAATATGCTGATAGAATTTTGGTAGCCTTGATCTCAAATCTACTTTGTTAAATTCCCCGGCTACAATAAAATGCAGCCTCAGGATATATGGTTTCAAGTTTGCATCAAGTCCAGTGAAGTTCCTTGAGGGCTGTTGTGGTATCGGCTTGAGGGAGGATATACACGGCTGTGACAATAACCGACGAGAATTCTCTTGGGAAATAATATGGTCGACATTTGATTATGAGGATTTCTAGGTCAGGTGAACAAAAGGACATCAGTTCCTGTGTGTTGTTAGGATTCGTGAGTCGTTAATCATGAAGCATACACCCCCGCCCTTCTTCCCAGAGAGATGTTTATTTCTGTTGGCGCGACATTTGCTTCTTAATCTATGTTGTTAACTAGATTGGCATAGGTAAATTTGGGTTAGTCATCAGAGTTCTGTACCTATTTGGCAACATCTTCTCCATTTATAAAGAGCCAGGTCAGGGAGGAAGGCATGCAGTGTGACAAAAACATGCTGACAGCATAGAATGCAATAATAAAACAGGTGGACCCTTTCCCTTAAAGCCTTTGAATTTCAACCCAACGCAGACTGGGCAAGCAACACACAAATGGAAACCAAGTCCATTGGAAGCAATATTATTGTTGTATCTCAAAAAGTGTAGTAGACCACAAATGATGCGCTACAATAATCATGTCTCAGATTTGATAACTTCTTATAAAAAAAATCAAATGAGCTAAGTAAAATATGTTCAACTTGCTGTCCACAGACTATGAATCCGTCATATTTAACCAATAAGTTGGTCAATTCTTACACATCATGACAAAACAATAGATTCAGAAATGTTTAGTTAATTATGTGAACAACACGTGACACGTTTCACAACAACAGGCGCTTCCTCGCGTCTCTGTGTATTTTGATATTATTTGGTTTTATGTTAGGTAGCTAGGTTAGCATTCCTAGCTAGCTACCAACAAACTAAGCTAACCAGACCCTAAGTCAAGAATGTAACTAGCTAGCTAACTGGCACTCTATAGTTCATAGATACATTACACACATCTTGATTTGAAATACGACTATCGTACCAAGTCACGCACAACTAGCTAACTATCGTCTATTTAGCTAGCCAGTTAACTAATGCATAATTTGCTAGCGGCTAGTTAGCATGCAAACTACTATAGCTACTGGCTAGCTAACAACTATAGCGATCATGTTATTAGCTTCTTTTAAAAGGTATACAGTAAGTTACTTACCGGAAAAGAGACATAACGTTATTCCATATAGTAAAACACAATTGCACGCGAGGTTTCTCCTCCTTAGCTCCATAATTTAGAACGCATCAATATCTCCCCCTCCCTGTTTTTTGGTCCAACATTAGCCAACGTTCAGCTGCTCAAAGCACCCTCCTCCTGTGTGTAAAAAAAACACACACAGGAAAACGCACTAGCATGACTGGAAAGACGATGACATATAATGTGCACTCGATTTATCTCACGCGGAGCACCAGACGGTAAAGTTGGTTTAAAATCCCATGCACCAAAGTGGAAACACCACATTCGCACGTGATCTGAAGTAAATAGAGTTGACCTTCTCCCACATTGATTTATTGGCAGTCATCTCAGTTCCAATGATGAAACTATGTAATCATTAATTAATTACAGTTAAAGAAAATCAAGTTCGAGAACATGGAAGAAGTTCGACATTACATACATTTCCTGACGTGTTAAATGAAATATCTGGTAAAACTGCCATCCTGTGGGGACAAATGCATTACATTCATCCAGTTTTCAGTGGCCTCAACAAGCCTGCAGCGATCGAGGCACCTCTGGAATCTTACATAGATTTGCAATATACTGTATATGCAGTGGCGATTTTAGCATGTAAATCATGGTGGCGCAAACTCAAAGCTACTACACAACACTAAACAAATCAATAATTGCACTATAACGGTGACAAACAGTTAGCCACTGATTCCTTCCAAACCACTCATTGTTGAATTTTCGATTTCAAACTTTTTGTGTAATGTTTATGTACCATGATACATTTCAAAAGTGCTGAACAAATCGTTATATTGACAACGTCCATCCTAACTCACTAATTTCTTAATCGAAATTACAGATTGTCTCTTATCCGCTCGTCGTTTGCTTATTCCATAGTTTGAACATCTCAATTGTCGGTAGAAACTACATTTGTTTAAGCATGTCCGCCATATCAGCTATGTTTGGGGGAAAAAGGCAGTAAATGAGGCTAAATTAACTGGTACCTGTCACGCCCTGACCTTAGAGATCCTTATTATTCTCTATGTTTGGTTAGGTCAGGGTGGGACTCAGGTGGGAAAGTCTATGTTTTCTATTTCTTTGTTTTGGCCGAGTGTGGGTCTCCAATTGGGGATCATATATAAGTTGTCATTTTCCTTTTGCGTTTTGTGGGATCTTGTTTTCTGTTTAGTGTCTGTACCTGACAGAACTGTGCGTGGTCGTTTTCACTTTTGTTATTTTGTTTGAGTGTTAAAAATAAAAAAATAAAAATCATGAACACTTTCCACGCTGCACTTTGGTCCTCTCCTTTCAACGAGAGCCGTTACAGAAGATCCCACCACCAAAGGACCAAGCAGCGTGGCCAGGAGGAGCAGGGATCCTGGGCCCGGGAGAAAAGAGAGTGGAGGACATCCTGGACCTGGGAGGAGGTAATGGCAGGGGACAAGACCCTGCCATGGAAGCAGGCGGAGGCAGCGAGTGAGGAACGGCGATGATACGAGGAGTTAAGACAATGACGGAAGCCTGAGAGACAGCTCAACAACAAAAAAAATGGGGGGAGGCACACAGGGAGATTGGCGGAGTCAGGGTTTAGACCTGAGCCAAGTCCCCGTGCTTACCGTGGGGAGCGTGTGACAGGTCAGGCACCTTGTTATGCGGTGAAGCGCACAGTGTCTCCAGTGCTCATTCACAGCCCGGCGCGCTCTGTTCCAGCTCCCCACAGTTGCCGTGCTAGAGTGGGCATTCAGCCAGGACGGTTTGTGCCGGCTCAGCGATCCTGGTCTCCCGTGCGTCTCTTCGGCCCAGGATATCCTGCGCCAGCTCTACACACGGTATCCCCAGTTCGCCAGCACAACCCAGTGTGGCCTGTTCCAGCTCCCCGCACTTGCCGCGCTACAGGGGGTATTCAGCCAGGACGCGCTGTGGCAGATCCACGTACCAGGCTTCCAGTACGTCTCCTCAGTCCGGTGACACCTGTTCCGGCTCCACATACGAAGCCTCCAGTGATGATCCATGGCCCGAAGTCCCCAGTGATGAGCCATGGCCCGAAGCCCGCAGCGACAATCCCCGGCACGAAGCCCCCAGCGACGGTCCCAGGCACGAAGCCCCCAGCGACGGTCCCCGGCACGATTTCCCCAGCGACGGTCCCCGGCACGACGCCCGCAGCGACGGTCCCCGGCACGGAGCCCGCAGCAACAGTCCCCGGCCCGGAGCCCCCAGCGACGGTCCCCGGCACGGAGCCCGCAGCAACGGTCCCTGGCCTGGAGCCGAAAATAAAAATCATGAACACTCCCTCTGATCTCAAGACACAGAGAACGATTGGTTCTAGTTTACAGGAACAGACAGTAAATAACAGCACCATATGTACAGGGCTGCTTGTACCACTGAGGATGTGGAAAGGTGATAGTGCTTGTGTGTGGTTGTCCTATAGAAGGAAGCAGAGTGCCGTTAATATCAGGAATAATATACAGTAATCACAGTGCCTTGCAAAAGTATTTATCCCCTTTGCATTTTTTCTGTTTTGTTGCAATACAACCTGTAATTTATTTGGATTTCATGTAATGGACATACACAAAATAGTCAAAATTGGTGAAGTGAAATTAAATAACTTGTTTAAAAAATGGCAAAAAAAAAAAATATGGAAAAGTGGTGCGTGCATATGTGTTCACCCCCTTTGCTATGAAGCCCCTAAATAAGATCTGGTGCAAACAATTTCCTTCAGAAGTCACATAATTAGTTAAATAAATGAATCTGTGTGCAATCTAAGTGTCACATGATCTGTCACATAATCTCAGTATATATACACCTGTTCTGAAAGGCCCCAGAGTCTGCAACACCACCAAGCAAGCGGCACCATGAAGACCAAGGAGCACTACAAACAGGTCAGGGGCAAAGTTGTGGAGAAGTACAGATCAGGGTTGGGTTTTAAAAAAATATCAGAAACTTTTAGCATCCCTCGGAGCACCATTAAATCCATTATTAAAAAAGGGAAAGAATATGGTACCACAACAAACCTGTCAAGAGGGCGGCCACCAAAACTCACGGACCAGGCATGGAGGGCATTAATCAGAGAGGCAACAAAAAGACCAAAGATAACCCTGAAGGAGCTGCAAAGCTCCACAGCAGAGATTGGAGTATCTGTCCATAGGATCACTTTAAGCCGTACACTCCACAGAGCTGGGCTTTACAGAAGAGTGGCCAGAAAAAAAGCCATTGCTTAAAGAAAAAAATAAGCAAGCATGTTTGGTGTTCGCCAAAAGGCATGTGGGAGACTCCCCAAACATATGGAAGAAAGTACTCTGGTCAGATGAGACTAAAATTTAGCTTTTTGGCATCAAGGAAAACGCTATGTCTAGCGCAAACCCGACACCTCTCATCACCCTGAGAACATGCTGTGGGAATGTTTTTCATCGGCAGGGACTGGGAAACTGGTCAGAATTGAAGGAATGATGGATGGCACTAAATAGAGGGAAATTATTGAGGGAAACCTGTTTCAGTCTTCCAGAGATTTGAGACTGGGACGGAGGTTCACCTTCCAGCAGGACAATGACACTAAGCATACTGCTAAAGCAACACTCGAATGATTTAAGGGGAAACATTTAAATGTCTTGGAATGGCCTAGTCAAAGCCCAGACCTCAATCCAATTGAGAATCTGTGGTATGACTTAAAGATTGCTGTACACCAGCGGAACCTATCCAATTTGAAGGAGATGAAGCAGTTTTGCCAAAATCCCAGTGGCTAGATGTGCCAAGCTTATAGAGACATACCCCAAGAGACTTGCAGCTGTAATTGCTGCAAAAGGTGGCTCTACAAAGTATTGACTTTGGGGGGTGAATAGGAATGCACGCTCAAGTTATCTGTTTTTTTTGTTGGTCTTATTTCTTGTTTGTTTCACAAATACAAACATCTTCAAAGTGGTAGGCATTTTGTGTAAATCAAATGATACAAACCCCCCAAAAATCCATTTTAATTCCAGGATGTAAGGTAACAAAATAGGAAAAATGCCAAGGGGGTGAATACTTTCGCAAGCCACTGTATAGAATGACATTAAAAGGGTGTCCCTGACACCACTTACCATATAAACTATAAAGGCATTACTATAAGTTTACTACACATAAAGGGCCTGATCTAAAGCACCACTAGGTGTCAGTGGTAACACATTAATGACTAGTGTATTACTTCATAACTGAATGGTGGAATCTCTCTGGTGTCTTGTGGGATTCAGTAAGAGTGGGGCATAATACTGAAGTAACATGCAATGGCGCCATTTTAGGCTTAACTAACTAATAACCACTAACTCTCATAACAGGACTAATATACTGAAAAGGCACACTTAAGTGCTATAACAACCTAAATAGTATACATAGGCATACACAAACATAATACATTGGGTGTATAATAACTCCTTTATGTAGATAAATAACTCCTATGACTGCGACCCGTTGTCCACTAATAACAGACTATGACAGACAGGTCGCGGTTGTTGTTTTTTCAGTCACACTGTGGCAGGAAAATAGATCCATGAAGTGAACATGGATCACTCTCAGCTTGAGTTCTGGTTAAGTAAATGTGAGGATGGCTCACCTAGGGAGCTCTACACTCACAATTACACTTAGTTCAGGACCTGAATGGGCATTCTTATGGAGAACTGAAATGTCTTAGTCAACCAAATTGAGATCAAATTCATCTGAAACTCTTGACTTGCTCTGGCTGCTCCCAGGGTTGGACGGGGCAGTGCATTTCCTCAAAGGGTGTCCCTGACAATTGGAAGATGAGCGAGATTTGAGAATCATCCTGCAGCGACGAGGAGGACACGGAAGGAAAGGAGAGTGTGGTGTTCTACCTCTTCGACTACCCCAGCAACATCTTGTCAGTCCCCGTGCCAGACCTGTCTCAGCTCACCCCCTCATGACACCTCTCAGGTAGGGACGGCTGGTTTACTAACAGACAAACAACTACTATACTTCTACAAGCATGTTTGTTTATTTGTCTGGATGGAGTTGTAGTGATAGCAACTTGATACCAAATATTGATATCAAATATAATTTTGCAATATCTTACCTAACCCAATCAGGCTCCATGAGTTCCATTTGAAGTCCTGGCCATGATGGTGCCTCCCCAAAACCTAGACAGAGTACCCTCCAATATCACAACAACTCCACCAGTCACCACAAAAAGTCAGTCCATCAGTAAATATAGGTCTAACTTTGTTAATTCCCTGACTAGAAGATAACTAGACACCCACTGACTTCACAAAGCCTCAAAGTGTTAAAGGTAATTATTACTGTAATATTGTATGGTACAACCTTGTAGCTAACTGGTTGTGTTGTCATGTGTGGCTGTCTCAGGCAGAGACTGAGCCATCTACAGGATAACCCCGTTGCTGTAGACGGTCCAGACAGGCCTTCTGGCCCTGACAGGCCCATTCACCCGTACCAGCCCTGGAGTGGTTTGTGAAAGAATGGGGGGCAAGCTGAACGAGCTGGGCCAGAGGATCTCAGCAATAGAGAAGGCCCAGCTGCAGAATAAGAAGATGATCTTCAAGGAGAAGTTCACCAAAGAGTAAATGAAGGCCAAATGCCTGAAGGATAACCTATGGCAGCCCCTGCAGACCAGCTTTGTACCTTGGCCACCCAGCAATCCAGAATTTAGTACGGCAGACTGCCCTGACAGCTCCAGGCCTGACCTGCCGAGGCCAATGGTGGGCCAGCAGCAGATGTTGTGGCAGCAGTTGACAGGCTTGGGACCGGGCATTCTCACCCAGGCCCCCGAATGACTCATAGTGGCCTTCCCTGCTCACGATGACATCATGACAGGTATGTGAGCATTTACAGTAGAAGCTGGTTCCTTAATTCTTCTAATAACAAAACAATAGAGACAGTGTTCCGTCCCCCATCCTTTTCGTAATACTGAACATGGTTTCAATACATTTTCAACATAATTCACAGCTGGTATTACATTAAATCTCAAATTCTAGTGTAATATGATGTAGTTATAATTTGAAGGTAGACTCTTATTAACAGTTCTATCGCCCCTGTGACAGTAGTGGTGAGCAGTGTCTATGTTGAACATTACAACCTCGCCCATACCTACAGCACAGTGGCCCATTACCACAGTGGCCCCACCCTCCATATACATCACACAACGTAGCTACATTTTTATGTTTATATGTCCATCTTTCAGGGAACTTGATAATTTGTGTGTAGAAGTGGAAGTGTATGATGGTGTTAAAGAGTCATCTAACTGTCTGTCCCCAGGTTTCAATCCTCTAATCCTGGTTGCTACAGCGGGTCGTGTTGAGGTGATGATCCTGCTGGATAAAGGAGGGGACATCGAAGCCCAGTCTGCGAGAATCCAGTCTGAGACAACCGAAAACACAATATTGTTTATCTGGACAATATTGCAAAACATGTTGATACTCTCAGTATCACTGAATGTCTTACATGTGTTGACTTATACTGCTTTTTAAATTCCTTTGCATGGATTGGTGAGCTGGATGGATGCCACACCATTAACTCTAGCTGAACTGCTGCAGGTGGCTGCAGCTATGGTCCATGTTATGTCTACAACCATCTCCACACTGACAGGAAAAGACACAAAGGGCTGTGAAGGGTCCTGCCCAACCCAGATGTTTCAAATGGCATAATTACATAAGAGGCTGTCTGTTTGAACTGGTGTTTATCAAACAGAAACCACCAGAACGCTATCACTCATAAGATAGACTAAAAACAGTGAATAAAGTGATTGTTTGATTGAAACTGTTTTATCATAAATGAATTATTAATTACATGTTGACTACATCTTTTGTTACCCTTTCCTGGTATGATTTTATAAATCCTGACTGCAGTCTATAGGTTAGTATTGTCGGGCACAAACACTTGTAGCTGAATGTATCGCTAATACTGTCCCAAAAACATTGCCATTCCCATGCTGTTTCATTATGTGTAACTCAATAATTATTTACAGAAATGTCTGTATGCTGCATTGTGGTATTTGTTTCTGTGTTGACAGTGGCAATGGTCAAAATAACAAGCATTACAAATGTATTTATACATTTGATTTCTTTGATTTTGGAGTAGGTACCAGTTCCCACATCATACTGTAAGTTGTGTACTCTGCAGGGTTCTCTCTATATAATATTACTTGTTGATGAAGAGGAAATCATATGATGTATAATATATATACACTGGCAAGAAAAAGTGTGTGAACCCTTTGGAATTACCTGGATTTCTCCATAAATTGGTCATAATGTTTTATCTGATCTTCATCTAAATCACAACAATAGACAAACACATTCTGGTTAAACTAATAACACACAAACAATTATATGTTTTCATGTCTTTATTGAACACACCGTGTAAACATTCACAGTGAACGGTGAAAAAAGAATGTGAACCCTTGGATTTAATAACGGGCAGCAATAACCTCAACCAAACTTTTTCTGTCGTTGCATATCAGACCTGCACAATGGTCAGGAGGAATTTTGGACCATTCCTCTTTACAAACTGTTTCAGTTCAGCAATAGTCTTGGGATGTCTGCTGTGAACCGCTCTCGGGGTCATGCCACAACATCTCAATCGGTTTGAGGTCAGGACTCTGACTGGGCCACTCCAGAAGGCGTATTTTCTTCTGTTGAAGCCATTCTGTTATTGATTTACTTCGGTGTTTTGGGTCATTATCCTGTTGCATCACCCAACTTCTGTTGAGCTTCAATTAGCGGACAGATAGCCTTACATTCTCCTACAAAATGTCTTGATAAACATGGGAATTCATTTTTTTTCCCGTCGCCTATAGCAAGCTGTCCAGGCCCTGAGGCATCAAAGCAGCCCCAAACCATGATGCTCCCTCCACCATATTTTACAGTAGCAGACATATCTGATATTGGCAGAGAGCTTAAATTCTTGTTAATCTAACTGCACTGTCCAATTTACAGTAGCTATTACAATGAAAGAATACCATGCTATTGTTTGAAGAGAGTACACCGTTTTGAACATGAAGTTATTAATCAACAAATTAGGCACATTTAGACAGTCTTGATACATTTGAACAGAAATGCAATGGTTCATTGGATCAGTCTAAAACTTTACACATACACTACTGCCACCTAGTGGCCAAAATCTAATTTGCAGCTGGAATAAGACATGGCCTTTCTCTTGCATTTCAAATATGATTGTACAAAAAAAAAAAAAATTGTATTATCTTTAACCAGATCTAATGTGTTATATTCTCCTACGTTCCTTTCACATTTCCACAAACTTCAGTGTTTCCTTTCAAATGGTACCAAGAAAATGCATATCCTTGCTTCAGGGCCTGAGCTACAGGCAGTTAGATTTGAGTATGTCATTTTAGGCAAAAATGGGGGGAAAAAGGGTCCAATCCATAAATTAACTGTGCCAGTTGCTGGATGCAACTCTGTATTGGATGTAACTCTGAGCTGGATGCTATACGGGATGTTGTATCCAGCTCAGGGTTACTGCTACTACTGTATTTTTAGCCACAAAATTGTATTTCGGTTTCTTTAATTTTCATCCCGCACAGTAGGTGGCGGCATAAATAACTTTTGGATGTAGTCTTTCCGTACAACTCCAACGAAGAAGACCGTAGTCTACTATCAAATACTCACAATCGCTCTCTTTCCAACAACGAGCGAGTGGGTCACAAGTCCGTTGATATATACAAACCGCCGAGTTGCAGACAGATATATGATACGTGGCAAAAATAATATTGACGACGTTTGTCTGTGTGTTCAATATACTGCTGTCAGGCGCGAAACCCCCAAATTCTGTTTGACAGCTGTTTTTGAGGAGGAACAATCTGCGCGTAATATCACAGCGGAGTCATCACCGTTTGGACGCTGGGACTTGGAGAAATGGCAAAGCGAAACACTTTATTTATCAGAATTGTGGAGGGGAAAAATTTGCCAATTAAGGACATGTAAGTACTGTTACTGTACATGTTTTACTCTTCGTTTTTTGTTCACCGATTTACCAGACTTTGCTTGTCAATTTGCTTAGGATAGGACTTAATTGATAGGCTTTTGTTCCTCATCTGTATTTGATATTTAAATGTGAATTGAATCAACTACTTTAGGGTATTTCAATGATAGACTGAACCAACCTTTTGATGCTGTAAAAAAAACGCTGGTATATTTTCATTATTGGCAAATGGGTTCATTGTGTAGTTATTTCCTCACACGTATCATTGATTTTGTAAATATATGATTATAATACAAAACACATCAAAGTAAACATCCCTGGATAATGAATATGAACTATGCGGTATGTCAATCAACAATCACATCAAACAGAGCCTACTCTTCCATGAAAACATGACTTCAAAGGAAAGCCATTCTTAGAAAAATGAATTATATAGATAATGGGCAATAATATGGAGTTGGTCCCCCCTTTGCTGCTATGACAGCGTCCACTCTTCTGGGGAGGCTTTCCACTAGATGTTGGAACATTGCTGCAGGGACTTGCTTCCATTCAGCTACAAGAGCATTAGTGAGGTTGGGCACTGATGTTGGGCGATTAGGCCTGGCTTGCAGTCGGTGTTCCAATTCATTCCAAAGGTGTTAGATGGGATTGAAAGAGGAAAGGGCCTTCCCCAAACTGTTGCCACAAAGTTGTAAGTACAGAATCGTCTAGAATGTCATTGTATGCTGTAGCTTTAAGATTTCCCTTCACTGGAACTAAGGGGCCTAGCCCGACTCATGAAAAACAGCCCCAGATCATTATTCCTCCTCCACCAAACTTTACAGTTGGCACTATGCATTCGGGCAGGTAGCTTTCTCCTGGCATCCGCCAAACCCAGATTCGTCCATCTGACTGCGAGATGGTGAAGTGTGGTTCATCACTGCAGAGAACGTGTTTCCACTTCTGCAGAGTCCAACAGTGTAGTGTATCATCTCTCATCACATCTCTTATCTGTTTACAGAATTCCATGCATTGGATAGAAACAAGCAGACTCTGAAGCTGAACTAAACATAGATTGACAGTGCATTGGACAATTGAAAAAACAGAAGCATCTCCCACTCAGCTCACTGCTAATTGGCAAACAAAGCTGTTGCTCTGTACTCCCCCGATTTACAATACTTCGCTCCACATCTTCCTTTACTCTGATATATATATATATATATATATATATCCAAGTTATCATTACTCATTATGTATTTATTATTACATGTTTTACTTTTCTATTATTTCTCTATTTACTTTTTCTCTCTGCATTGTTGGGATTTGATATCAACTCTGCTTTTCCATTGCAAGTATTCTAAACATTCTTGCCGCCTCTGAAAATCCTCCCCAATGTCATTCATTTATACTCCAATATGACCTGTTCCAAATGGTACCCTATTCCCTATGTAGTGCACTACTTTTGAATGGAGCTCTAGTAAAAAAGTGGTGCACTACATAGAGAATAGTGCCATTTGGGACAGAACCATGGTTGTGGTCTAACCCAATAATGGACTAAAGGAGCCTAACGTTGCTCCTTATAGTCCTAGGACCTTACATGTTCTGTTTAAAGGTAAATTGTCTTTGGAAGCCAAAACAGCCAAATAATCTAAACTTGAATCGATTATCAAATGCGGTATGATTCTAGAAACATGAATCCCTCTACTTTATCACATCAGAGAAATAATTATAAAAATACAATATACAGTCACTGTTTTAAAACACTTACAGCCGACAGTATTTTTCAGTGACAACACGTTTGTGGCGCCCGTCTTACGTTTACACACAGTTGTTAGGAGACGCAGATAGCTAATTAGCACAGGTAGTCGACTCTGTCCTCCGTCTTTTACGTAAACGCGCTGTAACATGGAGATATGGCCGTGTGGGAACACTAACCCTATAAAGGTGTGTATCAATTAGGGATGCATGATATCGGTGAACATATCGGAATCGGCCAATATTTGCTTAAAATGTCAACATCGGTATCAGCCCGATATCTGTCTAGTTTAACGCCCGATGTGCAAAACCGATGTCAAAGCTGACGTGCATACTTGTATGACGCCACGTAAAATTTTGCGCTACACTGGCAACACCGCATTTCTAACCTAGCCCACAATGTCTGCTGTGTGGATCGAGCAGTCATCTGAAAGAGTAAGAGAATTTCAGCGAGACAACTCAGGCGAAATCAATTTAAAGCCAAGATAATGGAATTCATTGCTTATTTTCCACCATAATTTGCAAATAAATTCATTAAAAATCCTACAATGTGATTTTCTGGATTTTTGTTTTCTTATTTTATCTGTCATAGTTGAAGTGTACCTATGAAAATTACAGGCCTCTCATCTTTTTAAGTGGGAGAACTTGCACAATTGGTGGCTGACTAAATACTTTTTTACCCCACTGTATTTAGCTAGCTAACTATAGCTACTGAAACAGATTGTCATTCTATGTTTTTGAGGAAGAACATTGTTTGCATCCATGAGTTAGCTAGCTTTTTTTAATGACCAGCACTGCAGCTTCTCGAGACAACTTTACCAGCATCATAGCATACATATCGTTGTAACGTATGAAATACGAGTGATAGTGTAATCAATGTGTAATTACTAGGTAAAAAATGTATTAACGTGTTAAATTATTATGTAACGAGCAGTCATATTCAGGTCCTGATTGGTCAACAAGCTTATTTGACACGTCAAATAGTGTTATTTGTATATATTTTTACACGGAAGGACCCAAACGGAGTTCCATAGCAATCCTGGTTGAGAATGAAATGACGGAACCAATGAACAACGAAACAGCACAGCAAAATAACTTTTTGGTGTGTGTGTGAACTTTATTTAACTAGGCAAGTCAGTTGACGACAAATTCTTATTACAATGACGGCCAAACCTGGACAACGCTGGACCAATTGTGCGCCGCCCTATGGGACTCCAATCATGGCTGGATGTGATACAGTCTGGATTCGAACCAGGGACTTTAGTGTCGCCTCTTGCACGGTGATGCAGTGCCTTAACGCACACATGGACACAGCGGTCTAACTATTTAACTGTACTAGAATGCTTAAAAGGACGCTAAAATGTTAATTATTGGTATCGTGTTTGTTTTTTTGTAAGGAAAATATTGGATATTGGTTTTGGCCAAAAATGTCATCGGTACATCACCATTATCAATTTGAACCTTTTTTTGTTTTTAGAAAAGAAACATTCTCGCTGATATGAAAGATAAGGTCCTTATGCTTCCAAAACTGTACCGCAAGTGATGTGTGTTAAAGTTCAGACCTAGCGTTGGGGCACTTAACAAAACTCCCCCATACAAAGAGACCTTTGTCCAATGTCTCGTGTAATGTAACTGAACTGAGAGCCATGATAAAGGGCTAGGTTTATGATGGAAAGACTGGTATCATGATGTAGGAATGTGAGAAAATATATGTGAGAATGATTTATCCAGGTATTCCACAGGAGATTTTTTGCTTTGTTATAGTGTGACCTTTCTGGTGCTGTGTTGATGGAAAGACTGGTATTTCATACTAATTAATTGTGAAATCGGCCAACCGGAATTCTTTCAGAATGACACTTTAATATGCTAATTCTGTCCTTTTCTTCACTGGTGGTAAGCACCGGTTCACTAGCTGCTGTGTCTAGTATGTACACTAAATTAACTTTATTGTTAACACCTTCCCAGAGGATTGGAGACTTGCATTAGCTCTCCAATGCTTAGACAGCTGTGGTGTCAAGTATGTACACTGACTCCATTTTAACACCTCAGTGCTGTACATGGGTGGTTTGGTGAACAACACTTGTGGAATGAGTAACATTCCCCTGAGACCTGGAGACTTGCACTAGCTCCCTGAACTAATGCCCAGGCTTTAACTCAGAGGGCGAACAGTCTTGTGGTTTACAGGAGATCCGGGTAAAAAGTCAAACCCTGGTCTGTCACATACCGACGTGTGGGACAGTGAAAACCAAGAGCTGCCTCCACGTCCTGGATTTAATGTGTTTATTGACATGTTCATTGGCTGGGCATTGTGTAAAGTGTTGACGGCTTGTTTGCACCCTTTTCACATGATTTGAGGTCAACCTGAATAACAACATGACTGTCTTAAAGGTCTGTCTCAAATGCCCCAATTTGATTAGACTAAGTGTGTCATGAGAAATGTCATTCCAATTTTACTTTAACTTTTCAGTATTTGGCAGAGGGATCAGGCAGAATTTCTCTTTGGACATGCATGTTTTCCAATGGGTTTTAAGTGCTGCTACAGTAAAGTAGACGGAGGTAGAGAATATTCACTCCTTCACTCTACATAAACAGACTGTGAGTGGATTTACACTGCTTGTCTGTCAAATGATACATGAAATGACTTTGAACCCCATCTATTTCTCATGGGGAACAGGCTGCCACTAAAACACACAGATCCTCTTCCTATCAATACACACTATTTTTGTGTACGTGACTAATGTCTTCTGTGTGTGACCATGGTTAGCAACTATCTTGTCCACATTTACCCACGACACATCCCCTAAATACACAATTGTCAACCTCACAATGGAAGAAGCTATTTGTAAGAGGCTCATGGGTAAAAAAAACAACAACCAACAAACGTTTCCTTAGCACCAGTGACTATCACAGTACTGCAGGTGGTTCACACTAAACGTTGCCTACGTGGTTAAACTGACAAAAGTAGAGCCATGTTTAATGTAACACCTGATTCTGACAGTCCCCAGTTTCCCCATCACTGTATGTAGCTCATGCTTCCTTTGAATTGTTCAATCAGATTTTTTTTTATAGACAAAGGTGTGAAATAATGACATTTGCATACTATATAAAACAAAGAGCCCAGGAACCACCATGTGGATTGCTATCTAGTTAATTATATTGATTACATTATTTTGGGTAGATATAACCTTTTTTGTGTGTTTAACACACATTACTGTACAACTGTTTCCCCGCAAATGTTTGCATTTGCATGCGCTCTGGAGTAGCTGCGGTGAGAGAGCGCCGTAGTGGAAGCGTTTGAGCAAAAATGTCTCGCTTGACGACACTGCTTCGCTCCATCAGAGAGATGAAGGCGTGCTGAAATAAATCACCCGCAGCAGTATTCAGCGCTCAACGATGCCGCAGCCCGCTAATTGCCGTACTACGAGTCACTAATCCTGCATCTGACATATAATTAAATTCCCCCAACTAAACAATCTACTCTTTTAAAACATTGTTTATGTAAACTCTACCCTGACTAGGCTATATCGCCTCGTTGGCGCTTAGCGCCGATTGTCTCTTGTTCAAGGTGAGAAACTGTTCTGTCACGGTGATAAACCATTTTCCTTTGGATGGTGTGATACAAGAGCCAAATGGCACAAAACAAAATGGCAAGACCAGGAGAATCAAATAGTTTATTTGATTAGCGTTGTTTACCTGAGCAGGAGAGTCCAATTGTTTTGTTACACTTTTGGCCGCAAGCCAAAACGAATGTTTCCAAATGGCACACAGAGGAGACAATGGCAAGGGAAAAACTCCTTCAATAGGAAGAAACCTTGAACTACGTTGGACAAAAATATAAATGCAACAATTTCAGCGATTTAAAAAAAAATATATTTAAAAATATTTTTATATTTTACTTTTCCATTTTTGTATGTAAATGTTTATTTTATTTTTTTACTGCATTGCAGTTCATATAAAGAAATCAGTCAAATTTAAATAAATTAATAAGGACCTAATCTATGGATTTCAAATGACTGGGCAGGGGCACAGCCATGGGTGGGCCTGAGAGGGCATGTGCACACCCACTGGGGAGGAGGCCCAGCCAATCAGAATGAGTTTCCCCACAAAAGGGCTTTATTAGAGATAGAAATACTCCTCAGTTTCATCAGCTGTCCGGGTGGCTGGTCTCAGGTGAAGAAGCCAGATGTGGAGGTCCATGGCTGGTGTGGACTGCGGTTGTGAGGCCGGTTGGACAGTTGCCAAATTCTCTAAAACAATGTTGGAGGTGGCTTATGGTAGAGAAATTAACATTCAATTCTCTGGCAACATTCCAGCTGTCGGCATATTAATTGCACGCTCCCTCAACTTGAGACATCTGTGGCATTATGTTGTGACAACTGCACATTTTAGAGTGCACTTTTATTGCCCCCCAGCACAAGGTGCACCTGTGTAAGGATCATGCTGTTTAATCAACTTCTTGATAACCCATCCACCTGACAGGTGTGGCATATCTTGGCAAGGAGAAATGCTCACAAACGGGGATGTAAACATATTTGTGCACAACATTTGAGAGAAATAAGCTTTTTGTGCTTATGGACATTTTCTGAGCTCTTATTTCTGCTCTTAAAACATGGGACCAGCACTTGACATGTTGCGTTTTTATATTTTTGTTCAGTATAGCTTAAGAGAAGGAGCCTGTCCTCCAGTCATATGGCTGGCTTGGTAGAAATTTGCAGTACCTTTTTTATATCACATCACCATTTTGGCCAAAGTGTTATCTGACCTAACATTCTTGATACCAAGATGGCGTGGCAGTGAAGACGTGTTTGTTGTGTACTTTTGTATTTTTTGTATATATCAATTTATTTTCAATCTCTTTTCGATTTTTTTATTTGATTGTACCTTCCGGTAACCTGCCTCACCCAATGTGATACGGAATCGCTATTATTTTCAATTTTAGAACACATTCAATAACCTCCAGAAGCTAACCAGCTAACTAAATACAAGCTATTTAGTCATTGTTAGCTACTGCTAGTGGCTTTTACCTTCTGCACAGATACCAGCCCTGTTTTTGCCTGGATAATACTCGCTAGTCTACCAGTATCGGACCGTCTTTCCACAACAACGCCGGATTCCTGCCGTAATCCCTGGACCACTACTTCTGCTCTTCACAGCTAGCTTGCATCTAGCAGGCTCACAGCTTGCAGCTAGCTAGCTCATAGCTAGCTTGCACTCACCGTGGAACCCAGTACCGACGCTATCCCTGAGGCCCACCTCCCGGCCTACTCAGCTGTTCACCCGAACCCCACTCATACACGGCTAGAGCCCAAAATTCCACCGTATCCTTGCTGTAAACTCTGGACCTTGGCACCGCTGCTACCGATTGGATATAGTGGCTAACGCCACTGCCACGAAGCTAGCACCAGTTAGCCGTGAGCCAGGCACATCTTCGGGCTAGCAAACTAAATTCCACAATACCTCTTTCGCCATCTGGCTTGGATTCTCTGTCGACACGGCGCCCCGCCGCACCACCACGACTGGTCTGCCGACGAATACTCCATGAGCTGTGCCTTCATCCGGCCTCCGTCGGAGCAGACGCTCCTACTAGCCCAGGGCTACTATCTTTAAATTCCGTGTCACTAGCGTAGTGGCGGCTCCCCTGTTCCGTCTACTGCTGCCCCGTGGACACTATGATCACTTGGCTACATAGCTGATGCCTGCTGGACGGTCCATTAATCACGGTACTCCATTCTGTTTATTAATCTAGCGGTAAATAGCCCACCCAATTTTACCTACCTCTTCCCTATACTGTTTATATTTATTTACTTTTCTGCTCTTTTGCACACCAATATCTCTACCTGTACATGACCATCTGATCATTTATCACTCCAGTGTTAATCTGCAAAATTGTAATTATTTGCCTACCTCCTCATGCCTTTTGCACACATTGTATATAGACTCTCCTTTTTTTTCTACTGTGTTATTGACTTATTAATTGTTTACTCCATGTGTAACTCTGTGTTGTCTGTTCACACTGCAATGCTTTATCTTGGCCTGGTTGCAGTTGCAAATGAGAACTTGTTCTCAACTAGCCTACCTGGTGGAGAAAAAAAAAAATCTGTCGGCCCCAGCAGCGAACTCAGGTTCTGTGTGTAGTTAATCCGACCCTCTCTGCCTAGTCTTCGCCATTTTACCTGCTGTTGTTGTGTTAGCTGATTAGCTGTTGTTGTCTCACCTGTTGTTTTAGCTAGCTCTCCCAATCAAAACCTGCGATTACTTTATGCCTCGCTGTATGTCTCTCTCAAATGTCAATATGCCTTGTATACTGTTGTTCAGGTTAGTTATCATTGTTTTAGTTTACAATGGAGCCCCTAGTTCCACTCTTCATACCTCTGATACCTCCTTTGTCCCACCTCCCACACATGCGGTGACCTCACCCATTACAACCAGCATGTCCAGTGCCTGGGCTTACCTCCGCTGTACCAGCACCCCACCATACCCCTGTCTGCGCATTATGCCCTGAATATACTCTACCATGCCCAGAAATCTGCTCCTTTTATTCTTTGTCCCCAACGCTCTAGGCGACCAGTTTTGATAGCCTTTAGCCGCACCCTCATCCTACTCCTCCTCTGTTCCGCGGGTGATGTGGAGGTAAACCCAGGCCCTGCATGTCCCCAGGCACCCTCATTTGTTGACTTCTGGGATTGAAAAATCCTTGGTTTCATGCATGTCAACATCAGAAGCCCCCTCCCTACGTTTGTTTTACTCACTGCTTTAGCACACTCTGCCAACCCTGATGTCCTTGCTGTGTCTGAATCCTGGCTTAGGAAGGCCACCAAAAAAAATCTGATATTGCCATACCTAACTATAACATTTTCTGTCAAGATAGAACTGCCAAAGGGGGAGGAGTTAGCCTGCAAAGTAATGTCATACTTTCCAGTTCTATGCCCAAACAGTTCAAGCTTCTAATTTTAAAAATGAATCTCCAGAAATAAATCTCTCACTGTTGCCGCCTGCTACCGACAAAGGCCAACTTTTTCAAGCAGAAATTTGCATCCTGTAGCAAAAACTCCAAAAAGTTCTGGGACACTGTAAAGTCCATGGAGAACAAGAGCACCTCCTCCCAGCTGCCCACTGCACTGAGACTAGGTAACACGGTCACCACCGATAAATCCATGATAATCGAAAACTTCAACAAGCATTTCTCAAAGGCTGGCCATGCCTTCCTTCTAGCTACTCCAACCATGGCCAACAGCTCCACCCCCCGCAGCTACTCGCCCAAGCCTCACCAGCTTCTCCTTTACCCAAATCCAGATAGCAGATGTTCTGAAAGAGCTGCAAAACCTGGACCTGTACAAATCAGCTGGGCTTGACAATCTGTACCCTCTATTTCTGAAACTATCCACCGCCATTGTCGCAACCCCTATTACCAGTCTGTTCAACCTCTCTTTCAAATCGTCTGAGATCCCCAAGGACTGGAAAGCTGCCGCAATCATCCCCCTCTTCAAAGGGGGAGACACCCTGGACCCAAACGGTTACAGACCTATATCCATCCTGTCTTGCCGAAAGCCAAGTCAACAAACAGATCACTGACCATCTCGAATCCCACCGTACCTTCTCCACTGTGCAATCTGGTTTCCGAGCCGGTCACGGTGCACCTCAGCCACGCTCAAGGTACTAAACGATATCATAACCGCCATCGATAAAAGACAGTACTGTGCAGCCGTCTTCATCGACCTGGCCAAGGCTTTCGACTCTGTCTATCACCATATTCTTATCGGCAGACTCAGTAGCATCTGTTTTTCTAATGACTGCCTTGCCTGGTTCACCAACTACTTTGCAGACAGAGTTCAGTGTGTCAAATCGGAGGGCATGTTGTTCGGTCCTCTGGCAGTCTCTATGCGGGTGCCACAGGGTTCAATTCTCGGGCCGACTCTTTTCTCTGTATATATCAATGATGTTGCTCTTGCTGCGGGCGATTCCCTGATCCACCTCTACGCAGACGACACCATTCTGTGTACTTCTGGCCCTTCCTTGGACACTGCTACCTAACCTCCAAACGAGCTTCAATGCCATAGAACACGCCTTCCGTGGCCTCCAACTGCTCTTAAACTCTAGTAAAACCAAATGCATGCTTTTCAACCGCTCGCTGCCTGCACCCGCACGCCCGACTAGCATCACCACCCTGGACGGTTCCGACCTAGAATATGTGGACATCTATAAGTACCTAGGTGTCTGGCTAGACTGTAAACTCTCCTTCCAGACTCATATCAAACATCTCCAATCTAAAATCAAATCTAGAGTGGGCTTTTTATTTTGCAACAAAGCCTCCTTCACTCACGCCGCCAAACTTACCCTAGTAAAACTGACTATCCTACTGATCCTCGAGTTCGATGTCATCTACAAAATATCTTCCAATACTCTACTCAGCAAACTGGATGCAGTTTATCACAGTGCCATCCGCTTTGTTACTAAAGCACCTCTACCACCCACCACTGCGACCTGTATGCTCTAGTCGGCTGGCCCTCGCTACATATTCATCGCCAGACCCACTGGCTCCAGGTCATCTACAAGTACATGCTAGGTAAAGCTCTGCCTTATCTCAGTTCACTGGTCACAATGGCATCACCCACCCGTAGCACACGCTCCAGCAGGTGTATCTCACTGATCATCCCTAAAGCCAACACCTCATTTGGCCGCCTATCCTTCCAGTTCTCTGCTGCCTGTGACTGGAACGAATTGCAAAAATCGCTGAAGTTGGAGACTTTTATCTGCCTCACCAACTTCAAACATCTGCTATCTGAGCAGCTAACCGGTTGCTGCAGCTGTACATAGTCCATCTGTAAATAGCCCACCCAATTTACCTATCTCATCCCCATACTATTTTTATTGATTTACTTTTCTGCTCTTTTGCACACCAGTATCTCTACCTGCACATGACCATCTGATCATTTATCACTCGTGTTAATCTGCTAATTTGTAATTATTCGCCTACCTCCTCATGCCTTTTGCACACAATGTATATAGACTTTTTTTTTCCTACTGTGTTATTGACTTGTTTATTGTTTACTCCATGTGTAACTCTGTTGTCTGTTCACACTGCTATGCTTTATCTTGGCCAGGTCGCAGTTGTAAATGAGAACTTGTTCTCAACTGGCCTACCTGGTTAAATAAAGTTTTTTTTTTCACATCTAAAACGATGCCCACCCTGGCTCTACAGCCTCTTGTTGACACTGTTTGGCATGCGTACTAGTCCAAACATTTTAATCAGGTCATCTACCATATTAGAAATACACACACTGGTTTTGTTTCAAAATGGCACCCTATTTTCTATACCGTGCATTACTTTTGACCAGAGTGCTCTATATTTGGGACTTGCACATTTTCTATCCAGCCACGACCCCTTAGATAACATAGGCTCTTAGAAGACTGACTGAGTGTTCCTTCCTTGGCAAAATGAGAAGGATCTGATCTGACTCACAGAGAAACAAAGACTATGTCCAGAATATTGGAGGAAGGAGCGATATCTCTCCTCCCTCCAACAATGTGTACTTGTTCATTTCCCTTCACTGATTGGAAGGGAAATTACTGATATTAGAAATATGATAAACTCCCACTAGAACATGCCTTGCCTTCCACCAATCCAATACTTTTAGATTTGTGGGAAGTAGTAAACTACTTTTTCGGCATGTATCATACAGCTGTACACTTATGTTATTGGGAAGCACCCACTGATACCCACAAACTGGCTTGGCCCGGCTGCTAGTGCTAAGGGGTGGTGAGCTGAGCTGTAGAGAGCCGATAACTTTGCAATAGAGTCTGGCTTCAGAAGATGCCTTCTCAAACCACACACTCTGAATCTAGATCTGAAAAGCAAGGAATGTGAATTCCCCCAAAAATGTAGCATACAATATGGCTCAGTGTTATTTGTTTTGTGCGGTCCGTTTTTTTTAATGCTTGGTCGCAAATGGGTCTTCCAAATGGGCAATGACCCCAAGCATACTTCCAACGTTGTGGCAAAATGGCTTAAGGACAGCAAAGACAAGGTATGAGTGGCCATCACAAAGCCCTGACCTCAGTCACAGAAAATGTGTGGGCAGAACTGGAAAAAGCGTGTGCGAGCAAGGAAGCCTACAAATCTGACTTGGTTACACCAGCTCTGTCAGGAGTAATGGGCCAAAATTCACCCAACTTATTGTGGGAAGCCTGTGGAAGGGAATGTGATGAAATAAATAAATGCTGAAATAAATAATTATTTCTACTATTATTCTGACATTTCACATTCTTAAAATAAAGTGTTGATCATAACTGACCTAAAACAGGGAATTTTCACTAGGATTAAATGTCAGGAATTGTGAAACCTGAGTTTGAACTGTACATAAGTATTCAACCCCTTGAGCCAATACATGTTAGTCACATTTGGCAGTGATTACAGCTGTGAGTCTTTCTGGGTAAGTCTCTTAAGCGCTTTGCACACATAGATTGTACAATATTTTCACATTATTCTTCGAGTTGTTTGTTGATCACTGCTAGACAGTCATTTTCAAGTCTTGCCATAGATTTTCATGACGATTTTTAGGTCAAAACTGTAACTAGGCCACTCGGGAACTTTCAATGTCATCTTGGTAAGCAACTCCAGTGTATATTTGGCCTTGTTTTAGGTAATTGTCCTGCTGAAAGGTGAATTTGTGTCTGTGTTAATTGGAAATCAGACTGAAACAGGTTTTCCTCTAGGATTTTGCCTGTGCTTGTCTCTATTCCGTTTCCTTTTATCCCCCAAAAAACTCCCAAGTCCTTGCCGATGACAAGCATTCCCATAACGTGATGTATCCACCACCATGCTGGGGAATATGAAGAGTGGTACTCAGTGATGTGTTTTGGATTTGCCCCAAACAACGCTTTGTATTCAGGAAATAAAGTACATTTCTTTGCCACATTTTTTGCGTGTTTACTTTAGTGCCTTAATTCAAACAGGATGCATGTTTTGAAATATTTATATTTTGTGCAGGCTTCCTTTTCACTTTCATTTGGTTAGTATTTTCGAGTAACTACAATATTGTTGATCCTTCCTCAGTTTTCTCCTATCGCAGACATGAACTCTAACTGTTTTAAAGTCACCATTGGCCTCATGGTAAAATCTCTTTGCTGTTTCGTTCCTCTCTGGCAAATGAGTTAAGAAGGACGCCTGTATCTTTGTAGTGACTGGGTGTACTGATACACTTTGGATGGTGTAATTAATAACTTCACCATGCTCAAAGGCATATTCAATGTCTGCACCCCCAATCTACCAATAGGTGGCCTTCTTTGCGAGGTATTGGACAACCTCCCTGGTCTTTGTGGTTGAATCTGTTTGAAATTCAATGCTCAACTGAGGGACCTTACAATTATCTTTGTGTGAGGTAGTCATTAAAAAATCATGTCAAACACTTATTGTCCATTTAGTCACTTCAACTTATTATGTGACTTGTAGTTCTTTACTCCTGAACTTAGTTAGGCTTCCCATAACAAAGTTGTTGAATACTTATTGACTCAAGAAATGTCACCTTTTTTTAATTTTTTTAAAATTAATTCATAACAATTTTCACTTTGTCTCATCAGCCCGCACACACAATCTCCAATTTAATCCATTTTAAATTCATGCTGTAACACAACAACATGTGGAAAAAGTCAAGGGGTGTGAATTCTTTCTGAAGGCGCTGTATATTCACATAGATTGCATTTAGATTACTGATGGTGTTTATTTGGATTCTTGACTTCGTCCTAACTTTTGATGTCTTGCTTCAATTATTTAATAATTATTTTGTTTGACATTTTTTACTACACTGTTAGGATCTAGTAACACAAAACATTTCGTTGTACCTACTATAACATCTGCTAAACTGTGTACGTGGCCAATAAACTTTGATTAGATTTTTTTATTTGATTTGGGATGCATCCTGAGGCTTTAAAGGCCAGCAGCAGACCCGGACCGGTTGTGATGTCTGCCGGTACCCGGGATGGCTCTTTTGAACTGGGAAGCTGCAAAGGCTAGACTAGAGAGGCTGTTTACGCATCTGGTGCCCTTTCGCCGTAGGCTTTGACTCACACCAAAGGAAATGCACGTGAACACACAAGCGTGCGTGCACACACACGCACACACAAAAAAAGCATGTTAAATGTTTCTATGCTGGCTCAATCCTTTGTTTTAATATTTTCTCACACCTTGTGGTTGTAGAGCTTAGCATCAGTACAATTAGGCTTATCCATCCATCCGCAATGTTTTATTTTTGTTAGAATTAAACATTTATAAAATTATATGTAACCTCTGCCTCGGGTAGACCATTGAGTGTCTATGGACATTTGGGCAACACTTTTTATTTGAAGGGTACCTACATAAGGATGCCATTCTACATTCATTACTACTAACAAACATATCAGTACATAAGCATTTAATATATTATGTCCGCATTATAAGTGACATTACTGACACAGGCTATGAAATTTCAAAATGCGGTTGTTGGCATAAGCATTAGTACTGCTTATGAATGCATTTTGGTACAGTAATAATGTTTTATGAAGTCTTTATGTAGGTATGCCTTACCGTGTAACTGTCATCTTCTCCGAGTTTCATCAGTGAATGTGTTTATGCCCTCTCTGATTTCCATTGCAGAACTGGAAGCAGTGATCCATATTGCATCGTGAGGATTGACAATGAGGCCATCATTAGGTATGTGTTTGTGTCCTGTCTCTGGCAGACCTATTAAGCCGGCTGAAGATCCTCTCTGCCGCCCTGCTTTGTTTGCGCTAAGGCGATTATCATACATTTCACCGTTTTTGATTAATTAGATAATTTCCATAGCGCACCGCTTACTTTCAATTAGTTTGACACATCTCAGCTGGCTAAAGCTTTGTATTTAGATCCACCTGGGTGTGTTTTGATGAAAGCCAAGAGTGTGTTTTAATCCACGTATTATATCTAGAATTACAATGTCTTGTTTGTCGATTGTGATGGACTAAAATCATTTTTAGCTGAGATTTGTCTGCATAGAATAGAAATGCCTTTAATTTAGGACCGTGTTATCCAAAAGGATTAGGACAATATGGCCATTATCTTTAACCAAGCGTTTGTTGTTATGAGCAATCTGCTGGTTAAGTCAGTTGGTTGCCTCAGCCTGACAATCTGCTGTAGACTGAACAGTTAAGTAAGAAAAGGCCAGCTTTGCTTGTTAATGTTTAACTGTTTGACCTCTCGTCTGGCTCGCTGAATGGGGGCTGACTGCAAAAATCTGAAGTCAATGGCTGTATGCTCTCTCGCTAGTAAATCCTTAATTGTGGAATTTGAGCCTGCCTGTCTCCATAGTGAGATTCAGTGGGAGGTGGAGGGGTAATGGGGAAATTACTTAGGAGAGTTAAGTAAATGTCTTTTCAAAATCACACTTTAAAAAACATATTTTTTTACTTTTTCGTTTACTCAAACCCAAATGTTGTTGACTTGTCCTATACTAGGATTTGCAGAATGAATTGCAGAAAAATCCTACCCATAGAGAATGATCGAGGCCTGTTTTTATTTTTTTAAGGGGTGGAACAGCTTAATATTGCGGAATGATTGTTGCTTCCATCAATGTAATTGTCTGCATCATTTCCAATCCCCCATATATTTTTGGGGGTAAATATATGTATCCATATACATGCACATACCTATATAGATATACACACTCTTTTTTTAGAATATACCTTTTATTATTCCCCACAAACCCTACCTACCACCCTTCCGCCAATTGGAGTAAACTATTAAACGATAACACTAGGCTTCTACCTTCAGTTTATATATCTTATACACATTTTACAGACTCAATCTATTTTACAATAGTTATATTTTGTTTGTTTTTAGTCCTTCCTCTTTTTCTGATGTCCATCAATTTTGATTTCTATTTGTAACTGTGCTATTCTACAAAAGTTCTGAACATATATACATTTTACAGACCCCGTATGTTCTACATTGGTTATCTGGTTGTTAGTCCCACCCTTCATCTCCATTCAATCCCTCCCATCTATCTCTCAACACCATCCTTATTGAATTTCTATTTGACATATTTTTCAACTGTGCTGGGATGCTTCACAAAGTACTGAACCTTTCTATTCTCATAGCTTCTACAGATTGTAAATTAAAAATACATTTTTTTTTAGCTAAAATAAATATTACATTATTAATTGATTGACTATGGATTTTCAAATCACCCAGTATTGCTATCTGCAGCATTAGTTCTAGGCAAATGTTGCAATTCTTCAGCCACTCCTGGACCTGTGACCAAAAATCAGCTACATGTGGACAGTACCAAAATAAATACTCTAATGACTCTGCATTCTCACAGCAAAAGCCTGTTTAAATATGGGCAGCACCATTGAGCACTTTCACCATTTTGGAGTAGTCAACTGGGTGGGACTTCCTATGGGTTAAGGAAGGATCATTAAAAAATGCTTTCTCTTTCCTCATAGAACATGTCATGTTGGTTCTTTGGCCGAGCTAGCCAATCAGTGTTATACTCATGTTAATATTTGTAATGACCGGTGTATATACCCACACCATTCCAAAACAGAAAAGCTGATTTTAACATTCTAACCCTAACCCTTAATTCAATTTTTTGGGGAATTTGGAAGGAAAACTATTTCACTCAGTGTAATTCATTACTGGGTCATATGTTATAGATATCTGGAAACGCGGGACAGTTATTTTAAAGATTTATGTAATGCCTTTTCCTTTGGAAATAAATGAATACCTCAGCCATTCTTAATGTTGGATGGTCCTGTTGTTTTTTAAGACATTTAGCAGGAATATAAATCCTTGGCTAGCCAGCAGAATGTATGACAGTCAAATTACTTGATGGACACCTATTAGCAACAAACAATCAAGGTTTATTGTGTTTGGTCAATGACGCAAACTAAGATAAATCTCTGTCATTGGAAAACACATCGTTACTCAAATTCGGGGCTCCTGAATGACTCAGATGTGCTACTAGATCAATACGGGGACTAGTATAGATTATTGTGTATTTATGCCTGCATCACGTTATTAATATGCCTTTATGGTGTTGTCTTATGACCTTATCTCTATGCCTTTCAATGTTGATAATAGTATGACCTTATCTATCTCTCCCAGGACGGCTACGATATGGAAGACGCTCTCTCCCTTCTGGGGGGAGGAGTATAACGTTCACCTGCCCCCGTCCTTCCATACCATCTCCTTCCATGTGCTGGATGAGGACTCACTGAGGTAATGAGGTTGTATCTTCTCAAAGTCAACTTTTATATCATTGCCACACAAGGTTTTTACTACAGCAATAGTAAACAATCCTTTCAAGTCCTATGCCGTACTGTATTTTAATTTTTTTATTATATCCATTATGGACCCTATTCAAATATATTTAAGGCCTTTTTTAAAAACTAAATTCAAAACACTACAGTACATTAACCCTTTACACTCATGGGAATTGGTCTATATGGATAGGACTAAATTGAAATGTTTCTTACAAAGGAAATATGAAAAGCATAAGCATGGTGGAAATTGAAAAACTGTTTTTGAGATTATGGGAACATTATTAGACAGGTTGAGGACACAACAGTTCACCTGACACAATACTGAACACAACCATTACGCTGTTGATTTTTACTATACTTATTGCCACATTTGTTAATCTAAAAATATTGTGCTTGGGTGTTTGGCTTGCTTGTATGACATTTGATCTTGCAAAATACATTGAGTCCTCTTAATTTACAGCATTTCCCTCACTCAGACAACAAAACATTTGCATAAGTTGCCCAATTAGCAGGAGAGATGGGGGCTGCAACTTGTCGTGTGCGGTGCTGGAGTTCAGAACGGCTGTCAATCAAAACCCATGCAGAACTGTGAAGCGCAGTGCTTGAACTCTGACTTTGTTTTATAAAATGTTATTTTAAAGCCGCTTATCAGTGTCAAAATCTACCAGTTTCAACCAGTATACAGGTATGAGTCCAAAAGGTTAAAGAATAAGTTACATGAAGAAGTTGTCTTCTGCTTTTTTCAAGGAGGTACAGTACCAGTCAAAAGTTTAGAAACACCTACTCATTCTAGGATTTCTTTATTTTTTACTATTTTCTACATTGTAGAATAATAGTGAAGACATCAAAACTATGAAATAACACATGGAATCATGTGGTAACCAAAACAGTGTTTAACAAATCTAAATATATTTGAGATTCTTCAAAGTAGCCACCCTTTGCCTTGATGACAGCTTTGCACACTCTTGGCATTCTCTCAACCAGGTTCATGGGGTAGTCACCTGGAATGCATTACAGTGAACAGGTGTGCCTTGTTAATTTGTGGAATTACTTTCCTTAAAATGTTTGAGCCAATAAGTTGTGTTGTGACAAGGTAGAGGTGGTATACAGAATATAGCCCTATTTGGTAAAAAAACAAGTCCTTAATATGGAAAGAACAGCTCAAATGAACAAAGAGAAACAACAGTTCATCATTACTTTAAGACATGAGTGTCAATCAATCTGGAAAATTTGAAGTTTCTTGAAGTGCAGTTACAAAAACCATCTAGCGCTATGAATGAAACTGGCTCCCATGAGGACCGCCACAGGAATAGAAGACAGAGTTACCGCTGCTGCAGAGGATAAGTTCATTACTTACCAACCTCAGAAATTGTAGCCCAAATAAATGCTTCAGAGTTTAAGCAACAGACCCACCTCAGCATCAACTGTTAAGAGGAGACTTTGTGAGTCAGGCGTTCATGGTTGAATTGCTGCAAAGAAACCACTACAAAAGGACACCAATAATAAGAAGAGACTTGCTTGGGCCAAGAAACACGAGCAATGGACATTAGACCGGTGGAAATCTGTCCTTTGGCCTGAGTACAAATTTGAGATGTTTGGTTCCAACCGCCATGTCTTTGTGAGACCCATAATAGGTGAATGATTATCTCCGCATGTATGGTTCCCACGTGACGCATGGAGGAGGAGGTGTTATGGTGTGGGGGTGCTTTGCTGGTGACACTGTCAGTGATTTATTTAGAATTCAAGGCACACTTAACCAGCATGGCTACCACAGCATTCTGCAGCAATACGCCATCCCATCTGGTTTGGGATTAGTGGGACTTAAGACCCAACACACCTCAAGGGCTATATGACCAAGAAGAAGAGTGATGATGGAGTGCGGCATCAGATGACCTGGTCTCCACAAACATCTGACTTCAACCGAATTGAGATGGTTTGGGATGACTTGGACCGCAGAGTGAAGGAAAGCAGCCAACAAGTGCTCAGCATATGTGGGAACTCCTTGAAGACCGTTGGAAAAACATTCTTCATGAAGCTGGTTGAGAGAATGCCAAAAGTGTGCAAAGCTGTCAAGGCAAAGGGTGGCTACTTTGAAGTATCTAAAATAAGATGTTTTTGTTGGTTACTACATGTTATTTCATAGTTTTGATGTCTTCACTATTATTCTATGTAGAAAATAGTAAAAATTAAGGGAACCCCTTGAATGATTAGGTGTGTCCATGTCATATCTGCTACGTGGAAACATGCAGTGTATTCGGAAAGTATTCAGACCCCTTCCTTTTTTCCCACATTTTGTTACGTTACAGCCCGATTCTAAAATGGATTAAATTGTTTTTTTCCCCCCTCATCAACCTACACACAATATCCCATAATGACAAAGTGAAATCAGGTTTTTAGAAATGTTTGCAAATGTATTGTTTAAAAAAAATGAAACCTTTCTTTCCATAAGTATTCAGACCCTTTGCTATGAGACTCTAAATGGAGCTCAGGTGCATCCTGTTTCCATTGATCATCCTTGATGTCTCTATAACTTGATTGGAGTCCATCTGTGGTATATTTGACTGATTTGGAAGGCACACACACCTGTCTATATATAAGGTCCCACAGTTTACAGTGCATTTCAGAGCAAAAACCAAGCCATGAGGTTGAAGTATTTGTCTGTAGAGCCCTGAGACATGATTTTGTCAGCATAGATCTGGGTAAGGATACCAAAAAAAAATTGTAGCGTTGAAGGTCCCCAAGAACACAGTGGCCTCCAACATTGTTAAATGGAAAAAGTTTGGAATCACCAAGACTCTTCCTAGAGCTGGACGCCTGGGCAATCGGGGGAGAAGGGCATTGGTCTGGGAGGTGACCAAGAACCCAATGGTCACTGACAGCGCTCCAGAGTTCCTCTGTGGAAATGTGAGAACCTTCCAGAAGACAACCATCTCTGTAGCATTCTACCAATCAGGCCTTTATGGTAGAGTGGCCAGATGGAAGCCACTCCTCATTAAAGGCACATGACAGCTCGCTTGGAGTTTGCCAAAAGGCATCTAAAGGACTCTGACCATGAGAAACAAGGTTATCTGGTTTGATAAAACCAAGATTGAACTCTTTGGCCTGAATGCCAAGCGTCATGTCTGGAGGAAACTGGCACCATTTCAGCTGCAGGGACTGGGAGCCAGGATCGAGACAAAGATGAACGGAGCCAAGTACAGAGAGATCCTAGATGAAAACCTGCTCCAGGACCTCTGGGGCAAAGGCTGGGGTAAAAGTTCACCTTCCAACAAGAACATGACCTTAAGCACACAGACAATGCAGGAGTGGCTTTGCGACAAGTCTCTGAATGTCCTTAAGTGGCCCAGCCAGAGCCCAGACTTGAACACGATTGAACATCTCTGGAGAGACCTGAAAATAGCTGTGCATCAACGCTCCCCATCCAACCTGACAGAGCTTGAGGATCTGCAGAGAAGAAGGGAGAAACTCTCAAAATACAGGTGTGTCAAGCTTGTAGTGTCATACCCAAGAAGACGTGAGGCTTTAATTGCTGCCAATGATGCTTCAACAAAGTACTGAGTAAAGGGTCTGCATGCTTATGTAAAAGTGATATTTCAGTTGTTGTTTTTTTATATACATTTGCAAAAATGTCTAAACATGTTTTTGCTTTGTCATTACGGGGTATTGTGTGTAGATTTGAGGGGAAAACAATTGAACATTTTAGAACAAGGCTGTAAGGTAACAAAATGTGATATGATTCAAGCAGTCTGAATACTTTCCGAATGCACTGTAGACCAATTTTTTTATTATAATTTATTTGTCTCGACAAATTTCAGGGGTATTTAGCGTCCTCTTCTCCCTGGGTTTGCAATCAGCTGCGGTGTGCAAAAAACGGCTGCGCCGGTATAAAACCAGGAAGCTGATTGAGCTAGCATATACAAATGACCCATTGTCTTATCATAAGACCTTTGGACATGAGAAGTTGCTAAAACTACACTATTGTGCAAGAAAAACCTGTGACGGCTAGACTGCATTGTGGTAAACATACACACTGCAGACTCATATGAATTTATTATTGACAGTGGTACAAACTTGAAGAGCAAGTTCAGTGGAATCTACCTAACCTGTAGCCCTTGTGTCGTTCCAGCCGTGATGACGTCATCGGGAAGGTATCGATCAATAAGGAAGCCTTGGCTGCCAAACCACAAGGTGAGACCTCGCTGTGGCTGTGTTCTCCTCAAATCATGGTCTGAGGCAATATAAAGCGGTGTTTTGGCCCAAAACATGTCCAATCATTTAGCCATGTGCACTTTCCTTTACGCTAACACTGACCAATTTCTTTGAGTTTTAGCAACTTCCATGTTCTCAGAAATGACGACAGAGGAGACTGGAGTAAGCTAGTTGATCTTAGCATGTTGAACTACGGTACACTACCGGTCAAAAGTTTTAGAACACTCACTAAATTGTAGAATAATAGTGAAGACATCAAAACTATGAAATAACACATGGAATCATGTAGAAACCCAAAAAGTGTTAAATCAAAATATATTTCAAATAGCCACCCTTTGTCTTGATGACAACTTTGCACACTCTTGGCATTCTTTCAACCAGCTTCACCTGAAATGCTTTTTCAACAGTATTGAAGGAGTTCCCACATATGCTGAGCACTTGTTGACTGCTTTTCCTTCACTCTGCGGTCTGACTCATCCCAAACCATCTCAATTTTTTGGGGGGGAGTGTGGAGGCCAGGTCATCTGATGCAGCACCCATCACTCTCCTTCTTGGTAAAATAGCCCTTCCACAGCCTGGTAGTGTGTTGGGTCATTGTCCTATGTTAGTCTGTTAGTCCCACTAGGCCCAAGCCAGATGGGATGGTGTATCGCTGCAGAATGCTGTGGTAGCCATGCTGGTTAAGTGTGCCTTGAATTCTAAATAAATCCCAGACAGTGTCACCAGCAAATCACCCCCACACAATAACACCACCTCCTCCATGCTTTACGGTGGGAAATACACATGTGGAGATCATCGTTCCCCCACACTGCTTCTCACAAAGACATGGCAGTTGGAACCAATAATCTCCCATTTGGAATCCAGACCAAAGTACAAATTTCCACCAGATCCACCAGACATTTCATCTTCACTCTACTGTTTTTCCACGATAAGCTCTACACACTTTTGCAAAGTGATTCCATTTACCACATTTAGTACACTGTTTGACTCTTAAAACGCCCCTAAACATGTGGATATTGTGGATACAAAGTGCATGGCGAACAAGGAAATTGCCCAGCTAAAGGCAAACAGTGTACTAAATGTGGAAAATGGAATCACTTTGCCAATGTGTGCAGAGCTTACTGTGCAAAAACAGTACACACAGTGAGTGAAGATGAAATGTCAATCAAAAAGTCAAATGCTGATGAACTGTTTATTGATTCACTGACACAGAAAAGTCATATCAGAGACAGAGCAAGCCTTTGCTGATATTGAGATAGGAACACAAGGCACAGAGCTAAAGTTCAAACTAGACACTGCTGCACAAGTAAACATTATTCCTCTGAATAAGTACCGCAGCTTGACATCTGAATGCGAGCTACAGCCCACTACATGCAGACTGACTGGTTATGGTGGTGAACAGCTCCCAGTAAAAGGCACATGCACTTTCAAATGCAAATACAAGGAAAGTGACATGATGTTGGACTTTTATGTTGTTGACACTGGAGCACCTGCAGTGCTAGGTCTTAACGCATGTTTAGACATGGACCTCATCAAGCTAGTTTTATCAGTGACAGCACCAGTAGAGACAAAATGTACTGGATGAGTTTGCTGATGTTTTTACAGGAATAGGATTATTCCCAGGAGAATATACCATTCACCTTGACCCAGACGCAACCCCTGTGGTCTACCCACTGAGAAATATTCCCCTTGCTCTCCGTGCCCGTCTGAAGAATGAGTGCTCCATGCTCTCCAAATCTGACATAGTCACCAAGATTACAGAACCGACTGACTGGGTAAACGCGTTAGTGGTGGTGGAGAAACCACGCACAGGCAAGCTCCGGGTATGCCTCGACCCAAGAGACTTGAACAAGGCTATCAAACGCCCCCATTATCCTTTACCGACGCTAGTTGGCATCGCACACAAGCTAGCGGGAGCACACTACTTCAGTGTCATGGACGCTAGATCAGGCTACTGGGCTATCAAGCTCACAGAAGAGTCATCTAAGCTCACAACATTCAACACACCGTTTGGACGCTACAGGTTCCGTCGCCTGCCTTTTGGGATTATCTCAGCCCTAGACGAGTTTCTGCGAAAGATCGATGAAGTGTACGAAGGCCTCGACGGAGTTGTGACAATTGTGGACGACATCCTTGTCTTTGGTCGAACTAAAGAGGAGTCCGGCTCAACCCCGAGAAGAGCACAGTCGGCGCTACAGAGGTCAGCTACTTCGGACATCTTCTCACAGCGACTGGAATCAAGCCAGATCCACAGAAGATCTTAGCCATAAAAGAAATGGTGCCACCAAAGAACCGTGCAGAGCTGGAAACAGTGCTGGGCATGGTCAACTACTTAGCATTGGAGAGCCTGGGTGCGAACTTGGCTAATGCACCCCTGCGTCAACTGCTAAAGCAGTCCAGTGAGTTTCTCTGGGACAAGCAACACGACATTGCGTCCCAGAATGTGAAAGACTTGATCACGAGAGAACCAGGACCAATCCTTGCCTACTATGACCCCAACAAAGAGCTCAGACTCCAAGTGGACGCATCGAAGTATGGACTAGGTGCAGTGCTACTGCCAGAAGGAAAGCCCATTGGTTACGCTTCCCAATCTCTCGGACTGTGAAATCAACTACGCTCAAATCGAAAAGGAGCTCTACCCATTCTGTTTGGATGTAAATGTTTCCATCAATACGTATATGGACAACAAGTCATTGTGAAATCCGACCACAAGCCCCTTGAGTCAATTATGAGGAAACCACTAGCCGCAGCCCCGCCAAGGCTACAGAAATACGACTTCACAATCACTCACCATCCAGGCAAAGACATCCCTGTCGCAGACACACTCTCCAGGGACAGCAGCCTCAGTGAAGGCATGGACATGCCAGTGCACACTGTGTACAGCAACTTACCAGTTAGTGACACACAACTGAAGGAGATCCAAGCAGAAACAGAAAAGGACTCAACTCGCACAGCTGAGGAAAGTCATACAGGATGGATGGCCTGAGGAGAGGAGAAAATGCCCTCGGAGCATCTCAGAATTCTGGAACCATTGTGATGAACTATCACAGATCAACGGAATCATTTTCAAAGGAGAGAAAATCATTATTCCTACCAGTCTCAGAGAAGAGATTTTGTCAAAGATCCATGCTGGACACATGGGCATGGAAAAGTGCAAACAGAGAGCCCAGGACATTTTGTTTTGGCCTGGAATGTGCAAACAAATAGAGGACATTGTTGGGAAATGCGCCACCTGTCTTGAATGATGCCCCTCAAACACCAAAGAGCCAATGTTACCTCACTGTATCCCAGACCGACCCTAGCAGGTCGTGGCAACTGATCTGTTCACCTGGATCAACGAGGACTACATCGTAACAGTGGACTACTACAGCAGATACTTTGAACTCGACAAGCTTCACAGCACCACATCTGCAGCTGTGATACACAAGCTGAAAGCATCCTTTGCCAGGCATGGTATTGTAGAGACTTTAATATCTGACAATGGGCCCTGTTACAAATCAAATGAGTTTGAATCCTTCACAAAAGCATGGGAGTTCACACATGTCATCACAAGCCCACATTACCCTCAAAGTAATGGCCTTGCTGAAAAATCTGTGCAGATTGCTAAATCACTCAAAAGCAGACAAGCAAAAGCAGACAAGAGACCCCTACCTCAGTCTCCTTGAATACCGCAACACTCCAGTTGACAACTTCAAATCACCAGCCCAGCTGTTGATGAGCCGCAGACTTCGCTCCATCCTTCCCAGCACCAACCATCAGCTGCAACCTGAGGTTGTCAGCTACAAGGAAATGCATGAAAAACGTGCACAGAGACAACAACAACAAAAGCGATACTACGACAGGTCAGCTTGACCACTGCCACCACTGATCGACGGAGAGTCAGTTAGAATGGCCTCTGGAAGCCAGCAGTTGCAATCGTCGTCACCTACTGAACACAAAAGAACAACACACTGATGAGATGAACTGTTCCCCTGAAAGAGTGTGATGAACTACACACACACACAGCACAACATACACCATACTTACCAGCACACAACAAGAGCGGTTGACTGACACACAAGCATGCTCAGCATCATTTCGCATAAGGTCAGGGAGAGGGGTCAAGCCCAGAGCTATCCTAGACCTGTGAAATGTCAAAGGGTGTAGGCGGATCGCTGCCCGAGAAGAGTTTCAGACTGTAAACTTGTTATTGAAAGTTCACTTTAAATGCTTTGGTATTGTATTTGTTTGAAATGTTAAGATGTCATTTCTACTGTGAGAGCTGAGTTGCTGAGAATCCCTTGTTCGAAAATTAACAGTATGTTGTTATTGTTCAGAGTCTGATTCAGTTGGTCTAGTATGCAATATAAATGGTTACTTACCTTGAGTTCAAACTGCAGAGCATGTTTTCAAAAGAAACGCTTAGAATATGTAAACATTTTTTGTTTGTTTTAAAAGAAGGGAGATGTAATATTCATATGTGTAAACATACTGAATTTTATTGGATGCATTTTACCGCCGTATCATACTGTGCAATGATTGGTTAAACCACCCAGATGGTTAGGTCATGGTCAGTTGGTCATGGTTGGAGATACGTGAACATGCATGTTGTAGCTAGCTAATAAAGAGCTACGTTAAGAAATATCCTGTAGTACTGCATTTTATTATTTTGTACAAAGCGTGCAAAACAAGACAGTGGTCTCCTGAACAGTTGATGTTGAGATGTGTCCGTTACTTGAACTCTAAGAAGCATTTTTTTAGGCTGGTATTTCTGAGGCTGGTAACTCTAGTGAACTTATCCTCTGCAGCAGAGGTAACTCTGGGTCTTCCATTCCTGTGGCAGTCCCCTTGAGAGCCAGTTTCATCATAGCGCTTGATTGTTTTTGCGACTGCACTTGAAGAAACGTTCAAAGTTCTTGAAATGTTCCGTATTGACTGACCATGTCTTAAAGTAATGGACTGTCATTTCTTTTGCTTATTTGTGCTGTTCTTGCCATAATATGGACTTGGTCTTTAACCAAATAGGGCTATCTTCTGTATACCACCCCTACCTTGTCACAATTTCTTTAACCCTTTTTTGGGGGGTTTATTGGCTCAAATGCATTAAGAAGGAAATAAATTCCACAAATGACCTTTTAACAAGGCACACCTTTTAGTTGAAATGCAATCCAGGTGACTACCTCATGAAGCTGGTTGAGAGAATGCCAAGAGTGTGCAAAGCTGTCAAGGCAAAAGGTGGCTATTTAAAAAATGAGATTCCTCAAATATGTGTTGATTTGTTTAACACTTTTTTAAAGTTACTACATGATTCCATATGTGTTATTTCATAGTTTTGATGTCTTCACTATTCTTCTACACTACTGGTCAAAAGGTCTACATTGTATGTCTCAACTCGTCCTTCCAGTAAAGGAATTCCCTCTACCCTGTAAGAGGAAAAGGGATCAGATGAGTTCAGGAGTAAAGTAATCTTGTGTGCTTAGTCATTATCTGGACTATTGATTCAAGGATCCCCGCATTCCACTGTTGCCATGACGCTGGTGTGGTGAGTCATCACATAGCCCTAGAGCATACTTTTGTTTTCTAAATAACGGACATGACAATCACATAGGTTCACAAGTGGACACTCCTTGAATGCGCGCTTTAAACAAAGTCTTACTCACTTGTTTCATAAGTCTGGTTTTTCACTGAGAAAAGGCCCACTGGATTTTAATGGGTCATATTGTTAGAATAACACTTATCCCACCAACGCTGCTTTGAGCCATTGTCTGATCGTCTCTACCTGCTGGCTTACCTTGGTGTTGGCAGGCTGACTCACTGGGCAAAACACAGGGGTGACTTCTGAGCTTCGTGAAGAGAGTGACATGTGGGTGAGAGGCCTGAGTCACACTTCACTTCACAGTAGGGTTGTGACACCGATGCTGGTCGTGGGGGGTAGTCTTACTCAGTTTTCTCCCACGCAGGGATGATGGTGACTTTCTGGCACTCACGAAGACGAGGGCGGGATCACTCATTAGTCTTGGTGGCTGGAACTTGCCAAAGGTGTAGCTAATAACTCCAATGAGCATTGTGTATTTGTAAGATGTGGCAGCATGTTTAAATTCCCAAGATACTTCTAGATAATTACGAGCTGATTGATCAACTCTGATATTCACATGGTAGCAAGCCAACTGGTATAATGGTTTATTACTTCCTATAATATGAATGATATGTTGTTTATACAGGATTTTTGTAGGGCATCATGAATGCTCAAGACAGGCCAATGATGTACAGTGGGGAGAACAAGTATTTGATACACTGCCGATTTTGCAGGTTTTCCTACTTACAAAGCATGTAGAGGTCTAATTTTTTATCATACGTACACTTCAACTGTGAGAGACTGAATCTAAAACAAAAATCCAGAAAATCACATTGTATGATTTTAAAGTAATTAATTAGCATTTTATTGCATGACAAGTATTTGATACATCAGAAAAGCAGAACTTAATATTTGGTACAGAAACCTTTGTTTGCAATTACAGAGATCATACGTTTCCTGTAGTTCTTGACCAGGTTTGCACACACTGCAGCAGGGATTTTGGCCCACTCCTCCATACAGACTTTCTCCAGATCCTTCAGGTTTTGGGGCTGTCGCTAGGCAATACGGACTTTCAGCTCCCTCCAAAGATGTTCTATTGGGTTCAGGTCTGGAGACTGGCTAGGCCACTCCAGGACCTTGAGATGCTTCTTACGGAGCCACTCCTTAGTTGCCCTGGCTGTGTGTTTCGGGTCGTTGTAATGCTGGAAGACCTAGCCACAACCCATCTTCAATGCTCTTACTGAGGGAAGGAGGTTGTTGACCAAGATCTCAAGATACATGGCCCCATCCATCCTCCCCTCAATACGGTGCAGTCGTCCTGTCCCCTTTGCAGAAAAGTATCCCCAAAGAATGATGTCTCCACCTCCATTCTTCACGGTTGGGATGGTGTTCTTACTTCTTCTTCCCCCAAACATGGTGAGTGGAGTTTAGACCAAAAAGCTATATTTTTGTCTCATCAGACCACATGACCTTCTCCCATTCCTCCTCTGGATCAGCCAGAGGGTCATTGGCAAACTTCAGACGGGTCTGGACATACGCTGGCTTGAACAGGGGGACCTTGCGTGCGCTGCAGGATTTTTATCCATGACGGCGTAGTGTGTTACTAATGGTTTTCTTTGAGACTGTGGTCCCAGCTCTCTTCAGGTCATTGACCAGGTCCTGCCGTGTAGTTCTGGGCTGATCCTCACCTTCCTCATGATCATTGATGCCCCACGAGGTGAGATCTTGCATGGAGCCCCAGACCGAGGGTGATTGACCGTCATCTTGAACTTCTTCCATTTTCTAATAATTGCGCCAACAGTTGTTGCCTTCTCACCAAGCTGCTTGCCTATTGTCCTGTAGCCCATCCCAGCCTTGTGCAGGTCTACAATTCAATCCCTGATGTCCTTACACAGCTCCCTGGTCTTGGCCATTGTGGAGAGGTTGGAGTCTGTGAGTGTGTGGACAGGTCTTTTATACAGGTAATGAGTTCAAACAGGTGCAGTTAATACAGGTAATGAGTGGAGAACAGGTGGGCTTCTTAAAGAAAAACTAACAGGTCTGTGAGAGCCGGAATTCTTACTGGTTGGTAGGTGATCAAATATTTATATCATGCAATAAAATGCAAATGAATTACTTAAATCATACAATGTGATTTTCTGGATTTTTGTTTTAGATTCCGTCTCTCACGGTTGAAGTGTACCTATGATAAAAATTACAGACCTCTACATGCTTTGTAAGTAGGAAAACCTGCAAAATCGTCAGGTTATCAAATACTTATTCTCCCCACTGTACCAGTTTGGTGTGGTCTGCGTTACGATCAAACATTTTTACCAAACACCGTACACTACAAGACAACAAAAAATGATAGCTTCTTTATATTGCATTTCCTGTATACTGTGTCTTTGGATCTCAGTTTTGTGGACTGGTAATCATTTACAAACAGTGTAAGAACATCTCTTATTCATAATCACAAAGGCTAGATGGAGCACTTGTCCAGGGGTCTATTGCTTTCTCATTGTTTTGATTAAGGGAAGTCCTTATACATAACGGGTCGGGCAAGCTACCTACCCTCTTCCTACCCTCTTGTCTCCGCATTGTAATCCATTGCAGATGCGTTGCTTTGGAAACAAAGGCTTCGCCTGGTTGGTCAGAGAAGTTTTAAAGGAGAGACCAAGGCTTAAATTAAAGGGGATGAACAGTGACTTCATTGGTCCTTGTTTAAACGGTAGGCCAAACATTAAAGGAGATGAACAGTCATCACGCCTCACCCTTTTATCTGCTACACCATCAGAGCCTTCAACATGTTACTTTTTTTTCTGAAGACATAATTAAATGAGAATCATTCCAGTTTGAAAACCGTCACAAAAATAGATCCGTTTTGTGTGATGTCAGACCATGTTCTACTGCTTGACAGTGGGAATGTGCTTCTCTGCTAGGGGCCTCACACTTGAGGTGTCTGGGGGATTACTGTGGAAGTAACCTTGAGAGAAGCAGGCTGTATGGAGAGGGACCTCTGAGGAAGGGGGTGGGAAAGAGGACTGAGCGCAATGAATCCCCTTTTGAAGCAGGCAGGTCAAGGCTTGAAAGGTTAGAGACCCCTAGTGTGTGTGTATTTGCCAGTCACGGTTTGAACACTTTCATGGATGAGACCTTTCACTGATGCCGACTGGCCTCTACCAAGGTTTGGTCAAGTGTATACTAATAACATTTGTGCGTTTGAACGTCTTGGAAAAACTATCTGGCCTTTATGGCCACTGATATTCTTAAATCTCAACCTGGTACAGAGCAAAGAGGACTGGCCACCCCTCAGAGCCTAATTCCTCTCTGGGTTTCTTCCTAGGTTTCTGTCTTCTGGTGATTTTTTTTCTTTTCTTTTTCTAGCCACTGCTTCTGCATTGCTTGCTCTTTGGTGTTTTAGGCTGGGTATCTGTAAAGCCCTGCTGACGTAAAAAGGGCTTTATAAAATGTGATTTGATTTTAAAATGTTTTAAGTCAAGTCAACTCGTACTCATCCATATTTGATATAATTATTTTTTTTTTTAGTTCAGTTTCCCTCATTGTACATGTTTGTGGAGATAGCATATACCACAGACAGGACGGCGACGTTTCCTCAGAATGGTCTTCACATGGTTTCTGTCCCAAATGGCACCCTAATCCCTTTATAGTGTACTGCTTTTGACCAGGGTCCATATGGCTCTGATAAAACGTAGTGCCCTATAAAGGGACTAGTGAGCCAGAGACGGTACATGAACTATTCAGTGTTACTGGTGTATTTGTCTACTCTAAAACTACTGACATTACTTTTCATGCTGTGCTCGAAATGGAAACTGACCGACTCTTGTTTCAGTTCACTTTTTCTGAAATGACTTCATCAATGTTGTGCCCATTGTAGACAGGAGTCTCGCTTCCTCCAGTTTCTGTTCCCTGGCTGAATGCCAGCCAACATTTCACAATGTTCAGAGAAAAGCCTTTGTCATCAACACAACTTACTCCTCTCACTGTTTGTTCTGGAATAGATAGTTAATTGTACATTTTCAGTGCAATGGCAATTTGACTTCTAAGATGGAGATTGAAAAATAAATGATAATCAAGACAGCCCTCAAAATAAAGGCGATGAAACTACTGCTGTCAGTCTGATATTTAAGGCCTCCATGGTTGTCCCAAATGGTACCCTTTCCCCTATATTGTGCACCTCTTGACAAAAATAGTGTAATATGTAGGGAATAGGGTCCCATATCGCCTCCATGGCCACAAGTAGCTATCAGCACAGACCAATGTTCCATCTGTTTTGTAACCCATGCACAGTCCGCTGAACCAATGATCAGACTGTTTGTAACCCACGCACAGTCCGCTGAACCAATGATCTGTGTCTGCATTAGAAACAAGACAGCCTAATAAAAAAAGCCTCAAAGCTTTTTTTCCGTCCTGCTTTGTGGAAACGTCTGTGGTTGTAGCCAGATTTATTTTTGTCCCACACTCAGCCGGCAATAAAGAATAATGTTGCTTGACTAGAGACATACTCTGGAATATCAATCAGGAGAAAAAGCACTTCTTTCAAGGGTAAACGCAGAACGATTCTGGGAAATCTTGCAGACTTGATAGGACAATTCATAAATCATTGGGAAGCTGGAAGAAATGGGCCTACTGGAATGTAGTTGGAAATTATCTAGAGGTTTGAAGAGTCAATTCACTGGTTTTCATTCAGCTTCTGTATTTTATGCATTAACTTTATGATGAGCTGAATTCTGACCAAATACATGAGTTGTATGTAAGAAATAAATGTTAAATAGTTACTGTACTCTGAAATGTCAGACCTGGAAAACCTCTGGATAATACCAATGACTCTAAGGATAATAACAGATTTAGTGAGACTGAGGCTGTCCTAATGTTTTCCTTTTAATCAAGGAACTTATTGCCTGTGGTTTATTTCCCGATAAGTCGTCAATTTATTGCTTGTGCTTGGTTGACTAAATCTGTTATTATCCTTAGTCATTGGTATTATCCAGAGGTTTTCCAGGTCTGATATTAATTCAGAGTACAACTATATTGGAGTCCAAATTGCAGTGCATGTAGATCTGTTCCAGTTCGGAGGCTGTGGAATGCAGGTTTAAACCGGGTAGACGATCTACTCGCGCAGAAGCGAATGCATCACAGGCATTAGGTCTTTTACATTAAGCCTCCAAAAGCCTGAGACACAGAGAAAGGATGTTATTGGTGGGATTTATTCACAGCGTGTGTGTGTACAACATACTGTATTCCCCTCCATGAATTACCTTATCTCATCAGAGCAATACACAAGCCATCCCAAACAGGAAAGTGTTTTTATGAGCATGTTTTCTTCTCTCTCTATTTTTTATTTAACCTTTGGTTATGAGCGTGTAAAGTGCATTTGCTATAGGACCATATATCTCACGTGTCTCCACACTAACTTTCCTGTGTGTTGAAGGGCTGGACGGCTGGGTGAACCTAACTGAGATTGACCCAGATGAGGAGGTGCAAGGGGAGATTCACCTCCAGATATCAGTGTTAGGGGACATCCCCAGAATACTGCGCTGCCAAGTACTGGAGGCCAGGTAAGACATGGATGTTGGGCTAGTCCTGTATGGCTCATTTGTTGGGGCATAGCGCTTACAAATCCAGGATTGTGGGTTTAATTCTCGCTGTGGCCATCCATACCAAAATGTATGCATCTACTACAGGAAGTTGGATACAATTGCCTACTAAATGTCTTAGTACATACACATTCATTACCTAGGTGACAAATTACCTGTGGGATCTAGGGTGGACCTACTTCTCAGGTTTTACTCTATATACGCTGACGGCATCGCTTTGTACAGCAACTACATCACACAAGGCCAGTGCTGCTCATTGGTAGTGGATGAGGTGGGGTCTACCATCACTGTATACATTTAAAAAATGTTTTTAACACTTCTCTATGTATACCAATTGTTTATGAATAATTCACAGATGTTTTGGATGTTATATACAGTAGATGATCAAAATTATGTGCACACCTGCTCGTCAAACATCGCAATCCAAAATCGCAGGCATTAAATATGGAGTTGATCCCCCTTTTGCTGCTATAACAGCCTCCACTCTTTTGTGAAGGCTTTCCACTAGATAAACATTGCTGCAGGGACTTGCTTCCCTTCAGCCACAAGCGCATTAGTGAGGTCGGGCATTGATGTTGGGCGATTAGGCCTGGCTTGCAGTCGACATTCCAATGAATCCCAAAGGTGGTCGATGAGGTTTGAGGTCCGGGCTCTGTGCAGGCCAGGCTGTGTCACAATCGGCCGTGATTGGGAATCCCATAGGGCGGTGCACAATTTGGCCCAGTGTCGTCCGGGTTTGGCCGGTGTAGGCCGTCATTGTAAATAAGAATTTGTTCTGTACTGACTTGCCTAGTTAAATTAAATGTCTTCCACACTGATCTCAACAAACCATTTTGGTATGGACCTCACTTTTTTGCAATGGGGCATTGTCTTGGTGAAACAGGAAAGGGCCTTCCCAAACTGTTGGAAGCACAGAATCATCTAGAATGTCATTGTGTTTTCACTGCTCCAGAGTCCAATGGTGGCGAGCTTTACACCGCTCCAGCCGACACTTGGCATTGCATATGGTGATCTTAGGCTTGTGTGCGGCAGCTCGGCCATGGAAATCCATTTCATGAATCTCCCGACTAAGTTATTGTGCTGACGTTGCTTCCAGTGGCAGTTTGGAACTCTGTTTTAACTGAGGACAAACTATTTTTACTCTATTTTTGCTATTTAACACAAGTTTTTGTGAAAACTATCGGTACAGTTAAATGCAATGGAAACACATTAAACTTTATATTTTTATTCGGTACATGAGAACTTCAACGAAAAATGACATTTTGTGCTGTATGTAATCCCTCACTGATTTGTATCTGTAACTAGTCAATTTGGTGGAAACACCATTGATGGAAAAATGTGTGTATTTTTGAAAATTTGCTTAAATCTGTCGACCATTGGATGGAAACTAGATACTGTGATTGTTTTATGTTTGACCATTAAAAACAAACAGCTTCTTAACAAATAGCAATTTCTCAAGCAAGAATTTAGCAAGGACAGTCCGAGTGGTGAGGGGAAAACTGAAATCTAGCAGAGAGGTTTGGAACTTCTTATTGGTCTATAAACTAATTTTCCACCTGGTGATGTCACCAAGCAGGCCAAAACTCCATCCCAACAAAACATGCTCTTACACTAAAAGAAAATAATCATAATTTTCACAGTATTATTCCAACCTCATAGTGTGGAAATATACAGTGCCTATAGAACATCTCTTGGATTTCTTCACATTTTACTGTGATACAAAGTGTGATTTAAAATGTATTTAATTGTCAACATTGTCAACTATCTACACAATACTATTTTTCTAGATTAATAAAAAATAAAACACTAATATACAGTGCCTTCAGAAAGTACTTATTCCACATTTTGTTATAGCTTGAATTAAAGTAAACATTTTTCTCACCCATCTACACACTATACCCCATAATGACAAAGTGAAAACGTGCTTTTAGAAATGTTTGCTAATTTATTGAAAATGAAAATACAGATATCTCCTTTACATAAGTTTTCACACCTGAGTCAATACTTGTAGAATCACCTTTGGCAGCGACTACAGCTATGAGTCTTTGTGTAAATCGAAGAGCTTTCCACACCTGGATTGTGCAACATTTGCCCACTTTTTAAAAATGATTTTCAAAATTCTTCAAGCTTTGTCAAATTGGTTGTTGATCATTGCTAGACAACCATTTTCAGGTATTGCCATAGATTTTCAATTAGATTTAAGTCAAAACTGTAACTCGGCCACTCAGGAATAGTCACTGTCTTCTTGGTTAGTAACTCCAGTGTAGATTTGCCCATGTTTTTTAGGTTATTGCCCTGCTGAAAGGTGAATTAATCTCCCAGTGTCTGGTGGAAAGCAGACTGAACCAGGTTTCCTCTAGGATTTTGCCTGTGCTTAACTCCATTTTGTTTATTTTTTTATCCTGAGAAACTTCCCAGTCATTAACGATTACAGACATACCCATAACATGATACAGCCGCCACTATGCTTGAAATTATGCAGCGTGGTACTCAGTAACATATTGGATTTACCCCAAACAAAACACTTTCTATTCAGGACAGAAAGTGAATTGCTTTGCCAATTTTTTTGTTTATTGCTTTATTGCAAACAGGATGCATGTTTTGGAATATTTTCCTTCTGTGCAGGCTCCCTTTTCACTCTGTCAATTAGGTTAGTATTGTGGAGTAACTATGTTTATATATCCTAATTTCTCTTCGATCACAACCATTAAATTCTGTAACTGTTTTAAAGTCACCATTGGCCTCATAGTGAAATCCCTGAGCGGTTTCCTTCCTCTCCGACAACTGAGTTAGGAAGGATGCCTGTATCTTTGTAGTGACTGTGTGTATTGATGCACCATCCAAAGTGAAATAACTTCACCATGCTAAAAGGGATATTCAATGTCTGCTTTTTAACCTGTCTACCAATAGGTGGCCTTCTTTGCGAGGCATTGGGAACCCTCCCTGGTCTTTGTGGTTGAATCTGTGTTTGAAATTTGCTGCTCGACTGAGGGACATTACAGATAATTGTATGTGTGGGGTACAGAGATGAGGTAGTCATTGAAAACAATTATTGCGCAGTGAGTGAGTCCATGAAACTTATTATGTGACTTGTTAAGCACATTTTTACTCCTGAACTTATTTAGGCTTTCTATAACAGTTGAATACTTATTGACTCAAGACATTTCAGCTTTTCATTCTTAATTCATCTGTAAAAAAAAAATTGAAAACACAATTCCACTTTGTCATTATGGGTTATTGTGGGCAAGTAGGCCAGTGATCCAAAAAATCTCAATTTAATACATTTTTAATTCAGGGTTTAACACTTTTTATTCTGTATATTTGTATTCTTCATTTCACGCTGTCATTTAGGTCATTATTGTGGAGTCACTACAATATTGCTCCATCCTTGTTTTTTTTTCTCCATCTCAGCCATTGAACTCTGAAGGTGTCTTAAAATCACCAGTGGCCTCATGTTGACATCCCTAAGCAGTTTCATTCCTGTCCTGCAGCTTAGTTCAGAAGGACGAGTGCATCATCCACAGCATAATTATGAACTTGGCCATGCTTAAAGATGTATGCAATGTCTGGTTTGTTGTTGTTACCCATCTACCAACCACTGCCATTCTTTGAGGCTTTTGAAAAGCTCCCTGGTCTTTAGTTGAATCTGTGCTTGAAATTCAATACTTGACTGAGGGACCTTACAGATGTCATGGTGGACAGAGAAAGGGGTAGTAATTGGTGTATGGTGGACAGAGAAAGCGGTAGTCATTCAAAAATCATGTCAACCCCTATTATTTCACACAGTGATGTTACTTTTGAACTAATTTAGACTTGCCAATACAAAAGGTGTAAGTGTTTATGCAATGACCTATATTTTAGTTATGTGTGTATATATATATATATATATATATATAATATATATATATATTAAATAAAAAATCTATTTAAACCCCACTTTGTAACACAACAAAATGTGAAAAAAGTTCAAGGGGGTGTAGACTTTCTGTATGCACTGTATAGTACACTGCTCAAAAAAATAAAGGGAACACTTAAATAACATCCTAGATTGAATTAATTAAATATTCTTATTAAACACTTTTTTCTTTACATAGTTGAATGTGCTGACAACAAAATCACACAAATTATCAATGGAAATCAAATTTATCAACCCATGGAGGTCTGTATTTGGAGTCACTCAAAATTAAAGTAGAAAACCACACTACAGGCTGATCCAATTTTGATGTAATGTCCTTAAAACAAGTCAAAATGAGGCTCAGTAGTGTGTGTGGCCTCCACGTGCCTGTATGACCTCCCTACAATGCCTGGGCATGCTCCTGATGAGGTGGAGGATGGTCTCCTAAGGGATCTCCTCCCAGACCTGGACTAAAGCATCTGCCAACTCCTGGACAGTCTGTGGTGCAATGTGGCGTTGGTGGATGGAGCGAGACATGATGTTCTCAATTGGATTCAGGTCTCGGGAATGGGCGGGCCAGTCCATAGCATCAATGCCTTCTTCTTGCAGGAACTGCTGACACACTCCAGCCACATGAGGTCTAGCATTGTCTTGCATTAGGAGGAACCCAGGGCCAACCACACCAGCATATGGTCTCACAAGGGGTCTAAGGATCTCATCTCGGTACCTAATGGCAGTCAGGCTACCTCTGGTGAGCACATGGAGGGCTGTGCGGACCCCCAAAGAAATGCCACCCCACACCATGACTGACCCACCTCCAAACCGGTCATGCTGGAGGATGTTGCAGGCAGCAGAACGTTCCCACGGCGTCTTCAGACTGTCACGTCTGTCACGTGCTCAGTGTGAACCTGCTTTCATCTGTGAAGAGCACAGGGTGCCAGTGGCGAATTTGCCAATCTTGGTGTTCTCTGGCAAATGCCAAACATCCTGCACGGTGTTGGGCTGTAAGCACAACCCACACCTGTGGACGTCGGGCCCTCATACCACCCTCATGGAGTCTGTTTCTGACCGTTTGAGCAGACACATGCACATTTGTGGCCTGCTGGAGGTAATTTTGCAGGGCTCTGGCAGTGCTCCTCCTGCTCCTCCTTGCACAAAGGCGGAAGAGCACAGGGTGCCAGTGGCGAATTTGCCAATCTTGGTGTTCTTGCCAAAATCTTGGTGTTCTCTGGCAAATGCAGACACAACATCCTGGTAATTTTGCAGGGCTCTGGGCTGTGCACAAAGGCGGAAGAGCACAGGGTGCCAGTGGCGAATTTGCCAACAAATGCCACACCTGTGGCAACCCACACCTGTGGACGTCGGGCCCTCATACCACCCTCATGGAGTCTGTTTCTGACCGTTTGAGCAGACACATGCACATTTGTGGCCTGCTGGAGGTAATTTTGCAGGGCTCTGGCAGTGCTCCTCCTGCTCCTCCTTGCACAAAGGCGGAGGTAGCGGTCCTGCTGCTGGGTTGTTGCCCTCCTACGGCCTCCTCCACGTCTGCTGATGTACTGGCCTGTCTCCTGGTAGCGCCTCCATGCTCTGGACACTACGCTGATAGACACAGCAAACCTTCTTGCCACAGCTCGCATTGTTGTGCCATCCTGGATGAGCTGCACTACCTGAGCCACTTGTGTGGGTTGTAAGACTCCATCTCATGCTACCACTAGAGTGAAAGCACCGCCAGCATTCAAAAGTGACCAAAACATCGAAGCATAGGAACTGAGAAGATGTCTGTGGTCACCACCTGCAGAACCACTCCTTTATTGGGGTTGTCTTGCTAGTTGCCTATAATTTCCACCTGTTGTCTATTCCATTTGCACAACCGCATGTGAAATGTATTGTCAATCAGTGTTGCTTCCTAAGTGGACAGTTTGATTTCACAGAAGTGTGATTGACTTGGAGTTACATTGTGTTTAAGTGTTACCTTTTATTGTTTTGAGCAGTGTATATAAAATGGATAAATCACATTTTTGACTGCACTGGGCCTTTTTAAAAATGTTTTATTTTGAGTTTGCGCTGTAAACATTGATTTATCAAGCTGTCTGGTTTAGGCTACTACAAACATACAGTTCCATCTATGTATTGTTCACAGGTTTGAGCATTACGTGCACTGGGCACACAGCTTCCAAACTCCGTGAACTCATTCTTCATAAATACCTGGGGTGTCGTCTGTGCTGTGGGTATTTCAGCCCATCTGCCAGAGCAGCTGGATTCACACAGACATACGCCCGGCTGACTCTCCTCTACGATGCGTGTTGATTACTTTCTCTGAGCTCACCCCAATGATCTCATACTGACCTCATCTCAAATGGTGCGTGGGAGGGCATTTGTTTGTGATTGAGACTAGACTTGTGGTTATGGGTTAAAATATAACATTGTTTTTCTTATTAGGTGCGCTTGATTTTGCTTGCCTGGTGTGCGGGTTTTCACTTTTGGGACTATTCCTTTGATCCCATTGCACCGGAGAGAACTTAATCAAACTCCTTCTGATGTGCTTGAAAGAAGACATACTGTTTTAAGTTACCCAGATCTGGTGGAGATACAATGTGCTTCAATGTCAACTAATCTGTAAAATGCTCAACTTTCCTTTTTGTGTGGGTTTGTGCTTCAGAGACCTTGCAAAAAAGGATCGCAATGGAGCGTCGGACCCTTTTGTCAGAGTACGATACAACTGCAAAACCCACGAAAGTGCGGTAAGCCAAAGACCTGCCCACACCCAGGTCCTTACATTAAGATATTTAATACAGTCATTGGAAAAATGTTTTGAAACAGCCCTTTTGACTTGGGAATTGAATATAGGAATCTGCGGTTTCAGGTGATCAAGAAGTCCTGTTATCCGCGCTGGAACGAGAGCTTTGAGTTTGAGCTGGACGATGCACCCCTGGACACCCCTCTGAGTGTTGAGGTGTGGGATTGGGACCTGGTCAGCAAGAATGACTTCCTGGGAAAGGTGAGAAGTCCTGTTGAGGTAACTTTCCCAGGTTTCCCAGAAATCCCGGTTGGAAGATTCCCGGAATCAGAAAGGAATAAGCAGGATAACATTTGGAATGTTACTGGAATTTTGTAGCCCTAGTACCAAGTCTGAAATACAGTGGTGTGAAGCACTTACTTTTTAATGTAGGTGGTTTGGTCGTGTAACCTTAACGCAAGTCGTCAGCTCTTAGTCATTTCCCTAAGCTAATACCTAGGCTTTAACTCGGTAGGCATATTTTGTAAGGAATGGTATTATGTTGTGCAGGACACCTGGGGTTTGAAGCCCGGTCATTCACAGCTGAAAAGTGAAAAATATGTGGGCACCTCCCACAAGTGTTTTAAATATGAATGTTGAATGGATCATTGGAACCCTGGTTATGTCCATATTAAAAAAATTGAGTCTGAGAGTAGCAGTGCTGAGTTTATCCTGTTAGGCAGGGGGGGGACCTGACCTTAGATCAGCACTCTTACTCTGGGCCATGTTCTGTAGATGTTAGATTTAGACACACAGGATCACAACATGATAAACATTACTCTCCATATACATTGAATACAATTAGTTTACAATGTATTCTAATCAAATGTGTTGATGTTTATTCTCCTCTTCAGGTTTTGTTCAACATCCACAGATTGCAGTCAGCCCACCAGGAGGAGGGCTGGTTTCGCCTGGTCCCTGATAAGCCCAAACATAGTCAGCATGAGTGAGTATCAATGGGTTGCCACCATTATCATAAATGCAAACTCGTTTTTTGCACCAAGGAAACAACTGTTAGCTGACAATATAGAAATGGCTTGGTGACATGCAAACTCCTCTATCCAAGTGTTTTTGTTTTATTTTATACCCACATGGCAGTCATAGACATTGAAATCTAATAATAATAATAATAATAATAATAATAATAATAATAATAATAATAATTATTATTATTATTATTATTATTATTGGTATTGGCCAATGTCAATAAATATGTAATGAAACACACAGTGTAAGAGTGATAAGTGCGTTATATCCTCATAGAGTAGTGTTGTAAATTAGGTGGAAGAAGCAGGCTCCGGTAATTTTTGTATCTCACAGTCCAAAGGGGTATACGAAGATTGAAGCTAGATCTATTCAGGGTTTTCTGAAGCTAGCCAGCTTCAGCTTTTTATGCGCAAGGGAGTGTGACTACGCGTGCATATGTATGCATGTGTGTATGTGTATATGTATGCAAGGGAGTGTGACTGCGCGTGCATATGTATGCATGTGTGTATGTGCATATGTATGCATGTGTGTATGTGCATGCATGTGTGGGCGGGTGCATCTGTTCCGGTCCATGTGCCGACAGGAAGTGCTAATCCTTTTCCCGGGCTAAATCCCTGGTTTATTTCTCCTCCATAAAGGATCATTTGGCCATGTGGACTCTGGGCAGGGATTAGCGAGAGAGAGAGAGCGAGAGAGAGGGAGGGAAATTGTGAGGAGAGGAGGAGTGGGGATTATGTAAAAGGAAGAGGGCTGTAGCAGGATATGCATCCTTTTTGGACAGGAGGGGACAAAAGCAGTATGCCCCCGCGGGAACCCAGATTAGTGCCAGAAACAAGGGCAATGTAGGGCGATTGGGCCGGCTACATGGCTCGCTGGCACTAGCGGCCATTGGATGTTGTTCTTTCAGCTGGTGGCTGGTATTGAGAGACAAGGAATCTCCGTTAACCTCTGAATGTGATCATGGTTGGGGAGGATTTGAGAGGGCATACTCTTCCTGGTGCAGTACATAGCCATTAGAATTAGAACCCTAGAAGAGCTTTCCCATTCACTTAAATGCCATAATGGGTGAACTGGCGGCTCCAGCTATTGTGTACCCATATGAGTACATTTCTATGGACATAGCACTGCTTTAGGTCATTTTGTGCAGCCATTCATCAAATATTTTTCGTGAACACCATAAAGAATCACATTATGTATAACTAATGTCATGTCATCATGCTTCTCCATAAGCGTCTTTAATCATCATTACCAGCTTACAAGCATGCAGCTTATGATCTGGCCCTAATGTGTTTGTAAGCAAATGCTAATTGTTATGCATGTAAGTACTTCATAAGTGGTTGTATTATAGACCAGTGCATGACTGGTTGTGGATCGTGTGTGCTGCTTTTCATTCTCACCGTTTACTTGATGTTTCCCATTAATAAAGGGAAATCCAAAATATTGGTCTCTCTACCCTAACCCCTAACCAATTAAGTGGCTTTCACTAGGATTGGTCGACACTGTATAAACCTGTGGAAATAACTACCAAATAAGGACCTGAGGTGACCAGATGCGCTATTAGTCACAGGGACCATAGGTCAGTGTATTATATATTTAGTGCTACATACATCAGGAAGTGGTTGTAATTGTAAGATTAAAAAGCCAAACCTTTTACTCTACTGTATGAACATAGTGTATGCATCCCAAATGGTACCCCATTCCCTTTATAGTGCAGTACTTTTATGGGAACAGGGTGGCATTTAGAATGCAGACAGTGATTTAACCACCATCCCTTCTCCCCCAATTAATCAGTATAACTCCACCAACTTAACGTTTCCCCAATGGCCTCATTCTAATGTCTTCTGTCTTCCTTTTATTTTTATGCTCATTCTATTTTGGATTCTATTTATCAAATTGGTTCTCGAAAGTAGTATAGTTGAATCTGTAGCGATGATGTAATGGCAAGTTGTTCAAAAGGAAAATAAAGGATTTAAATACATTCTGGGGATATTGAATTAGGTTTTCATATGAAAAAATCCTACATTTCCCTCTCAAGCGATGCGTAACATTGTTGTGGCCGGTCACGATTATTGATGGACATCTGTCACTGCTCTGTCTCACTTTCCATTTTCATAACCGGGAAAGAAGGGAGGGCTGTTAAAATGTCATGCCAATCCCAAACAAAGGATTATTCAGAGGTGTCTATGCTGCTCTCCAAGCAATAACTCTAACAAGATTTACCTCCATATTCATGATGTCACCCTTAGTTATGAAATCACAACAATTGAAATCAAATGCCATGATGAGTACTGGTGCTGTTGAGATGTCAAACCGTGGTTACACTATATAATAATGTTCATGAATAAGCCATTACATTCTTATACATGTTATAAAAGCTTTATCATTTTTTACCAATAATACTCTATTCCTAAATAGTTTATTAATGCTTATGAAAGTTATAAAAACATTTTTTAAAACATTTTGGGCAGTGTCGGCATTGCAACCCAATGAAAGTCAGTTTTCACCAGAGGACTTTGATCAACTCTGTGGTAAAATTCTCAGATTAAGCCCACGTAATCCTTGTCTTCTCAAATTATCTTCTTTCTTCCCACTCTTTTCAGCCAGTCAAGCTGTTGTTTATATTGTCTCTTTTAATAAAAAAAACACCTCTGGACTTCTTCTTGATTAGATTTCTGACAGGCGGTTGCCATCTGGGGCTTGCAGTCTTGTTGACTAGTCGTGTGTGTTTTGTGCTAGGAAATGAGTGTCAAGTCTGGATCACTCATCCAATCCTTTATATGCCAGCTCCTCAGTAGAGGGTTGTGAATCCTCCAACCAGGATTTCTGGATAGTTACTGGACTTTTGAAACCCTAATGCAGTGCTGTGTGGGCTTGTGGATGTCTTTAAAAAATATATTTAAAAAATTTCCCCCTGAACTTTACAAGCCATTATGTTCTTGATTTATTACCACTTTGTACGATTCCCTCAGCTTCACCAAGCACCTTAGCTTCTATAAAATTAAGCTGGTTTTGCTCACAGTGCTAGTAAGACTGTCAATTTAGTTCCATATGGCTTGATGAGTAAATTTCCCTAATTTAAATGATAAAGCCCGAGAAGCCGGTGTTTGGAGGATATATTAGCATGGGTCGTGTCCGTAGATACAGAACAAAAAGACTAAACGACTGGGTCGCGTCTCTGGCAACCGAAACAATAGAACGAACGACCAGCCAGTTTGGAAGCAACCGTAGATTTGTTTCAGGACTATATTTTGTGGAAGGATGAAATAGTATGAGGGCCGACAAACCGTGCCAATATATCCTCCAAACACCAGCTTTGAGGGCATTATCACTTTTATACAACAGGTAACCAACATATTCAAATAATGATTTACATATTTATTTGAAAAAAAGTTATTTTGATTTAATTTATTCATGCTATTTCATCCTTCCACAAGATATAGTCCCGAAACAAATCTAAGGTTGCTCCCAAACCGGCTGGTCGTTCGTTCTATTGGTTCAGTTGCCAGAGACGCGACCCAGTCGTTCAGTCTTTTTGTTCTGTATCTACGGACACGACCCAGCCGTTAGCATGGCAATGGAACATTTAGAACGGTCTGGCAACGTTCTTGTCCCTTGCTTGCTAGCTAGCCAACTACAGCTAACTTAGTCACGTAAAACAGTGCAGACAGAATAACAACAGTATCTGCATTTGTTAAAGTTGTTTTCTAGTGACATTTATTTGGATACATCCATAACAATGATCTAATGAGGCACGATTTCACCTGGCATAGAACATGTGCTCTCTATTTAGGACACTGTTCAGAGGAGCTAGCCAACAACACAGCCAACACATCTTCAAACTAAAGCTGAAAAGACAGCACACTAGCTGCACTTCATTTCACTGCACTTTGTTTTTCAATTCACATTTCTTTGTAAATATCCATAAAAATGATGCCAGCTGATTTATGATTTTGACTGGCTGAGAAACACTGCCTGCCTCTCTCGCCCCGACACCCAACACGTTCCTTACTATGGGACAGTTGGAGATCGAATTTGAATATTGAAACAATGTTGCAAATGTTGGAAGGACCAGACAGCAAGGCTTATACAAATCTCTGCTTTTGAAAAATAAGTTAGTTTAAAAGAAATGTGAGATGATGTCTAGATGCTTTTTATAGTGGTGATCAAGTTTATAACTTCCCTGCCTGGGCTGATGAGACAGTGGATTGTGCAGTCAGATGGAACAGAGTAAATTGGAATTTTAACATCAAAGATTTAGCTGGTGGTAACTTGTGTAATATACACTGTCTGGAATGCGGTTTTAACCAATCCACATTCAGGATTAGACCCACCCATTGTATAAATAACCACATTCCACAGTCTGGGCCATTCTTACCACTATTGGAAAAGTGTTTTTCAGATCTTTTTTCCACTTCGTCTTTTGGACAGACATAAAGGTTGACTGTGTTGTAGTGCTATAACGTGCCTGTATAGTAGGGTGTGTTCAAAACATTGTCTGACTGTCTTTTTAAAACACCCTGAAATTACAGCCCTTACATTGTTTATATACAGTACCAGTTAAACATATGGAATCATGTGGTAACCAGAAAAGTGTTAAACAAATCAAGATATAAATTATATTTGAGATTTTTCAAAGTAGCCACCCTTTGCCTTGATGACAGCTTTGCACACACTTGGCATTCTCTCAACCAGCTTTACCTGGAATGTTTTTCCACCTGTCTTGAAGGAGTTCCCACTTATGCTGAGCACATGTTGGCTGCTTTTCCTGCACTCTGCGGTCCAACTCATCCCAAACCATCTCAATTGGGTTGAGGTTAGGTGATTGTGGAGGCCAGGTCATCTGATCCAGCACTCCATCATTCCATCACTCTCCTTCTTGGTCAAATAACCCTTACGCAGCCTGGAAGTGTGTGTTGGGTCATTGTCATGTTGAAAAAAAAAAAAACGATAGTCCCACTAAGCACCAACCAGCTGGGATGGCAATTGCTGCAGAATGCTGTGGTAGCCATGCTGGTTAAGTGTGCCTTGAATTTTAAATAAATCAGACAGTGTCACCAGCAAAGCACCATCACACCACCTCCTCCAAGCATTACAATAGGAACCACACTTGTGGAGATCATCTGTTCACTTACTCTGCGTCTCACAAAGACACGGTGGTTGGAACCAAAACTCTCCAATTTGGACTCCCACCGGTCTATTGCTCATGTTTCTTGGCCCAAGCAAGTCTCTTCTTATTATTGGTGTCCATTAGTAGCGGTTTCTTTGCAGCAATTTGACCATGAAGGCCTGACTCATGAAGTCTCTGAACAGTTGATGCTGAGATGTCTGTTACTTGAACTCTGTGAAGCATTTTCTGAGGTTGATAACTCTAACTTCTACTCTGCAGCAGAGGTGACTCTGGATCTTCCATTCCTGTGGTGGTCCTCATGAGACCGTTTCATCATAGCGCTTGATGGTTTCTGCGATTGCTCTTGAAGAAACTTTCAAAGTTCTTGAAATTTTCCGAATTGACTGACCTTCATGTCTTTAAGTAATGATGGACTGTTTGCTTATTTGAGCTGTTCTTGCCATAATATGGACTTTGTCTTTTACCAAATAAGGCTATCTTCTGTATGCCAACCCTACCTTGTCGCAACACAACTTATTGGCTCAAATGCATTAAGAAAAAGAAATTCCACAAATGAACTTTTAAAAAGGCACACCTGTTAATTGGAATGCATTTCAGGTGATGACTTCATTAAGCTGGTTGAGAGAATCCAAGAGGGTGCAAAGCTGTCATCAAGGCAAAGGGTGGCTATTTGAAGAATCTCAAAAATGAAATATATTTTGATTTACCACTTTATTTGGTTACTAAATGATTCCATATGTGTTATTTCACAGTTTTGATGTCTTCCCTATTATTCTACAATGTAGAAAATAGTTTAAAAAATAAAGATTTTTTTTTGAATGAGTAGGTGAGTCTAAACGTTTGACTGATACTGTATATATTTTTCAAGATATTTGTTTGAAGATTTCTTTTCTTTTTTTCTCCATATTTTCTGTAAGGGTTTGCCCCTAAAATATTTTCCTTTGTTTTGATATGACTTCCCGTTAAGTTATTTTCTACTCTGCTCCAGGGGCACTCTAGGATCTCTGCGCCTGCAGCTGCGCCTCCGAGATGAGACGGTCCTGCCCTCCGGCCACTACCAACCACTTACGGAGCTGCTGTGCCAATCCGTGGGCCCCCATCTTAATGTGAGCACCAAGTCAATGCCACTCCTCAGTCTCTCAAGTGTTGCCTGGGTTGCATAAGATCAGGGGTATACAGCTCCGGTCCTCGAGAGCCACGGGCCATGTATGCTGGTTTTTATCCTTTGCATTTTAACCAGAGACTGAATTAACAGTTTTTATAAGCTATTTTAAGTACATTAAATAAACTCAGCAAAAAAAGAAACATCCTCTCACTGTCAACTTTTTTTTTTCAGCAAACTTAATATTTGTATGAACATAACAAGATTCAACAACTGAGACAAACTGAACAAGTTCCACAGACGTGTGACTAACATAAATGGAATAATGTGTCCCTGAACAAAGGGGGGGTCAAAATTAGCAGTCAGTATCTGGTGTGGCCACCAGTTGCTTTAAGTACTGCAGTGCATCTCCTCCTCATGGACTGCACCAGATTTGCCAGTTCTTGCTGTAAGATGTTACCCCACTCTTCCACCAAGGCACCTGCAAGTTCCCAGACATTTCTGGGAGGGGAATGGCCCTAGCCCTCAACCTCCGATCCAACAGGTCCCAGACGTGCTCAATGGGATTGAGATCCGGGTTCTTTGTTGGCCATGGCAGAGCACTGACATACCTGTCTTGCAGGAAATCACACACAGAACGAGCCGTATGGCTGGTGGCATTGTCATGCTGGAGGGTCATGTCAGGATGAGCCTGCAGGAAGGGTACCACATGAGGGAGGAGGATGTCTTCCCTGTAACGCACAGTGTTGAGATTGCCTGCAATGACAACAAGCTCAGTCCGATGATGCTGTGACACACTGCCCCAGACCATGACGGACCATCCACCTCCAAATCGATCCCGTTCCAGAGTACAGGCCTCGGTGTAACGCTCATTCCTTCGACGATAAACGCAAATCCGACAATCACCCCTAATGAGACAAAACTGCGACTCGTCAGGGAAGAGCACTTCTTGCCAGTCCTGTCTGGTCCAGCGACGGTGGGTTTGTGCCCATAGGTGACGTTTTTGCCAGTGAGGTCTGGTGAGGACCTGCCTTGCAACAGGCCTATAAGCCCGCAGTCCAGCCTCTCTCAGCCTAATGCGGACAGTCTGAGCACTGATGGAGTTATTGTGCGTTCCTGGTGTAACTCGGCCAGTTGTTGTTCCCATCCTGTACCTGTCCCGCAGGTGTGATGTTCGGATGTACTGATCCTGTGCAGGTGTTACACATGGTCTGCCACTGCGAGGATGATCAGCTGTCTGTCCTGTCTCCCTGTAGCGCTGTATTAGGCGTCTCACATTACAGACATTGCAATTTATTGCCCTGACCACATCTGCAGTCCTCATGCCTCTTTGCAGCATGCCTAAGGCACATTCACGCAGATGAGCAGGGACCATGGGCATCTTTCTTTTGGTGTTTTTCATTGTCAGTAGAAAGGCCTCTTTAGTGTCCTGAGATTTCATAACTGTGACCTTAATTGCCTACCGTCTGTAAGCTGTTAATGTCTTAACGACCGTTCCACAGGTGCATGTTAATTATTTGTTTATTGTTCATTGAACAGGCATGGGAAACAGTGTTTAAACAAATTATCTTTGAAAGACAGAGTCTGGAAAAAGGGACATTTCTTCTTTGCTGAGTTTAATATGCTTGGTGTTAATCCTGATTCATTAAATCCAATATTGTGTTGCTTTACTGCATGGTATGTGGCACAATAAAATGTGCCTCTTAGCAGACTGTTTAATCCATAGCAATTTACAGTACAGAATTCATTTTTAGTTGGTGTACCTCTGTAGGAAATGAAAACCACAACCTTGGTGTTGCCAATGCTGTGCTCTTACCACCTGAGTCACTCAGGACCACAAGCGCTTGTGATGATAAATCTTGGCTTGGTATCATAGGGCAACTGGCCAGATTTGATCATGCTCGTCGATGAGACCACTACAGCTGAGAGTCGACAGGAAGTGGCCTCCAACCTAGTGAAGCTCTTCCTGGGTCAGGGATTGGCCAAGGAGTTCCTTGATGTTCTCTTCAAGCTGGAGTTGGACAAGACTAGTAAGTCAGACTTCACACACCTACATTGGAGTTGGACAAAACTTGTGTTCAGCACAGCCCAATAATGTGGAATGTTTAGATGTAAATATATTATGTCAAATGAATCTTTCACTGTGGTATATTGGCCATATACCACACCCCCTCTGGCCTTATTGCTTAATAATACCACAGTGTTGGTGAATACTCTTTTCTGATTGCCTAGAAGGGCATTATAGAATGAACATTAAAACCAGATAACAAGACAGAAAAGGTAAACCAACAACCACACAAACTGAAATTGGATACATTGTAAAAGCATGTTCAACAAGGAAAAAAATGCTAGCTAGCATTACAAAACAAATCAGAGACACATATTTTTTGGGAGCATCTGGTGACCTAACGTGGTGAGTGATGAACATGCATGAATTCATCCTGTCCCCTCTGCCGCTAAAGATGTCAAATCCTCCCATGTTTCTAGTTTGACAAGCTGTTTTCATGCAATGTAATGTGATCTCCTCATAATTAACAGTCAGTGTTGATGAGTGTCCTGACGAGAAGGCTTTTTTTTTACAGGTTTGTTATTAAGACACATGAAAGTTCACATGTTCCAGAAGGCATTTCTGCTATAAAAAAAACCCATCTTGATTTAAAAAAATAAATGTAAAATAACATTAAAATGACTCTCCTGTGAAGTAATGATGTGCGACATACACCTAGCTTCTTGAAACTGGCCACACATATCCTCCAAATACCGGCTTCGGGGGCATTATCACTTTTATACAACGCGTTATGAACATATTCAAATAATGATTGACATTTTCATTTTAAAAACATTATTTTTATGGATTTATTCACACTATTTCATCCTTCCACGAGATATAGTCCCAACATACATCTAGGGTTGCTATCCAAGCCAGCTCGTGCTATTGGTTCTATCTATTTTTTGTTCTAAATGTATGGTCACAGTTTTTCGTTCTAAATGATCCGTTGCCATGATGGCTGGCAACGTTCCAACTTTGACTAACAGTCACGTCAAACAGTGAAGCCATAATAACTGCAAAATAGCTGCATTTCCGTTTGTTTAAGCTTTTTTCTAATTATTTTGTTTGGGATGCATCATAACAATGAGCAAATGAGCGATTTCGCCTGGCATAGAACATTTTCTATCGCCAGACCACTGTTCAGAAGAGATCGCTAACTACACAACTAACACATTCACTTCAAACTGAATCTGTAATGACAGCAAACTAGCTGCATTTCGTGTTTTTTTTTATTGACATCTTTGTATACATTATATCCATAAAAATTATGCTGATTTAATGATTTCGACTGGCTGAGAAAAGCTGCCATCCTGTCTGTCTCAGAAAGCTGGAGATCAACTTTAAATATTGAAACAATGCTGCAAATGTAGGAGAGACAGACAGCAAAGTTATTACAAATCTCCGCTGTTGAAAACCAATTGCTAATCTTAAAGATACACTCAAGATGCTTTTTACAGTGTAGATCTAGTATATAAATTGCCTGGCTGAGCTGATGAGACAGTGGATTGCTCAGTCAGATGGAACAGAGTAAATAGGCCTTTCAACGTCATAGATTTAGCTGGTGGTTATTTGTGGAATACACACGGGCTGGAATGTGGTTTTAACCAATCAGCATACAGGATTAGACCCATCTGTTGTATAATTCCCTATAAAGCCCAGTATAATTCAATGACTATGAAGTTAATTATTTTGAGCTGCTTTTGATAGCAAAAGTCGAATTGAAAACATTGGCATTGTTGAATTAGATTTTCAAAATAGCAAGCAAGGAGGATGCTTTGGTTTACTAAACTAGCAATGTAGATTTATATCCATGGTATAAAGGGGATAATAAACTCAGGGCTCTATGCGTTGTCTGTAAGATACCATCAACTGAGTTGCATTATGTCCCACTCAGCATCCACGTCGTGCTATATTTTCCAGAGTACACATAGCACCTCGTTAAATTTTCCATTACATATTTCATTGCTGGCTGTTCTCTTTGACCTCTTTCCTCAGGTGAACCCAACACCTTGTTTCGCAGCAACTCCTTGGCATCGAAGTCCATGGAGTCATTTTTAAAGGTAAACCCTCTTTCCGGCAACATCGCTATATACAGTGCCTTCGAAGTATTCAGACCCCTTTACTTTTTTTGTTGTTAAGTTACATCCTTAGTCTAAAATGTATTCAATTGTTTTTTCCCCTCATCAATCTGCACACAATACACCATAATGACAAAGCAAAAACAGGTTTTTAGAAATTCTTGCTAATTTATTCAAAATAAAAAACTGAAATATTACATTTACATAAGTATTCAGACCCTTTACTCAGTACTTTGTTGGAGCACCTTTGGCAGTGATTACAGCCTCGTCTTCTTGGGTATGACGCTACAAGCTTTGCACACCTGTATTTGGCAAGTTTTCCCCATTCCTCTCTGCAGATCCTCTCAAGCTCTGTTAGGTTTGATGGGGAGCATTGCTGCACAGCTATTTTCAAGTCTCTCCAGAGATGTTCGATCGGAAGTCCGGGCTCTGGCTGGGCCACTTAAGGACATTCAGAGACTTGTCCCGAAACCTTGGCTGTGTGCTTAGGGTCGTTGTCCTGTTGGAAGGTGAACCTTTGCCCCAGTCTGAGGTCCCTAAGCAGGTTTTCATCAAGGAGCTCTCTGTACTTTGCTCTGTTCATCTTTGCCTCGATCCTGACTAGTCTCCCTGTCCCTGCCACTGAAAAACATCCCCACAGCATGCTGCTACTACCACCACCATGCTTCACCGTAGGGATGGTGCCAGGTGTCCTCTAGATGTGATGCTTGGCATTCAGGCCAAATAGTTCAATCTTGGTTTCATCAGACCAGAGGGTCTGAGGGTCTCTAGGTGCCTTTTAGCGAACTCAAAGGCCTGATTGGTGGAGTGCTGCACAGATGGCTGTCCTTCTGGAAGCTTCTCCCATCTCCACAGAGGAACTCTAGAGCTCTGTCAGAGTGACCGTCAAGTTCTTGGTCCGCTCCCTGACCATTGCCCTTATCCTCCGATTGCTCAGTTTGATCGGGCGGCCAGCTCTAGGAAGAGCCTTGGCGGTCACAAACTTCTTCCATTTAAGAATTATGGCCACTGATCTTGGGACCTTCAATGCTGACAATTCCTTTGACCTCATGGCTTAGTTTTTGCTCGGACGTACACTGTCAATTGTGGGACCTTTATTTTGACAGGTGTGTGCCTATCCAAATCATGTCCAATCAAGTTGTAGAAACATCTCAAGGATGATCAATGGAAACAGGATCCACCTGAGCTCAATTTCAAGTCTCATAGCAAAGGGTTTGTATACTTATGTAAGGTATTTTTGTTTTTCACTTGGTCATTATTGGGTATTTTGTGTAGATTGCTGAGGCTTTAAAAAAATGTAATCCATTTTACAATAAGGCTCTAATGTAACAAAATCTGGAAGAAGTCAAGGGGCTGAATACTTTCTGAGGGGGGGGGTGCTTGCATGTGGTACCAGTCAAAAGTTTGGACACCTACTCATTCCAGGGTTTAATTATTTTTACAATCTTCTACATTGTAGAATAATAGTGAATACATCAAACTATGAAATAACATACATGGAATCATGTAGTAACCAAAAAAGTGTTAAACAAATCAAAATATATTTTATATTGGAGATGATTCAAAATAGCTACACTTTGTAGCCTTGACAGCTTTGCACATTCTTGGCATTCTCTCAACCAGCTTCATGAGGTAACCTGAAATGCATTTCAATTAACAGGTATGCACTGTTAAGTTAATTTGTGGAATTTCTTTCCTTCTTAATGCCTTTGAGCCAATCAGTTGTGTTGTGACAAGGTATGGGTGGTTTACAGAAGATATCCCTATCTGGTAAAAGACCAAGTCCATATTATGGCAAGAACAGCTCAAATCTAATTTTATTTCTCACATGTGCCGAATACAACAGGTGTAGACCATACAGTGAAATGCTTACTTACAAGCCCTTAACCAACAATGCATTTTAAAGAAAAATAAATGTGAAAGTATGAAGTAAAAAATAAAGAAAATACTAAGTTAAGGAACAACAATAAAATAGCAGTAGTGGGGCTATATACAGGGGGTATTGGTACAGAGTCAATGAGCGGGGCAACAGGTTAGTCAAGGTAAGATGTACTTGTAGGTAGGGGTAAAGTGACTGTGTGGATAATAAACAGTGTAGCTGCAGTGTAAAAATGTGGGGGGGGGACAATGCAAATAGTCTGGGTAGCCTTTTGATTAGCTGTTCCGGAGTCTCACGGCTTGGGAGTAAAAGATGTTAAGAAGGCTTTTTGACCTAGATTTGGCGCTCCGGTACTGCTTGCCGTGCGGTAGCAGAGAGAACAGTCTGTGACAAGGATGGCTGGAGTCTTTGGCAATTTTTAGGGCCTTCCTCTGACACAGCCTGGTATTTAGGTCCTGGATGGCAGGTAGCTTGGCCCCAGTGATGTACTGGGCCGTACGCACTACCCTCTGTAATGCTTTGCGGTCGGAGGCTGAGCAGTTGCCATACCAGGCGGTGATGCAACCAGTCATGATGCTCTCGATGGTGCAGCTGTAGAACGTTTTGAGGATCTGGGGACTCATGACAAATCTTTCCAGTCTCCTGAGGGGGAATAGGCATTGTCCCGCCCTCTTCATGACTGTCGTGGTGTGCTTGGACCATGTTAGTTTGCTGGTGATGTGGACACCAAGGAACTTGAAGCTCTCAACCTGCTCCACTATAGCCTCGTCGATGAGAATGGGGGCGTGCTCGGTCCTCCTCATCCTGTAGTCCACAATCATCTCCTTTGTCTTGATCATGTTGAGGAAGAGGTTGTTATCCTGGCACCACACGTCCAGATCTATGACCTTCTTCTAGGCTGTCTCATCATTGTCGGTGATCAGGCATACCACTTGTGTCATCGGCAAACCTTATGTTGGTGTTGGAACCTTATGCATGTGCGGCCACGCAGGCAAGGGTGAACAGGGAGTATAGGATGGGACTGAGCACGCACCCCTGAGGTGGCCCTGTGTTGAGGATCAGCGTGGCAGATGTGTTGTTACCTACCCTTAACACCTGGAGGCAGCCCGTCAGGAAGTCCAGGATCCAGTTGCGGAGGGAGGTGTTTAGTCCTAGGGTCCTTAGCTTCGTGATGTGCATTGAAGGCACTATGGTGTTGAACGCTGAGCTGTAGTCAATGAATAGCATGGTAGGCTTGTCACTGGGCAGCTCGCAGCTGTGCTTCTCTTTGTAGTCCATAATAGTTTGCAAAGCCTGCTACATCCGACGAGTGTCAGATCCGGTGTAGTACAATTCGATCTTATTCCTGTATTGACGCTTTGCCTGTTAAGCAGCAATCAAGATAGAGTTATGGTCAGATTTGCCAAACGGAGGGCGAGGGAGAGCTTTTTACCCATCTCTGTGTGTGTGGAGTAAAGGGGGTCGAGAGTTTATTTTTTATTACAATTTTTTTTAACATGAGAAATGAGGTAAAACGGATTTAAGTTTGCCTGCATTAACGTCCCCGGCCTCTAGGAGCGGCGCCTCTGGATGAGCATTTTGTTGTTTGCTTAGGGCCGTATACAACACGTTGAGTGCGGTATTAGTGCCAGCATCGGTCTGTGGTGGTAAATAGACAGCTTCGTAAATAGTGTGGTCTACAGCTTATCAAGAGATGCTCTACCTCAGGCGAGCAAAATCTGAATAGTTCCTTAAGGATTGGACCTATTTTTTTACATTTCCGCCTAAAATGACATTGACACCCAAATCATCTTTTAAGTTTGTGGAAATGTGAAATTAATGTAGGAGAATATAACACAATAGATCTGGTAAAAGATAATGCAAAACAAAAACATGTGTTTTGTGTGTGTGGGGTTGAAGTCGGAAGTTTACATACACTTAGGTTGGCGTCATTAAACTCGTTTTTCAACCACTCCACAAAATTCTTGTTAACCAACTATATTTTTGACAAGTCGGTTAGGACATCTACTTTGTGCATAATAATATTGTGAAAATTATGATTATGCCCTTTTAGTGTAAGAGCCTGTTTTGGTGGGATGGTGTTTTGGCCTGCTTGGTGACATCACCAGGTGGTAAATTAGTTGATAGACCAATAAGAAAGCGTTCTAAACTTCTGATAGATTTCAGTTTTCACCTCACCTCTCAGATCACTGACTGTCCTTGCTAAATTCTTGCTTGAGAAATTGCTCTTAGCTAAGAAGCTGTTTGTTTAATGGTCAAACATAAAACAATCACAGTATCTAGTTTCCATCCAATTGGCAACAGATTTTCAGGCAAATTTTCAAAAATGCGCACATTTCTCCATCAGTGGTGTTTCCACTAAATTGACTAGTTACAAAAAATGTAATTTTTCCCTGAAGTTTTCATGTACCGAATAAAAATATAAAGTTCAATGTGTTCCCATTGCATTTAACTGTACCGATAGTTGTCACAAACTTGTATTAAATAGCAAATGTGCCTACTCTGGTCTTGGCACGTGCACTCTAGCTAACTGCTCGCAGATAGTGTGGGTAGGCTGTGTGGCTGGCTAGGTTAGTCTACCCGTGAGATTATTAAGGATAAGAGCGAGAATATTTTTATTTGTCAAACGGCAGTCAAGCGTCGATCATCATGCCAACCAGAATAAGAACCTCAATATTTATTGGAAAGGAGCATCAAGATCACTGTGCACTTTCACCACCCTGTGAAGTTCATCGTAATTTATTTAATCTGTAGCCTAATAAACTGCATGGTTTTCCGAGTCATCGTGGAAGGACCAATTCAATATGATGGTTGTTATATCAATATTTGAGCTTAAAGGTGTTTACACCACAATTTCTCACATAATTAATTTTACAGACAAACGATCCCACCATGTCCATGTCGGAATTTATAAAGTTGCACCAAAACTTTGCTTCCATCACAGATGTCGTGACTTTTTTTCACATAACTGTGGATGGAAACGCGGTTAGTAAGGTACTTAATTGTTACCCGGAAATGATTTGCTAATGAGATAAAAATGGCTGTATTTGACATTTAATGCAAGAAATATACTGTATACAGTTGGAGTAATTGAAACTTGTTTTTCCACTCCTCCACAAATTTCTTGTTAACAAACTAGAGTTTTGGCAAGTCGGTTAGGACATCTACTTTGTGCATGACACATCATTTTTCCAACAATTGTTTACAGACAGATTATTTCACTTATAATTCACTGTATCACAATTCCAGTGGGTCATAAGTTTACATACACTAAATTGACAGTGCCTTTAAACAGCCTGGAAAATTCCAGAAAATTATGTCATGGCTTTAGAAGCTTCTGATAGGCTAATTGACATAATTTGAGTCAATTCGAGGTGTACCTGTGGATGCATTTCAAGGCCTACCTTCAAACTCGGTGTCTCTGCTTGACATCATGGGAAAATCAAAAGAAATCAGCCAAGACCTCAGAAAAACAATTGTAGATCTCCACAAGTCTGGTTCCTTGGGAGCAATTTCCAAATGCCTGAAGGTACCACGTTCATCTGTACAGACAATAGTATGCAAGTATAAACACCATGGGACCACGCAGCTGTCATACCACTCAGGAAGGAGACGTGTGCTGTCTCCTAGAGATGAATGTACTTTGGTGCGGAAAGTGCAAATCAATCCCAGAACAACAGCAAAGGACCTTGTGAAGATGCTGGAAGATACAGGTGCAAAAGTATCTATATCCACAGTAAAACGAGTCCTATATCGACATAACCTGAAAGGCCGCTCAGCAAGGAAGAAGCCACTGCTTCAAAACCACCATTAAAAAAGCCAGACTACGGTTTGCAACTGCACTTGGGGACAAACATCATACTTTTTGGAGAAGTGCCCTCTGGTCTGATGAAACAAAAATAGAACTGTTTGGCCATAATGACCATCGTTATTTTTGGAGGAAAAAGGGTGAGGCTTGCAAGCCGAAGAACACCATCCCAACCGTGAAGCACGGGGGTGGCAGCATCATGTTGTGGGGGTGCTTTGCTGCAGGAGGGACTGGTGCACTTCACAAAATACATGGCACCGTGAGGATGGAAAATTATGTGGCTTATATTATCTCAAGACATCATTCAGGAAGTTAAAGCTTGGTCGCAAATGGGTCTTCCAAATGGACAATGACCCCAAGCATACTTCCAAAGTTGTTTCAAAATGGCATAAGGACAACAAAGTCCAGGTATTGGAGTGGCCATCACAAAGCCCTGACCTCAATCCTATAGACAATTTGTGGGCAGAAGTGAAAAAGCATGTGTGAGCAAGAGGCCTACCAGTTACACCAGCTCTGTCATGTGGATTGGGCCAAAATTCACCCAACTTATTGTGGGAAGTTTGTGGAAGGCTACTCTACTCGAAACATTTGACCCAAGTTAAACCATTTAAAGGCAATGCTACCAAATACGATTTGAGTCTATGTAATCTTCTGACCCACTGGGAGGGTGATGAAAGAAATAAAAGCTGAAATAAATCATTCTCTCTACCATTATTCTGACATTTCACATTCTTAAAATCAAAGTGGTGATCCTAACTGACCTAAAACAGAGAATTTTTACTAGGATTAACTGTCAGGGATTGTGAAAAACTGAGTTTAATTGTGTGTGTGTGTACACTTTAAAAAAATGATTTGTCATCTTTGACATGCAATAGAAAGACCATACAATCAGATTTTTATTTCGACCATCAGGTGACAGCAGTGTGTGCAAACTGTAGAACCCAGTTCCTACATTTTGAATATAATTAAGAAACTATGCTACATTTTAACTCTGGGACCCGCAGGGGGACAAATCAGATCAAGATTACTGAATGTAAGTACATTATTTACCTTCAGAGGTGAACATATCAAACCAGTTGCCGTGATAAGTAGCATGGTGTTTTTTCACTGTAATAGCTACTGTAAATTAGACACTGCATTTGCTGAACAAGACTTTACGCTTTCTGCCCATATAAGACTTGTCTATGTCCTGGAAAGTTGGCTGTTTATTTACAAAGTCATTCTAGTCACATTAGCACACTTTAGCAACAACTGTCCCAGTTTAGGGACACCGATCCCGTAGAGGTTTTAATATTAGATTTTGTTCACCAGCTGTTATTCACAAATAGACACAGACCTTTACCACTTGTCTTACCGGAGGCAGCTGTTCAATCTCAACATCAATTGTTCAGAGGAGACTGCATGAACCAGGCCTTCCTGGTTGCTGCAAAGAAACAACTACTAAAGGACACCAATAAGAAGAAGAGACTTGCTTGGGCCAAGAAACACAAGTATTTATTGACATTAGACCGGTGGAAATTTGTACTTTGGTCTGTAGTCCAAATTGGAGATATTTGGTTTCAACTGCCGTGTCTTTGTGAGATGCGGTGTGGGTGAACTGATAAATTCCGCATGTGTATTTCCCACCGTAAAGCATGGAGGAGTAGGTGTTATGGTGTGGGGGTGCTTTGCTGATGACACGCTGTGATATATTTAAAATGAAAGGCACACTTAACCAGCATGACTATCACAGCATTCTGCAGCGATACGCCATTCCATCTGGTTTGGGCTTAGTGGGACTACCATTTTGTTTTTCAACAGGTCAATGACCTAACACACCTCCAGGCTGTGTAAGGGCTATTTTACCAAGAAGGAGAGTGGTGGAGTGCTGCATCAGATGACCTGGCCTCCACAATCCCCGACCTCAATCAAATAGAGATGGTTTGGGATGAGTCAGACCGCAGAGTGAAGGAAAAGCAGCCAACAAGTGCTCAGCATATGTGGGTACTCCTTCAAGACTGTTGGAAAAACATTCCAGGTGAAGCTGGTTGAGAGAATGCCAAGAGTGTGCAAAGCTGTAGAAGACGTAATAGAATTCAAGGCAAACGGTGGCTATTTGAATAATCTCAAATATAACATATATTTTGATTTGTTTGATACTTTTTTGGGGGGGGGTAAACACATACTGAATCATGTAGTATTTCATAGTTTTGATGTCTTCTATTTTTCTACAATGTATAAAATAGTAAAAAATAAATAAAAAACCCTTGAATGAGTAGGTGTTCTCAAACTTTTGACCGGTGGTGTACATGCATGTGTATTGAAGGATATCCATTTTACTATGATTTTAATTCATAAGCTATGTTTTCATTGAAAAGTGGAGCATTGGACAGATGCTTAAAATGTTTTCCCACAAATACTGTAGCTTGGTGGCCATTTTGCTATCTAACTACCACAGGTGGCAGGCATGCAGTATCTGCATAGGCTTCTGGGCCCCTTGATCAACAGGATCTTTGAGGAGAAGAAGTATGTAGAGCTGGACCCTAACAAAGTGGAGTTGAAGGAGGCTGGGTAAGATTTGAAGATGATGTAGGCAGAATCTACCTCACACCCAGTGTTGAGTTAGTGAAGGTGCTGGAGGCAAAAGGCAACTGGAGAAATAGGAAAAAGTATTTGTACACTTCCCGTCAAATACACATTGCTTTAATTGTAGCTGAGCTTTCAGTCAGTCGATGCTCCGATGAAGGTCGACTGACCGAAAAGCTCAGGTAAAATTAAGAAATGTTCATCTGACTGGAAGTGTGCAGAGACTTTTTCCTAGTTTTCACAAGAAAAGATGCATCTTAATTTTTATACTTAGCCACACATGCTACATCTCATTATTCAGTCTCTGACTACTGTAAATTGTGTGTGTGTGCCTGCCTGCGTGTGCCTGCCTGCGTGTGCCTGCCTGCGTGTGCCTGCCTGCGTGTGCGTGCCTGCGTGTGCGTGCCTGCGTGTGCGTGCCTGCGTGCGTGCCTGCGTGTGCGTGCCTGCGTGTGCGTGCCTGCGTGTGTGTGCCTGCGTGTGCGTGCCTGCGTGTGTGTGCCTGCGTGTGTGTGCCTGCGTGCGTGTAGGTGTACGGGCCTCCACCGGGTGCACACTGAGGCTGAGGTGATCCAGCAGAGCACCAGCCTCCTGCAGTCCTACCTTTCTGAGTTGCTCCATGCGATCGTCCAGTCAGCCTCCTACTGCCCTGTTGCACTCTGCCAGGCCTTCCAACAGCTCTACCAGTGCGTCAACAAGCGCTTTCCTGAGCCTGAGTATAGGGTTAGTACAACAGCAGTGTTTCTCCTAGCATTGTATAGGTGGGGTCCTATATGAATCCCATCTAGGGCTGTTATTGTCACCATATTACCGCCACACCGGAGGTCATGTGTCATGACCGCAGTCAGTCAAATTTAACAGTCACGGTAACTAGGCTCCAAAACGGCTCTGATGCCACTGACGGTCATTAGTAGCCTACCAAACTTGCTAACTGCCAGTCACTAATGGCCTGGTACTCAGCACTCTATTGTCCCTCTAATCACTCGGTCATCAAAGCAAACTAAATCCAAAATCAAATGAAACACTTGAGCTTGATGAGCCCATGAGCTCCTTTTGCTCAACATTTCTATAGTCTATGCAATTGTGACTCACCACCTGGATTCAGTCTTATGTAGCAACATTTTGAAATGTTTTTTTTTTACATTGGATAAACGTAGAGACTCAGAGGAACAATGTGAAAGTAATTCTGCTTTGAAAGTTGATCAACTTGTAAACTCACTTTTGAGAAAATGGCCTTTGAATGTTTTGGTATCTAGTGAAGAGCTATTCTTTGTCTACACCCATTCAGCATCGTTCACACCCTCTTAAGCTTTAGCTCCACACATCTCATTTCGCACTCGGAGTGCACACTTGACTCTGGCCGATGATTTGTTTACGTCAGCTAGGGAAGCTAGCTAGCTAGGTGAACAATGGTTGCAGTCCAAACACTTAAAAGACACACCCTATCCCCTCAGACCTCAAATTAAGTGGACACTACTGATGACGTATGATGATGTCTGATGAGTATACTCTTGCAGGGCACTCGTTCATCCCGCGATGATTTGTTTTCAGCCGTGTATGTTCACACACGTCACGTTAGCTAACGAACCAGCCAGCGAACATTAGCTAGTTAAACAACGATGAATAGTGCCAACAATGCCACAGTGCTGTGAGCTAACCAACCAGGTAACATTAGACTCTAACATTAGGCTCTAACTAGAAAAGCAAATGGCTCTGGGATACGAATAATAACGTCAGCTAGGGAGCCAGCCAGCTTACGTTAGCTAGCTAACAGTATACTTTAACCTCTTGAAGCTAGGGGGCACTATTTTTATGTTTGGAAAAATAATGTTCCCAAAGTAAACGGCCTATTTCTCAGGACCAGATGCTAGAATGTGCATATAATTGACAGATTGGGATAGAAAACACTCTAACGTTTCCAAAACTGTAAAAATATTGTCTGTGTATAACAGAACTGATATTGCAGGCAAAACCCTGAGAAAAATCAAACCAGGAAGTGGCTTCTATTTTGAATACTCCATGTTCCATTGCTCCATTTAAAGGGATATCAACCAAATTCCTTTTCCTATCGCTTCCTCAAAGTGTCAACAGTCTTCAGACATAGTTTCAGGCTTTTATTTTGAAGAATGAGCGTGAAAGACCACATTGCGTAAGTGGATAGGTGGGGGCTCTGAGTGAATTGTGCGCAAAAGAGAAAGGCGGCCATTGTTACTCCCGGTCCTAGTGAAAAGTCAACTGTCCCGGTTGATATATTATCGAATAGATGTTTGAAAAACACCCCGAGGATTGATTATAAAAAATGTCTGACATAGTTCTGTGGACATTGTGGATATAATTTGAAATTTGTCTGCGTTGTCGTGACCGCTCTTTCCGGTGGATTCCTGGGCATAACGCACCAAACTAACGGAGGTATTTGGATATAAAAAATATCTTTATGGAACAAAAGGAACATTTGTTGTCTAACTGAGAGTCTCGTGAGTGAAAACATCTGAAGATCATCAAAGGTAAACGATTCATTTGATTGCTTTTCTGATTTTCGTGACCAATACTTCCGGCGCTGACAGAGATGGCCGCCTCGCTTTGCGTTCCTAGGAAACTATGCAGTTTTTTGTTTTTTTACGTGTTATTTCTTACACTAGTACCCCAGGTCATCTTAGGTTTCATTACATACAGCCGAGAAGAACTACTGAATATAAGATCAGCGTCAACTCACCATCAGTACGACCAAGAATATGATTTTCGCGACGCGGATCCTGTGTTCTGCCTTACAACCAGGACAACGGAGTGGATTACATGCAGCGACCCAAAAAACGACTCAGAAAAAGAGGGAAACGAAGCGGTCTTCTGGTCAGACTCCGGAGACTGGCACACCGTGCACCACTCCCTAGCATTCTTCTTGCCAATGTCCAGTCTCTTGACAACAAGGTTGATGAAATCCGAGCAAGGGTAGCATTCCAGAGTGACATCAGAGACTGTAACGTTCTATGCTTCACGGAAACATGGCTAACTGGAGAGACGCTATCCGAAGCGGTGCAGCCAGCGGGTTTCTCCACGCATCGCGCCGACAGAAACAAACATCTTTCTGGTAAGAAGAGGGGCGGGGGCGTATGCCTCATGGCCAACGTGACATGGTGTGATGAAAGAAACATACAGGAACTCAAATCCTTCTGTTCACCTGATTTAGAATTCCTCACAATCAAATGTAGACCGCATTATCTACCAAGAGAATTCTCTTCGATTATAATCACAGCCGTATACATCCCCCCAAGCAGACACATCGATGGCTCTGAACAAACTTTATTTAACTCTCTGCAAACTGGAAACGATTTATCCGGAGGCTGCATTCATTGTAGCTGGGGATTTTAACAAGGCTAATCTGAAAACAAGACTCCCTAAATTTTATCAGCATATCGATTGCGCAACCAGGGGTGGAAAGACCCTGGATCATTGTTACTCTAACTTCCGCGACGCATATAAGGCCCTGCCCCGCCCCCTTTCGGAAAAGCTGACCACGACTCCATTTTGTTGATCCCTGCCTACAGACAGAAACTAAAACAAGAGGCTCCCACGCTGAGGTCTGTCCAACGCTGGTCCGACCAAGCTGACTCCACACTCCAAGACTGCTTCCATCACGTGGACTGGGAGATGTTTCGTATTGCGTCAGACAACATTGACGAATACGCTGATTCGGTGTGCGAGTTCATTAGAACGTGCGTTGAAGATGTCGTTCCCATAGCAACGATTAAAACATTCCCTAACCAGAAGCCGTGGATTGATGGCAGCATTCGTGTGAAACTGAAGGCGCGAACCACTGCTTTTAATCAGGGCAAGGTGTCTGGTAACATGACTGAATACAAACAGTGCAGCTATTCCCTCCGCAAGGCTATCAAACAAGCTAAGTGCCAGTACAGAGACAAAGTAGAATCTCAATTCAACGGCTCAGACACAAGAGGCATGTGGCAGGGTCTACAGTCAATCACAGACTACAGGAAGAAACCCAGCCCAGTCACGGACCAGGATGTCTTGCTCCCAGGCAGACTAAATAACTTTTTGCCCGCTTTGAGGACAATACAGTGCCACTGACACGGCCTGCAACGAAAAAATGCGGTCTCTCCTTCACTGCAGCCGAAGTGAGTAAGACATTTAAACGTGTTAACCCTCGCAAGGCTGCAGGCCCAGACGGCATCCCCAGCCGCGCCCTCAGAGCATGCGCAGACCAGCTGGCCGGTGTGTTTACGGACATATTCAATCAATCCCTATACCAGTCTGCTGTTCCCACATGCTTCAAGAGGACCACCATTGTTCCTGTTCCCAAGAAAGCTAAGGTAACTGAGCTAAACGACTACCGCCCCGTAGCACTCACATCCGTCATCATGAAGTGCTTTGAGAGACTAGTCAAGGACCATATCACCTCCACCCTACCTGACACCCTAGACCCACTCCAATTTGCTTACCGCCCAAATAGGTCCACTGACGATGCAATCTCAACCACACTGCACACTGCCCTAACCCATCTGGACAAGAGGAATACCTATGTGAGAATGCTGTTCATCGACTACAGCTCGGCATTCAACACCATAGTACCCTCCAAGCTCGTCATCAAGCTCGAGACCCTGGGTCTCGACCCCGCCCTGTGCAACTGGGTACTGGACTTCCTGACGGGCCGCCCCCAGGTGGTGAGGGTAGGCAACAACATCTCCTCCCCGCTGATCCTCAACACTGGGGCCCCACAAGGGTGCGTTCTGAGCCCTCTCCTGTACTCCCTGTTCACCCACGACTGCGTGGCCACGCACGCCTCCAACTCAATCATCAAGTTTGCGGACGACACAACAGTGGTAGGCTTGATTACCAACAACGACGAGACGGCCTACAGGGAGGAGGTGAGGGCCCTCGGAGTGTGGTGTCAGGAAAATAACCTCACACTCAACGTCAACAAAACTAAGGAGATGATTGTGGACTTCAGGAAACAGCAGAGGGAACACCCCCCCATCCACATCGATGGAACAGTAGTGGAGAGGGTAGCAAGTTTTAAGTTCCTCGGCATACACATCACAGACGAACTGAATTGGTCCACTCACACAGACAGCATCGTGAGGAAGGCGCAGCAGCGCCTCTTCAACCTCAGGAGGCTGAAGAAATTCGGCTTGTCACCAAAAGCACTCACAAACTTCTACAGATGCACAATCGAGGGCATCCTGGCGGGCTGTATCACCGCCTGGTATGGCAACTGCACCGCCCTCAACCGTAAGGCTCTCCAGAGGGTAGTGAGGTCTGCACAACACATCACCGGGGGCAAACTACCTGCCCTCCAGGACACCTACACCACCCGATGCTACAGGAAGGCCATAAAGATCATCAAGGACATCAACCACCCGAGCCACTGCCTGTTCACCCCGCTGTCATCCAGAAGGCGAGGTCAGTACAGGTGCATCAAAGCTGGGACCGAGAGACTGAAAAACAGCTTCTATCTCAAGGCCATCAGACTGTTAAACAGCCACCACTAACATTGAGTGGCTACTGCCAACACACTGTCAATGACACTGACTCTACTCCAGCCACTTTAATAATGGGAATTGATGGGAAATGATGTAAATATATCACTAGCCACTTTAAACAATGCTACCTTATATAATGTTACTTACCCTACATTATTCATCTCATATGCATACGTAGATACTGTACTCTATATCATCGACTGCATCCTTATGTAATACATGTATCACTAGCCACTTTAACTATGCCACTTGGTTTACATACTCATCTCATATGTATATACTGTACTCGATATCATCTACTGTATCTTGCCTATGCTGCTCTGTACCATCACTCATTCATATATCCTTATGTACATATTCTTTATCCCCTTACACTGTGTATAAGACAGTAGTTTTTTGGAATTGTTAGTTAGATTACTTGTTCGTTATTACTGCATTGTCGGAACTAGAAGCACAAGCATTTCGCTACACTCGCATTAACATCTGCTAACCATGTGTATGTGACAAATAAAATTTGATTTGATTTGAAGTTACCTGATACTAATTGTACTTATTGTTTTTCGAGCGATCGGTAAATTTACACAAACGCTTGTATTGCTTTCACTGTAAAGCATCATTTCAAAATCTGAGACGACAGGTGGATTAACAAAATGCTAAGCTGTGTTTTGCAATATTGCACTTGTGATTTCATGAATATTAATATTTTCTAGTAATACACTGCTCAAAAAAATAAAGGGAACACACCTCTTGATTCTAGCCATCCCGGATCCGGGATCGTGAATACAGCCTCAAGCTCATTACCATAACGCAACGTTAACTATTCATGAAAATCGCAAATGAAATGAAATAAATATGCTAGCTCTCAAGCTTAGCCTTTTGTTAACAACACTGTCATCTCAGATTTTCAAAATATGCTTTTCAACCATAGCAAAACAAGCATTTGTGTAAGATTATTGATAGCTAGCGTAGCATTTAGCGTAGCATTCAGCATGCAACATTTTCACAAAAACAAGAAAAGCATTCAAATAAAATCATTTGCCTTTGAAGAACTTCAGATGTTTTCAATAAGGAGACTCTCAGTTAGATAGCAAATGTTCAGTTTTTCCAAAAAGATTATTTGTTTAGGACAAATCGCTCTGTTTTGTTCATCACGTTTAGCTACCAAAAAACCCCGAAAATTCAGTCATCAAAACGCCAAACTTTTTTCCAAATTAACTCCATAATATCGACTGAAACATGGTAAACGTTGTTTAGAATGAATCCTCAAGGTGTTTTTCACATATCTCTTCGATGATATATCGTTCGTGGAAGTGTGCGTTCTCCTCTGAATCTCATGGGAAAATGCCTCCAGTTGAAGATTACGCACCAATTTAGACAAAGGACACCGGGCAGACCCCTGGTAAATGTAGTCTCTTATGGCCAATCTTCCAATGATATGCCTACAAATACGTCACAATACTGCAGACAACTTGGGGAAACGACAGAAAGGGCAGGCTCATTCCTGGTGCACTCACAGCCATATAAGGAGACAATGGAAAACAGAGCCTCAAATTCTGCTCATTTCCTGTTTGAAGTTTCATCTTGGTTTCGCCTGTAGCATGAGTTCTGTGGCACTCACAGATAATATCTTTGCAGTTTTGGAAACGTCAGAGTGTTTTCTTTCCAAAGCTGTCAATTATATGAATAGTCGAGCATCTTTTCGTGACAAAATATTACGCTTAAAACGGGCACGTTTTTTTATCCATAAATTAAGAGCTCCCCCTATATCCAAGAAGTTAAACAGCACAATGTAACTCTAAGTCAATCACACTTCTGTGAAATCAAACTGTCCACTTAGGAAGCAACACTGATTGACAATAAATTTCACATGCTGTTGTGCAAATGGAATAGACAACAGGTGGAAATTATAGGCAATTAGCAAGACACCCCCAATAAAGGAGTGGTTCTGCAGGTGGTGACCACAGACCACTTCTCAGTTCCTATGCTTCCTGGCTGATGTTTTGGTCACTTTTGAATGCTGGTGGTGCTTTCACTCTAGTGGTAGCATGAGATGGAGTCTAACAACCCACACAAGTGGCTCAGGTAGTGCAGCTCATCCAGGATGGCACATCAAAGGATATCAGTGTTACTTGCATTCATGGGGATACCCATCTGTACCCCACAGCCTTCGTGAGCATACAGAGGACGGTCTGCTGGATTATGAGGTCGGCATGGACCCAAAGATGCCATATGATACTTTCATAAGTTTGCGTAGTTAGGCCAAAAGAATGGCATATTTGAGAAGCCAACAACCCTGACCAACCAGGAAGAAGCATGGGGCCTTCAACCAAAGCCAAGAAAAGAGGTCTCCTAAGGGCCAACCTCACAGGTTGAAGTGGCTCGGCATTGTGGAGAGTGCCCGGAGTGCCAGTTGACAGCTCCCCGACCAGCTGTTTGATGCCCGTTAGTGCCACTCCCTATAAATGAAATGCCATTTGAGAGGATAGCAATGGATATAGTGGGGCCCACTACCCAAATCCGCCAGAAGGCACCAATACATTCTGATCATTCTAGATTATGCCACTCGCTACCCAGAAGCCATTCCCCTTCGGACGATGGCTTCCAAAAATATCGCCAAGGAATTTGTGCTCTTGTTCACCAGGGTAGGGGTTCCAAAGGAGATTCTTACTGACCTTTGTAAATTGTGGCAGGTGAAACAGTTGACAACGGTTTACCATCCTCAGACGGATGGGCTGGTTGAGAGATTCAACCGGACCCTGAAGTCAATGCTCAGGAAGATAATCGATAAGGATGGGAAAAACTGGGATTGCATGTTGCCGTATCTGATGTTTGCCATTAGAGGTTCCTCAAGCCTCGCTGGGGTTTTCTCCCTTTGAGCTGGTATATGGGAGGCACCCCTGGGGAATCTTAGACATCGCCCGGGAAACCTGGGACCACCAATCCACCCCGTATACTGGTGTCATAGAGCACGTCACAGCAATGTAAGACAGGATAGCCACAGTCATGCCCATCGTCAGAGAGCACATGAGACAAGCACAAGAGCACCAGCGGCACACTTCTAACCGGCAGGCTACCCTGAGGGAATTTCAACCGGGAGATAAGGTGTTAGTGCTGATCCTAACGGTATAGTGAAAACTACTAGCAACATGGAAAGGACCATATGAAGTACTGGAGAGAATAGGAGAAGTTAATTATCGTATACGACAGCCAGGTCGACGGCCCCAGGAACAGATCTATCACATAAACCTGTTAAAAGCATGGAGAGGGAGAGAAACACTAATGGTCACGTATCCCACACACACTCAGGAGACAGCCGAAGTAAATATTTCACCTACTCTGTCCGCAGCACAAGTACAGGAAGTAAAGACCTTGATCCAAAAAACAGATGTGTTTTCAGAGGTACCCGGCCGAACTGAGGTTACGACTCAGGATATCGTTTCCCTACCAGGGAGAAAAGTGAGCATGAGGCCATATCGGGAACCCGAAGCTCGACAAGCCGTGATTAGAACAGAGACTGAGAAAATGTTGACAGCTGGAGTGATCGCAGAGTCACATAGTGAGTGGTCTAGCCCAATTGTGATGGTCTCCAAGCCCGATGGGTCTTTGCGGTTCTGTAATGACTTTCGGAAGGTAAATAAAATCTCCAAGTTTGATGCCTACCTCATGCCCCGAGTAGACAAACTACTGGAGAAAATTGGTAAAGCTTGGTACATTATGACCCTGGACCTGACAAAAGGGTACTGGCAAATTCCTCTGACCCTCAGGCCCAAAGAAAAGACAGCGTTTGTAACCCCTGACGGTTTGTTTTCAATACACCGTCATGCCATTCGGCTTACACGGGGCCCCAGCCACCTTTCAACGGCTCATGGACAAGGTCCTAAAACCGCACCAAGCATACGCCACAGCTTATTTAGATGATGTGGGGATCTACAGCCCAGATTGGGAATCCCACTTACTCCGGGTACAGGCAGTGTTAGACGCTCTTAGAAAGGCAGGGCTGGGGGCCTCCCGGGTGGCGCAGTGGTTAAGGGCGCTGTACTGCAGTGCCAGCTGTGCCACCAGAGACTCTGGGTTCGAGCCCAGTCTGTCGTAACCGGCCACGACCGGGAGGTCCGTGGGGCGACGCACAATTTGGCATAGCGTCGTCCGGGTTAGGGAGGGCTTGGCCGGTAGGGAAATCACTGTCTCATCGAGTGCACGCTAACCAAGGTTATCCACGGTGTTTCCTCCGACACATTGGTGCGGCTTGCTTCCTGGTTGGATGCGCGCTCTGTCAACCTCTTGATACTACCCATCCCGGGTCCGGGAGAGTAATCATCAACTGACACTAATTAGCATAACGCAACGGACCTAAATATTACTAGAAAATATTCCTATTCATGCTCTCCTGTGAAGTTGTGACTTGCGACATATGTCTAGTTTCCCGAATTGGGTCACAATTGTGTGGGAGAACAACGTTTTGATGGCCTCTATTGAAAGGAAGTGCATCCCATCAGCTTCCTCTATTTCTCAACTTTTCTAATATTAAGCACATTGCTTCGCTTGTACATTTTAACATATGCATGTTTTCCAGAGCGACTTAAAGTAGTGAGTGCATACATTTTCCATATTTTTTTCGTACTGGTCCCCCGTAGGAATTGTATCCGCAACCCTGGCATTGCTCTACCAACTGAGCCACACAGGACCACCACAGGCTTTACAACATATGTACCCTACCTTGTTGGCATGAAAATTACGTATTTCTTTCTCCTGCCCCTGTTACAACATATTCATGATTATGGTCCATTCTAAATCAAAAACTAATTTCACACATACTGTATATATTATTTAGTATATGTAAAGACAATATTAAATTGAGAATAGTCTGATGGGTGACAGTATTATCACTTGTGAATGATGTATTATCATTTGTGCTCAGTGTGTGCAGTCTAAGGCAAGAAACAGCGCATGCCTTTTTTACGACTTTTTCAAATCATAGTCGCACACATCATGTAGCCTAGCCCATAGCCCTATATGTTTTGATAAGGTTTGTATCACAACTAAAGTGACCCAATAACAAAAAAACGTAGCCTATAGGCCTAGGCCTCCTGTAATACAATTGGAGAGGTTTCACCCGGCTCTGCAGGCTACATCGTGTTCTTATAATCCACATCATTGCACAATCACGTGTGAGTTTTGACTGGACACTTAAAAAAAATCAAAAAAAGGATCCCAGCTTGGTCGTGCTGCTATATTCATTGCAAAATTCTTACAATTAAGCACATTAATCCACTTTACAACAGTGTAGCCTACCTGGGATACATAGGTGGTGCCATAAATTAAGTTTGGGTAAGGTAATTTTCACCATTAAAAAAGCACCTTTTATAATAAAGCATTCCATGAATCATTGCATTTTGCAGACTAATGTAAGAGAGCCTACTATTCTTAATGTGATGATTGGATAGTCATAATTTTAGGCTAATAATCTACTGAACAAAAATATAAACTCAACATGTAAAGTGTTGATCCGGACGTTGCTTCCAGATGCAGTTTGGAACTCCGGTAGTGAGTGTTGCAACCGAGGACAGACAAGTTTTATGTGCAACGCGCTTCAGAACTCGCCGGTCCCATTCTGTGAGCTTGTGCGGCCTACCACTTCACGGCTGAGCTGTTGTTGCTCCTAGACATATCCACTTCACAATAACAGCACTTACAGTTGATTGGGGCAGCTATAGTAGGGCAGAAATCTGACAAACTGACTTCTTGTGTCATGTAAAAAGTCACTGAGCTCTTCAGTAAGGTCATTCTACTGCCAGTGTTTGTCTATGGAGATTGCATGGCGGTGTGCTCAATTTTATACACCTGTCAGCAACGGGTGTGGCTGAAATAGCCAAATCCACTAATATGAAGGGGTGTCCACATACTTTGTGTGTGTGTATATATATAGTGTAAGCTATATGTAGAGCACAGATTGAATTAAGAATGGTCTGATGGATGAGAGTATTATCAAGTGTTGGTCAAATTGTGAATGAGAGACTGAAGTGTGTAGCCTGAGCAAGAAACAGAGCAGAGCTTTTGCCTTTCATGCAACTTTTTAAAAATCATCATTAGTTGCGTCATGTTTTGATTTTTGATACATTCTAAGGTTTGTATCACATCTTAAATTGCATGAATAACTCTAAATGGAGCAAATAGGAGGACCTGTTCTTTTGTTAACTGCTCAACACAAAATAGCCGCATGTGCGCAGTCCTCAGAAATAATTTGGGGAAAATAAGGACTATTATGCTGTAATGTTCTTCTGAAACAGACTACATTTCATGTTTCTTTAGACCTATCTAAAATATATAATGGATTTATTGTGACGGTGTAGGCTATATTAAATGGATTTGACTTATTAAAATGTAGATGTGCTGAAGGTTCAAATCAGTAGTTTGTAGGCAATGCATGGAAACCAGGAGATGCTAAATGTGTTTGTTAATTACCTGCAAATTACAGTAAAACAGCCCGTTTTTTTGCATGACAATCACTGGTTGATTGCCACAGCCCTAATCCCATCCTTGAAGGGATTACTCTTTTTTTTTTTAAATTTTGGTTTATTTTCGATAACTTGGATGTTGAAATCAAAATTAAGCTTAAATGATAATGATAACTCCCCCACTCAGTGTAATCTCTGTTGTGTGGCCTGTGTTTGCAGAAGGTCAAATTTATAGCCGTGACCAGTTTCCTGTGTCTGCGCTTCATCTCTCCGGCTATCATGTCGCCCAAGCTTTTCCACCTCCGGGAGAAACATGCGGATGCCCGCACCAGTCGCACACTGCTGCTACTGGCTAAGGTAGGCACAAAATGGTGGTGCCGCACACTGCTGCTACTCGCTAAGGTAGGCACAAAATGGTGGTGCTACGCACTGCTGCTACTGGCTACTGTAGGCACAAAATTGTGGGTTTAGTTCCCAGTTGCCCTCTGTGTTAGAAATATACTTTATGGTACAACTCTTCTTCTCCCATCCGCCATACCCCTACAGGCCATTCAGACCATTGGTAACCTGGACACTCTGACCTGCTGCTCCAAAGAGCCCTGGATGGTGCCACTGCAGCCAGCCATCCAGCTGGGTATCACCCAGCTCAAAGACTTCATCATTAGACTGGTCAGCTGTGACAACTCTGAAGGTAAACACTATAACATACACTATATGACCAAAAGTATGTGGACACCTGCTCGTTGAACATCTCATTCCAAAATCATGGGCATTCATATGGAGTTGGTCCCCACTTTGCTGCAATAACAAGCATTTCACTACACGCGCAATAACATCTGCATGTGACCAATAACATTTTATTTGATAAAAGCCTCCACTCTTCTGGGAAGGTTTCCACTAGATGTTGGAACATTGCTGCAGGGACTTGCTTCCATTCAGCCACGAGCATTAGTGTGGTCGGGCACTGATGTTGGGCGATTGGGCCTGGCTTGCAGTCGGCGTTCCAATTCATCCCAAAGGTGTCCGTAGGGGTTGAGGTCAGGGCTCTGTGCAGGCCAGTCAAGTTCTTCCACACCGATCTCGACAAACAACTTCTGTATGTACCTCACTTTGTGCATGGGGGCATTGTCATGCTGAAACAGGAAATGGCATTCCCCAAACTGTTGCCACGAAGTTGGAAACATCGAATCATCTAAAATGTAATTGTATGCTGTAGCGCTAAGTTTTCCCTTCACTGGAACTAAGGGGCCTAGCCCGAACCATGAAAAACAGCCCCAGACCATTATTCCTCCTCCACCAAACTTTACAGTGGGCACTATGCATTTGAGCACATAGCGCTCTCCTGGTCTGGCGTCCGCCAAACCCAGAATTATGACTGCCAGATGGTGAAGTGTGATTCATTACTCCAGAGAAGGCATTTCCACTGCTCCAGAGTCCAATGGCGGCGAGCGTTACACCACTCCAGCCGACGTTTGGCATTGCGCATGATGATCTTAGGCTTGTGTGCGGCTGCTCAGCCATGGAAACCCATTTCATGCAGCTCCTGACAAAACGTTATTGCACTAATGTTGCTTCCAGAGGGAGTTTGGAACTCGGTAGTTAGTGTTGCAACCGAAGACAGACGATTTGTACGAGCTTCAGCACTCTGCTGTCCCGTTCTGTGAGCTTGTGTGGCCTACCACTTTGTGGCTGAGCCATTGTTGCTCCTAGACGTTTCCACTTCACAATAACAACACTTAAGTTGACCGGGGCAACTCAAGCAGGGCAGAAATTTGACGAACTGACTTGTTGGAAAGGTGGTATTCTTTGATGGTGCCACGTTAAGTCACTGAGCTCTTCAGTAAGGCTGTTGTATTGCAAATGTTTGTCTATGGAGATTTCATGGCTGTGTGCTTGATTTTATACAGGTGTGGCTGAAATGGTCAAATCCACTAATTTGAAGGGATGTGCATATGCAGTACCAGTCAAAAGTTTGAACACACCTACTCATTCCAGGGTTTTTCTTTATTTGTACGATTTTCTACATTGTAGAATAATAGTGAAGACATCAAAATTATGAAATAACACAAAAAAAGTGTGAAACAAATCTAAATATATTTGAGATTCTTCAAGGTAGTCACCCCTTGCCTTGATGACAGCTTTGCGCACTCTTGGCATTCTCTCAACCAGCTTAATGAAGTCGTCACCTGAAATGCATTCCAGTTAACAGGTGTGCCTTGTTAAAAGTTAGTTTGTGGAATCAGTTGTGTTGTTACAAGGTAGGGGTGTTATACAGAAGATAGCCCTATTTGCTTAAAGACCAAGTCCATGTTATGGCAAGAACAGCTCAAATAAGCAAAAAGAAATGACAGTCCATCATTACTTTACTTTAAGACATGAAGGGCAGTCAATCCGGGAAAATTTCAAGAAGTTTCTTCAAGTGCAGTCGCAAAAACCATCAAGCGCTATGATGAAACTGACATTCATGAGGGCTGCCTCAGGAAAGGAAGACCCAGAGTTACCTCTGCTGCAGAGGATAGGTTCATTAGTTACCAGCCTCAAATTGCAGCCCAAATAAATGCTTCAGAGTTCAAGTAACAGACACATCTCAACATCAACTGTTCAGAGGAGACTGCATGAATTAGGCCTTCATGGTCGAATTGCTGCAAAGAAACCACTAGTAAATGACACCAATAAGAAGAGACTTCCTTGGGCCAAGAAACATGGGCAATGGACATTAGACCGGTGGAAATCTGTCCTTTGGTCTGATTAGTCCAAATTTGAGATTTTTGGTTCCAACCACCGTATCTTTGTGAGATGCAGAGTAGTTGAATGGATTATCTCCACATATGTGGTTCCCACCATGAAGCATGGAGGAGGAGGTGCTATGGTGTGGGGGTGCTTTGCTGCAGCGATACGCCATTCCACCTGGTTTGGGCTATCATTTGTTTTTCAACAGGACAATGACCCAACACACCTCCAGGGTGTGTAAGGGCTATTTGGCCAAGAAGGAGAGTGATGGATCAGATGACCTGGTCTCCCACAATCACCTGATCTCAACCGAATTGAGATGGTTTAGGATGACTTGGACCGTAGAGTGAAGGAAAAGCAGCCAACAAGTGCTCAGAATAAGTGGGAACTCCTTCAAGACTGTTGGAAAAGCATTCCAGGTGAAGCTGGTTGAGAGAATTCCAAGTGTGCAAAGCTGTCAAGGCAAAGGGTGGCTTTTGAAGAATTTCAAATCTAAAATATATTTTGATTTAACACTTTTGTTTACTACATGATTTACTACTCCCTCAAAACTGACATCTGTGGCATTCTGTTGTGACAAAACTACACATTTTAGAGTGCCCTTTTGTTGTCCCCAGCAAAAGGTGCACCTGTGTAATGATCATGCTGTTTAATCAGCTTGTTGATATACCACACCTGTCAGGTGGATGGATTACCTTGACAAATGAGAAATGCTCACTAACAGGGATGTAAATAAATGTGTTCAACATTTTAGGGAAATTAGCTTTTTGTGCATATGGAAAATATCTGGAACCTTTTATTTCAGGTCATGAAACATGGGACCAACACTACATGGTTTGTTTTATATTTTTGTTCAGTATAATTCAGCTATCTTTTTGGATAGTAGAGATCAAATCAAACTGTATGTTACCTTTTAGGGTTGCTAAGATGTTAGCAATGCTAGCTGTGTGTGGTTTCCTATGGACTGACACTGCTGTGTGTTTAGGGATGCTAAATCAATCATTCAAATGTATTTATAAAGCCCTTCTTACATCAGTTGATGTCACAAAGTGCTGTACAGAAACCCAGCCTAAAACCCCAAACAGCAAGCAATGCAGGTGTAGAAGCACGGTGGCTAGGAAAAACTCCCTAGAAAGGCCAGAACCTAGGAAGAAACTTAGAGAGGAACCAGGCTATGAGGGGTGGCTGTCCTCTACTGGCTGTGCCGGGTGGAGATTATAACAAAACACAAGTTCTGCTTACAAAGTAGTTAGCCTTATATGCTAGCTGTGATTCCCTATGAGCCACCCATGTGGGTAGGGCTAGGTCTACATACATTTTTAAAAATTCACAAAATCTCTGACTGAGGCCGATACGTAAGCTTATTAAAGATCAGTGATACTATCAAGAGAAATGTGCTGTTTCTTTTTTAATTCATCTGATTCCCTATGGGCTGACATGACTCTGCTGTGTGTTCCAGACCTAGAGCTATAGTAGAGGTTATGTCAAACGCTACTGTTATGTTTAGGGATGCTAAGATTTTAGCCATGCTAGCTAGTTGTGAGTGATTCCCTATGGCTTGACACTACTGTGTATTCCAGACCTGGGCCTGCAGCAGAGGATGAGTCTCCAGTGTGGCTCCATGGAGAAGGAGGGCTTCATTCTCCTACACAGGACCAAGGACAAGAGCATGCTGATGACATCACCTTTTAAAAAGTACTACGTCTCTCTCAACAAAGACACCCTGTCCTACGCCCGGACCCAGCACTCCAAGGTGAGTGCCTTCTCAGCTTGAGAAGATCACCTGTTGTAGTTAAAGTAAATCATTGACATTAATGATATTGTAGACTTTTTTTATTGGAGAATTTCTGTTTCAGCCCGTTATTGTCCTTTTGCTTTATAATGAACATTACCCAGGAATTTGTTTCCAGGCATCCAATGGCAGCTAGTACAAGGCTCTTAAGTGAAAAACGCTACATGAAACACAATCTCTCCCACATCCCCTGTTGTCTTCCCACTATCATGGAGGAATTTATTTTATTACTGTATTCTTGTCTTATTGTCTTTCTGTGCCTGTGTGTTGTATGTCTGAAACACCACTGTAGTATAGTCATTCTAGCCTTGAACCAGATCTGTTTGTGCTCTTGCCAACTCTGTTGCTGTCTTTGTCAAGCCATACATGTTATTTGTCATGGTTTGCATGAACTTGAGTGACGAGGGGTTGGCATGATAGCACAAACAGACTGGAATTCGGGCAGTAGTAATTCTAAGGTAAGGTTACAGATGGTTAAATTGAATTAAATTGTTTTCCCTGCTATCACAGAAGAGCTCCTTCATCTCCCTTCCCAGAATACGAGCAGTGGAGAAGGTGGAGGAGAAGAGCTTTGGCAGTGCCAACGTCATGCAGATCATCTCCAGCCGAGACAACGGCCTGGTGGAGAAATTGTACCTGGACTGTAAGGTCAGCTTCTTCACAAGACCCCCAAAGCAGATAACACCCTATTCCCTATATTGAACACTACATTTGACTCAGGCCAGCATTGGGCTATGGTCAAAAGTAGTGCACTATATAGGGAATAGGGTAGCCATGCAGGCCTACTGTATTTCTGAATCAGAATCCATAAACATTATTACAGCCATAAATGTTCACAAGAAATTGTATTGGTCACACACCCTGTGATGCCTCGCACACACACACACACACACACACACACACACACACACACCCGAGTTAAGAAACATCAATACAGTTACATAATGTAACACATGCAAGATGAACACTTAACTATCACACAACCCATACCACATACAGCACTGGTAGTACAGTACCTGTATTCATCAAGAGTCTCAGAGTAGGAGTCCTGATCGAGGATCAGGTCCGACCTATCCATGTAGTCTTATTCATTATTATCTAAAAGGCAAAATAATAATTAGAAATGATTGGACTTTCTCTAGACACCCAAAGCACTTTACATATTGTAGTAAGCGGGATGCTCACCTCATCCACCACCAATGTGTAGCACCCAGTTGGCTCTCTACCCCCTCTCTTTATCTCTTTGCCCCGTAGAGTGTGAATGAGCTGAATCAGTGGCTCTCGGCCCTGAGAAAAGCTTGCAGCCACAACACAGACACTCTGAGCTCCTACCACCCAGGGATATACAAAGGAGATCGATGGAGCTGCTGCCACCAGAAGGACAAAGCAGGTACCACAGGTTGGCGTGTCTGCCATGCAATGCAATACAATGCTACAATAGATCAGATAAGAGTGGGGTATAGATCCAGAATTTCCTCATTTGCAGTGCATCAAAATTAGCCTAAATATAGGCTACTATTCATGTGTATTTCACACTGTTTTGGTAAAATGCTTGGATGGGATGTCAACCCCAATATATGTTCATGTCACATTTGCATTTTCCATTAAGTCATTTAGCAGATGCTGTTATTCAGAGTGACTTACAGGAGCAATTAGGGTTAAGTGCCTTGGTAAAGGGCATATTGACAGGGATTCAAACCAGCAACCTTTTGGTTACTGGCCAAATGCTCTTAACCACTAGGCTGTCACCTCCTACCACCCACGGTGCAATCACCCATGTTCTGCGTTCCATTGATCTCTTACCGTATGTATACAGTACAAGGTTTTAGCCCTATTCTAACACACCTGGTTCAGAAAATCGAACTCCAGATAAGTTAAATCAGGTGTGTTGGAGTAGGTCTGGAACAAAATTCTGCACACATAGTAGTGCTCACAGAGGTGGTTTGGCCACTCCAGTGGCAAGTGCTGGACAGGTGGTTAATAATGTTTATGGGGTTGAGTCAATAGCTGCTCTTGTCTGTCCAGACCCAGGATGTGACAAGACCAAACACGGGGTGACGTTACAGGAGTGGTACGATCCCCTCGACCCAGATCTGGAATCCCAGCTCATCTATCGACACCTTATTGGAGTCCGACAAGCTATGAGGTACAGTTCAAAACCTATTGGAGAAACCTATATCCCCCTTGTTTGTTCTCACAGACAGAACTGAGTTCAAATTGTATGTTTTCTTCCAAATACTTAGCTGCGCTCGATCAAGCTTGTCTCGTGCAATGGATCCAATGGAATAGTCCCAAAATTGCAAGCCCCACCCATCTGGCACTCCTCTGGCACAATCAAAGTATTTGAAAGAAAGCAAATACTATTTGAACCCAAGTCTGTTCACAGATGCATTGCAGGTTCCTGTGTTTTGGTACTGTAGGCTGATGCACATTTTACGTTTGATTGTTTTTCTTTCAGGAAAAAATACCAAGAGATGATCAAGCCAGAAGAAGAGGATGACAGGGAGACTTTTGAAGGTAGGGTTCTTGAAGCTTTTTTCTTTTCATCAAGATACTGTAACAATATATAATCAAGATAATGGTTATTCTTTTGAATGAATGTCATTTAAGAAAAAAAAAGAAAGACAAAAGCCTCTTCTATGTCTCGTCTTTCTTTACAATCAAAAACATGTAATGATATGGCCTCCTATATACCCTTGTATGCCTTCCTAGGAGAGGGCACACGATTGTCATGGTTAACTAGAATGTTTTATATACTGCACTGTTTTAACTTGGTAAAGAAAATTGCCAAATTTATAACCTTGTCGCCGCGGGTATTTGAACCAGCGGCCGTTACTGGCTCAACACTGACCGCTAGGCTACCTACCACCCTATAGTTTAAAGGTAGAGTCAGCAATCGACAAAGTGAACAACAATATCGGGTTGATTTCTGCAACAACTAAGAGCATTGAAGTGCGAGGCTAAACTTCTCTGCTGTTTCCAGTCCTGCAGATTTCAGGTAATAGCTTTTGAAGCTTACCCGTGCACATGTGTGTATACGAGTGCATCGTGTTCAATTGCGGTGATGCTCGTGCAACGTCATATCGCTGAGTCTAAAGTGTGTTTTGAAAGATGTGTGTCTATTTCTGTGCTGGTTGGTCCCATTCTGTTATCTGACCTCTCATGTCCCAGGTGAGAAGAAGCTTGACGGGGTCACAAGGTTGTTCAGTGTCCTACAGGACCTGCAGAACTCCCACACTGCAGTGGAGGAGGAGGAGAGGTTAAAGAGTAGGAACTTTCTCCTGGAGCTGCAAACGTAACATAATGTCAATGCAACAGGCAGTTCTCAGGCTGAGTGTCCAAAATGGCACCCTAATTCCCTCTATAGTGCACTACTTGTGACAAGGGCACATAGGGTAATTGCGCTATAAAGGGACAAAGCCCTAGTCTCAATGTTATTCTTTTTACTCAGCTCTTGACATTTAATAAAGTTTGACTTCTTCTTGTCAAGAAAACTTGTATGGAACATCAGTGAAGACATTTTGGTCATTACACCATGTTCATCATAAACTTCTTCTTGTAGATGAGTTGTGTTGGGCGATGTTCTGCTCTTCATATTAACTTCATAGGTCTACTAGCAACATCCCTTTAAGAAGCACTGATGGGGACTGGATTTGATTATGTGTTTGAGGTTCAACCCCCCCATACATAGTGCAGATGTAAAGATTATGAATGTATGGTCAATATTACCCTTGGAAATTTTAACATGATATGTTAACAAGGGGTTTATACTGTACATGCATAATGCAGCAACACTAAAGAGTAGATTGAGACCAAGAGCAGTATCGCTGAAGTATTTGTAAAAGGATCAGCCTATTGAAAGCATATCAACTGATGGCAACACTGACATTCTGAATATCAATAGAGTAGCTCTCTCTCCATGAGGGTGCATCTTCTTTTTCTGTGGTTGTTTATTAATTTCTTTGTTAAGCGTGATTGAATTGATCATACACCATTGTCACAGGAGTTTAATTTATTGTCAGAATTATTATTATTATTTTTGTGTCTTTCTTGTGAATCTGTAATGTTCCCAAATCTTTCTTACAGGCTTTTAATGCCATGGGCTACATCTGTGTTTTGTTGTTGTGTGTTCTATGTGCCATTTCAAAGTGACTATGTGCTTGAAATACTGTAAACAATAAACTGGCGCAACAGTGTTAACGTTGTCAAGATCTAATGTAAACAGACTTTTGACATGCACAAAGAATTTACAGACGAGAAAAAAAATGCATACCAAAATACATTGTTTATGTATAAAATATAATAATGCATGTGTTAACTGAGAATGAATGGACAGACCCCTGAAAGATTAGTCTCATACGTTCTCAGAAATGTGTTGTGGAATATATTGTAAATCCTTTGTTGCCATGCAGTGTAAATTCTAACCTTTTTATGTGTATGTCAATGTGTGTGTGTTATTTTAAATATTGTACATTTTTATATATTGAGCATTTGAGTTTGCATTTTCTGTCTGTTTTGCCATGTAAAATGTTTAACCATTAAAATAGGTTATTGTTATTAACCACTAGGTGGCTCAGTTTCATTTGTTTACTTGTGAAGCGTTTTACTGCCATGTTAAACTGTAGGGTGACATTGCCCCTAGACACTGATCTTGGGTCAGCTTAGCATTTTAACCAATAATGGTTAATGTTATGATTGGGGGAAGAGAAGCTGATCCTTGGTGAAACTTTAACCCAGAGCTGGACAGTACAGGGTACTTAATAATATATGCCATTTAGCAGACACTTGATCCAAAGCAGCTTATTTATGAGTGCATACATCTTTTACGTATGGGTGGTCCAGGGAATCAAACCCACTATACTCGTGTTGCAAGCGCCATGCTCTACCAACTGCGCTACAGAGGACCGGAGGACTTTCTGCAGTATCTACCTCCATGTGGCATATGAGTACATTTTTTTGTCATATAGCACCTGCAAGTACAGTTTGAAATTGATAAATGTAATTCAAACCAGCTAGAAAAGTAGACCTAAACATTGAACACCAATATGGTGCTGGCTTGGATAGTGACTGTGTGGATATACTGTAGATAACCATATAGAATATTGTCTATTTACAAACCAAATGCATTCATTTAAGATTTAATCAAGTGCAATGTATATTAGATTCTAACAATTTCAAATGTTTTGCATGTGACCAGAGCACATGCTTAATTGTATTATTAACAGCAAGTGTATTATTTTTGGCCTTACTGCTATTAGCACATACAAATGCATAGAATCACTGATTCACTATGGAACTACAGATAGTTTCCCCCCCCCCCAAAGAAAATCTAAAGGAAGTTGGTTCTGAAGTGTCTGTTCTATATATTATCTTTGTACATCATTTAACCCCATATTTTTGGCACTAAACAGTCTAAACCCTGTCAGTTTAGTATGTATGAGTATGTGAGAAGTCCGGTGAGTGTGCATAGTCAGTGCAACAACAAAAAAACAGGAGTCAATGCAAATAGTTTGGGTAGCCTTTTGATCAGCAGTCTTTTGGCTTGGAGATAGACGCTGTTCAGGATATTTGTGTTGTCACAGACTTGGTGTACTGGTAATGCTTGTCGTGCTCAAGCACAGCCTGACATTTTTTAGGGCCTTCCTCTGACACCACCTGGTATAGAGGTTCTGGATAGCAGGGAGTTCTTGAAGCTCTCAACCCGCTCCACTACAGCCCCGTTGATGTGAATGGGGGCGTGCCCAGCCAGTCCTTTTACCTGTACTCCATGATCAGATCCTTTGTCTTACTGACATCGAGGGAGAGGTTGTTGTCCTGGCACCACACTGCCATGTCTCTGACGACCTCCCTATAAGCTGTTTCATCGTCGTCAGTGATCAGGCCTGTGTCATCAGAAATCAAAACGATGCTGTTGGAGTCGTGCATGGCCACGCAGTCAAGGGTGAACAGGGAGTACATGAGGGGACTAATTATGCACCCGTGATGGGCCCCCGTGTTGAGGGTCAGCGTGGTGGAAAATGTTGTTGCCTACCCTCACCACCTGGCAGCCCATCACCCTCACCACCCTCACCACCTGGCAGCCCATCAGGATATCCAGGATCCGGTTGCAGAGGGAGGTGTGCAATCGCAGGGTCCTTGGCTTAGTGAAGAGCTTGGAGGGCACTATGGTGTTGAACGCTGAGCTATAGTCAATGAACAGTATTCTCACTGTTCCTTTTGTCCAGGTGGGAAATTGCAATGTGGAATGCAATAGAGATCAAGTCATATGTGGATCTGTTGGGGCGGTATGCGAATTGGAGCGGGTCCAGGGTGTCTGGGATAATGGTGTTGATGTGAGCCATGACCAGCCTTTCAAAGGATTTCATGGCTAAAGATGTGAGTGCTATAGTCATTTAGACAGCTTACTTTGGCATTCTTGGACACAGGGACGATAGTGGTCTGCTTAAAACATGTAGGTATTAAAAACTGTGTCAGGGAGAGGTTGAAAATGTCAGTGAAGACACTTGCCAGTTGGTCAGTGCATGCTTTGCGTACACGTCTTGGTAATCCGTCTGGCCATGCGGCCTTGTGAATGTTAATCTGTTTAAAAGTTTTACTCATATTGGCTATGGAGAGCATGATAACACAGTCATCAGTAACAGCTGGTTCTTTCGTGCATGGTTCAGAATTGCTTGCCTCGTAGTGAGCATAGAAGGCATTTAGATCCTCTGGTTGGCTCACATCACTGGGCAGCTCGCGGCTGGGTTTCCCTTTATAATCCATGATAGCTTGCAAGCCCTGCCACATCCAATGAGCGTCAGAGCCGGCGCAGTAGGACATAATCTTAGTCCTGTTTCGAAGCTTTGCCTGTTTGATGGCTCATCGGCGGGCATAGGGAATTCCTTATAAGAGTCCGGATTTGTGTCCTGCTCCTTGAAAGCAGCAGCTCTAGGCTTTAGGTCAGTGTGGATGTTGCATGTATGCCATGGCTTCTGGTTGGGAAATAAGTACGGTCACTGTAGGGACGACGTCGTCAATGCACAATAGTCAAAGGCTTAATGAAGCCGTTGACTATTGTGGTAAAGTTCTCAATGCCTCAATACAAGCATTTCGCTACACTCGCACAAGCATTTCGCTACACTCGCATTAACATCTGCTAACCATGTGTATGTGACAAATAAAATTTGATTTGATTTGCCAACGGATGAATCCCGGGAACATATTCCAGTCTCTGCTATCGAAACAATCCTGTAGCTCAGCATCCACTTCATCATACCACTTCCCTATTGGGCGCATCACTGGTACATCCTGTTTGAGTTTTTGCTTGTAAGCAGGAATCAGGAGGATAGAGTTATGGTCAGATTTTCCAAATGAATGGCAAGTGTGAGCTTTGTGTGAGTCTGTGTGTTGTAATTTTTTTTTGCATCTAGTGGCACAGGTGACATTCTGGTAGAGGATTTCAGTTTTCCTGCATTAAAATCACTGGACACCAGAAAAGCCACCTGCGTGAGCATTTTCTTGTTTGTTTATGGCCCTATACAGCTCGATGAGTGCGGTCTTAGTGCCAGCATTGGTTTGTGGTGGTAAATAGACAGCTACGAAAAATATAGATGAAAACCTTTGGTAAATAGTATGTTCTACAGCTTATCATGAGGTATTTTAACTCAGACAAGCAGAACCTTGAGACTTTCTTAATATTAGAGATTGTGCACAAGCTGTTGTTAACAAAAGGACACACCACCCCTTGAGTTTACTCAACGCTGTCGTTCTGTCCTGCCGATGTATAGAAAATTCAGCTAGATTTATATTTTCCATGTCCTTGTTCAGCCACAACTTGGAGAAACATAGGATATTACAGTTCTTCAGATCACGTTGATGGGATAGTCTTGAACGGAGCTTGTCCAGTTTATTCTCCAGTGATTGCACTTTAGCCAATAGAACGGAGGACAGAGGTGGTCTATCCACTCGCCAACATTATCTCGTCAGGTATCCCGCACACCGGCCTCTATAAAGCTGACTCTTCAGTTTTCGTGTTCCGGGGATTTGGGCCTGGTCCGGGATGAACAGTATGTCCTTCGCCACCGACTCAATGAATTAGAAATCCTTATCCAAATTGAGGTTAGTGATTCGTGTTCTGATGTCCAGAAGCTCTTTCCAGTCATAGGAAACGATGGCGGAAACATTATGTACAAAAAAAGTTCAGATCCGTGAAAATAAATAAATAATAGCACAATTGGTCAGGAGGCCGCTGTTATTCCCTCCAGTGCTATTCTCATGATATGCAATGTGTAAACACAGTACCTAGCAGCCAACCTTGCACCAACTCCTTGTAATTACAGTAAAATACTGTGAAATACAAACCCCATCTCCCCTCAATGAATTTCATTCATCAATTCATTACAATTACAGTAGCAATATAATAGTCAATTAAGGTATTTTACTAAATGTTATTTTACTGTGTCATTACACAGTACTTATTTCGATGTTGTGTACTGCAATATGAAATACAGTAACTTACCACTAGCTGCCTGTAAATTACTGTCAAATTCACAGAAACCCCTTCATATTGGAAGTCTTCAGTTCATACAGAAAGAAATCACTTCCTGTTGTGGCCTCAAACCTCTCAAGCAGAGGGAGGGTCTTGCCGGTGCTGACGCACCCTCAAGAATAGACCTAGCACACCCATGAAAGAATGTATTAGTACATTCATATGTACACCATAGACGGCAAGCACCCCTACGCAACTACCAAGCAAAACAATTCCTGGTGCCGCCACTGATTTTACAAAATATTACATAATCGTTTATGCCACAACCATACTTTGGATAGGTTATCCACTTTCTACTTTTGTAAATTTGTAGTGCATGTTCTATTCGTTTAAAAAAATATTTTCTATCAATAATGTAGCTTTATCAATGGGAAAATGTAATTGGATATTTTTATTCATAATTTTGGTTATCTGCTATAAGTCAATTTGTTTTCACTCAGAACAGGGGTTTAAGTTAGTCAGACATTTTCATATGCAAGAGTAATCTAGGTTGCAATTATTTCAGTGTTTCCCAATTCTCATTAATTTGGAATTGAGACCTTTAGATTTTCCACAGACAAGCATAGGGGAGTCTACACAATCAATGGTATGGACTGGAATATGGATTTAGCTCAATTTACATCTGATAAAAACTTTGAATTTGAGGAGAACTACCCGTTTGACCTGCTACATTCATCATTCACCACAGCTAAGCCAAGGTTCATTTGTAGACCAAACATTACTAACCATGAGGCATCACTTCAACAAGATCTTTGGCCTATAATTGCACTACCAGCTTTGTCAATTGCATTTTTTATAAGCATGCAATAGGGCTAACCTCATCCTTGACACTCAGGGCCACTGTGAAGATTAGACGCTGACAAATTGCCTCAGTCTATCAAAGTTGTGCCACAGGCAGCCATTGAGATGCCTGAGGGAATGATTGTTGTGTGCTTTAAGGGGTATTGTTGAAATTTGATGGACCAGTGCACATTACATTTATGACACAAAATCACATTACATTAGTAACTTACTGAGTTTTTGAAATGTCTCCAAATATTTTTTTTTCTTTTACCATGAATATGACAAAATATAGGCAAGGGCAAGGTTTTCCTAATACAAATATGTGTATATACAGTCATTGGGTTTTAGCCTGCATGGTAGTATACCATTAGTCAGTGTTGTTACAATGTTGTTACATAGTCAGTTTATTATCTCTGTTTATTTGAAAATCCTTTAAAGTGTGCATTGCAAAAAAGTGAGAACTGTATGTAAGTCGTATTAGGGGCACTAGGCTATTGCAACGTGGGAACTAATTTATGATGCGAGGGCATTCCATGGATTTCCAGGAATGATAACTCATTCGCAGTGATTCAGCACCGGATGCACATTAATTCCTGTGAGCAAATTGGAGATCTGGACCAGTGAATAATCTGGATAAATTCCTATAGTATACTACTTTCTCTTGGACCTTACATTTTTATACAACATATTTAACTATTTATGAATGCCTTTCAAACCAGAGAACACAATTGTATCTTCATAGCTTGGTTGGGTTAAATGTTGGCTTTGTAGCCTTCTCTCACAGCATTACCGTCCACTTCCTAAACTCTTTGTTTGGCTGAAGCCAGCGAAGGGGGAGGATCCTCTACATAGGCGAAAAAAGAGACCGAACATCCATTGCGCCCCAAGCGAAACATTGAAAACCTCATCCCTCTGTGTTCAATACGCCACATGTGTGTACTGGTTAACGTTTTAAAGCGTCCTGAACGGCGGATTGAAGCTGGTTGAAGTTGCTGATGCTGCTTTGCACCCCCAAACCGCTAACAAAAAGAGAGACCTAGGGATTTGCATATAGTTACATTGAATATTCACAGCAAACTGAAGCAACAATCTAATTTTATTTCTGAAAGTCGCATTCTCAAAATAAACCGGCATCTTCGCCTGATTTAGCCTACTGCGGCTCGCATCCTGCCACACTCTCCCTTCCAGCTCTATCTAAGCATCCATATTTTTTGTTCATCCCTGTGTGGGGGTATAGGGAGTGGCAACCTGATAAATCAACCGATCCGCGGACCCCTCTCTAGGAAAAAAGCAAGTTCGCCGCTTTTTGGACACGTTTATGCGTAAACTGGATATAAAAAGGTAAGCGTTTCGTTCTTGCATTTTTATCGTTTAAGAGATTTGTTGAGCTCAAGTAGAAATACACACCGCGCTGCAGTGGGTATAACAATAGAAACACATTTGCGTTGTATGGTCTCGGGTGCACCTTATGTTTCCCTGTCACGGAAATATATAAATTCGCAATATAATTGTGTAAACAGCAACAATGTATTCAACAAGCTTAGCAGACAACCATGTGTCATTTAACAGCCCAATGGTCCTATGTTTAGAGCATCAAAATGTAACATTGTAGCCTAGCTCTACTGCACTGTCATATAGCAGGCTACATGTAGCAACTTCGCATTGTCAAGAATATAGCCCCCTCGCAGAGCTGTCATAAAACTACCCTGAGAAAATATTCTAAAAGGATTTAAGCCTTGCCCTATTGCGAAAAACAACATACAAATTGATGTCGATACATGAGTAAACTGAATGGTGCTGATACTGTGAAGGCACTATTGCATTCTTCAGACATCTCATCTCGATAACCAGCATAAATGCGAGATGTGGTGCTAGAATAGTGATGTAACGTTGTCATGAATTACATATTATAGTTGGAGAGATGTAAAATATTTGTCTTGAAGGCCATGCATGCAACTGGGAATACAGCTGATCAGGTCTCAGTGTTTCGGGCAAGCAGCCTGGCCTCATCGACTAGATGTAACATAGTAAATGTAAATCTGTGAGTAGTATAATTTGTTATGTTTGGTATGGTTACATAAAATAGGTTACTTAAAAGGATGCTTTAGGATTTTGGCGATGAGGCCTTTCTCATAGTCATATTAACTCATGGATACCATTTTTATATCTGTGTCCAGTATGAAGGAAGTTAGTAGTTTCTTGAGCCGATGTTAACCACTGTTAGCGCAATGACTGGTAGCGCAGATACCCGTAGACTTCCAGTCATTGTGCTAACTGTGCTGAGCAATTGTGCTTGCACTTGTTAGGAACATCCTTTAAACTGCACACACAGACATAAAAATGTTATCCACACGTTCATCTGACTCTGGGGAAGTAGGTAAAGGGCCTCATCGCCAAAATCTTTAAGTATCCCTTTAAGCCAGTATGAGAGGATGGATGGGCGTATAACCTGAGCGTCTAGCAACCCAAAGGTTTTTATATTTTATTCTTAACTTTTATTTATTCAGGGTAGCCCAAGTGAGACCAATGGTGCCCTGAATACCAAATTGTTCACACAAACAGGGAAATAAATTAAGTTTAAAATAAAATAACCTCAACACCACAATTTCAACAAATAAACCACTACAATCAATCAAAACAACTGCAATGCATAATGAAGTCATTCAATATCATAGTCCTAAACTGCCCTAGTGGTACCAGGGAATCGAGATGCAAGGAATTTTGTAGGTTACTCCAACAATGGGGGCATTAAAACTAAAGGAGTATTTACCAAAATTGGTCAAGACCACATGACCTCAAGAGTTCATGCGAGCCAGTTTGGTAGCACATTCTTTTATATGTTATCAACGAAGTTAGGTAAGTTAGAAGCTTGTGTAGTAGAGCTTTGTAAACAAAAAGGGAATAATGAAGTGATCTACAGGACTTTAATGAGGACAACCAACCTTTTGATACAGCATTCAGTATTGAGTATTAAAACTGTCACCTTTGATAAAGCGAAAGGCGCTATAGTAGACGGCATCCAATGATTTAAGAGTAGTGGCTGCTGCAATCTGGTAAATGGTGTCACCATAATCAATAACTGTCAGGAAAGTTGACTGTACAATCTGCTTCCTGCTATTTAGAAAGAGGCCAGATCTATTTGTAAAAAAGAAGCCCACTTTAAATCATAGCTTTTTAACTAGCTCATCCATACATTTTTTTAAACATGTAGTCTTTGTCAACCTAAATGCCCAGATATTTATAGGCGGGCCCCCAATCGATGAGGGAACCATCCAATTAGTAAATATGTAGTTCATCAGATTTTTTTTTTAAATTGCGATTATTAGAGAACAACATATACTGAGTCTTGCTTGCATTAAGTACACATTTTAAACCAATCAGGGCTTTACGTTTGCCAAGTCTACCATTGAGGCCAAGTTTGCTGCAAGGCCTAGCTACTAGCCACCCTAATCCTTACAGTAGTCTAATAACCAACCAACACTATTTAATAAATAGGCCTAGGTTATTCATTTAGAATGTATGCATAACCAAAGACAATACCAAATATGTTTCTTTCTGTCAGTGAATATTCTTGAAATACATATTTTAGCCTTGTGACACATTTAACTCCATGTGTATTTATTCACCATCAACACACTTGAAACAATAAACTGGACTTACTAAGTCCAGTAGACTCAGCAACATAGATGATTAACCCAAATCACAAATATTGTTTTCTGATCTATAGATAGGCTATTTGTTTGAAGAGGGACCACTCAACTATTTCAATTTGTATACAGTAGTATAGTATAGGCTACACTAGGTACACCTTGACATGGCTTGACTTGTACACTGAAAGGGCATAGACCCTCTGCTTTTTAAAAGGGCTGTGTTCAACAAGAAAACTCAGCTAGCACAGAATGTTCTGGGAACCAACATTTGTTAGCTGCGAAGCCTTTGCGATATCATAACCACCATCGATGAGACAATACTGTGCAGCTGTATTCATCGACCTGGCCAAGGCTTTCGACTATGTCAATCACCACCATTCTTATCGGCAGACTCAACAGCCTTGGTTTCTCAAATGACTGCCTCGCCTGGTTCACCAACTACTTCTCAGACAGAGTTCAGTGTGTCAAATCGGAGGGCCTGTTGTCCGGACCTCTGGCAGTCTATGGGGGTGCCACAGGGTTTAATTCTCGGACCGACTCTTTTCTCTGTATACATCAATGATGTCGCTCTTGCTGTTGGTGATTCTCTGATCTACCTCTATGCAGACCACACCATTCTGTATACTTCTGGCCCTTCTTTGGACACTGTGTTAACTAACCTCCAGACGAGCTTCAATACCATACAACTCTCCTTCCGTAGCCTCCAACTGCTCTTAAATGCAAGTAAAACTAAATGCATGCTCATCAACCGATCGCTGCCCGCACCTGCCTGCCTGTCCAGCATCACTACTCTGGACGGTTGTGACTTAGAATATGTGGACAACTACAAATACCTAGGTGTCTGGTTAGACTGTAAACTCTCCTTCCTGACTCACATTAAGCATCTCCAATCCAAAATTAAATCTAGAACCTGCTTCCTATTTCGCAACAAAGCATCCTTCACTCATGCTGCCAAACATACCCTCGTAAAACTGACCATCCTTAACTTTGGCGATGTCAGTTACAAAATAGCCTCCAACACTCTACTCAGCTAATTGGATGCAGTCTATTACAGTGCCATTCGTTTTTGTCACCAAAGCCCCATATACTACCCACCACTGCGACCTGTATGCTCTCGTTGGCTGGCCCTCGCTTCATATTCGTTGCCAAACCCACTGGCTCCAGGTCATCTAAGTCTTTGCTAGGTAAAGCCCCGCCTTATCCCAGCTCACTGGTCACCATAGCAGCACCCACCCATAGCACGCGCTCCAGCAGGTATATTTCACTGGTCACCCCCAAAGCCAATTCCTCCTTTGGCCGCCTTTCCTTCCAGTTCTCTGCTGCCAATGATTGGAATGAATTGCAAAAATCACTGAAGCTGGAGACCCATATCTCCCTCACTAACATTAAGCACCAGCTGTCAGAGCAGCTCACAGATCACTGCACCTGTACATAGCCCATCTGTAAATAGCCCATCTAACTACCTCATCCCCATACTGTTCTTTTTTTCGTCTCCTTTGCACACCAGTATCTCTACTTGCACATTCATCTTCTGCACATCTATCACTCCAGTGTTTAATTTCTAAATTGTAATTATTTCGCCACTATGCCCTATTTATTGCCTTTATTGCCTTATCCTACCTCATTTGCACACACTGAATATATACTTTTTTCCTCTATTGTGTTATTGACTGTATGTTTGTTTATTCCATGTGTAACTCTGTTGTTGTTGTTTGTGTTGCACTGCTTTGCTTTATCTTGGCCAGATCGCAGTTGCAAATGAGAACTTCTCAACTAGCCTACCTGGTTAAATAAAGGTGAAAAAAATATATACAGACAGATGAAGCTATCATCATCACTAAGACATTGATTCCTCCACTCATCTCCACAGCTAAAATGGAGAGGTATTGCCACCAATCCGACTTCTAGTGCCTCAAACCGAAAGCCTTAATCCCTGCACTTCTCCCTGTACATGATGAACATGCTGAAGTCCAGTGGACTGAAGATCCCTGGCAGGGGCCCAAAGCACTCCCCTGGCCCTGTGGGACGAACCTCTGCTGGGGGGTCCGCTTCCGGCACTGTGGGCCAGAAAGACAGTAAGTCACTTCTTCATTCCTCAAGACTTCCTCTAGACTCTCAGGAAGAGATCTGATTTCCTATTGCTTAGCCTATCAATCTTGGTGGCATTTCATCATTGGAAATGACAAGAAATTCCTTGATTATTGTAATTGATTGTTTGTTAGTTGTCAGGGCCCTGAGTTGTTTCTGGTCAGCTGTGGTCAGTAAAAACTCAGGGCCCTAGGTACATTATTATGCTTTAGGTCAACGGTTATCAAACTTCTTTGGTTAATGTAGTCCCAATCACATTTTGCTCTGCCCAAAGTACCCCCTAATGTGCAATTGATCATTAGGCCTATTCTTAAGAGTCTTTCCAAGAACCCCTTGTGGATAGGTTTTATCTTTATTTTAGCAGGGAGTCACCATTGAGACCAGTGTTTATTTTTCAAGGGATTCCTGCATATACAATTTCATAGAAATAAAACACAGACAAACAAATTTACACAAAACACTATCACCTAAAACAAACAAATTCTTCATTAAAGTTCCTCTGTCCACTCTCTAAACTGCCACAGGGACACTAAGGCTTCTATGTGTACTGTTTTTTGGTGATTATTCCAAACATACGGAGCATAAAAACAAAAGGGCGATTTAGCTAACTTTGAAGACACCAAAGGAGTCTCCAGAGTTAACCAACCATTGTGACCAGGTTTTGCTAACTTCACTATTAAGATTTAAAATGACAAGTTAAGCCGGAAGCTTGTGGAGTAGGGCTTTGTAAAAAAAAAAGAAGAAGAGTGTAATGATGTGACTTCAAAGGAGGTCCAGCCAAAGAATATAGTGATGAGTAATAAAACTCCTGTGATAAAACGAAAAGCGCTATTGAAGAAACGGGATTCAGCAGTTTAAGAGTAGAGGCAGTTGCACTTTGATAAATAGTATCACCAAAATCAAGAACAGGTAGAAAGGTTTACTGCACAATCTGCTTCCTGCTGACTAGAGAGAGACAAGATCTATTTCTGTAAAAAAAATCCCACTTTAAATCTTAGTTTCTTAACAAGCTCATTCGTAAGTTGTTTTAAACGATAAATCATTGTCAATCCAAATACCAAGGTATTTGTATGCAGAGACTCATTAGATTATAGAACCATCCGATGCATGAAGATGTAATAGGAAAACCCTAACTGATTTAAAACTCTGAGACAATCTTATGAGAACTTGAAAGCAACATTTATTTAGTTTACCCGTATTAAGCATGAGTTTTAAATCAGTTAGGGTTTTCTGCACAGCTGCAACAATTGTACTGTAACCTTGTCACAGCAAGGTCAGGAGTCGGGACAATTGCATGCATAATAGTATAATCTTTAAATAGATTAAATGTACAACTTGTGTTAAACATTTTTCCCCTTTTTTCTCCTCAATTTCGTGGTATTCAATTGGTAGTTAGTCTTGTCTCATCGCTGCAACTCCCATACGGACTCGGGAGAGGCGAAGGTTGAGAGTCGTGCGTCCTCCGAAACACAACCCAACCAAGCGGCACTGCTTCTTGACACAAAGCCAACTTAACCCGGAAGCCAGCCGCACCAATGTGTCGGAGAAAACACGGTACACCTGGTGACCGTGTCAGCATGCAATGCGCCCGGGCCGCCACAGGAGTCGCTAGTGCGCAATGGGACAAGGACATCCCTGCCGGCCAAACCCTCCCCTAACCCGGACGATGCTGGGCCAATTGTGCGCCGCCCCATGGGTCTCCCGGTCGCGGCAAGAAGCAGTGCCGCTTGGTTGGGTTGCATTTCGGAGGACGCACAGCTCTCGAACACATTCTTATTTTCAATGACGGACTAGGAACGGTGGGTTAACTGCCTCGTTCAGTGGCAGAACAACAGATTTTCACCTTGTCAGCTCGGGGATTCAATCTTGCAACCTTACAGTTAACTAGTCCAACGCTCTAACCACCTGATTACATTGCACTCCACGAGGAGCCTGCCTGTTACGCGAATGCAGTAAGGTAAGTTGCTAGCTAGCATTAAACTTATCTTATAAAAAACAATCAATCATAATCACTAGTTAACTACACATGGTTGTTGATATTACTAGTTTATCTAGCGTGTCCTGCATTGCAGATAATCGATGCGGTGCGTATCGTTGCTCCAATGTGTATCTAACCATGAACATCAATGCCTTTCTTAAAATCACTACACATAAGTATATACACTGCTAAAAAAAATATCGGGAACACTAAAATAACACATCATAGATCTGAATGAAATATTCTTATTAAATAGTTTTTTCTTTACATAGTTGAATGTGCTGACAACAAAATCACACAAAAATGATCAATGGAAATCTAATTTATCAACCCATGGAGTCACACTCAAAATTAAAGTGGAAAACCACACTACAGGCTGATCCAATTTTGATGTAATGTCCTTAAAACAAGTCAAAATGAGGCTCAGTAGTGTGTGTGGCCTCCACGTGCCTGTATGACCTCCCTACAACGCCTGGGCATGCTCCTGATGAGGTGGCGGATGGTCTCCTGAGGGATCTCCTCTCAGACCTGGACTAAAGCATCTGCCAACTCCTGGACAGTCTGTGGTGCAACGTGGCGTTGGTGGATGGAGCGAGACATGATGTCCCAGATGTGCTCAATTGGATTCAGGTCTGGGGAACGGGCGGGCCTGTCCATAGCATCAATGCCTTGCTCTTGCAGGAACTGCTGACACACTCCAGCCACATGAGGTCTTGCATTAGGAGGAACCCAGGGCCAACCGCACCAGCATATGGTCTCACAAGGGGTCTGAGGATCTCATCTCGGTACCTAATGGCAGTCAGGCTACCTCTGGCGAGCACATGGAGGGCTGTGCGGCCCCCCAAAGAAATGCCACCCCACACCATGACTGACCCACCACCAAACCGGTCTTGCTGGAGGATGTTGCAGGCAGCAGAACGTTCTCCACGGCGTCTCCAGACTCTTTCATCTGTGAAGAGCACAGGGCACCAGTGGCGAATTTGCCAATCTTGGTGTTCTCTGGCAAATGCCAAACGTCCTGCACGGTGTTGGGCTGTAAGCACAACCCCCACTTGTGGACGTCGGGCCCTCATATCACCCTCATGGAGTCTGTTTCTGACCATTTGAGCCGACACATGCACATTTGTGGCCAGCTGGAGGTCATTTTGCAGGGCTCTGGCTGTGCTCCTCCTGATCCTCCTTGCACAAAGGCGGAGGTAGCGGTCCTGCTGCTGTGTTGTTGCCCTCCTACGGCCTCCTCCACGTCTCCTGATGTACTGGCCTGTCTCCTGATAGCGCCTCCATGCTCTGGACACTACGCTGACAGACACAGCAAACCTTCGTGCCACAGCTCGCATTGATGTGCCATCCGGGATGAGCTGCACTACCTGAGCCACTTGTGTGGGTTGTAGACTCCGTCTCATGCTACCACTAGAGTGAAAGCACCGCCAGCATTCAAAAGTGACCAAAACATCAGCCAGGAAGCATAGGAACTGAGAAGTGGTCTGTGGTCACCACCTGCAGAACCACTCCTTTATTGGGGTTGTCTTGCTAATTGCCTATAATTTCCACCTGTTGTCTATTCCATTTGCACAACAGCATGTGAAATGTATTGTCAATCAGTGTTGCTTCCTAAGTGGACAGTTTGATTTCACAGAAGTTATTGACCCTATTGACTTGGAGTTACATTGTGTTGTTTAAGTGCTCCCTTTATTTTTTTGAGCAGTGTATTTTTAAACCTGGGTATTTAGCTAAAATAAATCCAGGTCAGCAGGCAATGTTAACCAGGTGAAATTGTGTCACTTCTCTTGCGTTCATTGCGCGCAGAGTCAGTGTATAGGCAAAAGTTTGGGCCGCCTAATTTGTCAGAATTTTATGTAATTATGACGTAAGGTTATGCAATGTAACAGGAATATTTAGACTAATGGATGCCACCCCTTAGATAAAATAAGGAACGGTTCCGTATTTCACTGAAAGAATAAACGTCTTGTTCTCGAGATGATAGTTTCCGGATTCCACCATATTAATGACCTAAGGCTCGTATTTCTGTGTGTTATTATGTTATAACTAAGTCTATGATTTGGCAGAGCAGTCTGACTGAGTGGTGGTAGGCAGCAGCAGGCTCGTAAGCATGAATTCAAACAGCACTTTTGTGCGGTTTGCCAGCAGCTCTTCGTTGTGTGTCAAGCATTGTGCTGTTTGACTTCAAGCCTATCAACTCCCGAGATTAGGCTGGTGTAATCAATGTGAAATGGCTAGCTGGTTAGCGGGTTGCACGCTAATAGCGTTTCAAACGTCACTCGCTCTGAGACTTGGAGTAGTTGTTCCCCTTGCTCTGCATGGGTAACGCTGCTTCGAAGGTGGCTGTTGTCGTTGTGTTCCTGGTTCGAGCCCAGGGAGGAGCGAGGAGTGGGACGGAAGCTCTACTGTTACACTGGCAATACTAAAGTGCCTATAAGAACATCCAATAGTCAAAGGTTAAAACAATAGAAATGCAAATGGAAAATGCGTGGGGGAAAGATGCCATGAGGGAAAGATCTTGAATCTCTTCATTGCCCCCCAGCAAAATAAGCCAACATTTAGGTTATTGTTTATATACAGTACTTCACACTATGTTGGGGTAAAAATCGGAGTATAATGCTTGTATGGATGTCAACCCCAACACATGTTCATGTCATCGTCACCAATCACTGCATTACTTAAAAATGACTTTGACTACCACCACCGATTTCTCTGTTAGCTATGCTACCAGCTAATAAGAATGGGAGTTACAATTTAGCAGTCACCTCTTCTAAACCTGAAAAGGGACTTCAAAATGTTATGCAGCGATAACAGACAAATATATCCGACTTTATGGGCCTCTTACAATTCATCAATCATTACGGATTTTACGAAAAGCCACTTTGGTGCACATTCAACAAATCTGATCTAACAATCTGGTGTCCATCTTCTGTCCCCCACTGTCTGCCTTCCATTGACCTGTATATCCCCCCTCAAGCCGATACCATGATGGCTCTCAAGGAACTACACTGGACTTTGTGCAACCTTGTAGCTGTGGATTTCAACAAAGCAAATTTGAGGAAAACGCTACCGAAGTTCTATCAACATATTGACTTTAGTACTCGCTCTGCTAAAACACTCGACCACTGCTACTCCAACTTCCGGATGCCTACAAGGCCCTTCCCCGCCCTCCCTTCGGCAAATCAGATCATGACTCCATTTTGCTCCTTCCTATTAGGCAGAAACTCAAACAGGAAGTACCTGTGCTAAGGTCTATTCAACACTGGTCTGAGTCCATGATGCAAGATTGTTTTGAGCACGCAGACTGGAATATGTTCCGGGTAGGCTCTGAGTTCATCAGGAAGTGTATAGCGGATGTTGTTCCCACTGTAACTATTAAAACCTACCGAAATCAGAAATCGTGTATAGATGGCAGCATTCGCGCAAAACTGAAAGTGCGAACCACTGCATTTAACCATGGCAAGGTGACTGGGAATATGGTTGAAAACAAACAGTGTAGTTATTCCCTCCGTAAGGCAATCAAACAGTCAAAATGTCAGTACAGAGAAAGTAGAGACGCAATTCAACGACTCAGACACGAGACGTATGTGGCAGGGTCTACAGACAATCACAGATTACAAAGGGAAAACCAGCCACGTCGTGGACACTAAATGTCTTTCTCCCGGACAAGCTAAACACCTTCTTCGCCCCACTTTGAGGATAACACAGTCAGTGTTGCCAACTAATTTTCAGGGTAAGTTGCTAGAGGCAGGTTGATTTGTTGCGAAAAGTTGCTAAATGACGTTGTGATGTCATTGCATGATAACGTAAAACTGCGTCATTACGTAGAATACACAATAACGTTAACTCAAATTGACTGGCCATCTCTGCAACAAAATACATTTGTTCAGGTACAGACTCCCACTCTGTTCTGTACAATTTTGATTGAAACATGTTGATTGATGTTGTAAGTTCTGTTCAAGATCAAACATTCGTGACCAACTCGGCCCGCTCCCAAGGACTGTGGGCTCTCATTCTCTCCGTGGCCGATGTGAGTAAGACATTTAAACGTGTTAACCCTCGCAGACGGAATCCCTAGCCGCGTCCTCAGAGGATGCGCAGACCATCTGGCTGGAGTGTTTACAGACATATTCAATCTCTCCCTATCACAGTCTGCTGTCCCCACTTGCTTCAAGATGTCCACCATTGTTATTGTACCAAAGAAAGCAAAGGTAACTGAACTAAATGATTATCGCCCCGTAGCAGTCACATCTGTCATCAGGAAGTGCTTTGAGAGGCTAGTTAAGGATCATATCACTTCTACCTTACCTGACACCCTCGACCCACTTCAATCTGCCTACCGCCCCAATAGATCCACAGACGATGCACTCTCTATTGCACTGCACACAGCCCTATCCCATCTGGACAAGAGGAATACCTACAGTATATAAGAATGCTGTTCATTGACTATATCTCAGCATTCAACACCATAGTACCCTCCAAGCTCATCATTAAGCTCGGGGCAATGGGTCTGAACCCTGCCCTGTGCAACTGGGTCCTGGACTTCCTGACGGGCCGCCCCCAGGTGGTGAAGGTAGGAAACAACCCCTCCACACAGGGGACCCACAAGGGTGCATGCTCAGCCCCCTCCTGTACTCCCTGTTCACCCATGACTGCGTGGCCACGCATGCCTCCAACTCAATCATCAAGTTTGCAGACAACACAACAGTTGTAGGCCTGATTACCAACAATGACGACAGCCTACAGGGAGGAGGTGATGCCAGGAAAATAACCTCTCCTTCAACATCAACAAAACAAAGGAGCTGATCGTGGACTTCAGGAAGTAGCAGAGAGAGCACACCCTATCCACATCAACGGGACCGCAGTGGAGAAGGTGAAATGCTTCAAGCCCCTAAGACCCTCACAAACCTTTACAGATGCACAATTGAGAGCATCCTGTCGGGTTGTATCACCGCCTGGTACAACACCTGCACTGCCCGCAACCGCAGGGCTCTCCAGAAGGTGGTGCGGTCTGCCCAATGCATCACCGGGGGCACACTGCCTGCCCTCCAGGGCACCTACAGCACCCGATGTCTCATGATGGCAAAAATATCATCAAAGACATCAACCAGCCGAGCCACAGCCTGTTCACCCTGCATCAAAGCCTGGACCGAGAGATTGAAAAACAGCTTATTTCTCAAGGTCATCAGACTGTTAAATAGTCATCACTAGCCGGCTACCACCCGGATACTCAACCCTGCAACTTAGAGGCTGCTTCTCTCTCGCTCTCTCTCACATATAGAAATGGAATCACTGGTCATAATGCTTTACTCATTTCATATACTGTATTCTACTCTGTCTTTTAGTCAATGCCACTCAGACATTGCTCATCATAATATTTACATATTCCTCCATTCTTTGACTTTTCGTTAGTGTGTATTTTTGTGAATTGTTAGATATTACTGCTCTGCTGGAGCTAGGAACACAAGCATTTCACTACACCCGCAATAACTTTGGCTAAATATATTTGATATGACAAATCCTAAACCTACTCCCCATTGACCCAAGTGTTTAAATTGTGCAAAGCCAATAGAAATAGGACACCCAAACACGTTTCCCACTGTTATTTTTCCTGGTTTTAGATCACATGACAAGCCCGGACCCTAGGGTCACAGACGCATGTGTTACAATGGCGCGGCTTTCCGCTAAATTACAGCTAGATTCTCTCCCTCCAAGATGAACTAGGCTGATATGAGCCTACAGGAGGCCAAACACAGTCTGGGGGTGTCTGGGCTGCTTCTGCTGTTTTGTTATTTGCATTAGTCTGTATGTGAGAGTTGTATCAGAGGCAACCATGTCATGGTTTAAGTTGATGGTGGAATGCTGTGAGGAAAGGAAAGGGGGAAAAAAACACAGTAATGCCTTTAGCAGTGCACATGGCTGTTATTTTCGAGGGCCTCCTTCAGAAACACTATTTTGTAGTGTTTAGTAGGGCTGTCCCCGACTAAAAAAAATCTTGGTTGACCAAGAGTCATCTGTTCTTTCAACCAATCGACTGGTCGAAATGTTAAAACATTCATTTTTCCATATATAGACACACCCTATGTGTTTTAATAAAACCAACTACAGTACCACTCAAAAGTTGACACACCTACTCTTTATTTTTACTATTTTCTACATTGTATAATAATATTGAAGACATCACAGCTATGAAGTAACACATATGGAATCATGTAGTAACCCAAAAAGTGTTAAACAAATCAAAATATATTTTATATTTGAGATTCCTTAAAGTAGACACCCTTTGCCTTGATGACAGCTTTGCACACTATTGGCTACTGAGCTTGTATGATGCTTTAAGCACACTATGATTAAATAATTAAGTCAACGATCAACTTGGTCCAACCACAAGCTTGCACTAACAAACTTGCAACATTGTATAAAATATTCGGGACCCTCAGAGTTTCCTGTGATTGTGAGGTCCGGACAGACACAGCTGTAGGCTATTTGTGCCAGGCATAAGAAGTAATCAGGTAGGCCTATTTTATTAAGTTTTTACCAGATCAGCATGATTGCCAGGTGGCCTAGGCCTACTTTTATGCTTAAGTGTAGCCTAGGGTGTGCTCTCTGCATCTCTGAAACTTTTATTATTGACCAAATACTTATTTTCCACCATAATTTGCAAATAAATTCATTTAAAAAATCCTACAATGTGATTAGATTTTTTTTTCTCATTTTGTCTGTCATAGTTGAAGTGTACCTATGATGAAATTACAGGCCTCTCATCTTTTTAAGTGGGAGAACTTGCACAATTGGTGGCTGACTAAATACTTTTTTGCCCCACTGTATATGTACATATCTACCCCAATTACCTCGTACGCCCGGCACATTAACTCTGTACTGGTACCCCGTGTATCTAGCCAAGTTATCATTACTCATCGTGTATTTATTATTACTTTTATTATTATGTTTTTATACTTTTGTAATATTTATATTTGATTTCTCTCTACATTGTTGGGAAGTACCTATATGTTAGCATTTCACTGTTAGTCTATACCTGTTGTTTACAAAGCATGTGACAAATAGAATTAGATTTGATATATTCTTAGTTATTTAATGTCAAGGCAGCGCTTTTCTAGGAGGTAAGATATAAGACATAACATCAAAAACAGCTACATTAGACATAACATCTACAACAGATACACAATACATTGTCTTTCAAATGATCTTTAAGACAGTTTTGAACATCTAGAACTATGGCCCCACTGCAAAGAAAATCGCCAAACTTAACCTATGTATACGTTCATATACCTTTTATAACTGCTACATTCCATTATAACATGCGTCATAGGCAGCAATGTCATTGAATGATCTTTAAAACTGTTTTGAACATCTGGAACCATGCCCCCCCCTGCAAAAAAATCCAAACATAGCCTTTATAATTATTTTCTAGATTAGTGTAATTTCAGGAACAGCTGGTAGTCATAGTCATTTAGCTAATCCTACTAATTGACTGTCAGCATTTCCCACAGTGTTCATCAACCGCCTGCCTGTAGTGCACACCCACTGAATCAGGTTAGGGCTATAGGCCCATTGAGTGAATAGCTATTTGGTCAGCACATTTCCACTTGTGTACTAAAAGCCCTGCTCTTTTTTTCCTTTTAGTTCAAGACCATTGCTGGGTTTTCTGTCGTTGATATAATACAGTACATGCTCTTCCATTTATTGAGTTCCAATAGATTTTACAATAAGAAAGTAGGCCTAGATAATGTCCTGTTGTCCCCATGTTCATCCTCCTTGGATTTCAATACCAATACCGATTTCAATTTAGAAATCTGTTGTGATTGTATATGATGGCGCACCAACATATTACGGACAACAAAATCGGGGGTGTGGTAAATTGAATTTAAATTCAGTCAATTCAGGAAATAGACTGAAATTCTAATTATATTTTTTTCTCGTAGAGAAAAATTGGGGGAAATTGTCTTGAGAATTAAATTGACTAATTTCAATTGGAATGACCCCAACCCTGCTAAAAATGTTTGTCAATCTCAGAAAAAAATATGTTATTACCTCTGCTCCCAAAAGCTGCTCCCAGAAGTTCTGACTTTAGAGGTCACGTCCTCGTGGACTGTCGAGAAACAAAGCATCGTTGCAGAGACAAAAGTGTTTAGGAATGAGTCGCCCCTAAAGGCCTAGTTCTAATATCTTCTTCTGTTGCCGTTTGGACTGTCCCTGAAATCTGAAGTGACAGCCCCACAACCGTGAATGTATACCACGTTTCTTATTTTCTTATTTTTCCCCTTTTTTTCTCCCCAATTTCGTGGTCTCTCTGGAGGCACAGAGCCACTGCGCCACCCGGGAGGTCCCCACATGTGTCTTATTTTAATTAGGAAATAACATCAGTATATTACTAGGGAATTCAAAGTTATTTTCAACTTATTTGACATTATTGGACTTAAGTCTGAAAGAGTTGGGTTCTCAGAGACAGAGAAAGAGGAAAAGAGAGGCGGAGAGAGGGAGTGTGAGGGGGTGTTCTAAGGAGTTGTGGTGGGGTCATTGTGTGGGGCTGGTGAATAGTGGGATTCAGATGGTTGTGGGAGGTAGCCAGGCACAATAGTGAAAGTGAGGCCTCTGTTCTTGCTCTTCCTGCTGCCTGCCTCATTTCCCCATCGATCTTCCGTTGCCACGGCAACCCAACCACTTGGACTAGCACTGCATCAGTCTTTTGGGTGCACGCTTGTTTGACTGGCTGGGACTTGGGTAGTGATCTTCTCTGTGTTGGACCAGGGCCATGCTGTTGACAAAGCTCACACATGTTACGCACGCGCAGGAGCGCGAGCAGGGGCGCGAGCAGGGGCGCGCGCGAGCGCGCACACAAACACGAGTGCGCACACACACACACAACACACACACACGGTAAATACTGCATTACCTTTACTGGGAATACAGATATGCACCTGTTGGTCACCTTTAAAAAATAAAAAAAAGTGTCAGAAAACCAATCACTATCTGGTGTGACCACCATTTGCCTCATGCAGTGTGACACATCTTAACATAGAGTTGATTGTGGCCTGTGGAATGTTGTCCCCCTCCTCTTCAATGGCTGTGCGAAGTTGCTGGATGTTGGTGGGAACTGGAACATGCTGTCATACATGTAGATCCAGAGCATCCCAAACATGCTCAATGGGTGACATGTCTGAGTATGCAGGCCATGGAAAAGCTGGGACATTTTCAGCTTCCAGGAATTCTATACAGATCTTTGTAACATTGGGCTGTGCATTATCATGCTGAAACATGAGGTGATGGCGGCGGATGAATGGCACAACAATGGACCTCAGGATGTCATCACGATCTCTGTGCATTCAAATTGCCATTGATAAAATGCAATTGTGTTTCTTGTCTATAGCTTATGCCTTCCCATACCATAACCCCACTGCCACCATGGGGCGCACTGTTCAAAACGTCGTGTGGGTGAGCAAACCGCTCACAACGCCATGATATCTGCCCGGGACGGTTGAAATTGGAATTCGTCTGTGAAGAACGCGCTTTTCCAGCATGCTAGTGGCCAACGAAGGTCAGCATTTGCCGAACGGAAGTCAGATCAAGACCCTGGTGAGGACGGCGAGCATGCAGATAAGCTTCCCTGAGACGGTTTCTGACAGTGTGCAGAAATTATTTGGTTGTGCAAACCCACAGTTTCATTTGCAGTCCGTGTGAATGGTATTAGACTATCCCGCAGATGAAGAAATGTGATGTGGAGGTCCTGGGATGGCATGGTTACATGTGGTCTGCGGTTGTGAGGCCAGTTGGACTGAGAAATGATCTAAAATGACATTGGAGGCAGCTTATGGTAGAGAAATTCACATAACATTATCTGGCAACAGCTCTGGTGGACATTACTGCAGTAAGCAAAACTTGAGACATCTGTGGCATCGTGCTGTGTGACAAAACTGCACATTTTAGAGTGACCTTTTATTGGCCCCAGCACAAGGTGCACCTGTGTAATGATCCTGCTTTTTATTCAGCTTCTTGATATACCACACCTGTCAGGTGGATGGATTATCTTGGCAAAGGAGAAATGCTCACTAACAAGGACATAAACAAATTTGAGAGACAAGCTTTTTGTGAGTATGGAACATTTCTGGGATATTTTATTTCAGCTCATGAAACACTTTACATGTTGCCTTTATATTTTTGTTCGGTATAGTTACTTGAAATAAGGGTACAAGAGCCGTTCGTCATCTCAAATCACAGTATTTGGGGTTAAAATATTATTTCAATGAATTTAGCAACTGAAAATTGTATGCTATGCCCCTTTCTATAACAGCCCAAATATAGTGGAAGTTGAGATTTAATAAGCCTGTACAAATACACATTAGTCATGGCCAGAGAGAGTAGCTGTTACAGGGATTGCGTCCCAAATGGCACCCTATTCCCTAAATAGTACCAGAGCCTTTGTTACGAATCCCTTTTGGCCCGACAGTCTAGGGGGGGATGGTATTGAGACACGTAACATAACTCACGCAAATTATAATTGTGACAAAGTAAAAGTGTGAACGAAATAACCACGACAACTGAAATACCGTCAAACTCAGGGTTTATTGTAAAACACACGGTAATGGGGGGAGCAGGAAAAGGGGCTGAGCTGGACCCAAGGAAAGAAACAATAAGCATCCAAAACACCCCTAAGCTAGACTAGCCTAATTTAACAGCTAACTAACCAAAAATACAGTGGGTGGTCCGCCCAGTTCTAACTAGTGTTTTTAACAAAGTCTACCTACGGGTAGTGTATGCCCATGGGTGACTTGTCTTGGTTTCCCCTTTTCCCACCAGCAATCAAACACAAACACCATGACCAAAAACAATACTCACAGGAGATGACAAAGTGATTTGGAGGTGCTCAAACAAAAGAGAGGTTTAAGACACAAAGAGAGTGAAACACAGAGATCTACAGACATGGCATTTACAGAGAGATTGATCTCTAGAGCAAACAACTGATTGGGTTTTTAAACCAAGGGAAAGGAACTGTGATAGGGTAGGAAACAGGAGGAGGTGTGTCTTCTGATTGATGATTGATTGTTGACTGATTGGGGAGTGATGATGTTCACCTGTGAGGGGAGAAGGAGAGAAAAGAAACACACACAGGATACACACAGGATACTTGTATCCGTAACACTTGTATCCGTAACAGCCTTATGGGTCCTGGAAAAATGATGTAGGCAGGGTTTCAGTCCAGTAATCGCAATATTGATATGTGCAATGTCCATATCACAAGAGATCCATATAGCATGAAATATTTTCAAACGCCACTAAGCCGAACCCCGCCCCCTGTCAATCAAGCAGCACAGTTCCTCCTCCTCGCTGTTAGATTCACTATAACTTTGCATGCTGTTCTGTTAGGTCAAATGCAGTCAACAGATTGTTTCAAACAAGGATGATGCTCCTTTCCTCTTTGCTTATTAACATAAATCATTCTATTTCAATCATTCCAACAGTTCACCCAAGTGTTTTGATCTATATCACAGGTCAAATTTCAATATTTGGTCAAATAAATTAGATTTTTTGCCCATATCGTAGAACCCGATGTGGTACAAAACAAAATGTTTCTAAGTGGTAAATGTTACATTCCTGCAGGAGAACATACCTCCATAAATGCCATTGTAAGACCCCATTAAGTTTAAAACTCAATTTTCATGCCTATTGGTAAAACTAAAAACACATTATTTTGTTCACTGTATTACCCATTTTGCAACCATGTCTATCGGTCTCACAACATATGGGAGCAATTGGGGCATAAAAGCACTCCTGGGGTGTCAGAGAGACAGTCCTGGCACCAACTGTACTCATACACACACACACACACACACACACACACACACACACACATATTACAGTGCAGCCAGCGCAGCAGATCACATGCTATCTGTGCCCTGCTACAGTTAACAGCTCCAGTGTCTCACCAGAATGGATAGTGCTCATCTAAACAGCATGTGCCAAACAGCAAAGCACCGCATCTGTGGTGCAACATCACAACGTTAATCATCAGTGCATTAGAGACAATCTCACTGACCCAGTTTTCAATAGGAAGTAGAGTAATGCCTAACCTCGCATAAACTCCACTGTTGTGTTGGATGCAGCACGGCCGATTCTTCGCCGATCCGTTTTGTGATGTGATGAAATTGGATAAATAGATACTGGAAAAGTGACTATTTCCGACTGAGAATGGTTTCAACTTCAGGTTTGGCTTGAACAAATATATTTGGCGTTAACAAAATGTGTAGAAGTATGTTGAGGATTAAGGTGAATAATGACAAGATGTATTTATGTTCCATTGTGTTTATAATGCCTGAATTCCTTATTTCAGCAGTTTACGTTGCATGCATGAGAATACTGGACTGTAACCTGCATACAACACAAATATTGATCCTCTAGACGAGCTACATTGTTTTGTTTATTATTTTTCACATTATTTGTTTGTAGACCTGTATGTATCACCTTTTCTCTCCCCACTTCTGCACTGCTCTAGAGCATTGTAATAAAAGACTATACTGTAGATCCATGGCCATTTTGAATGAATATAGGAATTCTGTGATCTCTACCATAGAAATGGATGTAAATAGGAATTCCATAATCTCTCTTTCTACATCCACAGACGCCCCACACAAGCAGACCTCCCCACTCCCCAGCAGCAATGCCTCAGACAAGTCAAGCTCCAAGACATCCGAGGTGGGAGACGACGTCCTTGGGGACTACGTGGTTGGCGAACGTGTCTGGGTCAACGGGGTCAAACCAGGCGTCATTGCCTACCTGGGTGAGACCCAGTTCGCCCCAGGACAGTGGGCTGGGGTGGTCCTCAATGACCTGTTGGGGAAAAATGACGGCTCTGTGGGCGGCGTGCGCTACTTTGAGTGCCAGCCCCACCAGGGCATCTTCACGCGCCCTTCCAAGCTCACCCGGCAACCGGTGGGCGACGGAAGCGAAGTCCACTCCACTGATTCGCTGACAGCTCAGAACCTGACACTCCATGGCGGCAATGGCACTTCGCCTGCTGGTCAGCGTGTGGCTATGCCACTCAGGGAGGGCATGCTCAACAGCTCTGTGAAGACAGGTAACGAGTCAGGTTCCAACATGTCCGACAGTGGCTCGGTCAAGAAAGGCGGGGATAAGGACCTTCGAGTGGGAGACCGTGTGCTGGTGAGTCCATGCCCCCACACGTGCACACACACACGCACGCACACACACATAAAGAGCCTGTTTGCTTTGACCCTCACTCCCACAAAAGGTCAAGGACTGCCATTTACACAACGTTCTTTCAACCCAACCACAATCTCCAAGCAACAATTGGGTCGAATTCCATTTACCGTTGGACTTAAAGCTTTCCCACTGGTCAATATTGCAAATCACATTGGATTACTGTCAGGAGATCCCACCGCTGACACCATTTTACCGTGCTTCTCCACTTTCTCCACTTTTCTAACTCACAGCTATTCTGTGAGTGTGTTGGTCAATATGGATACTGGATAGGGAGCTGTGAAACTCGTCTCAAAACCGCCAGCCTCTCTTGCAATGTGAGATATGTATTTTGGTGCACTGCTTTGAATCTTGAAGCTTTGTGCTAGGCTCTGACTTGTTTTCCGATTTAGTACACATTACACATTGCACAATGGTAATCTAAAAACCTTGTTTTAGAGAAATCCTTAAAGGTTTATCAAAAGCATTCCATTTGCATGCATAAATGCAGGTCTAATTTATATAGTTTCTCATGTCTGACCACATGTCTGACCTCATGTCTGACCACCTTCTATGATCTCTATGTATATACACTGAACAAAAATATAAATGCAACACGTAAAGTGTTGGTCCCATATTTCATGAACTGAAATAAAACATCCCAGAAATTGTCCATACACACAAAAAGCTTATTTCTCTCAAATTTTGTGCACATCCCTGTTAGTGAGCATGTCTCCTTTGCCAAGATAATCCATCCACCTGACAGGTGTGGTATATCAAGAAGCTGAATAAACAGCATGATCATCACACAGGTGCACCTTGTGCTGGGGACAATAAAAGGCCACTCTAAAATGTGCAGTTGTATTACACAACACGATGCCACAGATGTCTCAAGTTTTGAGGGAACGTGCAATTGGCATGCTGACTGCAGGATTGTCCACCAGAGCTATTGGCAGATAATTGAATGTACATTTCTCTAGCATAAGCCGCCTCCAATGTCTTTTTAGAGAATTTTGGCAGTACGGCCAACCGGCCTCACAACTGCAAGCTACGGACAACGAACACAGTTGCATTTTGTCAATGGCAATTTGAATGCACAGAGATACCGTGATGATATCCTGAGGCCCTTTGTCGTGCCATTCATCCTCTGCCATCACCTCATGTTTCAGCATGATAATGCACGGACCCATGTCGCATGGATCTGTATACAATTCCTGGAAGCTGAAAATGTCCCAGTTCTTCCATCACCAGACATGTCACCCATTGAGCGTGTTTGGAATTTTCTGGATCGACATGGATCGAAATGTTCCATTTCCCGCCAATATCCAGCAATTTCGGACAGCCATTGAAGAGGAGTGGGACAACATTCCACAGGCCACAATTAAGAGCCTGAACAACTCTACAAAGGAGATGAGTCGCGCTGCATGAGGAAAATGGTGGTCACACCAAATACTGACTGGTTTTATGATCCATGCCCCTACCTTTTTTGGGGTATCTGTGACCAACAGATGCATATCTGATTTCCCAGTCATGTGAAATCCATAAATTAAATTTCAATTGACTGATTTCTTTATATGAACTGTAACTCAGTAAAATCTTTGAAATTGTTTCATGTTGTGTTTATATTTTTGTTCCCAACATTCTCAACAGTCTTCATCCACTAAAACTACTCATCAACCATTAACAGCTTTCATGGACCTAAGCTGTGAGGTTGCACACAATGCTTAAACTCCATAGCATTCATAACTCGTCCTTGACACCCGGAGTAATCAGTCGTTACCGCTGGATGATGTCCCCTCAGCATTGACATTCAGCAGTACCTTAATGACAAGGTAGCACAAAATGAAAGCACACCAGGGCCTATTCCCTCAGGTTGTAGAGGGGATCTGAAGGCCTAATGGACACTCAGTCACTAACAATGGGCATTACCATCCCCTGGCTTGTTAGAAGGATCCCGTTATCAAGTGTTTTGGTCATAACAATGACTGCGTCCCAAATGGCTCCCTAGGGCCACCCAGAGCCTGCATGGGATCGTTTTCTTGTAGTCGGCCATGTTATGCTCACTTCACTGGAGCAAACTTCTGCAGGTGTAGAATCATTTTTGAGAATTGTGTTTAACTTGTACTTTATACATATTTCAGATCCATTCGCAACACAGTTGCAGGATTAGCGGGGTTGTACAATTTTTTTCTGACTGCTGTTTAAGACTAACCCCACTTCTAGAGGCGTATGTCTATAGTCTCTTTCTGTAATGAATGGCAGCTAATTTTATTTTATCAACATTCAGTCAAAAAGCTAGAGAAGCTGGCAATGTGAAGGGGATGTTTGAGGATCAATTGGCCAGGATGGAGCCCTCTTGAACCCCATTAGAAAGAGATCCGTGGCGATGGCCTGCCGGTCACTGGGATGACAACCCAACTTGGGATGGAGAGGGGCTTTAGCGGGTGAAAGAGTGGAGTACAATTGGAGGGTTGCTTAGTAGCAATGCAAATATCATGGTACAGCTTAATGGACACTCAATCACTATGGTACACAAAGCCTATTGAATGATAACTTTTTTTAAACTAGGACAGGAATTTATAACTGAATTTTTCCAACATAACGTACGTACAGCAGATCCCATTGTATGGGACACTTTTAAATGTGCCTTTAGAGGCCATGCAATTCAGTACTCAGCTCTAAAACAAAGCAATTTAGGTCAAAAGAGTCCATATTAACAAAGGAAACAGAAGGTCTAACAGAGGCTCAGAATAAGGTAGTGGGGGGTAAAAAAATTGAGGAACTTATTCAAGAAGGTCAAGTGTAATATATTATTTAAAAAATTAATCAAACTGTACGGAATATGGGGAAAAATGCACCAAATTATTTTTTAAATCTTCTACATAGAAATGCTACCAAAAAATAATTTATTGAAACTTGTTAAAAATGACGGTCACCCATGATTCACCAAATTATATTTTGAAAGAGGAAGCAAAGTACTTTAAGCATATGTTTTTGTTTCAGTCTCCTCTATATCCTTTAACCAAAGCTAATTGTATGGATTTTTTCCTATGAATAATGTAAAATGAACAGCTGTACAGAAAGACTCATGTGAAGGCCAAATTACAGAGGAACTTCTTGATGCAATTAAAGCCTTTAAGTCCAGGAAAACTACAGGGCTGGATGGCATACCAGTTGAGGTACAGTATACCAAACTTTTTTGATATACTCAGAGGACCGTTATTAGCATGTTTTAACCACTCCTATATAAACTGTAGATTATCGGACACTCAACAAGAAAGTCTGATTTCATTATTACTGAAACAGGATACAAGTAGTAAATATAAAGATCCAGTCCATTTAACAAATTGGAGGCCCCTTACACTTCAGTGTTGTGATGCAAAAATTCTAGCAGAATGTATAGCACATAGAATTAAAAAGGTATTTTAGGATATTATTAATTCTAATCAGAGAGGTTTTTTACATGGACGATACATTGGAGATAATATAAGACAAGTACTGGAAACAATAGAACACCTGCTATTCATAGCTGACTTTGAAACGGCTTTTGATAAAGTATGATTGGAGTTTATATATAAATGCCTGGAATATGTCAATTTTGGAGAATCCCTTATAAAATGGGTTAAAGTCATGTATAGTAACCCTAGGTGTAAAATAGTAAATAATGGCTACTTCTCAAAGTTTTAAACTGTCAAGAGGAGTAAAACAAGATCTAACAATAATATCAAGCGTTTAGAAATCCAAGGCTTAAAAACAAAGATGTTATGGTACGCTGATGATTCATGTTTTCTTTTAAATCCACTATTTGGACTCCACAGCCTCGTAGAGGATCTAGATACTTTTTCTAACCTCTCTGGATTAAAACCAAATTATGTATTGGAACACTAAAAAATAAAACTTTTACATTACTGTGTAGTTTACCAATAAAATGGTCTGATGGTGATGTGGACATACTCGGGATACAGATCCTGAAATAAATAAATGATCTCACTCCAATGCATTTTTATAGAACGTTAACAAAAATGGATACAATCTTGCTACCATGGAAAGGAAAATACCTGTCTATTTGTGGAAAAATCACCCTGATTAACTCTTTATTCCAGTTGACCTATTTGCTTACATTCTTGCCTACACCGAGCGAACAGTTATTTCAAAATATTCCCTTTTATTTGAAAGGACAAACCAGACAAAATTAAGTAGGCCTATTTATATAATGAATATTAATTCGGAAGGCAGACATGATTAATTATTAAAGCATTAGACCTCTCACTAAAGGCTTCAGTCATACAAAAGTTATACTTAAATTCAAACTGGTTCTCTAGCAAATTAATAAGAATGTCTCACCCTATGTCCAAGAATGGCCTTTTTCTCTTTATTCAGATTACAACCTCACACTTTCAGTTATTTGAAAAGGAAATAATCTCAAATATTGCTATTTTTAAAACAAGCCATAGAAAGTTGGTTGCAATTTCAATTTAATCGACCAGAAAAAAACAGAATAAATAATACAACAAATATTGTGGTTAAACTCAAACTAATAGTGACTAATATAGTATACTAATAAACATTATTTTTAAACTAAAAAAAATGTATATAATCTTTGTAAATTATATCATAAATAGGACTGGTGGAGTTATATCACACAACAAAAATATATGGAAATGTCTGCTCTACTCAAAATTACAACCAATTAATTGCAGCATTACAGCAAAAATGGAAGTGGAAGGGGGAAAAATAGGGAACTTGTCTGTCAGCCCTGCATTAAAGACCATAATTGGTTAAAGAAAATTGTGATAAATAAAGTATACCAGTTTAATTTAAGGACCAAAAAATTGACAGCTGTGCCATGTAGATTGCAAAATAGTTGAGCAGAGATTTTCTAAGTACCGATTCCATGGCACATGAACTGATATGCAAAACGACACCGGATGCAAAACATTACATTTTTCAATTTAAATTATTATACAACATTTTTGCAACAAATAGACTGTTATAAATATGGGGGATACAACCTTTCCAGCTCTGCAGATTTGCTGTGAAAAGACAGAATCATTTCATCATTTGTTTTAGTACTGTCCATACGTAGCTTGTTTTTTGTCACAGGTCCAGGACTGGCTGAAGAATTGCAACATTTACCTGGAGTTGACTCTGCAGATAGCACTACTGGGTGATCTGAAAAGTCATAGTCAATCGATCAATAATATAATACTTTTAGCAACAACTTGAATTTTTTTTTTTAAACAATCTGTAGAAATGATAGGAATAGAAAGGTTCAGAACTTTTGTGAAACAGAACAGCACAGTGGAAACATATATGTCAAATAGAAATCCAATATGGATGGTGTCAAGAGATAGATGGGAGGGGTTGAATGGAGCTGAAGGTTGGGAAAAATAACTAATAACAACAAGGTAACTAATGTAAAACATACTGTGTCTGTAAAATGTATATAGCTTCAGAACTTTTGTGAAAGAAATCAATGGGAGAGGTTGACGTTAGAGGAAGGACAGGAGTAAAAACAAACAAAATATAACTATTGTAAAATAGACTGTGCCCGTAAAATGTATATAGTATGTATAAGCTAGAAGTAGAAGCCTAAGTGTTGTTCTTCACTAGTTTACTCCAATTAGTGGAGGGGTGGTAGTGTTAGAAAGTAATAAAGGAAAATATATTTTATAGGGATGCACTACACTACCTTTCAAAAGTTTGGGGTCACTTAGGAATATCCTTGTTTTTGATCCACATTTTTTTATCCATTAAAATAACATAAAATCAATCAGAAATAGAGTGTATACATTGTTAATATTGTAAATGACTATTGTAGCTGGAAACAGCTGATTTTTAATGGAATATCTACACAGGTGTACAGAGGCCCATTATCAGCAACCATCACTCCTGTGTTCCAATGGCACGTTGTGTTAGCTAATCCAAGTTTATAATTTTAAAAGGCTAATTGATCATTAGAAAACCATTTTGCAATTATGTTAGCACAGCTGAAAACTGTTGTCCTGATTAAAGAAGGAATAAAACTGGCCTTTAGACTAGTTGAGTATCTGGAGCATCAGCATTTGTGGGTTCGATTACAGGCTCAAAATGGCCAGAAAGAAAGTACTTTCTTCTGAAACAAGTCAGTCTGTCCTTAGTCTGAGAAATGAAAGATACTTCATGCGAGAAATTGCCAAGAAACTTGTCCTCCTGCTCAGTTGTGCACCGAGGCCTCCCACTCCTCTTTATATTCTGGTTAGTGCCAGTTTGCACTGTTCTGTGAAGGGAGTATTTCACAGCATTGTATGAGATCTTAATTAATTTCAAAAGGGTTTTCTAATGATCAATTAGCCTTTTTAAAATTATAAACTTGGATTAGCTAACACAATGTGCCATTGGAACACAGGAGTGATGGTTGCTCATAATGGGCCTCTGTACGCCTATGTAGATATTCCATTGAAAATCACAGATTCCAGCTACAATAGTAATTTACAACAGTAACAATGTCTACAATGTATTTCTGATCAATTGTATGTTATTTTAATGGACAAAAAATTGCTTTTCTGTCAATAACAAGGACATTTCTAAGTGACCCCAAACTTTTGAACAGTAGTGTATGTATGTATGTATGTATGTATGTATGTATGTATGTATGTATGTATGTATGTATGTATTTACAGTATGTATGTATACATTTACAGTATATATATTTGCAAAAAAATATATGGGGGATTGGAAGTGATGCAGACAATTACATTGATGGAAGCTACAATCTATCTGCAATATTAAAGCCAATCTATCCCCCTAAAAAATGTTTTTGTTAAATACGATTTTTCCTGTAGAATTCCCAGCGCTGCTCCCGGGTATCCTATTTCCATGACTGACTGTGCTGCTCTACACCAAGGACAACTCAATGTCATTTAAACTGGATGCAATCTAATTCTTCATATTGCTTTTTCCATCTGGACTCCAAACAATACATCCTTAAGGGCCTGCACTTCACTAGGATCCAAAAATGTCAAATTGACGTGGGGTGAAAATCTCACAGCCATACCCCACACATACAGTGCCTTCAAAAAGTATTCACATTCCTGACTTTTTCCATGTTTTGTGTTACAGCCTGATTTTAAAATTGATTACATTGAGATTTTGTACACACAATATGTCAAAAAAGAAAGTAAAAATGTCAACGTTAAAAACCCTGAGCGGCTTCCTTCCTCTCCGGCAACTGAGTTAGGAAGGACGCCTATGTCTTTGTCATGACTGGGTGTATTGCTACACCATCCAAAGCTTGATTAATAACTTCACCATGCTCAAAGGGATATTCAATGTCTGCTTTAAAAAAAAAACCTGTCTCCCAAATAGGTGCTCTTCTTTGCGAGGCATTAGAACACCTCCCTGGTCTTTGTGGTTGAATTTATGTTAGAAACTTACTGCTCTACTGAGGGACCTTACAGATCATTGTACGTATGGGGTACAGATCAAATTTATTTATAAAGCCCTTCTTACATCAGCTGATGTCACAAAGTGCTGTACAGAAACCAAGCCTAAAACCCCAAACAGCAAGCAATACAGGTGTAGAAGCACAGTGGCTAGGAAAAACTCCCTAGAAAGGCCAGAACCTAGGAAGAAACCTAGAAAGGAACCAGTCTATGAGGGGTGGCCAGTCCTCTTCTGGCTGTGCCGGGTGGAGATTATAACAGAACATGGCCAAGATGTTCAAATGTTCACAGATGACGAGCAGTGTCAAATAATAATAATCAGTGGTTGTCGAGGGTGCAACAGGTCAGCATCTCAGGAGTAAATGTCAGTTGGCTTTTCATAGCTGACCATTCAAAGTATCTTTACCACTCCTGCTGTCTCTAGAGAGTTGAAAACAGCAGGTCTGGGACAGGTAGCATGTCCGGTGAACAGATTAGGGTTCCATAGCCGCAGGCAGTACAGTTGAAACTGGAGCAGCAGCACGACCAGGTGGACTGGGGACAGCAAGGAGTTATCATGCCAGGTAGTCCTGAGGCATGGTCCTAGGGCTCAGGTCCTCCGAGAGAGAGAAAGAAAGAGAGAGAGCATACTTAAATTCACACAGGACACCGGATAAGACAGGAGAAGTAGTCCAGATATAACAGACTGACCCTAGCCCCCGACACATAAACTACTGCAGCATAAATACTGGAGGCTGAGACAGGAGGGGTCGGGAGACACTGTGGCCCCATCCGGCGATACCCCCGGACAGTGCCAAACAGGCAGGATATAACCCCACCCACTTTGCTAAAGCACAGCCCCCACACCACTAGAGGGATATCTTCAACCATCAACTTACCATCCTGAGACAAGGTCAAGTATAGCCCACAAAGATCTCCGCCACTGCACTACCCAAGGGTGGGCGCCAACCCGGACAGGAAGATCACGTCAGTGACTCAACCCACTCAAATGGCGCACCCCTCCTAGGGACAGCATGAGCACCAGTAAGCCAGTGACTCAGCCCCTGTAATAGGGTGTGAGGCAGAGAATCCCAGTGGAGAGAGGGGAACCGGCCAGGCAGAGACAGCAAGGGTGGTTTGTTGCTCCAGTGCCTTTCCATTCACCTTCACACTCCTGGGCCAGACTACACTCAATCATAGGACCTACTGAAGAGATGAGTCTTCGGTAAAGACTTAAAGGTTGAGACCGAGTCTGCGTCTCACATGGATAGGCAGACCATTCCATAAAAATTTAGCTCTATAGGAGAAAGCCCTGCCTCCAGCTGTTTGCTAAGAAATTCTAGGGACAGTAAGGAGGCCTGCGTCTTGTGACCGTAGCGTACGTGTAGGTATGTACGGCAGTACCAAATTGGAAAGATAGGTAGGAGCAAGCCCATGTAATGCTTTGTAGGTTAGCAGTAAAACCTTGAAATCAGCCCTTGCCTTAACAGGAAGACAGTTTAGAGAGGCTAGCACTGGAGTAATATTATCAATATTTTGGGTTCTTGTCAAGATTCTGGCCTCCGGTTTTAGCACTAACTGAAGTTTATTCAGGGCTTTATCCTGGTAGCCGGAAAGTAGAGCATTGCAGTAGTCTAACCTAGAAGTGACAAAAGCATGGATATATTTTTCTGCATCATTTTTGGACAGAAAGTTTCTGATTTATGCAATGTTACGTAGATTACGTAGATCCTTGAATCAGTCTTGATATGTTTGTCAAAAGATAAATCAGGGTACAGAGTAACGCTGAGGTCCTTCACAGCTTTATTTGAGACAACTGTACCACCATCAAGATTAATTGTCAGATTCAACAGAAGATCTCTTTGTTTCTTGGGACCTAGAACAAGCATCTTTGTTTTGTCCGAGTTTAAAAGGAGAACATTTTCCGCCATCCACTTCCTTATGTCTGAAACACAGGCTTACAGGGAGGGCAATTTTGGGGCTTCACCATGTTTCATCCGCATAGCAGTGAAAGTTAACATTATGTTTCCGAATGACATCACCAAGAGGTAAAATATATAGTGAAAACAATAATAGTGGTCCTAAAACAGAGGCTTGAGGAACACCGACATTTACAGTTGATTTGTCAGAGGACAAACCATCCACAGAGACAAACTGATATCTTTCCAATAGATAAGATATAAACCAGGCCAGAACTTGTCCGTGTAGACCAATTTGGGTTTCCAATCTCTCCAAAAGAATGTGGTGATCGATGGTATCAAAAGCAGCAGTAAGGTCTAGGAGCACAAGGACAGATGCAGAGCCTCGGTCTGACGCCATTAAAAGGTTATTTACCATTCTTCACAAGTGCAGTCTCAGTGCTATGATGGGATCTAAAACCAGACTGAAGCGTTTCGTATACATTGTTTGTCTTCAGGAAGGCAGTGAGCTGCTGCGCAATATCTTTTTCTATATTTTTTGAGAGGAATGGAAGATTCGATAAAGGCCGATTTTTTTTTATTTTTTTTAAATTTCTGGGTCAAGGTTTGGCTTTTTCAAGAGAGGCTTTATTACTGCCACTTTTAGTGAGTTTGGTACACATCCGGTGGATAGAGAGCCGTTTATTATGGTCAACATAGGAGGGCCAAGCACAGGAAACAGCTCTTTCAGCAGTTTAGATGGAATAGAGTCCAGTATGCAGCTTGAAGGTTTAGAGGCCATGATTATTTTCATTAATGTGTCAGGAGATATAGTACTAAAACACTTGAGTGAGGTAGTCATTCAAAAATCATGTTAAACACTCACAATTATTGCACACAGAGTGAGTCCATGCAACCTATTATGTATCTTGTTAAGCAAATGTTTTATTCCTAAATGTATTTAGGCTTGCCATGTCAAAGGGGTTGAGTACTTATTGACTCAAGACATTCTAAAAACATAATTCCACTTTGACATTATGGGGTATTTTGGGTAGGCCAGTGACACAAATCTCAATTTAATCCATTTTAAATTCAGGCTGTAACACTATGAAATGTGGAAAACGTCAAGGGGTGTGAATAATTTCTGATAGTTAACTTCCTTTATCTTTATTTGACCTGTGAGGCAAACTAACTGTTTCATAGGACTGGTCTTACACATCCTCAATATGATGTCTTAAGAGAGACTAGCATAAGGGCTAAGATATCTGTCTAACCTGCATTTGAAATCATAGATAAAAAATATCAGAGCCTAATGCTCTGGTGAAGCTCTCTGTGTCTTGGCATTAAAGCGGAGTTGCTCTGAGTCATGTCTCAGGCCAACTTCCAGATAAACAGGAAGTTCGAGAAAGCAGTAGCCAAGTGGAGGCATATGTTGCCGACTCTATGTCTTGGCACTGCTGGCAGGCACACTTAGGCTGTAATATGTGAATCCATCCATCCAACCTGCACCACAAGCCGCCCACTACTGTATTTTACCTTTCTGCTTTCAGACTGCCTCACTGTTTTCCATCATGGTTTTCTCATCCAAGTCCATGGAAATGGACGGGTTAGGGATTTAAGTTCTGGAACGCCAGCGAACACTCATAACGGCGAACCAGCAAGGTCTACTATTTTGAAACTGTGGTCTTCTCCTTGTGTTTTGACAAGCTAGGTTGTGGTCTGTTTCATGCAGTATATTTTCCTTGGCGTGAAGGGTGTTTTGGACGCAGTGCGTACAGGTTTACGTAAACAACCTGAGTTAGGAGGAAAGGACTGGACATTCTTTGGGAGTGTTTTTGTTATCTCTGTGTAGATTCACGGGTGATGAATGTGTCCGTCTGCCTTGTCAAGTTGGAGCTTCTCTTCTCGGAGGCAGGAAGCAAGGAAGTGAGGATGTTCCAGTGACTACTCGTATTTCACATACAAATGCGCACCATATGTGATATATATGTGCGTCACTGTTTTCAGTGATTTACTGTGGATGTGATAGAGTGGCATTCATCACACATTCAACCTGTTTTGACTCACATGGGCACTGTTGATGACTATCACTCTATCTTTAAAAATGTATTATTATTATTAACATTTATTTATCGATCAATTCACAATCCTCAACATTAATTGTGCAGTTTTCATCCTCAAACATCTGCAGTTAGTTCTTGAAACAGTGCAACTGATTTGTATGCATTTGATGAATACAAACGTGTAATCCACTGGAAAAAACTGCCCTGTGCTGACAATGACATGTTATCCATAAGGGCAGTGTGCTGTAAATAAGTTTTGCTCTTTCCATTAAGGCAATGACAGTAGGTTCTTCTCTAACACACTCACAAAAAGGCCTCTGTGTTTCGGGATCAGTCTGGAGAAGATGTGATTCCAAACACTGGGGCAGTAGTCATGAGTCAGATGTTGTGAATTGAACAAAGAGCTGTTCTCCCCAACTTGTTTCAGTGACAGACATTTTCCCTCTCTAGGCTACTACATTCACACAAAAAAAAACGAGTATTATTTATATGATTGTGAATGTCATTCCCTGTGAATTCCCTCTTCCTCTTTATATTGCGTTACAACGTGATGAGAACAGCGTGAGGGCATTATAACATTTTTGCTTCATAAGGCATTATTCAGCCTTATAATGCATTATGCATAGCTCAATTATTTGAATACATATGAAGATGGTATCAATAGGAAGTGTTACCAAATTGTGATTTGGAGCTCATTTTTCCCAGTATATACAGTGCTTTCAGAAAGTATTCATACCCCTTGACTTGTTACACATGTTGTGTTACAGCCTGAATTCAAAATGGATTAAAACAAATTTTAAAAGATCAACACGCAATACCCCATAATGACAAAGTGAAAACATGTTTTTAGAAATCTTTACAAATTTATTGAAAATTAAATACAGAAAAATCTAATTTACATAACTATTTACAGCCCTGAGTCAATACTTTGTAGAAGCATTTTTGGTTGCGATTACAGCTGAGTCTTTTTGGGTAAGTCTCTAAGAGCTTTGCACTCTGGGATAAAATACTTCAACCTCTGTCAAGTTGATTGTTGATCATTACTAGACAGCCATTTTCAAGTCTTGCCATACATTTTCAAGCCGATTTAAGTCAAAACTGTAACTAGGCCACTCGGGAACATTCAATGTCATCTTGGTAAGCAACTCCAGTGTAGATTTGTCCATGCGGTTTAGGTTATTGTCCTTCTGAAAGGTGAATTCGACTCCCAGTGTCTGTTGGAAATCAGACTGAAACTGTTTTAAAATCACCTTTGGCCTCATGGTGAAATCCCTGAGCAGTTCCCTTCCTCTCTGGGAACTGAGTTTGTAGTGACTGGGTGTATTGATACACCATCCAAAGCCTAATTAATAACTTCACCATGCTTTGTTTTGTGTTTTCTCAAATCAACCAATCGGTGCCCTTCTTTGCTAGGCGTTGGAAAATCTCCCTGGTCTTTGTGGTTGAGCCTATCCTTGAAATTCACTGCTCGATTGAGGGACGTTACAGATAATTGAATGTGGGGTGTAGAGATGAGGTAGGTATTAAAAAAAATCATGTTACCAACTTTTATTGAACAAAGAATTTATTTTATTTACCTAGGCAAGTCAGTTAAGAACAAATTCTTATTTTCAATGATGGCCTAGGAACAGTGGGTTAACTGCCTGTTCAGGGGCAGAACGACAGATTTGTACCTTGTCAGCTTGGGGGTTTGAACTCACAACCTTCCGGTTACTAGTCACACGCTCTAACCACTAGGCTACCCTGCCGCCCCAAGAGAATGAGTCCTTGCCACTTATAATACGATTTGTTAAGCATATTTTGGCTTGCCATAAGAAAGGGGTTGAATACTTATTGAATACCTATTGCACAACCCAAGGGGGGGGGGGCGCCAACCCAGACAGGAAGATCACATCAGTGACTCAACCCACTCAAGTGACGCACCCCTCCTAGGGACGGTATGAAAGAGCCCCAGTAAGCCAGTGACTCAGCCCCTGTAATAGGGTTAGAGGCAGAGAATCCCAGTGGAAAGAGGGGAACCGGCCAGGCAGAGACAGCAAGGGCGGTTCGTTGCTCCAGAGCCTTTCCGTTCAACTTCCCACTCCTGGGCCAGACTACACTCAATCATAAGACCTACTGAAGAGATTAGTCTTCAGTAAAGACTTAAAGGTTGAGACCGAGTCTGCGTCTCACATGAATAGGCAGACCATTCCATAAAAATGGAGCTCTATAGGAGAAAGCCCTGCCTCCAGCTGTTTGCTTAGAAATTCTAGGGACAATTAGGAGGCTTGCGTCTTATGACCGTAGCGTACGTGTAGGTATGTACGGCAGGACCAAATCAGAGAGATAGGTAGGAGCAAGCCCATGTAAGGCTTTGTAGGTTAGCAGTAAAACCTTGAAATCAGCCCTTGTCTTGACAGGAAGCCAGTGTAGAGAGGCCAGCACTGGAGTAATATGATCACATTTTTGGGTTCTAGTCAAGATTCTAGCAGCCATGTTTAGCACTAGCCGAAGTTTATTTAGTGCTTTATCCGGGTAGCCGGAAAGTAGAGCATTGTAGTAGTCTAACCTAGAAGTGACAAAAGCATGGATTAATTTTTCTGCATCATTTTTGGACAGAAAGTTTCTGTTTGGAAAAATATATCCTCACAGTCAGAAGCGAAACAATATGGCTGTGAAAGAACAGGAAAGTCCTTCGGGGGATTGAAAAGAGAGTGAAAGCTTTACCAGCTTTTAACATCAGATTAAAACCACACACATGTGAATTTAGACTTCACTTTCATTGTCCTGCTCCTTGCAGGGCTTTGAGTAAGAGATACACGCTGGCATAGATGTCATTGTTTGGCCTCTAGGACAATGATTGTTGGTTGTTTGTTAGGTTATTGTTTTGGGTAATCAGGGTTGGGCGGTTTACTTGAGATATGTGATCCTAGTGAATACGTTTCTTTATCATCTTTCCTGTTCTTCTATCCATTCCTGCTCCTGACCCTCCTGGGGCAGAGATGGGGAAGAGATGACTCAGTCTGAAGGCACGTTGAGGTTGTCTAATTACACATTTATTGAAAATGTAATTGAAAGAAATGATAAAGCAGTAGGGTTTATGTTTTCAGATTATCATGTCTAAACACTTGAACTGGCCATTTCCATTCTCAGCTGCAATATTTTGTAACTGTTACTGCATTTGCATCCCTTGGTGGTGGTGCGTTCAATGCATAATTTAGAGGTGAAGTCATTTGTGTTACGGCATGGGGGAGACTCAGCACTGAGCCGAAACTGATCACCCCCAAAGTAGCATGGTGGTCTTTGTGTTTCTCAAACCCCCTGAACCTGCTCTCTGTCTATCCCTCAGTCTGTCTGATCGCACTAGCGTAACTGGCTGTGACCTCTTTTCAGGCACCCGAATGTAGGCCATGTCAGCTTTTCCAGTCATGCGCTCCATTGTCACCTCCGAGTTGTCAAAGCCGAAGTCTCCCCTCGCGACACTAAGATGCCTGTCTGATTTCACCCTTATGTGTTGACGTCCTTTAGTGTCACTATGGGATACAGTATTAATGCATAACACTCCGCTTCTACCTAAAATGGCAAGACTCCATTGTCACTGAAAGTAGCCTATTGGTTATTGTTACCTTTTTTGTGGTATACATACCTTATTTTTAAACCTGTAATCTTTACCACAGTTGCTTATGAGAAGAAGAAAAGTATGTTGCACACTATAATACTTTTTTAAAACTATACAACATTTGGGGGCCACATATGCCAAAAACAAACAAGCAAAAAGACTACCTCACGTACACCGCTGTCAAGTGTCAATGTGCTGCGGGTAGAACGGAATCAGGCGCAGGACATAGAACTGAGTAAAAGACGTAGTTTACACGAAAAGAAACAAATAATATATCCACGCAGGGCAAACACACCAGCTCACAGAAGTCTTGAACATTACACAAAGAACAAACACGCACAAAACCATGTGGGAACTAGAGGGTTAAATAGGGAATAAATTATAACGTAATGGGAACCAGGTGTGTACAATCAAGACAAAACAAATGGGAAAAGAAACGTAGATCGGTGGCAGCTAGAAAGCCGGTGACGACGACCGCCGAAAGCCGCCCGAACAAGAAGAGGCACCAACTTCAGCGGAAGTTGTGACAACCGCATTTGCAGTTTTTCTATATTTTCTCTTACTATGCAGTGTATTTTGGACATGATCATTACCAAGATGTTGCACTTGTTCACCATGCTCCTTTGTCTTGTCAGGTGGGGGGCACTAAGACAGGAGTGGTGCGCTACGTGGGGGAGACTGACTTTGCCAAGGGTGAGTGGTGCGGCGTGGAGTTGGACGAGCCCCTGGGGAAGAACGACGGTGCAGTGGCTGGAACAAGGTATACAGCGTCTGTCACCCATCTCTCTCTCTTTCCCTCTTTTTCTCTATGTCTGTCTCTCTTTATCTCCCTCTCCTGCTTGATTTAACTCCCTTGCATGTGTGCACTCTCTCATTCTCTTGCTGGATCTCTGCTGTAAACTCTCTGTATTCCTCCTCTATTCCCCCTTTATCATTCTCTTTCATTCTTTATTTCTATTTTTCTGTCTCTCACTCTCTCCTTTTCTGTCCCACACACACACACACACACATACACCTGTCTGGCAGATCTAGCTGTAGACTTAGTAGTGTCTTCAAAAATCAATTATGTGTGGTTTAGTGTCAGACGAGACGGCATCGTTCTAATTTTAGCTGCAATTCCTCTGCATGGTAGATGATTAGAGCTAGGCGCTCCCTCTGTTACACAATATTAAACTGAATTATTTTCAAAATGGTGAAAACATGAATCGCCGTGCAAACAGAATATTGCTTCACTCTTCTTCTAATTACAAAATGAATGTCACATTCTGTTATGAGATGGAACAGTAGCTGTGCAGGCATAAACTAGTGAACCATGCTCCAGTTCCCTCCACTTTCATATTTGATTTATTGAAACATGCTTTTGAAAGATTTTACCACTGCAAATATTGCAACTCACTTAACCAGAAGCATGGTTTCCACCCTCAAAGTGACTGATATCTAATAAAATACCTGTTGATGTAAGGGAATACTCGACAACGACTAGACATGACTTGTCACAAATCACAATGCAACGCATTTTACAGTAGTATATTATAAATGCCACAATACGGTATAAGTGAATTCACCACAACAAGCTGTTTTATATGGAAACCCGCTGCAAAAACATTTAAAATTTAAGCCTCATGATTTGTCAACATGCACAGTTAGTCTGTGCTTCAGTCTGATCAACGGTAGCCTACTGATAACAACCACAGCTGCAGGTAGCCTAGAGAAGCCTACAGTATGCGCTTTACTCGCATCTCAGCCAGGGAAAATGTAACGTCATGTTTTTATAGCCTAAGCTATATATTTATAGCGTAAAATAGGCCACATTTATTTGTGTTCTGAGAAAATTAGAATTTGATCAAATTTGGTTTATATTCATACTTCGGGTGGCTAGGCTACCTAGGCCTTTTTAATCCAAAATGATTGACTGGAATTAATCAATCAACACAAACATGATGACATACTGTATGAGAATATTTGTAATTACAAATGGAAAGGCCTACACGATGCAAGCCTGCATACAGCAAGCTGAAACCTTTTCGTTTTTGTCTTTTGTTCTGATTTTTCATCCTCCCTAGGGCCAGGAGTTTTTCCAGGACTTATTTTTATTTTTTTACCATATGACCTGATTAGAAAAATAATCTGTTCCCATCATAGCCCGTATAATTTTTTTTTTTTACAGCTGATTTATTACAATGTCATACCCTACCACTAGGATCCAGAGTTGGTCAGGTTAGCCTACTACCAGATCAGGAAAAACTCTGGGCCCCAGGAAAATAATTTCCCCCCCACTTCTCTGGGACCTGTCGTGCCACCTTTCTGGGACCTGTCGTGCCACCTCTCTGGGACCTGTCGTGCCACCTCTCTGGGACCTGTCGTGCCACCTCTCTGGGACCTGTCGTGCCACCTCTCTGGGACCTGTCGTGCCACCTCTCTGGGACCTGTCGTGCCACCTCTGAAATCACCACATAATATTAATATTTGTATGATCATTTGACATGTGTTTGGTGATGGGGATGGGCTTTCATAGTTTTATGTGGCTCAGTGCAGCCGGCAGTTACTGCAACAATTTCAGAATATATCAGGCTGTTACTGCAATTTCAGGTAAAAACTTAATAAAACAAGTCTCAAATATTAGGAAAATGTCTATACATTTCATATGTTTCAAAAACATTGCTCTGCTATTACCATTTTTACTGTAGGGCTGTTGGCTCAACTAGACAATTCTGTTTACACTACCCTGCTTCAAGGGGGCAACTGTCGGGAAAGTGTCGTGCGCTACCTCCGGAGGTAGTGGTCGAGATGTAGCAAGTACACAAGTTTACATTTTAGTAATACACTACCGGTCAAAAGTTTTAGAACACCTACTCATTCAAGGGTTTTTCTTTATTTTGACTATTTTCTACATTGTAAAATAATAGTGACTACATCAAAACTATGAAATAACACATATGGAGTCATGTCGTAACCAAAAAAGCGTTAAACAAATCAAAATATTTTATATTTGAGATTCTTCAAATAGCCACCCTTTTCCTTGATGACAGCTTTGCACACTCTTGGCATTCTCTAAACCAGCTTCATGAGGTAGTCACCTGGAATGTATTTCAATTAACTGGTGTGTGCCTTCTTAAACGTTCATTTGTGGAATTTGTTTCCTTCTTAATGCCTTGATGACAGCTTTGCTCACTCTTGGCATTCTCTCAACCAGCTTCGCCTGGAATGCTTTTCCAACAGTCTGGAAGGAGTTCCTACATATGCTAGGCTCTTGTTGGCTGCTTTTCCTTCACTCTGTGGTCAGACTCATCCCAAACCATCTCAATTTGGTTGAGGTCAGGGGATTGTGGAGGCCAGGTCATCTGATGCAGCATTCCATCACTCTCCTTCTTGGTAAAATAGCACTTACACAATGACCCAACACAACAGATGTGTTGGGTCATTGTCCTGTTGAAAAACGAATGATAGCCCAAACCAGATGGGATGGCGTATCGCTGCAGAATGCTGTGGTAGCCATGCTGGTTAAGTGTGCCTTGAATTCTAAATAAATCCCAGACAGTGTAACCAGCAAAGCACCCCCACACCATAACACCTCCTCCTCCATGCTTTACGTTGGGAAATACACATGCAAAGATCTGTTCACCCACACCGCGTCTCACAATGACACGGCGGTTGGAACCAAAAATCTCCAATTTGGAATCGAGACCAAAGGACAAATTTTCACCGGTCTAATGTCCATTTCTGGTGTTTCTTGGCCCAAGCAAGTCTCTTATTCTTATTGGTGTCCTTTAGTAGTGGTTTCTTTGCAGCAATTCGACCATGAAGGTCTGATTCACACAGTCTCCTCTGAACAGTTGATGTTGAGATGTGTCTGTTACTTGAACTCTGTGAAGCATTTATTTGGTCTGCAATTTCTCAGGCTGGTAACTCTAATGAACTTTTCCTCTGCAGCAGAGGCAACTCTGGGTCTTCCATTCCTGTGGTGGTCCTCATGAGAGCCAGTTTCATCATAGCGCTTTGTTTTTTGTGACTGCACTTGAAGAAACGTTCAAAGTTCTTGAAATGTTCCGTATTGACTGACCTTCATGTCTTAAAGTAATGATGGACTGTAATTTCTCTTTGCTTATTTGAGGTGTTCTGTCCATAATAAGGACTTGATCTTTTACCAAATAGGGCTATCTTCTGTATACCCTCTACCTTGTCACAATACAACCGATTGGCTCAAATGCATTAAGAAGGAAAGAAATTCCACAAATTAACCTTTAAGAAGGCATGCCTGTTATTCATTGAAATACATTCCAGGTGACTACCTCATGAAGTTGGTTGAGATGCCAAGAGTGTGCAAAGCTGTCATCAAGGCAAAGGGTGGCTATTTGAAGAATCTCAAATATTTTGATTTGTTTAACACTTTTTTGGTTACTACATGATTCCATATGTGTTATTTCATAGTTTTGGTGTCTTCACTATTATTCTACAATTTAGACAACGGTAAAAAATTAAGAAAAACCCTTGAATGAGTAGGTGTTCTAAAACTTTTGACTGGTAGTGTATGTGTTGCCAATGGTATTTTTCCCAAAAATGTACTACCTACCTACGGTTAGAGCTAGGTTTAGAATAATGGTTAAACTAAGGGTTAAGGTTAGGGTTAGTAGATAGTTCGTTGAAATGTTACTGATAGTCTACAGATGGACTATCCAAATAAATTGGTACCGAGATTTCTCCTCTCCTCTAACCCAGGTACTTCCAGTGTCCGCCCAGGTTTGGCCTGTTCGCACCCATCCACAAGGTGATCCGCATCGGCTTCCCCTCCACCAGCCCAGCCAAGACCAAGAAGAGCAAGCGGATGGCCATGGGGGTGTCGTCGCTAGCCCACAGCCCCAGCAGTTCATCCATCAGCTCTGTTAGCTCTGTGGCTTCCTCGGTGGGCGGACGGCCAAGCCGCACTGGCCTGGTGAGAGATACACATGCATACATACACACACACACACACACACCACTGTATTTTCATGACTATAACTGCACGTCTAATGGGCTTGTATGTGCACATTCATTAAAAACTTCTCCCAGGTACTTGATCAGAGAGGACAACGATCCCAAAGTGTTTTATAGGACAAGTGTTTAACTGCATTCTCCACATTGTTGCAGACCCTCAGAAATCTGACACACACAAACAGACTGAAAGGAAGAGACAGACAGAGAGAAAAAGATTTAGAAAGATTTAGAGAGGACAAAGAGGGATGTTTGCATGAAAGACAAAGGAGACATGCAATACATGAAACAAGATACATACGGTATTTGGCCAAAGAGAAAGATGTTAAGAGAAAAAATCACAGATGAACGCAGTAGAGACACATTACATAGAATACTAAAAACACATTGGCTATTGAGGAACAGCACATACATACACAAGAGAAACAACGAGATAGTATTGGTATCTTATGAGTATTTATGTAAATGTCTCTGTGTACTCTGAATCCCCTCCCCATCCTGTCAGTCAGGTGACATATTTGGAAGAGTAGGCATAGGATGTGCATGTAGCACATTGGGTTAATTAACTGTTTCCCATCAGCCAGCATTAGGACGCTCTAATTATAACTGTCTGGCATGCTCTCACTCAGGCGGTCATCTTAGTGCTTGCCCTAGGGCTGATGTACAATACAGACACACCTTCTCTATTGTCATCGAACAGAGTCTTCTGTAGTCACACTGTCACTATACCTTTCGTTGCCTCAGGTGTGTGTGAACATGCCCCTGGGGGACCCAGTTTGGCCCTCCATCTGTCCCCTTCTTCACTTACTCCCTAAATACTATTTTGATGACAATGCAGATCTGTTCAAATCACGTGTCTAGGCCGGGGGTAGGCAATTCTGGTTCGAGGACCATATCGGGACTTGGTTCATCAAAGTAATTTGCGGGTGGGAAAAATATATGTATTATCATGTCTACATACTTTCTATTTCGCTTTAGACCTTCAAGTGTCAACTTCAAGTCATTTTTTTATCCAAAATAATGTAAATTAAAATATATATATTATAAAAAAAGGAATCCACAGACATCCACCATTTTATTGGCTTGTGGGCCGGATCCGGCATGGTGTCATATGTTGCCCACCCATGGTCCAGACCTGTATTTATGTTTAGTTTTCTCCTAATTTGTTTTTCTAATGCTCCAAGACTAAATTAAAGCCCTCAACCTGAATGAAATAATAATCCAACCATATCATGAAAGCACTGATCCATGCAGAATAAAAATAATTTATGTGATTTGGTAATGTAAGCACTCCTTTTCCTTGTATTTTTAATTGAGTATGTATCTATTTGTTCATGTGTAATGCTACAAGACACATTTCCTCTAATCCTATCTCCTTCTCTGCCTCCCTTCCTCTACGTTTTTTCCTCACTTCTTCCTTCTCTCACTCCATTATTCTCTCATTCTGCCACCTCCTTCCCCCACCACCTCCCTCCCCACTCCCCCTCCATAGCTCACGGAGACGTCGTCGCGCTATGCCCGCAAGATCTCTGGCACCACTGCGCTGCAGGAGGCACTGAAGGAGAAACAGCAGCACATCGAGCAGCTGCTGGCCGAGCGGGACCTGGAGCGGGCCGAGGTGGCCAAGGCCACCAGCCACATCTGTGAGGTAGAGAAGGAGCTCAACGCCCTCAAGGCCCAGCACCTGCAGGTAGGCAGTAGCCTGAGTGCCAGTCCGTTTGGGATTTATTTGGACTGAAAATAGTTTGGTGTAGTGGAGCAGATGTATAATGCTGTACATCCCTGGAACTGACTGACACATGAATGTCTGCATGCACATGTACACATTTACACATGTACAGTACACACACATACAAACATGTTCATACTCATGCAAGCAAATAAATCAACACACACACATACACATTTACTTAGTCTATACTGTACTTAGCATTGTTTACTAGACTCATAGATGTACTAGCCTGTGAATAATGGTTCGCCTGGAGATCTGCATCATTCATAAACAAGCCCGAGCCTCAAATTCATGAAGCAATTCAAAGTGGAATGTTATCTTCCATGATGTCTCTTTGCTAGACAAGGTGCACACTCGTTTTGCATTGCCCTAGGTGGTTGGCGAGTTCACTAATGGAACGGGTTAAAATGTGCAAACTCCGCCCACCCGCGATGCAAAACGAATGTGGCCAAGGGAAGTAAGTCCAGTGCTCTCAACCAATCAGGTGACAGTGTTTATAGCGGAAAGAAAGAGGATCTTGGCCTTGGGCTAGCCATACCAAAGTTTATGTCTCTCACCATGCTGTGTCAAAGGCACACGGCTAGGAAATAAACTAGCATTTATTTAACTAGAAAGTTTTGAGAACTTCATATTTTTCCCTAGAAAGACCATAGCAAGACAGTGACAATGGCAAAGCATTAAATAGCATGCCACACAAACCTTTCTTGTACGTGATTCACAAAAACAATAAAACTGTGATGACTGTGTGAAACAGAATGCTGGAAGAATGTTTTTTTGCCTTACAAGGAAAATATTTGGTCTATTGGTTTATTCAGATTCCCATTAGATGTTACATTAGCAACAACAGCTACTCTTCCCAGGGGCCACTGCATGTTGAGTCTGATTCCAGATCTGTTTGAGCTGCTATTGCACATTGGCCATAGGAATTGGCAGCACACCACAAAGAGATCTGGGACCAGCATGTTGTTATATAATGTAGGTTGGCCCGACAAAGATTGTTTTGTTCAGAATGTGGGATAACGATGGTACAGTGATGACAGTGTGGCTGCTTCCAAAAGGCCCCATATCCCCTATATAGTGCATTACGTTACACCAGAGCCCTATGGGTGCGAGTACGTTGTGTGCAGTGACGGGTATTTGAAATGGCATCATTTCCCCTACATAGTGCACTACAAAGGGAATAGGGTACCATTTCAGATGCATGCTGTAACTGTCACTGCATGCTGTCACCCACTGGCTCAGCCAGGGAAATGTCCTAAATTAGTCTGCCCATATTGATGAGTCAATGGCTGGGCTCTTGACTGCAATAAGAGAAAAGCAAGTGCATATTTAAATTTAAATCCAGAATGACTTTCAGCAGCAATTAGGGTTAAGTGCCTCGCTCGAGGCCACAGACAGATGTTTCACATATCAGTCAGACACACAGTATGAATGTGTACTGTACATTAAGCTGTGCATTAAGCATAGTCCAGGACTAAAAAGCATTCTCAATGGTGATGAATGAAATGAAAGAATGCTATTGTAGTAGTGTGTGCTGTAAGTCCTTGGCACACACACACACACACACACCCACTTAGCCGTTACTGTACTTAGTGTTGCTTACCAGACTCACAGTGCTAATTACCTGTCAAGAAAGCATCTCCAATGTGCTCTTGTTCGCCTGAGGATTTGCATCAAGTAATTCTCAATTGAAAGGGCTTTTTTGGTCCAGGACTAAACTTGTCCCGGAAAACCGACCCTTATTGTATAATCTACAGACTTGACAAAGAAATCTGCTCAACTTGACAATGAAAACATGATTCATTGAATCAATGTTTCTGTCACTGTACATGTGAACCAGGCCTAAATTAGTAGGGGTAAGTGTTTGTCTACTTACTGAGAACTTGTCAAATCACTCTCGGTGATAGCATGGTACACTTCATCACTGATATTGTTTGTTTTCTCTGATTACAGTATGTCACAGAGACGGAGAGCAACCTCCATCAAGTCAAAACTCTGTTGGCCAGCACTCAGAAGGACAAAGTAGAGCTAGCCAATCAGCTTGAAGAAGAGAAAAGGTACAATGTTGGGGATTTCTATGGAGTAATCTGGCTGGTTTGGCCTTGTTAGGGCAATCATTTGTGAACAAGATGTGACACATAAATATATAAATACTACATTTCACAGAGCAATTTAATATCCTATTTTAATATAGGTATCCCTATTCAATATCCTGTTGTCATAAAATAAAAATATGACAACAGGATATTATTATTGCCTTAGACCTTATTCACATCTTGGCCATTGAAACTAATGCAAAAACCTTCCTGTGACCTGTAGATGAAAAACTTCTGCACACCTACACCCTAAAACAGAATCCATTTGGGGTACTAAGAAGAACATTTCTAGCTCATTGTCATTGTCATATGCCCTGTTTTTGAAAGACATAACCGTTTATTAGCTAGCTGCTAGGGTTGGGCGGTATGTTCATACCGTTTCTGTACCATACCGCGGTAAACGGTATGACCGAATGTGCACAAAACTGTTTAGTCAACAGGGATCTTGCTCCAGGAGGGGATTGAATGTCTTTGCTGTAACCAAGAAGCTTGATCTTGACATCTAGCCACTTATCTAGCAAGTTAGCAAACCAAATGCATAGCATCTTAGATGTCTTATACACTGAACAAAAATATAAACGCAACATGTAAAGTCTAGCTCCCATGTTTTATGAGCTGAAATAAAAGATCCCAGAAATGTTCCATATACACAAAAAGCTTATTTCTCTAAAATGTTGTGCACAAATGTGTTTACATCCCTGCTAGTGAGCATTTCTCTTTTGCCAAGATAATCCATCCACCTGACAGGTGTGGCATATCAAGAAGCTGATTAAATAGCATGATCATTACACAGTGCCCCTTGTGCTGGGGACAATAAAAGGCCATTCTAAAATGTGCAGTTTTGTCACACAGCACAATGCCACATATGTCTCAAGTTTTGAGGGAGCGTGCAATTGGCATACTGACTGCAGGAATGTCCACCAGAGCTGTTGCCAGAGAATTTAATGTTCATTTCTCTACCATAAGCCGCCTCCAACGTCGTTTTTAGAAAATTTGGCGAATTTGGCAGTATGTCCAACTGGCCTCCCAACTGCAAACCACGTGCATGGCATCATGTGGGTGAGCGGTTTGCTGATGTCAACATTGTGAACAGAGTGCCCTGTGGTGGCGGTGGGGTTATGGTATGGGCAGACATAAGCTACAGACAATGAACACAATTGCATTTTATCGATGGCAATTTGAATGCACAGAAATACTGTGACGAGATCCTGAGGCCCATCGTGAGGCCCATTTTTTAAAGGTATCTGTGACCAACAGATGCATATCCACATTCTCAGTCATGTGAAATCCATAGATTAGGGCCTAAGAAATGTATTTAAATTGACTGATTTCTTCATATGAACCTTAACTCAGTGAAATGGGGCGGCAGGGTAGCCTAGTGGTTAGAGCGTTGGACTAGTAACCGGAAGGTTGCAAGTTCAAATCCCCGAGCTGACAAGGTACATATCTGCCCCTGACAGTTCCTAGGCTGTCATTGAAAATAAGAATTTGTTCTTAACTGATTTGCTTAGTTAAATAAAGCTAAAATAAATATTTATTGAATTGTTGCATGTTGCCTTTAAATTTTTGTTCAGTATAGTTATATTTAACTCATAGTTATAAGCTGTGGCGTATCACGTGCCCCCCCCCCCACACACACAAAAAAAAACAGTATTGAAAAAATCTTTCATATACTTGAAGTGAGCTTGATTTAGCATGTCCAGTTTTCAAGGTGGGAGGATTTTTTACTTTGGGGACTATTCCATTGGTTCCATTGCACTGGTCATGCTCAATCAAGTGTACTTCAAGAGATTGAATTTACATACTGTATGCAGTTTTTGAAGTGGGCCAATGCTTTCCTGTCAGAGTACTGAATCCGACTCAAATTTTCTACTGCTGGAGTATCGGCACCTTTTAAAGAACATTCGCTCTAATATGAGTGCTGTCACCCAAAATGGTGTCACCCTATTTTGTTCCACTTCAAGCACTGACCATATATATTTGACCCAGGTGTGTTCCTGTGGCACAGTTGGTAAGAGTGGTGCTAGCAAATCCAAGGTCATTGGATTCAATTTCCACAGGACTCAAATATGAATGCCAAAAATGTATGCAGTCACTACTGTAAATTGCTTTGAATGAAAGCCTTTGTCGGGTTGTGATGCTCTTCTGTGGCACTTTCCTGACACCTAGTGGCCGACGTGTTATTACAGGAAAGTGGAAGACCTTCAGTTCAGAGTGGAGGAGGAGTCCATCACCAAAGGAGACCTTGAGGTATTTGTCTACCGTTTGGTAAAAAGCTTAGATAAACAGTTTGATAAACATGTTTTGAAGGGATGAGAATGTGTGTTTATAAGATTACTTTAGCAAAAGTGATCAAATTTGGCTCTTCCTATAGTGCAATGTGAAAGCTGTTAATTAAAGTCTAGTAGACTAATAACAACAGTTATGTTAGAGTGACCAAAAGGCTGTGCCAAACATATAGCGAGTCAAACAGTAAGTGAGCAAAGACAGACAGAGGGACGTATCACATTTTCAGTGTTTCTGTCTGTAAAATGTCTCATCCTTCAATTTGTTGACTGCTGTTACAGAGAATCCCATGTGATGTGTATTTCACACGTCTCTTCAACCTGTACAGGTTTCTGTCCTTCTATGTCTTTTTTTCCACCTCCTGTCTCTCTCCTTTCTCTCTCCCTCTCTGTAGACTCAGACGAAATTGGAGCATGCCCGTATTCGGCAACTTGAGCAGAATCTGTTCCTCGAAAAGTCGAGAGCAGAAAAGCTTCAGAAAGAATTAGAGGTGAAGCGGGTAAATGGAAAAGCTAGCCCAGTCTAGAGCTCCTGCCTGTATCCATTTTACTTTGCGCTTTTCGATTGTATCTTTTGTTTTAGATGCAGTGGGACTTGAACACAAGTCCTTGTTATTCCTGTCCAGCACCTGTCTCCAAAGGTCCCCAAACTCAGTCACTCATACAGAAAATACTATGTCAGTTACGTCATCAAATGGCATAGACTACAATCAGAATGTGGTGCCATTGCCCTGATTTATGTATCAAGGATGCTCTGTACAGATGCCTAGAACATGACATTAGGTTTCATGTTGAGAGAAACAAATTGCATAAGTGTTACCTGAACCGATTATTTAATTAATGAATGAATGTACATTCTGGTATAAGAATTGAGAAAACAACATGATGCTACATGTATATAAGTTGTGGAATAGTAGATATATATTAGTCAACTCTGGTAAATCCCCCTAATTTAATTGTCCTCATGGTCTCTATTGCACAAATCATGTTCCAATTTTTCTGCTATCAGAGTGTGAGTCATCGTAATGGGAAAACCACTCCCTCTCTCTCTGGCTGCGTCTCTAATGGCACCCTATTCCCTATTGTGCACTACTTTTGACCAGAGCCGTATGAGCCCTGTTCAAAAGCAGTGCACTCTATAATGAAATGGGGTGCCTGAGACACAGCCTCTATCTAATCTCGCTTGGCTCTCAGCCCCACTCCTACTCGGTTTCCCATCAGCTGTAGAGTGTCGGAGTGTTGGAGACCACTCACTCTGCCCTGCAGCGATCACTTTTTCTTGTTCCTTTTGCTGCTCACTCGCAAAATCTTGTTAGATTTCTCAGGGTGCACTGCTGGAGCGGTTGTCAGCTGTAGTCAGCTTTTTTCCCACTGTTGAGGTCATAATTTTGCGTTAGAATTAGCACAAATGTCACACTTCCATTGAGTTCTGCTGAGGACCAAAATGTTATCTTATACAGTTATATAGTAATATACACACGGTGGCCAGTTTATTAGGTAAACAACCCTGTTCATGAAAATGGTTCGCTCCTACAGTGAGTCACATGGCCGTGGCTTGCTATATAAAGCAAGCAGACAAGCATCGAGGCATTCAGTTACTGTTCGTTGAATGTTAGAATGAGCAAAAGGAGTAACCTAAGTGACTTTGGGCGTGGTATGATCGTCGATGCCAGGCACGCCGGTTCCAACATCTCAGAAACGGCCGGCCTTAAAAACGCACAGTACTGTCTAGGGTTTACCCAGAATGGTGCAACAAACAAAAAAACATCCAGTCAATGGCACGCCTGTGGGTGAAAACAGATTGTTGATGAGAGGTTGAAGGAGTAGGGCGAGAATCATGTAAGCTAAGGTGGGCCACAACAGGCAAATAACGTCAGAGTACAACAGTGGTGTTGGCATCTCGGATTGCACAACTTGTAGATGCTTGTCACGAATGGGCTATTGCAGCAGATGACCACACCGGGTTCCACTCCTATCAGCCTAAAATAAAAAGAAGTGGCTCCAGTGGGCACGTGATCACCAACACTGGACAATTGAGGAGTTGAAAAACATTAACCTGGTCCGACGAATCCCGGTTCGTCATGCTGATGGCAGAGTCAGAATTTTGCGTAAGCAGCATTAGTCCATGGCCCCATCATGCCTGATTTCAACAGTACAGACTGGTGGCAGTGGTGCAATGGTGTGGGGAATGTTTTCCTGGCACACGTAAGGTAGCCTAGATACCAATTGAGCAACGTTTCCATGCCCCAAAGGATTCTGGCTGTTCTGGAGGCAAAGGGGGGTCCGACCCAGTACTATACTGAACAAAAATATAAATGCAACATGCAACAACTTCAACTATTTAATTTAAGGAAATCAGTACATTTAAATACATTTATTAGGCCCTAATCTATGGATTTCACATTACTGGGCAGGGGTGCAGCCAATCAGAATTTTTTTTTTCCAAAAGGGATTTTACAGACAGAAATACTGCTCTGTTTCATCAGCTGTCCGGGTGGCTAGTCTTAAATGATCCCGCAGGTGAAGAAGCCGGATGTGGAGGTACTGGGCTTGCGTGGTTACACATGGTCTGCGGTTATGAGGCCTGCCAAAATTGATTTACTGACAAATTCTCTAAATTGACGGAGGCGGCTTATGGTAAAGAAATTAACATTAAATTCTCTGGCAACAGCTCTGGTGGATATTCCTGCAGTCAGAATGCCAATTACATCCTCCTGTAAAACTTGAGACATCTATGGCATTGTGTTGGGTGACAAAAAATTGCACATTTTAGAGTGGCCTTTTATTGTCCAAAGCACAAGGTGCACCTGTGTAATGATCATGCTGTTTAATAATATTGTTGATATGCCACACCTGTGGATGGATTAACTTGGCAAAGGAGAAATGCTCAATAACAGGGATGTATACAAATTTGTACACAACACTTGAGAGAAATAAGCTTTTTGTGATTATGGAACATTTCTGGGCTATTTTATTTCAGCTCATGAAACATGGGACCAACACTTGAATGTTGCATTTATATTTTTGTTCAGTGTAAATGGGTGTACCTAATAAACTGGCTACTGAGTGTATAACTATACAATCGTTTTGTGTTGAGACACAAGGCTAGGTACTTAGACAGCACAGTTGTGTCATGAATGTTAAATAGAGCTACAAATATACTGCTTATACCTACAGGGAAGACGCAGACTTGATGCGGCACCCTCGAGGTTGGATAAAAGAACCAAGGTGAAACAAAATGGACTCGTCGTTTCGTTCGGCTCTGCTCATCTGCTAAGCTATCTAAACTGTTTGATTCTCAATTGTCTATTGTTGACGACGTGGATCTTGCACAGTCAATCTTGCATTTTTCTTGGACTTAATTATTGTCTGAATGCTATTAGGGAACTTTCTGTTAACTCCTTTTCCTAGAAACCGATCAACTGTAGAGTTGCGTTTCTCTCAATGGCCACATTAACATACTATGCACTGCGTGCCATCAGATCTGCTCGGTCAAACATGGAGTTCAGTCATTTTAATTGGATGTTTGTAAATGTCACACTTTAATTACTATGTGTGCTCCTAGTGATTTCCTATCTATGTGTAGTGTTACGTCTGGGGTTTGCTATGGGCTTTGTGCTTCTGCCTGGCTTGTAGAGTGAGAAACCTGCAGAGAATGGCTTGCTTTCCCTTTCATTTTCCTTACAAACTTCATCTCATATGTTGCATTGCACTTGCTGATTTAAAAGCTCTACTTGTTTTTTTTACATCTGCGAACAAAGGATTTCCTGAAACCAAGGAATTTCATCTGTATTCTACAGGCCCAGCTTGTACACTCATATGATTCTCAATATGCCTCTTTTCCTTTGGCATGCATGCTCTAGTCAAGCATTTTATTGAAACGATTTATGCTTGAATGATGTCATCATAAAATGACATCACCACGCTACGGGAAAGACACCCATGTCGGTTTCGTTCATGACAAACCATGTTACGGCAACAAAGTGCTCTTTCTCTCTCTCCCTCCACAGCAAAGCACAGTTGAGGAGAAGAGCCACGTAATGCAGCTGGAGGAGGAGCTGGCCCTGAGGCAGGCCGAGATCGAGGAGCTCCAGGTCCAGCTCAGGGACCCCAACTCTCACCCCAACACGGCCGAGGACGGGTACCCCACCCAGGGGCCGGTGGCCCAGTCTGAGACCTTCCTGCTCCGGGAGCAGCTCCTGACAGCGGGTCGGGAGCACCACAAGGAGAGCAGCCAGCTGAGGGAGAAGTACGAGGCGGCAGTGGTGGCGGGCCAGGAGGAGACAAACAGATTAAAAGCCACGGTGGACAAACAGAGCCAGGAGATCATCGATTTGAAGCAGAGAGTCCAGCAGGCCACTACAGAGAACATGGAGATGATGGACAACTGGAAGGTGAGAGGCACTGTTCTCTTTTATTTTTATATTAAAATGTAATCTTTCATCTTTCTCACATCAACAATTTGGCCTCTCTCACTCTCCTTTTCTCTCTTTTACTCTGTGTGTGTGCGCATGGGTGTGTCTTTTTAGTACTAATAATTGTGTATCCCCTCCTCTCCTCAAGGTCAGGCTGGACACCCTGGTCAACGACCACCAGCGCTCTCTGGAGGACCTGAAGACCTCGCTATCCAGCCAGAACGGCTCGGCCGAGGGCCAAGAGCAGGACCCTCAGGAGCTGAGGACCACCCTGGAAAGTCTGCGCATGGAGCACCAGTTGGAGCTGGAGAACCTCAAGGCCAGACACGAGATCGAGGCGGCTGTGCTGGCCAAGGAGCGTGAGGATCTGCGCTCCCGCCTGCAGTACGCCAAGGACCAGCTGGGCGAGAGCAGCCAGAACGGGAAGAACCAGGCCCAGACGGAGGCCAGAAGCAACCAGCTAACCCTGGAGCTGAGAGATGCCCGGGAGGAGCTCCAGAAGGCCCAGCTGAGGGTGGGCGAGGTGGAGAGGCAGAAGGGAGAGAAGGACGGGGCCCAGGATGAGCTCCGGGAGCGCCTTGAGCTGGCTGAGAAGAAAATGGTGGATTATGAGGCCCTGCAGAAAGCTGAGGCCCAGAGTCGGGCCGAGCTCCACAGCCTGGAGGAAAAGCTGAGGGTGACTGAGAACCGACTACAGGCGGTGCAGGATGACCACCACATGCCACAAGATGCCAACGTGAGTCCTCCAGGGGATAGCTGTGGTAGAAATTAGTTGTAGATGCTATGCTGTGGTCCATATGAGATTAGAGTCCTTTGGCCCAACTATAAAATTAACTAAGGTTGTGTTTAGAGTGGAACTAAAGCCCCTATTCATGTGATCTAATGCTAGCTACTTTTCACAGTCATTATTAGAGAGCCCTTTCTAGAAACACTCTTTACACGAGTAAATAATATCACTTCCACATGATATCCATGCATTTCTACTTCCTTGTGTGTTTCGACATCTTTAATAAACAAATAAATAAACATCCTCAATAAACAAATGAAGCACAGAGTTGTCATGGATTTGCTTTTTAACTCTCCATTCTGTCTCCCACTCAGGTTATAGAAAATAATGACATCACAGAGGAGAAGATTAAGCTAAAACAGAATGTTGAAGGTATCGTAAATGTTAAGCTAGTTAATTAAGTTGTGTTGTTACTGTACACATATTTTTATGTAAATGAGAATGGTTTTAAAGACCCTTAAAACAAACCTGTGTTATAGTAAAGTATTTCAAATGTCAGACCTCTGTAGGCTTTTGATTGTACTTTGAGGACATTGTATAGTAAGATTCCAAGGTTTTTGACCAATGGTAGTTTCACGTTTCTTTCAGAAACTATGGAGAACCTGACCAAAAGAGAAAAAGAGGTCTCCACTCTCACGTCACAGTTTGATGCCCTCAAATCACAGATAACTGGTAAATTATGCTGCTACTACAACTGATGAAGATTTGAGTGGTCCAAAGATTGTCAAATAAACTCCCATGGGAGCATTGAATGCAGTTTTAGTTAAAGGAATACCGTGGGATTTTGGCAATGCACAAGATACTCAGACTTCCAGTAATTGTGCTAACGCTAGTTAGCATTGGCTCGCGAAACTACCTCCAACTTCCTTCATACTGGACACAGAGACATAAAAATGTTATCTACAAGTTCATCCCTTTAACATGATTTGATATCCAGAACCTGCTCTGTGCGTATGTAATCTCTTCTATTTATAATATTTTGCACTCTATGAATGTCTTGACAAATACGACACATTCACTCTTTATCAACTACATGTGTAGTAAGTATTTGGTTGCCTGAGATTGAATGTTCACTCAAACATATTGCATGTAAAACATGTAAATCCCTGAATTATGAAACTTTTATAAAAAATGTCACTGACTGGCAACTGAATATACAGTACATATCTTTTTTGAATATACATATTTGAAGCTCCAACACTGCAGCACTGTTTGGTCCAAACTAAACATTTAACTCTAAATCCTTCTCCAACCTGTCTTGGTCCACCAGCCTTGGAGGGCAAAGTTCGCTCAGGTGAGAAGAAGGCTGACACCCTGGTCAAGGAGAAGATGCGCCTAGAGGCCGACCTTGAGTCCATGACCAAGAAGTCCCATGATGCATCGGGACAGCTGGTCGTCATTAGCCAGGAGTTACTGAAGAAGGAGAGGTAATTTGACAGAGAGAGAGAGAAAGAGAGAGAACACTTGATTTTCTACCACAGCGCAGAATTTTCACAGCAGCCCACCCACTGCTACAAGAGAGAACTAACATTCCTCTGCAGGAGATGAGATGTTTGATAAAGCATGTGAAACTGCCCCCACTCTTTAGATATACCGAATTTCCTTCTAGAATCTTGCATTTTCAAAGACTGACGAAACGGTCGCAACTCTTCTTTGTGATATGCAGTCACTAGATGTACACTAGACATCTGTTTTATGAGGATCAACCTACTCAGGTTAAAAGCTGTTAATGGTAATGGAGATAATTAGCCTGATTAAAAGTAGGGCCAAAATGCCTTTTTAGCCTTCAAATCAATGCATTGTCATGGCTGAGAATTCTATGTTACTCTAAGTTGTTTAGTGAGATTACACACAGCATTTAGTAAATTTAGGGCTGGAAATATAAGCTAAAATGAATTAAAAAGACAATAACGCAACATGAGGTACCTCAGTGACTCTTCGGTCACCTAAGTTTGCAGTATTTGACCGTGTCACCTGCCTTTCATGGATAAAAAAATCTATTTGCTGTAGTGTTAAGATTTCCCTTCAATGAACTAAGGGGCCTAGCCCGAACCATGAAAAACAGCCCCATATCATTATTCCTCCTCCACCCAACTTTACAGTTGACACTATGCATTGGGACAGGTAGTGTTTTCCTGGCATCTGCCAAACCCAGATTTGTCCATCAGACTGCCGGATGGTGAAGCGTGATTCCACTGCTCCAGAGCCCAATGGCGGCGAGCTTTATACCACTCCAGCCGACGCTTGGCAATGGCTTGTGTGCGGCTGTTCTACCATGGAAACCCATTTCATGATGCTCCCGACGAACAGTTCTTGTGCTGACATTGCTTCCAGAGGTAGTTTGGAACCGAGGACAGACTATTTTTATGTGCTACACACTTCAGCACTCGGCAGTCCCGTTCTATGAACTTGTGTGGCCTACCACTTTGCGGCTGAGCCGTTGTTGCCCCTAGACATTTCCACTTCACAATAACAGCAATTATTGTAGACTGGGGCAGCTCTAGCAGGGCAGTAATTTTAGCAAACTTACATGTTGGAAAGGTGGCATTCTATAACAGTGCAACGTGGATAGTCACTGAGCTCTTCAGTGAGACCATTCTACAATATTTGTCTATGGAGATTGCATGGCTGTGTGCTCGATTTTATACACCTGTCAGCAAAATATGTGGCTGAAATAGCCAAATCCACTAATTTGAAGGGGTGTCCACATACTTTTGTTTGTATATACAGTACCAGTCAAAAGTTTGGATGCACCTATTAATTCAAGGGTTTTTCATAATTGTTGCTATTTTCTACATTGTAGAATAGTAGTGAAGACATCCAAACTATGAAATAACACATATGGAATCATGTAGTAACCAAAAAAGTGTGAAACAAATTAGGTTATTCAAAGTAGCCACCCTTTTCCTTGACAGCTTTACGCACTCTTGGCATTCTCTCAACCAGCTTCATGAGGAATGCTTTTCCAACCGTCTTCAAGGAGTTCCCACATATGCTGAGCACTTGTTAACAGTTGATGTTGAGATGTGTCTGTTACTTGAACTCTGTGAAGCATTTATTTGGGGTGTAACCTGAGGCTGGTAACTCTAATGAACTTATCCTCTGCAGCAGAGGTAACTCTGGGTCTTCCTTGAGAGCCAGTGTCATCATAGCGCTTGATGGTTTTTGTGATTGCACTCAAAGTTCTTGAAATTATCGGCATTGACTGACCTTCATGTCTTAAAGTAATGATGGACTGTTGTTTCTCTTTGCTTATTTCAGCTGTTCTTGCCCAATATGGACTTGGTCTTTTACCAAATAGGGCTATCTTCTGTATACCAACCCTAGCTTGTCACAACACAACTGATTGGCTCAAATGCAAAAGCACCCAACAAGTGCTCAGCATATGTGGGAACTCCTTCAAGACTGTTGGAAAACTATTCCAGGTGAAGCTGGTTGAGAGAATGTCAAGAGTGTGCAAAGCTGTCAAAGCAAAGGGTGGCTAATTTGAAGAATATAAAATATACTTTCATTTGTTTAACACTTTTTTGGTTACTACATGATTCCATATGTTATTTCATAGTTTATATGTCTTCACTATTATTCTACAATGTAGAAAATAGTCAAAATAAAGAAAAACCCTTGAATTAGTAGGTTTGTCCATACGTTTGATGGGTACTGTATATATATATATATATATATAGTGCCTTGCGAAAGTATTCGGCCCCCTTGAACTTTGATACCTTTTGCCACATTTCAGGCTTCAAACATAAAGATATAAAACTGTATTTTTTTGTGAAGAATCAACAACAAGTGGGACACAATCATGAAGTGGAATGACATTTATTGGATATTTCAAACTTATTTAACAAATCAAAAACTGAAAAATTGGGCGTGCAAAATTATTCAGCCCCCTTAAGTTAATACTTTGTAGCGCCACCTTTTGCTACGATTACAGCTGTAAGTCGCTTGGGGTATGTCTCTATCAGTTTTGCACATCGAGAGACTGAATTTATTTCCCATTCCTCCTTGCAAAACAGCTCGAGCTCAGTGAGGTTGGATGGAGAGCATTTGTGAACAGCAGTTTTCAGTTTTTTCCACAGATTCTCAATTGGCTTCAGGTCTGGACTTTGACTTGGCCATTTTAACACCTGGATATGTTTATTTTTGAACCATTTCATTGTAGATTTTGCTTTATGTTTTGGATCATTGTCTTGTTGGAAGACAAATCTCCGTCCCAGTCTCAGGTCTTTTGCAGACTCCATCAGGTTTTCTTCCAGAATGGTCCTGTATTTGGCTCCATCCATCTTCCCATCAATTTTAACCATCTTCCCTGTCCCTGCTGAAGAAAAGCAGGCCCAAACCATGATGCTGCCACCACCATGTTTGACAGTGGGGATGGTGTGTTCAGGGTGATGAGCTGTGTTGCTTTTACACCAAACATAATGTTTTGCATTGTTGCCAAAAAGTTCAATTTTGGTTTCATCTGACCAGATCACCTTCTTCCACATGTTTGGTGTGTCTCCCAGGTGGCTTGTGGCAAACTTTAAACAACACTTTTTATGGATATCTTTAAGAAATGGCTTTCTTCTTGCCACTCTTCCATAAAGGCCAGATTTGTGCAATATACGACTGATTGTTGTCCTATGGACAGAGTCTCCCACCTCAGCTGTAGATCTCTGCAGTTCATCCAGAGTGATCATGGGCCTCTTGGCTGCATCTCTGATCAGTCTTCTCCTTGTATGAGCTGAAAGTTTAGAGGGACAGCCAGGTCTTGGTAGATTTTCAGTGGTCTGATACTCCTTCCATTTCAATATTATCGCTTGCACAGTGCTCCTTGGGATGTTTAAAGCTTGGGAAATCTTTTTGTATCCAAATCCGGCTTTAAACTTCTTCACAACAGTATCTCGGACCTGCCTGGTGTGTTCCTTGTTCTTCATGATGCTCTCTGCGCTTTTAACGGACCTCTGAGACTATCACAGTGCAGGTGCATTTATACGGAGACTTGATTACACACAGGTGGATTGTATTTATCATCATTAGTCATTTAGGTCAACATTGGATCATTCAGAGATCCTCACTGAACTTCTGGAGAGAGTTTGCTGCACTGAAAGTAAAGGGGCTGAATAATTTTGCACGCCCAATTTTTCAGTTTTTGATTTGTTAAAAAAAGTTTGAAATATCCAATAAATGTCATTCCACTTCATGATTGTGTCCCACTTGTTGTTGATTCTTCACAAAAAAATACAGTTTTATATCTTTATGTTGGAAGCCTGAAATGTGGCAAAAGGTCGCAAAGTTCAAGGGGGCCGAATACTTTCGCAAGGCACTGTATATATATATATATATATATATATATACACATACGCTTTTATTAGCACAGCTCAATAAAGCATGTTACCTGTATCGTCAATAGGTTTGATGATGAAACAACTCTTAATCTAGCCTGGGTGCCAGTCTCTTTCTGCTCTCTTGCCAACTCCTTATGGAATTGTCATGCCAATGACAGCATTGGCGTTGGCAAGAGCACAATCAGGTCTGGGACCAGGCTAACCTGAATCAGGAAGGCAAGGGTAAATCTTAATGGTTTTCTTTACTGTATCGTCCTCTTGTTTCAGGAGTCTGAACGAGCTGAGGGTGTTACTGCTGGACTCCCCTCGCCACTCGCTTGGCCTGGACCGAGACCTGAGCCGAGAGGTGCACAAGGCGGAATGGAGGGTGAAGGAGCAGAAACTCCAGGATGACATCAAGACCCTGAGAGACAAACTGCTCCTGCTGGTGAGAGGGAGGGGGTTCTGGGAGATGTCAATCACATTGTTGGCTCCGCCCGTCTTGAAGCACATCATGTGTCCATCAACCCAGGGTTATTCACTTGCAACCAAATGAAAGTAAACAGACCGAAACCGTAAGGAACGTTTGTTTTCGCTGCAAAACGTTTTGCTCCGGTGTGCACTAATAAAGTTTTGTGTTTTTCTGTTCACACACAGATGAAAGCTGGTCTAGCAGTAGAAAAGTCTACTTGATTAAGATTATAATAATTTCATGTTTCATATTCAAAGTGGATACACTACATGGCTATTGTTTGATTCTGGTCTGTATTCTATATGATAAAAAAAAACAATGTGCTCCCTGTATTTGTACTAAAGGCAGATCTAGCAATGATAGATGTAACCCTCCACATTTTTCCAGGAAGGGCTTTAATAACTAAACAGTCTTGTTCATTAAGGCACACTATAAAAGACAAGGTAGATCCTTCCTGTTTCAAACCATTTTCTTTATTTTGGTGCCTAATGAAGACCCAATTGATTCCTACACGTGCTATGTGTGTGTTCTCAGGGCAGGGAGAGGGGCTCGTCCCCAGACCACCGGCGCTACTCTATGCTGGACCCGTCGGCTCTGGACTCGGAGGTGAGCCGTCTGCGCCAGCGGCTCCTGAGCACCGAGGAGGCCCTGAGGGGAGCTCTGGAGCACAACCAGGAAGTGGACCAGCTGGTGCAAGCCATGCGCACGCACCCAGACAAGACCCAGGTAAACAAGCCCAGGATCAACTCTAGCTAGTACTTGTTTTGTCTTTTCCAGGACTGATTTTGTTGATAGTGGCCATTTAGAAAAAGAGTCGACTTCAGGGGTCTTCAACCTTTTCTTGCACTGGGATCCCTGCCCAGGCAAATCGGCGACCCATGGACCCCATCATATATTACCAAAAAATAGATGTTTTACATGTCTTGTCTTATCATCAATTGAATGGCAAGGAGAAGTAATCAACATTTTTAAATTAATAGATTTTGTAGATAGTTTTTTTGAAACTTGGAAGAGGAAGTGTTAACTATAACATAGCCTATTAGATAGAATGGTAACTCCAAACACATTTTCGCTAATACCAGCTGTTTAGCTGGTTAAACAAAGGTTAGCCATGTGTTGGCAAAAATGAATGAAGTCAAGAAGTCTTACCAGCAGTTAGGTCGCATTCTGTTTTTGGCAATTGCTGCAATGTGTGTGCAGGCCCCGCAACTGAGTTTGATTAGCAAATGAAAAACATTACGTCAAACAGGTATCAGTCTATGTACCATGTAATAAAGTACTAACTAACAACACTGTAATTACACTGTACCTGCCTTTTGTAACTAAAACGTAAAATCCGTAAATACATGGTTTTAGTGATATTTTAACAGATACTTCGGGACTTTGACAAGGAAGTTGCTAACTAGCACTAGCGCAATGACTGGAAATCGCTAGCAGATGCTGTTACTTTTTATTATTACTTTTTATTTTAGCCTACTTGGTAAATATTTTCTTCTTCTTGAACTGCACTGTTGGTTAATGGCTTGTAAGTAAACATTTCAAAGTAAAGTCTACACTTGTTGTATTCGGCATATGTGGCAAATAAAGTTTGATTCCGTTTTTTTTAAGTTGATTTGAAATACTCAGACTTCCAGTCATCGTGCTGATGCTAGTTAGCATTGGCTCGTCAAACTAACTTTTTTCTTACTGGACACAGACATAATAATGGTATTCACGAGTTCATCTGATTTTGGGGAAGTAGATAAAAGGTGTCATTGCCAAAATTCTGAAGTATCCCTTTAATATAAAGTGGTACCGTAGGTCGTTCGGTACAAAAGTCAGGATATACAAGTTTGAGTAATGTAAAATGTACCAGTAGCTTGACAAGCTGTTTTCTTTAATGATTCTCTTTCAGGTGCATGGTGGTGCAAATTCAGCCAATGGGATTTATCAACAGGATTCTTCCTTTACTCAAGATGTAGGTATTAATTCATCATTATAAACTGGATAGGTTGGGTTCTGGATGCTGATTAGCTGAAAGCAGAATGATGCAGAATGACTTGTTTACTGTTCTAATTATGCTAGTAATAGTTTATAATAGCAATAAGGCACCTCAGGGGTTTGTGTTATATGGCCAATATACCACGGCTAAGGGCTGTATCCAGCAGGTATGTTGCATGTTGCGTTGTGCATAAGAAAAGCCCTTAGCCGTGGTATATTGGCCATATACCACACCTCCTATATTAGTCACGCATGTTCTATGTCACATCAATTAAATGTATCTTAGCTCCATAGATCAGTTAAATATAAACTCACTGTCTAGAGATGCAGTGAATGCATGATGCACTTTTTTATTCTTTATTGCCATTCCCACAATGAGTTACATAAATACAACATTAATGGCTTGCTTACCGAACACAGAAAAAGCCTAGTTCTAGACCAGGGGCAGGCAGCCCTGGTCCTGGAGTGTCGCAAGCACTTCATGTTTTGGATTTAACCTGCCTAGAAGACCAGGTGTGTTGAATTTAGACCATCACTGAACTGATCAATTAGCTCAGTTGGTCAGGTGTGGTGCCTAATTGGAACAAAATCCTGCGGCACTCCAGGAACAGGGTTGCCTACCCGTTCTAGACTTAAAAGCATGCTCAATAGAGAATCTACATTTCATCTGTGCCATAAATTAATATTCTGAATTATGTATTTGATAGATTATTTTAACTTTTCTTCTTCAACTTCATGGCTTCCTCCCCAGGAACAACACTAATATAGGAGAAGAAGAGCCCATCTTGAATTGGGGAAATGCATAGCTACATTTTAAAAGAAAAATAAGTCACTACCACGTTAAGACTTGGGACTAGCACTCCATTGGACTCCAGACGCCATTTTCTGTTTACAGTTACTACCAAAACAATGACTACCAAAACAATGACTCTCAATATGTACATTTAATCTGTTGCAAAAAATAAAATCACCCATTAGCCAATCTTAAGACAGATCAAAGACACTGTAAATTGGACATGGAGGTGAATAATAAATCGGTACGACCTTTGTAAACTGATACCTACCCTGCAGACTACCTCCAAGGATGGTATTGGACATGGGAGAACCTTTTATGGTAGTTTATTAGAGATCATGACCCTACAACTCATGAGAAACTATTTTGTGAATTACTAATTGTGACTCCAGAGAATGGAATGACTCTGGTTTCTGATTGAAAGCAAAGAAGAAGAATTTGGCCTCAATCCACCACTTTTTGTTATTTATTTGCCACACTGCTTTTGAACCTTCTTAGAGTACTGTAGCTGATTTGATTTGGCCAGTTACGTTCAGAACAATTTTCTCAAGCTCCTCCATGTTCAAGGACTCTTGCTCTGTAGCGAACGTGAATGAAACGATTATGCTGCTGGATTTTGGCTGATGTTGTGAAATAGCTGCATTATCAGAATTGTGCATACTGTAAACGTGTATTTAGCCAACTGAACCAATCCAACTCAGCGCCGTATTTGCATCAAATAGCTATCAGTTTAATGGTTTACTAATTTGAACTGAGTTATCCATTAATTTCACTATGGCTTCACTAGATAGTGGGAAACCGTACCACTTTGTAGTGTTTCCGTAAACAGGGGTTTTAAAAAATACCAGTATTAACTTCTTATTGTTGATCATTTATCTAAAGACATTTGACCATGCCATGGGATCACTTTGTCCTTTGATTAGAGTAGGCCACTCAAGGGCTGTTTGGAGCACAATCCAAACAATGGAATGTTCTATTATGTATCCCAAATGGCACCCTGTTCCCAATATAGTGCACTACTTCTGACTAGAACCCTATGGACCCTGGTCAAAAGTAGTGAAATATAGTGCTATTTATGACACAACCCTACTGTAACTGCTCCCTCCCTTGGTTGAAGAACACACATCTGGATGACGTTTAAACAAATCCTAATCATAACGTACAGAATTGATACATTATGGTCTTCCAAATTATATAATCTCCATTTAACAAGCCAACAGGGAAATACTAAGTGTAGTCCATTACTGTATTTACGGGATATTGGTTGACATTCTGGTCTGTCTCAAATGGCACCCTATTCCCTATATAGTGCACTACTTTTTGGCACTGGTCAAAAGTACTGCACAATATAGGGAATAGCATGCAATTTGAAATGCACTGTCTTTGGGAGAACATTATCTTGATGTGAGTAATGTGGAATGTAAGACTTGGGATTGACATTGCTTAGACAAAGTGTTGGGCTGGCCCTCGCTCAGCGAAACTGAAGCTACAAACTGTCATTGGAAAATGTATATTGCCTTTTTTCAGATGGGAAACACTTCATACCCTTTATTGCTGTAATGATTTCTGAGATTGAGTCATTAAATATTAACAATGTGGGAAAAGGATTGTGGTGTTTTATTTCAAGTGGACCTTTGATGGTCTTTTCTGAAGTTTTGTTATGCCTTTATTGAACACTTATTAACCTTTAAGTGCAATCACTCACAAATAAATACTGTTGCACATGCACATTAGCCCACACCAAACACTAAGCTCCCACTGCTGACTGTGTAAACAATTTGGCTCACTTGTGGAAGTGATGGATATCATTCATGGAACATTTTCCTAAGTAGAGGCTGTGAAGTGAGGGGGTGAAAAAAGTGTAGCAACAAATGGTTTGAAGGTTTCCAGAAATGTATTTCTACAAGTGGGACCTGAGAGTAAAATACTGCTCTCGAACACTAGGGGCAAAGTAACTGCTATTCATGATTTATGTACTTGGCCAATGTAACCAATAAAGCCAGCAGGATCACATGCATAGGGACAGTTATGGCACTGCTCAGGTGGCTGACCAAAATAGTTCACAATTAAACTCTTGATATCAGAGGTATTGTATTTCTATCCTAATGCATTATTTAGGTGTTCCCTTTTTCACTAATGTAGAGTCAATACCAATAATTCACCGACATTATTAACCTGTCAATTAATACATTGTCCGCTATAATAAATATGATTATATTAGTCAATTCGTGTTAATAGAAATTTCGGTGCAGTCCGGTTTAAATGTTTTGTAAGGCTATTTAGTAAAATGTTTAATGCTGACTGGTATATTTGTTTTTACCAGAGGTTTAAATCTGAAAAGTGAAATATCCTGTTTGTTTTTGTCGCAATCACGTCCTTCTCTGGACGAGTTTCCCCCATTGAGGTAGTTCCCCCCCATGGTTTCCCAGAGGTTGCTTAATCCTATATGTAAATTACAGCCAATAGATGCTGTTGTTGAGTTGGGCTGGGATTAGCGGAGGCGAATGACTTTCAATTTTACTGGATTACAGAACAAAGGGGAAAGGGGACATACTCCACTGTTAAAGAAAAGAGAGAGAAACGGGGAAAATGGACAAATAATCTCGGCGATAACGTTTTGCAAGCGATTTTGTGCCATAATGCTTCAGATCACAAGGTTTCGAAAACACGATAATGCTACATTTTAGATGGGAATTCTACAGTTGCGGTTGGATTAAACGGGGAATAACCCTATTACGGGATTGACAGCATAACGACATTTAAACGTTGTTTTTGGTAAGGTATGCCTCATGCTATTGTAATATTTATTAACTTCGAACATAAAACCGTGTTTTGTGAGCACGTGACTTTATGACTGTACAAATTGTGAAATTACAGATTATAATTCTGGGGGAGGAGATGGGCCAGTTAGCTAACCCGTTATTGTGGCTAGCTAGCTAATTCGTCGATTGAATCATCTCGCGATTTCTTTAGCTATATATCTAGCTAGATGCAAATAAATGGTATGAGCTCATTTACATTTCTGTAGCTAACTAAACGGTGTAACGTTACAGCGTTATATTCGCAGCGAGCCAATTGCAACTTAATTCTGCACACTGATACGAGAAGTCTTGTTTTGGCGTGCGCATCGATGGATAAATGTAGCTATCTTGATAGCCAACATTATCAAGAAAGAAAGCTAGCTAGATAATATAGCTAGCCAGCCCTCCGGTCGTGTTTTTGTTGCCTGCAGATGGCACATTACAGTTTGAGGATACATTAAGACCTTATTCAAGAGCACGTCAACCATTTTACTTTGGTGGTAGCTTGCTAGTTTAGTTAGCTACAGTAACTAGTTAATTCAATTATTCAGCAGCAAGCGTTTTGTTCAACATGTCAATATTACCTAGCTAGCTAACGGTAGTTAGCCAGACCACATTCATTGTTGGTTGAAAAACGCTTTCACAACTGTCTTGCTCAATTTTGTCAAATATAGTTATTTAATCTGTGGTTTGGTCTTCCCGATCTCATTTAGCTAGCTAACGTGACTCTTGCGTTCTACTTTTCTGTAACATTGGCTAGTTAGCTACACAGTCAGGATCCAAACCTCCCCAATGAATGTAGCTAGCTAATCTGGAGTTGGGTGTGTAGCTGATTTTCATGTCATGAACACATCACTGAAGTTCACCTGAAACAAGCTTCACATGCAGTTTACCTAAGAGCCACATCCTAATACATGCAAGGTCTTCTGACATTACCTGAGACGTGTGTAAAGGCAGTAGCCAATCCCCATGCTGTCTCAGTAAATGTTTCAAGCGGTAACTCCATATAGCCTACTCATTCTCCAGTAACGTTAGGTGATAGGAAGGTAGCTAGCTAGGAGCTTGAACAAATACAATTACAATTGCTCGCTAAAATAAACAAAAAAAAGAGCATTTTTGTGGATCTTGTGCCTTTTATTTCCTCGTTTTTTTCCCCCCATGGGAGCTGACCACTATGGGAGCTGGCCACTCACTGATTTAACGAGATACAGACTTCAACATTTAATCGTTTTTAAAAAAAAATGCAGTAAATTTGCACTGATTTTCACTAAGTCAAAACACTGACTAGAGAGTATACTCTTCTAGTAGAAAACAACAATATGCCAATGTGAACCTCTGAACTTCAAGTGGAATGGTATGAAAATGGACCGCAATCCAGGGATGGAAGGTGTTGCTGAACTCTTATGCCACAACAATTTACATCAAATTGAGAAAATTTAAATATTTGAATTAAAACTGCTTTTTTCATCTTCATTCTTGTTAGTTAAATGCCAAAGCAGCCCATTTAATTCCACAACACTTCTGGCAGCTACTCACCCCAACTATAGTGACACATTTTCATGGATTCTAATGAGCTGCTTTAACATTAGCTATAGCCTAGCATGCTGACAGAAAAGTTTAATAAAAAACTAATCCTATTTCAATCTTCTCCATTTGCCGTATATTGTTGTGGGATTATTAGGAGTACAACATCACCTTCTATTCCTGGATTGAAGCACGTTTTTAAACCATTTCAATACAGTTGAAGTACCCTAAGGTGCAATTGCAAATATGGGCATAAGAACATTTCAACCCAGAATATCTTCGGGACAAACAGTTTTGGATAGATCTTCACCCCGTGACAGGTTGTCACTTCCAATAATTAGTCTAAACTCTGCCACAAAGTAACTGTGATTTTAAAAGTATTTTGTGAAAGCCACAGGTCCATTTCAATTATTAGGACTTTATCTTTCCTATTTTTGAATGATCCCAATATTTTATTTCACCTGATGTTTTCCCTAGCTAGCTGAATTGCAGGCGTACTTGCTGTCTTTTATCTAGATTGACACGTGGTTGTGGGTTTTCATTCCACCCTTGTACTTGATTGATTAATTAAGGTCACTAATTAGGAAGGAACTCCCCTCACCTAGTTGTTTAGGTTTTAATTGAAAGGAAAAACCCAAATCCCGCAGACACTCAGCCCTCCGTGGAATGAGTTTGACACCCCTGGCTATGTCTAGGCTCTAGGTCAGCCTTTAAAAAAAACTATCCTCAGGTACTGCTGCAATAGTTAAACTACATTGAATGGCTTCAAACCTTTCCACTGGGACCTCCAGTCGTTCCATGTAGTTGAACTATTCCAGAACTAGTTGGATCTCCCAACCAGAGGAGCTGTTCTCATGGCTCTGCCTATCCCACAATGCAGGCATAATAGCCTAGTTGATGTATGTATACAGCTAAGTAGGCCTACAGCCTCTGGGATCATGCCTGGCATGCCCAGAGGTCAATACAATTAAAAGTCAATGATCAGCACCGAGCCCAACGATTTCGATGGAGTTGTGGTCTTCAAAATGTCTGTGACCGGAATGGCTTTTTAAGGGATATTAGCAAAGTATTGTGTATCAATGGCAGCAAGCACCACAAGCCTCTTAGTGCAAAATCAGCTCAGAAAACCATGATACCCTTCTTCTGAGAACATTGTAGCCTATTATCTCTGGCTAAATACTGCTTTGGCAATTATTCAACAAGTAAAGGATAAGCTCTGTAGCCTGGAGAGGTTTGCTTAGCATGAAGAAAATAACAGTGCTGGCTTCGTCAGGGGAGGTATCAAGTATTTAAGGGCTTGATGATTAGGCTTGTTGATAAATTTAATCAAGTGCGCTAGTTCTGGAATAGTTCAACTACATGGAACGACTGGGGGTCCCAGAGAAGAGATTTGAAGCTGTTCCGTGTAGTTGAACTATTTCAGAACTAGCTGGATCTCCCAACCAGAGGACATGTTCTCATGGCTCGGCCTATCCCACAACGCAGGCATAATAGCCTAGTTGATGCATGTATAAAACTTAGTAGGCATACAGCCTCAGGGATTATTCCTGGCATGCCTGGAGTTCAGTACAATTAAAAGTCAATGATCAACACTGAGTCTAACGATTTACAGTTGAAGTCGGAAGTTTACTTACACTTAGGTTGGAGTCATTAAAACTAGTTTTTCAACCACTTCACAAATTTCTTGTTAACAAACTATAGTTTTGGCAAGTCGGTTAGTACATCTACTTTGTGCATGACACAAGTCATTTTTCCAACTATAATTTACAGACAGATTGTTTCACTTCATTCACTGTATCACAATTCCAGTCGGTCAGAAACTTACATACACTAAGTTGACTGTGCTTTTAAACAGCTTGGAAAATACCAGAAAATTATGTCATGGCTTTAGAAGCTTCTGATAGGCTAATTGACATCATTTGAGTCAATTGGAGGGTACCTGTGGATGCATTTCAAGGCCTACCTTCAAACTCTGCCTCTTTGCTTAACCTCATGGGAAAATGAAAAGAAATCAGCCAAGGCCTCAGAAAAAATATTGTAGACCTCCACAAGTTTGGTTCATCCTTGGGAGCAATTTCCAAACGCCTGAAGGTACCACATTCATCTGTACAAACAGTAGTACGCATGTATAAAAACATGGGTCCACGCAGCCGTCATTCCACTCAGGAAGGAGACGCATTCTGTCTCCTAGAGATGAATGTACTTTGGTGCGAAAAGTGCAAATCAATCCCAGAATGATTTGCACATAATGACCATCGTTATGTTTGGAGGAAAAAGGGTGAGGCTTGCGAGTTGAAGAACACCATCCCAACCGTGAAGCACGGGGGTGGCAGCATCATGTTGTGGGGGTGCTTTGCTGCAGGAGGGACTGATGCACTTCACAAAATAGATGGGATCATGAGGTAGGAAAATTATGTGGATATATTGAAGCACATCTCAAGACATCAGTTAGGAAGTTAAAGCTTGGTCGCAAATGGGTCTTCCAAATGAACAATGACTCCAAGCATACTTCCAAAGTTGTGGCAAAATGGCTTAAGGACAACAAAGTCAAAGTATTGGAGTGGCCATCGCAAAGCCTCGACCTCAATCCTATAGAACATTTGGGAGCAGAACTGAAAAAGCATGTACAAGCAAGGAGGCCTACAAACCTGACTCAGTTACACCAGCTCTGTCAGGAGGAATGGGCCAAAATTCACCCAACTTATTGTGGGAAGCTTGTGGAAGGCTACCTGAAACGTTTGACCAAAGTTCAACAATTTAAAGGCAATGCTACCAAATACTAATTGAGTGTAAGTAAATTTCTGACCCACTGGGAATGTGATGAAAGAAATAAAAGCTGAAATAAATCATTCTCTCTACTATTATTCTGACATTTCACATTCTTAAAATAAAGTGGTGATCCAAACTCACCTAAGACAGGGACTTTTTGCTAAATGTCAGGAATTGTAAAAAGAAAACTAAGTTTAAATGTATTTGGCTAAGGTGTATGTAAACTTCCGACTTCAACTGTATAGTCGTGGCCAAAAGTTTTGTGAATGACACAAATATTAATTTTCACAAAGTCTGCTGACTCAGTTTGTATGATGCTAATTTCCATATATTCCAGAATGTTATGAAGAGTTATCCGATGAATTGCAAAGTCCCTCTTTGCCATGCAAATGAACTGAATCCCCCAAAAACATTTCAGACATTTCAGACATTTCAGAAGACAAGGTGAGCACTAGCATCAGTCCTGTGTCGTGCCAACAGTAAAGCATCCTGAGACCATTCATGTGTGGGGTTGCTTCTCAGCCAAGGGAGTGGGCTCACTCACAATTTTGCCTAAGAACACAGTCATGAATAAAGAATGGTACCAACACATCGTCCGAGAGCAACTTCTCCCAACCATCCAGAAACAGTTGTGACTAACAATGCTTTGTCCAGCATGATGGAGCACCTTGCCATAAGGCAAAAGTGATAACGAAGTGGCTTGGGGAACAAAACATCGATATTTTGGGTCCATGGCCAGGAAACTCCCCAGACCTTAATCCCATTGAGAACTTGTGGTCAATCCTCAAGAGGCGGGTGGACAAACAAAAACCCACAAATTCTGACAAACCAAGCATTGATCATGCAAGAATGGGCTGCCATCAGTCAAGATGTGGCCCAGAAGGTAATTGACAGCATGCCAGGGCGGATTGAAGAGGTCTTGAAAAAGAAGAGTCAACACTGCAAATATTGACTCTTTGCATCAACTTCATGTAATTGTCAATAAAAGCCTTTGACACTTATGAAATGCTTGTAATTATACTTCACCATAGTAACATCTGACAAAAATATCTAAAGACACTGAAGCAGCAAACTTTGTGGAAATTAGTATTTGTGTCATTCTCAAAACTTTTGGCCACGACTGTAGATGCAGTTGTGGTCTTCAAAATATCTGTGACCGTAATGGCTTTTTAAGGGGAATTTGCAACGTATTGTGCATCAATGCCAGCGAATACCACAAACCTCTTGGTGCAAAATTAGCTCAGAAAACCACGATACCCCTTCTTCTGAGAACATTGTAGCCTAATATCTCTGGCTAAATACTGCTTGGGCAATTATTCAACAAGTAAAGGATAAGCTCTGCCCCCTGCAGCCTGGAGAGGTTTGCATGGCATGAAGAAAATAACATTGCCGGCTTCCTCAGGGGAGACTCAAATGGGTTAGGATTTAGGATGTCATTAGCTGGAGCGTTTAAGGATGGCAGCCAGAGCAGAGTTGTATCATTTTAAGATCAGGGTGTACTCACATACCAGGGAAGTGTTCTGAAGTGTAGCTATACTGTTCCTTTAGTTTCTTAGGTCTAGGCTAGTTCATTTTACAATTAAGGAACAGGCAACACATTTTAAGTACTGTAGCCTGTTGGTATCATTGCATTTTAGGTCTATGTTTAGCCTACAGTCTGAAATGACTGGCCATAAGTAGAGAGATAAGCTAAAATTGCAACCAGTTTAATATATTTGTTTTAACCTTGCCAGTAGTCAAAGTTTGCAATGGTTTGTGTGTGTGTGTGTGTGTGTGTGTGTGTGTGTGTGTGTGTGTGTGTATATAAAATAAACTCAGCAAAAAAAAGAAATGTCCCTTTCTCAGGACCCTGTCTTTCAAAGATAATTAGTAAAAATCCAAATAGCTTCACAGGTCTTCATTGTAAAGGGTTTAAACACTGTTTCCCATGCTTGTTCAATGAACCATAAACAATTAATGAACATGCACCTGTAGAACGCTCGTTAAGACACTAACAGCTTACAGACGGTAGGCAATTAAGGTCACAGTTATGAAAACTTAGGACACTAAAGAGGCCTTTCTACTGACTCTGAAAAACACTAAAAGAAAGATGCCCAGGGTCCCTGCTCATCTGCATGAACGGGCCTTAGGCATGCTGCAAGGAGGCATGCGGAATGCAGATGTGGCCAGGGCAATAAATTGCAATGTCCATACTGTGAGATACCTAAGACAGTGCTACAGGGAGACAGGACGGATAGCTGATCCTCCTCACAGTGGCAGACCACGTGTAACAACACCTGCACAGGATCGGTACATCCGGACATCACACCTGTGGGACAGGTACAGGATGGCAACAACAACTGCCCGAGTTACACTAGGAACGCACAATCCCTCCATCAGTGCTCAGACTGTCTGCAATAGGCTGAGATAGGCTGGACTGAGGGCTTGTAGACCTGTTGTAAGGCAGGTCCTCACCAGACATCACCGGCAACAACGTCGCCTATGGGCACAACCCCACCGTCGCTGGACCAGACATGACTAGCAAAAAGTGCTCTTCACTGACAAGTTGCGGTTTTGTCTCACCAGGGGTGATGGTCGGATTCGCGTTTTTCGTCGGAGGAATGAGCGTTACACCGAGGCCTGTACTCTGGAGCGGGATCAATTTGGAGGTGGACGGTCTGTCGTGGTCTGAGGCGGTGTGTCACAGCATCATCGGACTGAGCTTGTTGTCATTGCAGGCAATCTCAACGCTGTGCGTTACAGGGAAGACATCCTCCTCCCTCATGTGGTACCCTTCCTACCGGCTCATCCTGACATGACCCTCCAGCATGACAATGCCACCAACCATACTGCTCGCTCCGTGCGTGAATTCCTGCAAGACAGGATTGTCAGTGTTCTGCCATGGCCAGCGAAGAGCCCAGATCTCAATCCCATTGAGCACGCCTGGGACCTGTTGGATCGGAGAGTGAGGGCTAGGGCCATTCCCCCCCAGAAATGTCTGGGAACTTGCAGGTGCCTTGGTGGAAGAGTGGGGTAACATCTCACAGCAAGAACTGGCAAATCTGGTGCAGTCCATGAGGAGTAGATGCACTTCCGTACTTAATGCAGCTGGTGGCCACACCAGATACTGACTGTTGCTTTTGTTTTTGTTCAAAAGTTTGTGGTACTTAGAAATATATATATAAAAAAAGACCAATAAAATAACATCAAATTGATCAGAAATACAGTGTAGACATTGTTAATGTCCAGCACCCCGGAGTCGCCTCTTCACTGTTGACGTTGAGTCTGGTGTTTTGCTGGTACTATTTAATGAAGCTGCCAGTTGAGGACTTGTGAGGCATCTGTTTCTCAAACTAGACACTCCAATGTACTTGCTCAGTTGTGCACCGGGGTCTCCCACGCTTCCTGGTCAGGGCCAGTTTGTGCTGTTCTGTGAAAGGAGTAGTACACAAATAGGTTATTTGTGTTGACTTCGGGTAGCTAAATTGGAACTGGAACCATATTCGTTCATTTGCATTTTTCAATCTCAACATCAATGGCTTTTGTCATTGTCTATGCTCTTTGTTTTGACATTTGTGCTTGTGACAGAGTGACATTGCATTTGAAGTATCCTAAACTCTGCCAGCCACAAAAGTCATCCTTTGAGTTCACTAGCGGTGGCTTTCTCTGGCTGCGAACAAAATGACGGTGCGCCCTTCTCTCATTTTTCGTGCCTCTTTTGCCTTAAAGATAACGAGTGGAAGAGACAAACGATTACGCCACCGAAATAGATGGAGGGGGTTCATGTTTGCTGTGGGCTCAGGGGATGCCGATTTCAGACAGGCATATTGGTGCAGCTGAGGCTCTCTCTCTCTCTCTCTCTCTCTATGTCCTCCCCCAGTGTTGAGTCTGTGGTTTGGGGCTGCCCGGAGGCTAGGATAATAGCTCCCAGTGTCTGAAGAGATTAAAGGCCAGAGCTGCATTGTTCAAATGCCTCGAGATTAGTTTCCAAGGAGACGGATTGCAGTTGCCATGAGAACGCAGGGCCTGGAATTAGGATTGCGATTTTATTATTTTTATGCCCCACTCTTTCCAGCCCTCTTTTATTTACCCTATCTTTCCTTGACTTTGTCTTGACACGGAGTGTGTAGTGGCCAGCTGACATGTTTGTGATGAAAATGTTAGGTTACTCCCCTGCAAATAGGCTAATTACGAGTTTGCTCCTACTCGGCCATCCATTTCCAAATTACATTGAAATTAGGCCCAATGGGGGGGGGGCAAACATAATTTCTTTGCCAAGAGTACCGTCTAAGGAGAGCAAGTTAAGGATGAAGGGATTCAAATAAATAATCTGAGCTAGCTTTAATTGGCTGACAAAGGTTTATCGTAATTAGGTACTTTCACGTGTGTGACGGATTTGGGCATTAGCATAACATGCAGGGTATTACCGTCACTTTTAAAGCCTCTTAATGAGAAGAAACCTCCCCCCTCCAACCCAACGACATCCCTTCCCAACCTCCAACTGCCATGTTTCATCACAATTCAAAATGCATCCTGACCATGTTGTCAGAAACAAACAAAATTGGTTACTTGTTGTTTTATTGAAGCAATGAATGGCAGAGTGACACCTTATTCCCTCCAGATCAATGTCATGTGCATTTGGTTACTGCTCATTCATTTGTAGGCTTTAGCTATCTTAAATGGCAGGACATGCCTTTGTCTATCAAGCATAACCAATTTACTTTGACCACGTATACGCATCCTCCTTGTTGTCATACTCAGACCAAGCTCCAGGGTGAAGTTTCCCCTCCCCAATCTTTACCTTAACCATCAGTGTGGAAAATGCAAAACTGACCCAAGATCAATGTCGGGACAACTTCACCCTACTCCCAGAAGTGACTGGTGGAATGCAGATGAGACACCATACACATTTATTGAATTTACACAGACACACACAAATGACCGTTTCGGTTCATCTTCTTGATTACTCAACTTTGCTCTCTGTTTTGTGTCCCCTAAGTGGAGGAATGGCGCAGATGAGGAAGTCAGGATGTGATGGGATAAGAACTAACTCCCGGGCTGAGCTGCGGGTCCCACAGGTGTCAGCCAGACAGGAGATCCTCACCAGCCTAGTGTCTGCATTGGACTCAGTGGTATGACCAGTCACACACACACACACACACACACACATTATTAATCTGGCCATGGAAAACCATATGAAAGACTGATTAGTCAGTCATATTTTGATGACGTCTTATTTCGATGACTCTTTACAAAAACAAATTGACCTTAGAAAACATTGTGAAGTGAACCACTGATGAGCCAGAAGAAGAGTAATTGAATAGATGGGTTAGCTGACAACGTCACGAAAACGATTCGCATGCTTCAATGGGCAGAAGTCTTTGTGTTGTTGTGATTCTTGTGGCCAGATAGCTAGCAACAATGACAAGAAGCTGCAATGTGGGGAATCGTAGATGGCTCATTTCAGCTAGTTTTATCTTGTTCTTCAAAAACACATATTTTGACCAATAGGTAAAACTGTAGTTTTTACCCTTGTAGGATGACCAGAATTAGGGTGACTTAAATGAATGGAGGCCAGAGAAAAAAAGTGGTAAAAAGATTCTGTGTAAGAATTATTGTTGAACTCGTCATCTTTCTTCTCGAATCCGCAGGACATAAAACAATATAGATAAGATGGCTATCAATTTTAAGATATTTTAGTATGAGCTTTTCATATTCATTTGAAATTACTGTTATTTTTTGGGGAGATTTCTCACCAAAACAAAGAGTATCTCTGAAATGTCAATGGAGCGCTGAGTGTGTACCGGGCTTTTTATTTTCACAGCCCTTTCCAATTAATTCAGCTTGTATCATGCTAATTTAGCTTTTTTCGACTCGCACATTTATTTATGTTTTCAATAAACATTGGAGAATATAGTTTACATGTTGTCAACAATCTAAGCCAGACCAGTCTGTTTTGCCCCATAATTGCGCACTCAATGGTTTTGTTGCTAAACAACCAACCTGTGTATAGGATGATAGGCTAAATGTTTAATGGATAAGTGTACCCTGAGCTTCACAGTAGCCATAGCAAATCTTTGTTTTTATTAACTGACCATTAGGTGGATTACCTATGACCTTGTCTTTTAACCTGTGTTCCAGTGCACAGCCATGTCAAAGCTCAACGCCGAGGTAGCTTGCGTCACCGTGCACGAGGACAGCGTGATCACCGTGGGAACAGAGAAGGGAAGAGTCTTCCTCAACTCGCGGAGGGAAATACAAACAGACTTCCACAAGTTTTGCAGTGAGTGTTCCCTGTGTAGTGGGCAAAAAAAGGTGAATCAGGTTAACGATTAGGTTATATTTTTCACTTGGATCAAAAATGCAACTACATTTTGCTCACAGATCCTACTGTTGTCTTGGAGCTGAACAGTTTTTATCTGAGTCTATTAAGGTTTTGAATTAAATAAGTAAGATGATCTTTAGTTTTAAATATTTTGTCATTTAGTAGATGCTCTTATACAGAGCATTACTTCTTCTAAAGCAAGTGAGATCCAGAATAGACCTTCCTTGTGTGAAACTTATAGGGTGAAAAGTAGAAAAATAATCCCTTCAGTTTCTCATGCTTGACTCTTTTTCAGAGATGCCCTGTCTACAAGGGTTGACCACAGTGAATTCCCATGTCAATGTCCAGGAAAATGAATCATGCAAGCTTGGCAAAGAGAGCGGGCACGGCAGACAGAGGGCCTCAACAGACGCCCACTCTAACATCTTTGTCTTGAGAAAAATGGTGGAAGAAGTATTCAGTGTGCTTTACAGTAAGGGCTTCAAAATACAGCACAGAACAAATATAATTTGTATAGGTCTGCGCCATTTGAATTCTTTCTAATTTCTCCTTTAACATTCTAATTTCAACCTTCTCATAACTGAAATCAAATTTCAGATGTGATTGAATGTTGATTTTTACAGTGTCTACGTGTCAAACAATCATTTGACATGTCCTTTTCTCATTCCTACCTTCATTAGTCATTTGATGCTGTATGTATGTGATGATTTGCCAGGCGAGGCCATTGGGAAGAGTAGCCTGGTCCCTGTGCCTTATGAGTGGATCCTGAAGGACCCCAGCTCTGTGGTGGCCCATGGCCTGCCTGAGGGGATCGCCCTGAGGAAACCTACCGAGTACGACACCAAGACCTTAATGAAGATCCTTGAGCAGAGCAACCGCATCCACTTCACTGTCAAAAGGTGACCTGACTCCATACAGTACACCATAACGTACATACAGTTGACGTCTGAAGTTTACGTACATTTAGGTTGGAGTCATTAAAACTTGTTTTTCAACCACTCCACAAACTTCTTGTAAACAAACTATAGTTTTGGCAAGTCGGTTAGGACATCTACTTTGTGCATGACACAAGTCATTTTTCCAACTATTGTTTACAGACAGATTGTTTCACTTATCATCCACTGTATCACAATTCCAGTGGGTCAGAAACTTACATACACTAAGTTGACTATGCCTTTAAACAGCTTGGAAAATACCAGAAAATTATGTCATGGCTTTAGAAGCTTCTGATAGGCTAATTTACATCATTTGAGTCAATTGGAGGTGTACCTGTGGATGTATTTCAAGGCCTACCTTCAAACTCAGTGCCTCTTTGCTTGACCTCATGGGAAAATGAAAAGAAATCAGCCAAGACCTTAGGAAAAAAATTGTCGGCCTCCACAAGTCTGGTTCATCCTTGGGAGCAATTTCCAAACGCCTGAAGGTATCACGTTCATCTGTACAAACAATAGTACGCAAGTATAAACACCATGGGACCACGGAGATGCATTCTGTCTCCTAGAGATGGACGTACTTAGGTGCGAAATCAATCCCAGAACAGCAAAGGACATTGTGAAGATGCTGGAGGATACGGGTACAAAAGTATCTATATCCACAGTAAAACGAGTCCTATTTCGACATAACCTGAAAGGCCGCTCAGCAAGGAAGAAGCCACTGCTCCAAAACCGCCATACAAAATCCAGACTACGGTTTGCAACTGCACATGGGGACAAAGATCATACTTTTTGGAGAAATGTCCTCTGGTCTGATGAAACAAAAATAGAACTGTTTGGCCATAATGATCATCGTTATGTTTGGAGGAAAAAGGGTGAGGCTTGCAAGCCGAAGAACACCATCCCAATTGTGAAGCACGGGGGTGGCAGCATCATGTTGCGGGCGTGCTTTGCTGCAGGATGGACTGGTGTACTTCACAAAATAGATAGCATCATGAGGTAGGAAAATTATGTGGATCCTGTAGAACTTTTGTGGGGAAAAACAAAAAAGCGTGGGTGAGCAAGGAGGCCTACAAACCTGACTCAGTTATACAAGCTCTGTCACAAGGAATAGGCTGAAATTCACCCAACTTATTGTGGGAAGCTTGCTGAAGACTACCCAAAACGTTTGACCCAAGTCCAACAATTTAAAGGCAGTGCTACCAAATACTAATTGAGTGTATGTAATCTTCTGACCCACTGGGAATGTGATGAAAGAAATTAAAGCTGAAATAAATCATTCTCTCTATTATTATTCTGACATTTCACATTCTTAAAATAAAGTGGAGATCCTAACTGACCCTAACACAGGGAATTTTTACTAGGATTAAATGTCAGAAATTGTGAAAAGCTGAGTTTAAATGTTTTTGGCTAAGGTGTGGGTTAACTTCCGACTTCAACTGTATAATCCCTTATGTTACTTGATCCTGTGCATAAATGGCAGAAGTGTAGCAGCATAATTAGGATTGATACAGGGCTGGTCTTGTTGTTGACTTCATGGTTAGGCGATAGGAGGAGACCTGATTCTAGATTACTTTTGAACAACAGAAAGTAACTGGAGGATTTCTCTGCCAAGAATAAGGCTCATTGTGACAAGTTGCTATTGGTGTGTCATAATTAGGTTTCACATGGACACACAGCTTTATCTTCTCCTGTTTCCTTCTTTATCTGTTTATAGAACAACAGCAGAGCCCTCGCGGGAGGCTAAGTCAAGCGCCGGCGACGTCAGAAACCACAACTCCTCCTCGGGCGCCACCAAGAGCCTAGCTATCCATGGCCCGGCCTCCAAGCCTGCCGCCACCCAGGAAGTGTCCAACGCTTCAGTCTCAGCCAGCAACTCCATGCTCTCCAGCTTCCTGTATGGCATGCCCATGTCCTCCCAGCCACACCCCGACGGCAAGCTGGACCTCAAGCCCACATCCCTCTTCAACCTGGGTAAAGACTGCCTGGGGGCCTGGGCGGCGGGGGCGGAGAAAGGGACGGCCGCCAAGGACAGTTCCGACAATGGTAAGAGATATGTGACCCCACAGGAACAAGCTGTTACTGAGGTAGCAGTTGATGGATATCCAGGATACTTCTGAAAAGCCCCTCACCTTTTTGAGTCACTTGTTTATGCACTAATTATTGTCTGTGATTTTATTCATTTGGAAGGAGAGTGGTTACTATACTCCCTGTCATTTTTGTGAGTGGTTGTACTACTGGCTGTCATTTCACATCATTTATTTGATAGAGAATCTGTTTTGATTATGGGATTTCGATTTTTCAAGATTTGCTCGACTCTGAAAGCATCAGTATGATTTATCAATGTTTAATTTCTGCCATTTTGTCTGTTCAGGTGAGTGGATAGGACTCCAAGGGGAGTTGGGCCAGAGTCCTCCCAGCATCCACGTCTCCAAGCGCCTCCTGTTTTCCATAGTTCATGAGAAGTCAGGTAGGCTTGAACTGGAACTAGACACAGATAGACGCACACCTGTAGGCCACAAACTCATACCCTTTTCACACTATCGTTTTGACCCAACCATCTATGCCGGGTCGGATATTTTCCATTCACATTGTTCATGGTTCCAGCAACTATGGTGGTTGTGTAACCGGTACAGCTTGGCTTGGCTCAGTTTGGCTCAGCTCAGCTTTGGCTCAGCTTGTTGGTTATTACTGCATTGTCGGAACTAGAAGCACAAGCATTTCGCTACACTCGCATTAACATCTGCTAACCATGTGTATGTGACAAATAAAATTTGATTTGATTTAATGTGGAACAGGGTTCAGTCTTTAGGCAGCTCACCTCACCCCCCTGCCAGACAATGCATATACTCTAGTTCTGGGTACAGACTCAGTCTAAGGGAATGACTTGTCACCTCACACTTATTGGCAATTTTTTCCTCTGAATCCCACAATGCAGTTCATTAAAGGGGAGGGGTATGTCAACAATCACATCAATCAACCAATGCTGCATTCCCATATGCTTCAGAGCAGAGCAAATAATGCAATACTGTCATGTTGTCTGACACGATGGAGAAATTACTACTATTTCATTTTTGTAGGAACCAAAAAAGTGTGAAACAAATCAAAATAAATTTTATATTTGAGATTCTTCAAATAGCCACCATTTGCCTTGATGACAGCTTTGTACACTGTTGGCATTCTCTCAACCAGCTTCACCTGGAATGCTGGAACAGTCTAGAAGGAGTTCCCACATATGCTGAGCGCTCATCCCAAACCATCTCAATTGGGTTGAGGTCGGGGGAATTGTGGAGGCCAGGTCATCTGATGCAGCACTCCATCACTCTCCTTCTTGGTAAAATAGCCCTAACACAGCCGGGAGGTGTGTTGGGTCATTGTCCTGTTGAAAAACAAATGATAGTCCCACACAGCCCAAACCAGATGGGATGGCGTATCGCTGCAGAATGCTGTGGTAGCCATGCTGGTTAAGTGTGCCTTTGAATTCTAAATAAATCACTGGCAGTGTCACCAGCAAAGCACCCCCAAAGCATAACACCTCCTCCTCCTTGCTTTACGGTGGGAAATACGCATGCAGAGATCATCTGTTCACCCACACCACGTCTCACAAAGACACAGCAGTTGGAACAAAAAATCTCCAATTTGGACTCCAGACCGAAGGACGACAGTCACCTTGTCCTAGAGAGATTTACACAGCCCTTATTTCAGGTGTTTCTAAAAATCCCATTTGGGAAAAATGAATGGTGTAAAAAGTGATTGGAACCATTTCCCTGTTTGAGCGTTAGGTTTTATGGGTATTATGACTCTTGCTGTCATACTCTATACCTAATTGTGAATAGGGAATTCAGCCTTGCACCACACCCACGGGCATATTGCACCCTGACATGGCCACCAGGGTTGGGGTTAATTCCACAAATGCAATTCTAATTCAATTCCCTTACCCTGTAAATTCCATTCCAATGTTAGGTCAATTCCAATTCCACAAATTCAAATGCAATTTCCTTAGGTGGTCAGGCTGATCATGTCACTGTTTAGACAGCCTAGCTATACTTGAAATATAGGAATACAAGTTGAATTTACCTAAAACAAATCATGCAGACAGTTTGTGATACTAAGTGTATTAATTCCATTAACTTGGAAATATGCAAATATTGAATTCCAATTCAATTCCAAAGAATACATTTTTTACAATTCAAATTGAATTCCAATACAAAAAGTCTAATTCCAATTAAATTCTATAACTTTAAGATAGTTGAAATTCGAATGGAATTCAACATAAATCCTCCACTTCATGAGTGAATTAAATAATTTATTTGTAAATTAAAATTGGATTTCACCCCAATCCTGATGCCCACCACCTAAGCCCTATTTTGAGCCAGAAAAAAACAACCCTGTTAGTATACATGTGGAAAGTAGACATACAGATGGAAGAACTTTCTTTTTTTTCTCCCATTTTTTACCCACATTTTTATGTTTACGTTATTCTCTTTTGCGCTCAACAGAAAAATGGGACTCGTTCATTCGAGAGACCGAGGACATAAACACACTGAGAGAATGTGTGCAGATCCTGTTCAACAGTCGCTATGGTGAGATGGTCAACCACTCTTTTTCAGCATGGTTTCCTATTGTAGGGCATTAGCTGATAAAAATGTTTAGTGTTTTAAAACTTTCCTGTTTCCCAGACCCATATTAAAGTTAGTCCTAGTCTCTGGGAAAATGTCCCTTATACAATTGGTCATTTTCTCAACACTTTTTTTCATGTAATTTCTTTACTATAGAATGATTGTCTTTAGTCCATTTTCAGCTGTCATGACTGCTCATTAATCTATCCACACCCACCCATCCATCCATTAATTGATCCATTACATACTTATTAAGACAGTATTGTAGGGTCTCATGATTGATGTCCGTCACTGATTTCTGACAACTCCTGTATTTTCAGCGGAGGCCCTGGGCTTGGACCACATGGTTCCAGTGCCGTACCGGAAGATAGCCTGTGACCCAGAGGCCGTGGAGATCATCGGCATCCCAGACAACATCCCCTTCAAAAGGCCCTGCACCTACGGAGTGCCCAAACTCAAACGCATCCTGGAGGAACGCCATGGGGTCCGCTTTGTAGTCAAAAGGTAAACGATCTGAGATCCATCTGAGATAATACTGGTAAAGTCTCTCATTCTTTCCTCCAGAGATTAGACTGTAGTGTATAGGGGACCCATATTAGGGCTGCATAACGCATCATACCAGGGTTTCGTGATAAGGCACTAAATGAAAAAAACGGAGTGAAACAGGGAAGAACTACTACTACTGCAGCTGTCCAGTAAGAAACATGCCCTCATGAAAACAACCCTGTTTGAGGAGAACCACTGTTTTATGAGCTACAAGAGCTAGCACAGCATCTGTCATTTATCTAAAATGTCCTATTTGGCAAACTGATTCAACGAAGGGAGAAGTGTCAACTCAGGCCATCTGTTGGTTATATTCCCTGCCCTCCAATAGTCAATGCCCCACTTACTGGTAACCACCGCATGAACCACACAGTATGGTGCCCCCTGCTCTCTGGCATATTGAGCCAACGTCTCGCTGTTGTTGAACCCATGTGATGAAATACGCTTAGGTTGGGTCAACACCGCCATCAGCGCATCTCATGCATAAGGCGACATGGTCATTAATGTTAATAAAATTCCAGCAGATTGAATATTCAATTTTTATCTAAGAGTCATACACTCCTGGTTTTGTTGTTGATATGCGTTGTTGTTTATTCAAGATGGCCCAGACATGAACCCTGCAGACCGTGTAGAGATGTCTGTTTGATCTTGTTCCCCTGTTGACATGTCCCCTGTTGTTCACCAACAGTTTACTACAGGGGCCCTTTCTACTTGACTGTGACCAATGTCAATAATCACATTGATGAACAATAACGACCATCTCTGTTCTCATTCCAGAATGTTTGACGAAAGGATTTTCACAGGTAAGACTTCAGCAATTCGGCACGAGGGGGTGTGGTATATGGCCAATATACCACAGCTAAGGGCTGTTCTTATGCACAACGCAAAGCAGAGTGCCTGGATACAGCCGTTAGCCGTGGTATATTGGCCATATACCACAAACCCCATAGGTGCCGTATCGTTATTATAAACTGGTTACCAACATAATTAGAACAGTAAAAAGTCATTTTTGGTCATACCTGTGGTATACAATCTGATATTCCACGGCTTTCAGCCAATAAGCAATAAGGGCTCGAACCACCCAGATTATAATGAGTATTTTCATCTTGCATTGTTGATATCTATCCAAAGAAGCCATTAGTATGCCATTTAGCAATGCCATGTCATTGTTTTTCTTTTGATATTGTGTATGTTTAGTTGTAATAGCTTGCTGTGCGTCATGGATAATCTGATTGATTGATCTGATTGATTCTGTTATGTTGTGTCACAAAGCTGCTGGTAAGGTGGCCAAGGAAGAGGGCAAGCATGACATAGGCTCCACGTCCGAGGACGGTTTCCCTGACAACCTCCGGGTCCCGTTGGCTGCACTGGAGCTGGTCACCAATCCTCACAGCAGCAGGTATGTATGCAACGGCTAGGCCTCAGTCAGTAATGTAGAGGGTGTAGTGACACAAGATGTTATTTGAAATCAATCTGCATCCAGAGATATAAAAGACAATTAGATCAGAAGACAATACAAACAACCCTTTCAACCCATTTTGATATACTGATAGATCCTTTCAGTAAATGCTGCGTGCCCATCACTTGTAATGGAAGGCAATAGCCTGATGTACCACAATAAGTGACACACCACAATTTATCTATGCCAGTTCATTTCAATGTCATAATTCGAAGTTGTGCATTCAAATTATTTGTTTTTCTTTTAGATCTACAAGCTCTTGTGTGAGTCCATTGGCTGACTTCGAAGCAGGTAAGTGACAAGGCAATGCTATGGCGTACTATAGTACTACTGTAATGCGAACCCAAGACGTGAACTCTGAGGTTGGCACTCCTTTTTATGGTAGTCTAACATCAAGAAATATGTTCCATATCCACTCTGTAACCCCTTGGGAATTGCAAATGAAAAACTTAAACCGTCTGAAACTGAACAGATCTTCCTCCCAAAATGTGTGACATTGGATTTTATAGATGCATTTCAAATGTCACTTTATGGGAGGAAGATCTGGTTATGTCCCAAATGACACCCTATTACCTATATAGTACACTACCTTTGACCAGAGCGCAATGGGCCCTGATCAAAAGTAGTGCACTATATAGCGAATAGGGTTCCATATGGGATGCCGCCTTGCCATATTAACTGTTTTTACTCTTACTCCTTTAGGGCCTTCAGGAGATTGTATTCCCTTGAAAAAGATTAAAACGGAGCCCCCAGATGGGGAAATCATCCAGGTGACTGTACCAGGTAAGTGGTGCACCTCTGTCATTATATTACATTTGAAATGGCTTTAGCTGTTAAACCAGATAAGATCTGGGGAGTCGTGAATCTTGGAAATATTTAACCGTGTTTTGAGAGGTAGTAGATGCGACATGCTAGCAGGAATCCAACACCGCTGGATTTGACTGTGTGGGCTAGGACGTGTGTGCATGCATGCACCTGCTGTTATCCTGACACATGTTATTTCCTCTTTACAATGACTAATAATTCCCCTTGCATTGTGAGGCTGTTCCCCTCTCCCCTTACCTGCTATGTACCTGAGGTCTACTCTGTAGTCTGCCTGACCCTATACTCTCACCTCTCCCCGAATTTGTCTCTACAGTTGCTTTCTGTTACCCAACCTCTGTGCCCAGTACTCTAGCATTTTACCATAACCCAGTCTTAAACATGTTTGGCATGACAATGACAGCCGTGGAGTTGGCAAGAGCACAAATAGATCTGGGACCAGGCTGGTACTTTCTCTCCTCCTTCACGTGACTCTGTCTTGATACCTAGTAGCCTAACAACGTGCTGTCTGTCCCTAAAATACCCAGTACCCTAACAATGTGTTGTTTCTCCTCCCCCAGATGCCAGTGTTTCAGTGGAGGAGCCGAATGAGTCTCATGCTGACCCGGCTGCAGCAGCAGTGGTGGTGGTGGCCACCCCAGTCCAGGCTGCTTCTTGCCGCTCTCTGGAGACCCACGCAGGTAACTGCAGCCCCGCCTTCCGTCCCAGTCCCCTCCACCTCATGGTTGCATCAGGACAGCCCAGGCCCGGCGCCACCCTGGGTCCACCACCGCCAACAAGCTCTCTCCCTCTGTTAGGGAGCTAGGTTACCAGTACACGTATGAAACCACTTTTCACAGATACTCCCCTCTCCCTGTCTCCTTGTCCCCCTTTCACACTTCGTACTCCACCCAGAGTCACTAGTACCCAGTATCACCCCTTACGCCCCACCTCCCACCCACAAGAGTCTCTGCCAAACCTGTAGCACACTAAGTAAGTAATAGACTGCCTGCTCTAGACACTTTCCATCAGTTTGATTTATAATATTGAATCCTATTTTTGATGGTATATATTAATTGGCTTTCATCATTGGATGTGTCATTAGAATCTGATGGATTGTGCATATTTGAGCTGGTGTCCATAAGCAATACCTCAGATTAAACACAGATTTCACAGTCATGCCTGTTTTCCCACAAAACATACTTAAAGAAAGATTGGTCACCATCGAATCTGTTTACTGGGATTGGAACATATGACACCATTTTGCAAGACATCCAGAGCAGTTTCAGTTTTCTAGTCTAAAGGTTATTTGTTGAAACACTGCAATAGAAACTCTCAATATATTTATTTTTTAAATTGGAGCATTTACCAAACCTGGGTTTATTTTGTCCAGTTTGTGAGTATGTTTCAAATGTGGACTCTCTGTCTCAGGTTTGGTTGTATAGTATATTCACCATACACACCTTCTCGTCTCAACCCCAGCCCTTGCAGCCCAACCCTGTATAGAATTAGCCTGTTTCTCATGCTCCCTATCTCTACCAGTCCTGTGATTTGTCTAGAGTCCCTTTAAGACACCTGAACACCCACTTTAGTACTCTGAGATAATTATGTCCCTTACCTTAGTCACCCTTCCCCAAGCCCTTATTGTAGTTTAGTAGCACGAGGTAACTAAGAACACTTGAGTACACTACATGCGATAATAATAATAATATATGCCTTTTATCCAAAGCAACTTAGGGTCATGCATGCATACATTTTACATATGGGTGGTCCCGGGAATCGAACCCACTACCCTGGTGATACAAGCGCCATGCTCTACCACCAATTGAGCTACAAAAGACCACTCTCTTTCTTAACCTCAATTCTAAGTTGTGCTACAGCTGTAGAGATATACTAGCCTGAGTGCCAGTCTGTTTGTGCTATCATGTCAACTCCTTGTCACTTATTGTCAAAAACAAACAGATTTGGGACCAGGCTAGATTTAATATTTGAAGATTTGTAGAGAAGAGGAAAGAAAAAGAATGGTACTCAAGTGTCCACATTAACCTCTAGTCTAGATCCTTAGACATTTTGTTTGTTTTATTTTGGTTGCTTTCATGTTTTGTTAAAGTTCTCTTTTCCATCATTGATCATGAAGGAAGAATTTGCGGGTAAGTGCAGAAAATAGACACTAGATTTCAGTGTTTATTTAAATATCATGCAATTATTTCTGCAGTATTTTGAAGGATATGTAAATGATCTTTGAGCTATTATCAATGGAGAGACACAATGAATGTGCACAATTACCATGTAGACAGAGATACAGATAACATCCTATCACCATGGCACATTTAAAGTCATACTTTGGCTGTTGGTATTACTCTTTTTTTTTACTCAAATAAGCTACCATATGACCTCAGAGACATGAACAGCTTGGAAATAGTGGTCATTCAGAAAAACTGAAATGTTCGGAACTTTGAAATTCACTTAAAGCCATTGAGCAAATATTGATTGCGTATTTACATGTGTTTTCTAATATTTAGCCAGGTACTGTAGATATGTTTTAGCACATAAGCAACATTTACGTTTGTCTGTAGCCTAAAGAAGTGTGCTGTTTTTGCATTTAATACATGTCCTCCCAGTTTGATATTGCCGGTTTGGTTGATCGGTCAGTCCGTAATTCTTTGAGGTTCGACTGTAGTTTGGGCTTTGTCTCATTCAAAACAGTATTTCTTGGCTCGACATACAGTAGTAGCCTGAACCGAAAGTAGTTATGTGAAACCTTTGAAACTTGTCAACCCTACTCACCTCTTTGCCCTCTTCCTTTAAACTGAAGCACTGTCACCTAAACCAGCTTCGCAAGGCCTCAGAAGATCATCTGAAGGTACAGTAGGATTGGCAACCTCTCCCTAAGATCTATCTGTTGGATTCACTGTAGGCTTACAATAGACAAAGCCTAACCTCCATTTGAAATTATTGATTTTTAAAAGGTGTTATCTGTGATTGTTACATCAATTCTTGATTAATATAATTTATATACTGAACAAAGATATAAACACAACATGTAAAGTGTTGGTCCCATGTTTCAAGAGCTGAAATTAGAGGTCGACCGATTAATCGGAATGGCCGATTAATTAGGGCAGATTTCAAGTTTTCATAACGATCGGTAATCGGCATTTTTGGACACCGATTGTGCCTGATTACATTACACTCCACGAGGAGACTGTGTGGCAGGCTGACTACCTGTTACGCGAGTGCAGCAAGAAGCCAAGGTAAGTTGCTAGCTAGCATTAAACTTATCTTATAAAAAACAATCAATCTTAACTAGTTAACTACACATGGTTGATGATATTACTAGTTTATCTAGCTTGTCCTGCGTTGCATATAATCGATGCGGTGCCTGTTAATTTCTCATCGAATCACAGATTTAACAAGCGCATTCGCGAAAAAAGCACTGTCGTTGCACCAATGTGTACCTAACCATAAACATCAATGCCTTTCTTTAAAATCAATACACAAGTATATATTTTTAAACCTGCATATTTAGTTAATATTGCCTGCTAACATGAATTTCTTATAACTAGGGAAATTGTGTCACTTCTCTTGCGTTCCGTGCAAGCAGAGTCAGGGTATATGCAGCAGTTTGGGCCGCCTGTTCATTGCGAACTGTGTGAAGACCATTTCTTCCTAACAAAGACCGTAATTAATTTGCCAGAATTGTACATAATTATGACATAACATTGAAGGTTGTGCAATGTAACAGCAATTTTTAGACTTAGGGATGCCTCCCGTTAGATAAAATACGAAACGGTTCCGTATTTCACTGAAAGAATAAACGTTTTGTTTTCAAAATTATAGTTTCCGGATTTGACCATATTAATGACCTAACGCTCGTATTTTTGTGTGTTATTATGTTAAGTCTATGATTTGATATTTGATAGAGCAGTCTGACTGAGCGGTGGAAGGCAGCAGCAGGCTCATAAGCATTCATTCAAACAGCACTTTTGTACATTTGCCAGCAGCTCTTCGCTGTGCTTCAAGCATTGAGCTGTTTATGACTTCAAGCCTATCAACTCCCGAGATTAGGCTGGTGTAACCGATGTGAAATAGCTAGCTAGTTAGCGGGCTGCACGCTAATAGCGTTTCGATCGGTGACGTCACTCACTCTGAGACCTTGAAGTAGTTGTTCCCCTTGCTCTGCTCTGCTTTTGTGGAGCGATGGGTAATGATGCTTCGAGGGTGGCTGTTGTCGATGTGTCCCTGGTTTGAGCCCAGGTAGGGGCGAGGAGAGGGACGGAAGCTATGCTGTTACAATGGCAATACTAAAGTGCCTATAAGAACATCCAATAGTCAATGGTATAGAGAGAAATAGTCCTATAATTCCTACGATAACTACAACCTAAAACTTCTTACCTGGGAATTTTGAAGACTCATGTTAAAAGGAACCACCTGCTTTCATATGTTCTGAGCAAGGAACTTAAACGTTAGCTTTTTTACATGGCACATATTGCACTTTTACTTTCTTCTCCAACACTTTGTTTTTGCATTATTTAAACCAAATTGAACATGTTTCATTATTTATTTGAGACTAAATAGATTTCATTGATGTATTATATTAAATTAAAATAAGTGTTCATTCAGTATTGTTGTAATTGTCATTATTACAAATATATTTATATAGAAATCAGCCGATTAATCGGTATCGGCTTTTTTTGGTCCTCCAATAATTGGAATCGGTATCGGCGTTGAAAAATCATAATCGATCGACCTCTAGCTGAAATAAAAGATCCCAGAAATGTTCCATGCACACCAAAAGCTTATTTCTCTAAAATGTTGTGCACAAATTAGTTTACATCCCTGTTAGTGAGCATTTCTCCCTTGTAAAGATAGTTAATCTACCTGACAGGTGTGGCATTACAAGAAGCTGATTAAACAGCATAATCCTTACATAGGTGCACCTTGTGCTGGATACAATTAAAGGCCACTCTAAAATGTGCAGTTTTGTCACGCAACAGAATGCCACAGATCTCAAGTTTTGAAGGAGCGTGCAATTGGCATGCTGACTGCAGGAATGTTCACCAGAGCTGTCGCCAGAGAATTGTATGTTCATTTTTCTACCATATGCCGCCTCCAACCTTGTTTTAGAGAATTTGGCAGTAAGTCCAACCGGCCTCACAACCGCAGACCAAGTGTAACCACGCCAAACCAGGATCTCCACATCCGGCTTCTTCACCTGCGGGATCATCTGAGACCAGCCAATACGGAAGAATTTCTGCACAAACTATCAGAAACCGTCTCAGGGAAGCTCATATGCATGCTTGTCGTACTCACCAGGGTCTTAACCAACTTAATTGGGCAAATGCTCACATTCAATGGCACTGGCACACTGGTAAAGTGTGCTCTTCACACTGAATCCTGGTTTCAACTATACCGGGCAGATGGCAGACAGCGTGTATGGTGTTGTGTGGCCGAGATGTTTGCTGATGTCAACATTGTGAACAGAGTGCCTCATGGTGGCAATTGGGTTATGGTATGGGCAGACATAAGCTACAAACACAATTGCATTTTGTCAATGGCAATTTGAATGCAGAGATATACCGTTACGAGATCCTGAAGCCCATTGTTCCACTGCCATCACCTCATGTTTCAGCATGATAATGCACGGCCCCATGTCACCAGTATCTGTACACAATTCCTGAAAGCAGAAAATATCCCAGTTCTTCCATGGCCTGCATACTTACCAGACATGTCATCCATTGAGCATGTTTGGGATGCTTTGTACCGACGTGAATGATAGCGTGTTCCACAGGCCACAATCAACAGCCTGAACAACTCTATGCGAAGGAAATGTGTCACGCTGCATGAGGAAAATGGTGGTCACACCAAATACTGATTGGTTTTCTGATCCACGCCCCTACTTAAAAACAAAGGTATCTGTGACCAACAGATGCATATCTGTATTCTCAGTCATGTGTAATCCATAGATTAGGGCCTAATGAATTTTTCAATTGACTGATTTCCTTAAATTAATTGTTGTAAATTGAAATTGTTGCATGTTGTGTTTATATCTTTGTTCAGAGTAAATGCCTCATCAGCTTAGTTCAACTGTTTATTCAGACTGATTCAGACACATTCACTAATCGTGTTCTTTCTTTCAGCTCTGAATAAAACCCACTTAAACATTTCTCTTCATTTTCATTTTTCCTGACAGGAAATATCGCTGAGGACATAGGTGAAATGATCCTCCAGCTTCGGAGGCAGGTGGAAAGCATATTCAGCATTAAGTACGGTAAGTTACCCAATGCACTTACTTGCACGCTCAATGTTCAGACTGGCCAAGCAAGAGAAACTGACTCGAGCACTAAATCATAAATTACACCGACTTAGTCAACTGTTTCTACACAGCCACGTTATTTTCTAGCCTTTTTAAGGTGTCACAGAGAAAGCAATGATTCTTCAAAAATCTATTTGACTGTCCTGGGAATAGTTAAGTACTGGGCAACATCTTTTGCATAAAATAATTCACCTGTATTCCTCTCTCCATTTTCCATCCCACCATCCCACTGTAGCCGAGGCGCTTGGACTACTTGAACCTGCGAAGGTGCCATACTCCAAGTTTCAGATGTACCCAGAGGAGCTGTGTGTCACAGGGCTACCGGAGGGTGTGGCTTTCCGCAGACCCAACTGTTTCGGAGCGGCCAAGCTGCGCAAGATCCTGGCCGTTGGCAGTCAGATTCAGTTTGTCATCAAAAGGTCAGAGATCATACATTGTCACATAGGGGAAAGAACCTTCGCAAGTCATTCAAGTGCATCCCAATAATCTCTCCTTTCTCCGAAAGCTTGCACTTGTCCACGTCCCTTCATTGATTTGAAGGGAATGGACTGGTATATGGAAACCCTTAAGCCAATGCCTACACCAATCCAATGCTTTTACATTTGTGGGGAGTAGTGAACGAGTGTACACTTTAGGAGGAAGGAGGGATCATTGTGACTCGCCCATGGTCTTGGTCACGTTCCAGGCTGACTACGTTCCAGGCTGACTACGTTCCAGGCTGACTACATTGCTGACATTGTATTACATCAACCAGCGGTTGCATCATCAACTACGCAGTCGGCATCAGACTGGTATATAATATGATGTGGTTAACTGATATGTTCAACACCTGTCCAGGCGTTGTGAGATATGGAAGGCATCTAACGTGTAGTCAGCCTGGAACATGGCCCTAGTCTGCGAATTGTTGTTGTATGAAGAGGATATAGGTGAAATGTTGTATATGTTGGTGCAGGAATAAAGGACAACAGGTTACACTTTTTTTATGATGTTCGAACCATGTTTTGTTGTGGTTTCCTATCCAGGCCAGAACTTTTAACGGATCAAGTCAAGCTAGAGACGCCTCCTTTCCCGGCCTGTGATTCAGGTGAATACATCTTCATTCTAAATGCCAGCTGATTTAATAATTATATCACAGTTAATATAATTATTTACTATTAAAAATAGTAAGTTTACAAACTAAATTAGTTAAATGTCAGTTCATTCCTGAATTGACTGAGAGTAAATGAGCCAAGCCCCCCTATTTAATTTGATTTGATAAGGATATATTTTAGTCCTAATTTGGACTAATCTTCCAAGAGTCGTTAAAATACAATTTATAATACGATTACATTTTCACATGTAACACACTGTTACAAACAAACATAATACACTGACATATTGACCCGATAAATACTATAACACTCTGAAATTATAGATTGATTCCTTTATCTACCATAGTCCTGCACAACCTTTCAATTTATTATATTTAAATGGTTCTAAAGTATTGTTTGAATTTATATATTGAAAGGTGTCTGGTTTGCTCAGATAAAAAATTATACAATTTCTTTATTGCTCTGAATTTCAATGTTATTTTGCCTATTTCTCTTTTCTGTCTGTATAACACATGTGGATAGGTGGACAATTCCTAGTATTTACTGAATGTCTGTCTCTTACCAACGGAATACTGTTTTAAATGGTGTACATTGTGAAATAAAATAAGCATGTTTTTTCAATGATCTTGTTGATAGATGACCAACCAAGAGCATTGTGCATGACTACAACAGAATAACCATATCTCCAACTTAAAACAGTCCTTGCTGCTTTGTTCTGTGCAATCTGCAGCCTCCTAATTTCACTTGCTGATACATTCCCCTAGACCACAGAACAGTAGTTCACCTGACTCCCAATTAATGCTTGGGTTGTTTGCTTAAGAATCTTTCCCGGTAAATATTTAGCTATCCTTCTGATCATGCATGCATGCATTTTTTTTTTTTACATAGATGAGTTATGTGTGACGAACATGATAAACAGTTGTCTATCTGCACCCCTAGTAGTTTGGTTTCTGGCACTTCCCCAATTTTACGCCACCCACACTTAATTCTATCCCATGCTGTGTTGGCCTTTTCCTGGTGGAACAGACCAACATAACCTTGGTTTTCAAAACAAGTTTGTTCTGGCAAACCCACTCCCTGATATTTCCCAGATCTACTTGTAAAGCTTGCTGTACCTGTTGAACCAACCAAACCATACACACAACCAAGCCGCACTGCTTCTTAACACAGTGCGCATCCAACCTGGAAGCCAGCCGCACCAATGTGTCGGAGGAAACACCGTGCACCTGGCAACCTTGGTTAGCGCGCACTGCGCCCGGCCCGCCACAGGAGTCGCTGGTGCGTGATGAGACAAGTATATCCCTACCGGCCAAGCCCTCCCTAACCCGGACGATGCTATGCCAATTGTGCGTCGCCCCATGGACCTCCCGTTCGTGGCCGGTTACGACAGAGCCTGGGCGCGAACCCAGAGTCTCTGGTGGCACAACTGGCGCTGCAGTACAGCGCCCTTAACCACTGGGGCGGCAGGGTAGCCTGGTGGTTAGAGCGTTAGAGCGTTGGACTAGTGACCGGAAGGTTGCAAGTTCAAACCCCCGAGATGACAAGGAACAAATCTATTGTTCTGCCCCTGAACAGGCAGTTAACCCACTGTTCCTAGGCCGTCATTGAAAATTGAAAAAAAGAATTTGTTCTTAACTGACTTGCCTGGTTAAATAAAGGTAAAATTAAAAATTATAAAAATTAAAAACTGCACCACCCGGGAGGCCAAATGTCCCCTTTTCCAGTGACCAATTAAATATGTAGCATGGTAAGAAAAGGTATGTGAACCCTTTGGAAATACCTTGATTTCTGCATAAATTGGTCATGAAATTTGATCTGAACTTCATCTAGGTCACAACAATAGACAAACACAGTCTGCTTAAACTAATAACATACACACAATGATACGTTTTCATGTCTTTATTGAACACACTGTGTAAACATTCACAGTGCAGGGTGGAAAAAGTATGTGAACACTTGGATTTAATAACTGGTTGTCCCTACTTTGGCAGCAATAACCTCAACCAAACGTTTTCTGTAGTTGCGGATCAGACCTGCACAACGGCCAGGAAGAATTTTGGACCATTCCTTTTTACAGAACTGTTTCAGTTCAGCAATATTGTTGGGATGTCTGGTGTGAATGGTTTGAGGTCAGGACTCTGACTGGGCCACTCCAGAAGGAAAAATGTATTGTGTTGAAGCCATTCTGTTGTTGATTTATTTCTGTGTTTTGGGTCATTGTCCTGTTGCATCACCCAATTTCTGTTGAGCTTAAATTGGCGTACATTCTCCAACAAAAGGTCTTCATAAACATGGGAATTAATTTTTCTGTTACTGATATCAAGATGTCAAGGCCATGAGGCATCAAATCAGCCCCAAACCACGATGCTCCCTCCACCATACTTTACAGTTGGGATGAGATATTGATGTTGGTGTGCTGTACCTTTTTTTCTCCACACAGTGTTGTCTTCCTTCCAAACAACTCAACTGTAGTTTCATCTGTCCACAGAATATTTTGCCAGTAGCTGTGGAACATCCAGGTGCACTTTTGCAAACTTCAGATGTGCAGCAATGTTTTTTGTAGACAGCAGTGGCTTCAGCAGTGGCAGCAGTGGCTTCATCCATGGTGTCCTCCCATGAACACCACCAAAAATACAATCATTTGTTTTATTAGTTTAAGCACACTATTTTTGTTTATTGTTGTGACTGAGATGAAGATCAGATCAAATTTGATAACTAATTTAAGCAGATATCCAGGTAATTACAAGGGGTTCACATACCTTTTCTTGCCACTGTATTTCAGTGGAGCTGCAATCTGGGGAGCAGCATAGCGAAGTAAAACATTGATTTACCATTGGGTAATGGCTTCAATAGGTTTAACACCTTTACTTACAGCAGAGATTAAAATAGCATTTATTTTGCTCAAAATATGATCATCAATCTATTGGACAATAGCTTGTTTGGAAGAATGGGTGTTTACATTATCTCTCAGTAAATAAATAAAAAATCTGCAAAATGATTGGCAATATCAGCTGGTTTTGTTATTGTTCTCCTGTCAATCTCCACACTAGATGGGTATGATGAGATAGATGTACCAAGTAAGCCCTTAACTGTATTCTATACCTTTTTAAAAATCATTTTTACAATCAATAAAACCATTTTTGTAAAATAAAGTGTTTTTCTTACTATTTAATTTAGCTGCCTAATTACATAGTGTTCTATAATTCTGTTAATAAATTTCTAGTTTAGATTTGGCTGCTAAGACTTTTGCCATATTTCTTTGAGAAAATGCCTCACCCAGTTCATCATCAATCCATGGAGATGGATTTCTTACTGGGGCATGATGGTCCATTACCCCAGTGAGCAAATCTTCAAGAAACCCTTAGCCTACAAATGTTGAGCGCATAGAATTACAATTTACTCAGTAATTAAATATTATTAACGCTGTAATTAATTAGAATTAACTGGTAATTCCACAGTTGAACCAGTGGTTAGGATCCATATTTTTCAATGTGGCTTTTAGATAGGTCTGGTGAACTGGATGTATTCACTGCAAGTTTAGACAACTCTGCTAATATTTTTTTCCACAGACCTCGACTCCAAAGATGCTTTGACAGAAGATGCAGGGGCCGATTCGAAGAGACCAGGCTTCTCAGGTAATAGGGAGACCAAATACTTCAGCCAATACCAGTAGATTACTTTGCCCTCCAATACTTTGAGCAATACATAGTCGAGTACTTTTGGAGTCCTGGTTAGGATTTGTTTTTCCCCTTGCTTGTTCACTTAAAGATAAGAGAAGTGCTATTTATATGCTGCAATTCAGCTTCAAGCTATCTATAGAAGATACAGAAATGTTTATGGGGGATGTGTTGCTGTATATATTCAGAGCCATATGCCTGTAATGCTTAAAATATATTTTGTCAAGTGTTAATGAAGTGTTGTGGTTGCATTTTTACTTAGCACATCTAAAGCCTTTTCTTTTGGGGTGTTGCTATAGGCCACCAAGTGCTAACAGTCAGTATCTAAATAATATGTGTCAAATGCTTAATAGTGTATGTGATGTAAACTGGGAGGTCTACTGTCTTGGGGACCTGAATATTGACTGATTTTCATCAAGCTGTCCGCTCAAGAGGAAGCTTCTCACTGTAATGAGTGCCTGTAATCTGGTTCATGTTATTAATCAACCAGGGTGTTTACAAACACTACAGGAACAAGATCATCCACATGTATTGATCACATTTTTACTAATAATGTAGAACTTTGTTCTAAAGCTCAGTGGTGGAAAAAGTACTAAATTGTCATACTTGCGTAAAAGTAAAAATACCTTAAAAGAAAATGACTAAAGTAAAAGTGAAAATCACCCAGTAAAATACTACTTGAGTAAAAGTGGTTTAAGTTGGTTTAAAATATACTGAAGCATCAAAAGTAAATGTAGTTTCTAAAATATAATTAAGTATAAAAAGTAAAAGTATGGATAATTTAAAATTACTTATATTGAGCAAAACCAGATGGCACAATGTTTTATTTATTTTTATTTACTGATAGCCAGGGTCACACTCCAACACTCAGACATGTAAAAACAAAGAATTTGTGTTTAGTAAGTCCGCCAGATCAGAGGAAGTAGGGATGACCAGGGATGTTCTCTTGATAAGTGTGCGAATTAGACCATTTTCTGTCCTGCTAAGCATTCAAAATGTAACAACTACTTTTGGGTGTCAGGGAGAATGAATGGAGTAAAAAGTACTTCATTTTCTTTAGGAATATAGTGAAGTAAAAGTAAAAGTTGTCAAAAATATAAATTGTAAAGTAAAGTACAGATACCTGAAAAAACTACTTAAGTACTTTACACCACTGCTAAAGCTGTATCTGTACCCATTGGCTAGAGTGATCACAATATTTTGGCTACATCCAGGAATGCGAAAGTTCCAAAAGCTGGGCCTAAAATAGTGTAAATGATTTTGCAGTCACTCTTATGTGGATGATGTAAAGAATATTTGTTGGTCTGATGTGATTAATAAGGAGCATCCAGATGCTGCACTTCATGAATTTATGAAATTGCTTCTTCCAATTATTGATAAACATGCACCTGTTAAGAAACGGACTGTTAGAACTGTGAAGGCTTTGTGGATTGATGAGGAGTGGCTAAAAAGTCTGGCTGCAGATCTGACAGACTTACATACTGCAAATTGAGAAATTATATGTCTAAACTCAACAAAAAGAAGAAGAAACTGTATTATGAAGCCAAGATCAATGATATAAACAATGATGGAAAAAAAACTTGAGTACTTGAAATAAAATTATCGTCAGAAAGACAAATTCAACTCCATCTTTTATCAAATCAGATGGCTTTTTTTTTTTTTTTTTTTTTTTTACAAAACCATTTGATGTTAACATTGGCAAAGTGGGCAAATTTAGGCAGGACATGCCAACAACGAACAGTGAGTCATTGTGTTCGTGCATAAAAAACTAATATTGAAAGAAAAGCATTGCAAGTTTGAATCTGGTCAAATTATTGTTCGTGACAAACCTCCTTGCATTGACAACTTAGATGGAAAGCTACTGAGGATGGTAGCTGACTCTATAGCCACTCCTATCTGTCTTATTTTTAATCTGAGCCAAGAGGAAAGTATTTGTCCTCAGGCCTGGAGGGAAGCCAAAGTAATTCCACTACCCAAGAGTGGTAAAGTTGCCTTTACTGGTTCTAACAGCAGACCTATAAGCTTGCTGCCAGCTCTTAGCAAACTGTTAGAAAGAATTGTGTTTGACCAGAGAGTCGGGGCACCACAAAATAATATTTATAGAGCTGTTATCTTCCGAATAAACTCTTAAAGACCTAGTAATATTTTACATCTATAGCAGTCAATATTAATCGTCACCTTAATTCAGTCTCATCTGAAAGTTGTAAATTCTTGGTTATCTTCAGGAACCCCGCTAAAGGGTTGAATCAGCAATACAAAATTGCGTTTAATTATTTATTTACTAAATACCTAACTAATCACACAGAAATCCATATACACAGAATTAATTATACCTTGATTACAAATTACATCATAAAGGAAAACGTCCCTAGCGGGCGGAACAGATATGACAGCTGGTTACACAAAAGAAAAGGGCTGGGTTTGAGTAAAATAGTGGGAAGACTGAGGAAAAAAGGGAGAAGCTGTGCTATCTTAAATACAGTATCCTATGCATTCTAAATTACCGCCCATTTGGAAAAGGACAATGCAATAAATATTTACTCTGAGCTGCGCTTCGGTAGGTTGGTGGTAGATGGAAGGCCGTGTTGCCCAACCGAGTCCTTTGAAGAATGTCTCTGGTGGTAAATTGTACACGTTGTAGTAACGTCATTGTGTGGTAGACGGGATACTCTGTCTGTTCTTTCCTAGCCCCCGTTTGCAGCTGCTGTTGCTAACTCAACGGCTAGGAGGTATCACTTCTGTAGTGAATAAGAGGTGAAAGTTCATATCATTCGCAACCAAAGCTCACACTGAGTTTGGCTTAGTTCTGTAGTTGACATGTTAGTCCTTTTAACGCAGAGGCTGCAGACCTCACATACTTGGAACAGGAGGTTACATTTTCATCAAGGCTTTATATAGTGGAGCGAGAAGGGTGTGTTTGAAAAGTTTTATAACCCATGTCTCTTCACAGGGGCGGGCCACTGATTGAACAGAGCCCTAACCTTATGAAAACCCAAATCTCTCATTTGGAAGCTAAAATTACATTTAATCTCTTCACCAATAATTTTATATTCAAACAATTAAATTGAACAGCAATTCCATGTGACTCTGATAGTTCTGATGTGTAGACATTCCACTGTAGAGTTTGTTGATAAGAATGTCTCAGATGACAACCGAACTGACATCATATTCATTAAGTACCACCGCATATGTCGAAGGGTGTGTTTGAAAAGTTTTATAACCCATGTCTCTTCACAGGGGCGGGCCACTGATTGAACAGAGCCCTAACCTTATGAAAACCCAAATCTCTCATTTGGAAGCTAAAATTACATTTCATCTCTTCACCAATAATTTTATATTCAAACAATTGAATTGAACAACAATTCCATGTGAATCCGATAATTCTGATGTGTAGACTTTCCACTGTAGAGTTTGTTGATAAGAATGTCTCGGATGACAACCGAACTGACATCATATTCATTAAGTACCACCGCATATGTTCAATTGGTCGGATTACCAGAATATAGTTCATTTCCCCCCACCTTCTGATGTTCCCAGAATCTCTAGGTTAACTAAGGGGGTTTCAAATGTCACATCAGTAGGGTAGAGAGAGGAAACAGGGGGGAAGAGGTATTTATGACTGTCATAAACCTACCCCCCAGGTTAACGTCATGACATTCCCCCCATGTTGGGTTCAATCTTGCGATTAACCTGCATGTTGCAAACCAACATAAAAATGACCGTAGGTTGTCCTGGTTGTGGACCAACGTTGTGGTCCCCATCTGGTCTAGTCTTGTAGTGACTACTACACATGGCAAGGAATGATTATTGTTGCCATTTTTTTGGAGGTGGACAAGTCCACTGGACTTCCTTTATGACCAGTGTGGTACACCTCAGTACTATGTTAGACGTGTTCTAAGATAATCCCCGTCTAGGGGCCTGTCTGCTCCTCGCTGTTCTCAAAGGGGATTTGATTTATGCTCTGGCGGCCTCGTACGGTGTTGTCCGTAGTCTCGACCCCCACCGGCCTCGATAAGGCTCATCATGGGTCTGGGCTACTATTCCCCCCCTTTGTGTCTCGGGACCTCCCCCCACCATCGGGTGGTGTTGGTATCCGAGGCGCAAACGAAAAGTTCGGACCCTATGTACGAGTTGTCAGTGACTGCGTTATTATGAGAGTGGCTGTAACCTTTCAACCAAATCTCCTGGTGTTTGTGCTTCTACACCCTCAGTGTCTGTCGAGGTCTGTTAGTCCCCACCGCGTCCGCGTGTGGCAACCTCTCCAGTACCTGCAAACTGAGACGAGGATATCGGTCTGTGACATCGCAAAGTGTTTCACCAGTGGGAGTCATCGGGTCAGTTGCTGGACTGACGCCATTAGTGTCATTGTAAAGGTTGACAGTCCCCCACAAAGCGGAAGGTGTATCATCGGAAGCAGAGTATACTCTGCGCATCAATGTTTTTCTTGCTGAGACGGCCGCAGTGCTTGCGGAAGTGTCAGAAAGGCAAGAGAAGTTAATCTCAACTACCCTATTGCACGACTGCAAGGAGGAGGGAAGTTGCTCATTCACAGAGACAGCTGGCTCGAAATCATGACAAGAATGGTCAATCAGATTGCCTGATGGAATGTGTCGAGATATTGTAATATCTCCTTGGATCGGATACTGCACCAAGAGGTTTCTAAACATCTTTTTCCCAAGTGGTTCTTTGACAGCTACCCCTCGTGAATGACTGCGTTGCAGCTAGCGTTAGGGGAAGACAGTGTGGGTCGGTGGAGAAGGCACTGTAGCCTGTGACCATACCTGGTTGGTTTTCCAATCCATCAATGGGAGTAACCGATCCATTAAGTCTGCTCAAAGTAGCAGGGGTACAGTTTTGAGGCTGGTAACATACACAGGGTGGATGAGCGATACGTCCTTGAAGTGTAGTTTCAGCATGACTCTCAATGTGAGAGGCGAGGTAGTCTGAGTGACCCCTCGAAGTGTAGTGTCGCATCGTTCCACTTTTAACCAACGTTTAGTTGGCTTCAAAGCTCTTTTGAGATCATCGAACAATGTTTGATAGATGAGTGATATTGTCACACCCGAATCAATTAGCACATGACAAGTTAAGCAGTCCTCCAGGACTGTTTCCAGGTATGGTCGTTTCGATTTGTGTTTAGTGGACATATTCCCCACAAAGTGGAGTGGTCGTTCGCAACAACGTGATGTGTCAATTCTGTTCAAGCTGGAAGCAGATCGACTTTTCAGATTTTGAGTGGTCTTGGCTTTAACGAAGCGTTTGACCTTTTTCTTCGCAACCTTTGTATCAGAGTCTATAGACAAAGCCCGTGGGCTTGTTTCTTGATCAAGCGGGCCCTGGATAGGGTCTCGAGTGAGAGCGGGAGAGATTTGTATTTTAACGTCCTTGCTATAGGTGTTAATTCCTGCGGACCTGGTGTCCGGTAATTCCCCGTCTAGTCCTTGTGACTTATCTTTTACGCTTTTGTCAAATGTTACTCGCTTTAGTTCTTCACGTAGTGTTTCTTCTGGAGAACATTGGTCTACGTTTTGTTCGTACTCCAACCCTTCGTTACCCTTGTGCTCTGACACTTTGTGTGGGTTGGATGCAGGAACGTAGTGAACAGGTCGATTGTAGCGGTAGTTGTTTTGATGGCAACGTACTTTACAGTTATTTAGACTGCAGAGGTTATTGGAATCATGGTTTCGTGGTAGAAACTGTTGTTGTGCGTCATCTCTTAACGCTCCAATACCTGATAGTGCACCCTCTAACTGGAGTGAGTGCTCCTGGTCAAACTTCAAAACCGAATGGTCAGGGCTCTTAGCGTTGCGAGCTTTTGATGCCTCAAAGCTGTGCTGGCAAGCTCTCTGAGTTGTAAGATAGGCAAGCCAATATTGGGCTGCAGGGCCCAAGTTGGTAATGAAGGTGGGATACATGTTTGACGGGAACATTTGTTTAAATGGTAACAGGTATTCCATGCCTGTTTCAGTGAGTAGGCCAAAGTAAGCTGAACGAAGCCTATGATAGTAAGCTTGTGGGTGTTCGTTCCGAGCTTGTTTTACGGTGTTAGCCAGTGAGCTATCGTGTTTGCGAGTCGCAGAACCACTGAATTCTAATTTCAAAGCTGTGGCAAGTTTAGCGTAGTCATTTAGCATGTGTTGCTTTTGTAGGCGAATGAACCTTGTCACGTGTCTATTCGACGTTCGCTTCAACAGGTAAACCCTGTCAGAACCCGTGGCGTTCGGGTAGCCACCCAACGTGTCCTCTATGTCAGCTAGGAACGTCTCAGTATCGTTTGGCTGACCTGGAACGGGGTCAAAGGTGGGGAAATTCCTGACGTGTTTGTCAAGGTATTCCGCGTCAAGCGGGCGAAGCGGGTTGGCTTCATCCTGTGGGGAAAGTGGGGCCGAAAGGCCAAGAGGAGAAGCCAAGCTTTGGCTTTGTTGGCCAAGAGGCGCCATATTACTCAGTGCCGAATGGCCAAGAGGAGAAGACTGACGAACACTTGATGGAGGCAATGTCTGAAACCTATCGTCTTCACTGGTTTGAGTACAGGGCTCCGGTTGCTTGGATGGTGAAGAGCGTGACCATTCTGGATTTCCTCCAGATGGTATGTAAGGGTGGTATTCTGCTGCATTGCAGAGTCCACTAGAGCGCTCAGAGTACTGATTTTGGACATGTGAGTGTTGCACTTGCTCCTTTCGGTCTCAAACGTATCTGTCATGGTTTGCAGATAGAGGTGTTGAGTACGGAACGAGAGATTCAGTGATGAGATTTCTTCCTCTTGCTTAGAAGTCAAGATTTCCATCTTCATCACCCGAGCTCTCTCATCATTCATTTGGTCAGCGACTTCAATGAGTTCTGCTGATTTGTCATCCAACTTAGTCATTGTGTTCACTAATTGGTTGTCTTTGGTCTGCAGAATTTGGAGTAGAACATTGTTTCCTTGTGTAACGTTCGACAAAACTGCCTGCATGTTATCAAATTGTGCGCTCTTGTTTGTAGATAACTCGACAGATTTATCTAGTTTGGACTGGACTACATCGTATTTAGCTTTGGCTAAATCGAGTTGTTCCTGGAGACAACGATTTTGTTGGAGAGTTTGTGCTCGTTCATCGTCATAAGTATTTGCAATTACTTTTAATTGTTCAGATTTCAAACGCAGTTCCTCGACTAGCAGAATATTTTCATTTCCTGCTTTTGTCAATAGTTGCTCAGTTCTCTCCACCTGTCCCCTCATGTTAGCCATATCTGGCACGTGCTTCAGCTGTGCACTGTGGTATTGGACCTATGCCACATTTTTATGGCGATACATCAGTGCAAAAGTGGGGAGAACCGTCACAAAGCCTGTGTTTGATGGTTGATTTTGGAGAGCGTTCGCAATTTCGGCAGTTTTTTCGCTAATGGCATAATTAGGGTTGGTATCGCTGCTGAGGTCAGAGATCAATCCTTTTATGGGTAGAGGTGCACTAATTAGCAGAGGAGTGGTGACTACCTCCTTTGATAGCATTATTATTATTAGAAAAGCATTTTTTTTCCAAAGTTTGGGTTTGGAATTCATTGGAAGCTGCAAAGACAAGTTTAATCTATGTATAGATGTTGACGAACCATCAGTACCGTACCAGTAATGTGGAAGTGTCACGGTTTTCTTGCGGTGAAGGAGAGTCGGACCAAAATGCAGCGTGGTAATTTTGATACATGTTTAATAACTGAATAAACACGAACAATACAAAAACAATAAACATAACACGAAAACCGAAACAGCCTAATACTGGTGCAAAGTAACACAGAGACAGGAACAAGGACAATCACCCACAAAACCCAACACCAAACAGGCTACCTAAATATGGTTCCCAATCAGAGACAATGACGAACACCTGCCTCTGATTGAGAACCATATCAGGCCAAACATAGAACTAGACAAACTAGACATGTAACATAGAATGCCCACTCAGCTCACACCCTGACCAACCAAAACATAGAAACATACAAAGCAAACTATGGTCAGGGTGTGACAGTATCCCCCCCCCAAGGTGCGGACTCCGGCCGCAAAACCTGAACCTATTGGGGAGGGTCTGGGTGGGCATCTGTCCGCGGTGGCGGCTCTGGTGCTGGACGTGGCCCCCACTTCACCATAGTTTTAGTCCCCCACCTTGTCCGCTTCTGTGGTCTCCGAACCACGTCGACCCTACTTAATGACCCCACTGGACTGAGGGGCAGCTCGGGACAGTGGGGCAGCTCGGGACAGTGGGGCAGCTCGGGACAGTGGGGCAGCTCGGGACAGAGGGGCAGCTCGGGACAGAGGGGCAGCTGGGGACAGAGGGGGCAGCTCGGGACAGAGGGGGGCAGCTCGGACAGAGGGGCAGCTGCTCGGGACAGAGGGGCAGCTGCTCGGGACAGAGGGGCAGCTGCTCGGGACAGAGGGGCAGCTGCTCGGGACAGAGGGGCAGCTGCTCGGGACAGAGGGGCTCTGGCGCCTCTGGGCAGAGGGGCTCTGGCAGCTCTGGGCAGAGGGGCTCTTCAGACTCCGGCAGCAGCGCCGGACAGGCGGGAGACTCCGGCAGCAGCGCCGGACAGGCGGGAGACTCCGGCAGCAGCGCCGGACAGACGGGAGCACCTGTACGGATGAGCCGGAGAGACAGCCTGGTGCGGGGGGCTGCCACCGGAGGGCTGGTGCGTGAAGGTGGTAACGGATAGACCGGACCGTGCAGGCGCACTGGAAATCTTGAGCACCGAGCCTGCCCAACCCTACCTGGTTGCATGCTCCCGGTCGCCCTGCCAGTGCGGCGAGGTGGAATAGCCCGCACTGGGCTATGCAGGCGAACCGGGGACACCATGCGCAAGGCTGGTGCCATGTAAGCCGGCCCAAGGAGACGCACTGGAGAACAGATGCGTAGAGCCGGCTTCATGGCACTTGGCTCGATGCCCACTCTAGCCTGGCCGATACGCGGAGCTGGAATGTATCGCACCGGGCTATGCACCCACACTGGGGACACCGTGCGCTTCACAGCACAACACGGTGCCTGCCCGGTCTTTCCAGCCCCCCGGTAACCACAGGAAGTTGACCCAGGTCTCCTACCTGGCTTCGCCATACTTCCTGTAAGCCCCCCAATACTTTTTGGGGCTGACTCTCGGACTTCCATCCACGACACCGCGCTGCCTCCTCATACCAGCGCCTCTCCGCCTTTGCCGCCTCCAGCTCTTCCTTGGGGCGGCGATATTCTCCAGGTTGTACCCAGGGTCCTTTACCTTCCAACTCATCCAAATAATGCAGCCTCTCCCACTGCTGCTGCTGTTGCTGCTGCTTGTTACCACACCGCTTGGTCCTGTTGTGGTGGGTGATTCTCTATGTTGATGGCTTGTTTCAGCGCAGCTCGCATTAGCTTCACGGTTGTTATTTTGTTTACTGTTTTTGTATAGTGTTCAGTGTTTTCTTTATTAATTCATGATGAACACATATCACGCCGCATTTTGGTCCTCCGATCCTTCTCGCCTCTCCTCTTCAGATGAAGAGGAGGACGACCGTGACAGGAAGTTGGACTTTGTGAAGGAATTTGCAAAAGCAAATTGAATTAATTAATCAATGCCAATGATTAATCCTACTTGGGTATTAAACTTTAATTAACCTGAGATGTTGCTTCATCCAGGCTGATAAGAGACGTTTAAAAGTGTCTCATTTGATTGGAAGAACATTAAGGTATGTTCAACATTTTAACTTATTAAATTGAATGAGACGATAATCCATACAATCTCCATTGATTAGATATCATAAGTGTAAACAGTAGATCTAATGTTGGGAACATTCAACACCGTGGTACACTTCTCCCTAAAGCCGAAGCCACATGGGATTCCTGCTGGGGCGGGGCTTCTGTCAGTACTGGATTACTGAATGGTTTTGCAAAAAACAAATTTTACTGATTGATCAATTTAATGATAAACCAGACCTGTATAGGCTATTTGGGAATTAAACTTTAATTAACCTGAGAAGTTGCTTAATCTAGGTTAGTTTGGAAAAAGTTTACAATGTCTTATTTAGAAAACTCATCAATTTGGATATTATTTTAAAGATCTATTTCAGAATGTAAATTGCCAGATTTACACTTATTAGTTCAATTGGATAAGACATTGATATCCGTCTGCATATCATAAGTAATGACTTGAGTGTGACCTGAATAATTCTTCATGAATGAAGATACAGTGGGGCAAAAAAGTATTTAGTCGGCCACCAATTGTGCAAGTTCTCTCACTTAAAAAGATGAGAGAGGCCTGTAATTTTCATCATAGGTACACTTCAACTATGACAGACAAAATCAGAAAAAAAATCCAGAAAATCACCTTGTAGGATTTTTAATGAATTTATTTGCAAATTATGGTGGAAAATAAGTATTGTCACCTACAAACAAGCAAGATTTCTGGCTCTCACAGACCTGTAACTTCTTCTTTAAAAGGCTCCTCTGTCCTCCACTCGTTACCTGTATTAATGGCACCTGTTTGAACTTGTTATCAGTATAAAAGACACCTGTCCACAACCTCAAACAGTCACACTCCAAACTCCACTACGGCCAAGACCAAAGTGCTGTCAAAGGACACTAGAAACAAAATTGTAGACCTGCACCAGGCTGGGAAGACTGAATCTGCAATAGGTAAGCAGCTTGGTTTGAAGAAATCAACTGTGGGAGCAATTATTAGGAAATGGAAGACATACAAGACCACTGATAATCTCCCTCGATCTGGGGCTCCACGCAAGATCTCACCCCGTGGGGTCAAAATTATCACAAGAACGGTGAGCAAAAATCCCAGAACCACACGGGGGGGCCTAGTGAATGACCTGCAGAGAGCTGGGACCAAAGTAACAAAGCCTACCATCAGTAACACACTACGCCGCCAGGGACTCAAATCCTGCAGTGCCAGACGTGTCCCCCTGCTTAAGCCAGTACATGTCCAGGCCCGTCTGAAGTTTGCCAGAGAGTATTTGGATGATCCAGAAGAAGATTGGGAGACTTCATCTGACCATATGACAACCAAAATATAAAAAACTCAACTCGTCGTGTTTGGAGGACAAAGAATGCTAAGTTGCATCCAAAGAACACCATACCTACTGTGAAGCATGGGGGTGGAAACATCATGCTTTGAGGCTGTTTTTCTGCAAAGGGACCAGGACGACTGATCCGTGTAAAGGAAAGAATGAATGGGGCCATGTATCGTGAGATTTTGAGTGAAAACCTCCTTCCATCAGCAAGGGCATTGAAGATGAAACGTGGCTGGGTCTTTCAGCATGACAATGATCCCAAACACACTGCCCGGGCAATGAAGGAGTAGCTTCGTAAGAAGCATTTCAAGGCCCTCCAAATCTCAACCCCATAGAAAATCTTTGGAGGGAGTTGAAAGTCCGTGTTGCCCAGCAACAGCCCCAAAACATCACTGCTCTAGAGGAGATCTGCATGTAGGAATGGGCCAAAATACCAGCAACAGTGTTAAAACCTTGTGAAGACTTACAGAAAACATTTGACCTCTGTCATTGCCAACAAACGGTATATAACAAAGTATTGAGATAAACTTTTGTTATTGACCAAATACTTATTTTCCACCATAATTTGCAAATAAATTCATTAAAAATCCTACAAATATGATTTTCTTTCTCATTTTGTCTGTCATAGTTGAAGTGTACGTACCTATGATGAAAATTACAGGCCTTTCTCATCTTTTTAAGTGGGAGAACTTGCACAATTGGTGGCTGACTAAATACTTTTTTGCCCCACTGTACTAGGGCACACTTCAGCGGTCAATGATTTCACATGCTGAAATCAAAACGGAACTACCCGGGGCGGGACTTCTGTTCCGCAAGGTGGAGGAATTTCAACGTGGCACAAGAAAACAAAATGGCTATTTTCCCTTGTTAGCTTTAGCATCTCGTGCAAGCTAACCCTACGTTGTGCCTGAGATACATAGGATTCCCTTGGCAAGGGAAAGGTTTTACTTATAACGTATTATGTTCAAAACCTTTTCGGCGTTATTTGACAATGTTTTAACCGGAACATGCGGCAAAAAACGAAATGCACCATGGTCTACTTGTGTGGAAACACGAGAAAAAGAGCTAATTATCGCTGGTCAAGCTTATATCTCCTGAATTTAAATCGGCTGGCTCTTTGTCCTTGCTCGAGAAATTATTAATGACCGAGCCTACCCGCGTCTGAAAGGTGCGAGGCAGAAATAACCCTGCGCTCTATTTCTCAGATTTCTATAATTAGCTTTATCAGCCCTCATACAGAAATGTATTCGCTTACGTTACCCACTGACTACGTCAGACAACCACACGGGGGCGGGGAATCTTCAGCACACACACACCCAATAATGCTTGTCGTTAACACCCATAATGTGTATAATAAACTTGGTATATTATGTAATCTGCTTTTCAATTTTATACAGCCTGAGTCAAAATGAAAGCGTCATTCTATTTTAGATTCCTCGCACGGGAGCACCAATAATGTTGTGTCTTTGGCTATGCCGGATTAAGTGATATGACATGCTATTCTATAAAATCCTTTCTCCGTAATTAATATTACCTGATTGAGCTAATCATGTAAATGTAATTAACTAGAGAGTCCGGGCACCACGGAATAATATTTATAGAGCTATTATCTTCTGAATAAACTCTTAAAGACCTAGTAATATTTTACATCAATAGCAGTCAATATTAATCGTCACCTAAATTAGAACTACCCATCCCGGATCCGGGAGAATTGTCATCAACTACACTAACTAGCATAGCGCAAATGTCAAAAAATATTACTAGAAAATATTCATATTCATGAAATCACAAGTGAAATACAGTGAAACACAGCTTAGCCTTTTGTTAATCACCCTTGTCACGTTCTGACCTTTATTTCCTTTGTTTTGTATTTATTTAGTATGGTCAGGGCGTGATTTGGGTGGGCAGTCTGTTTGTTTTTCTATGATTTGGGGATTTGTATGTTTAGGCCTAGTATGGTTCTCAATCAGAGGCAGGTGTCATTAGTTGTCTCTGATTGAGAATCATACTTAGGTAGCCTGGGTTGCACTGTTTGTTTGTGGGTGATTGTCTATGTTGATTGCTTGTGTCATCACAGTTCTCATTTAGCTTCACGGTCGTTATTTGTTTATTGTTTTTTGTCGTCAGTGTTCAGTACTTTCTTTATTAAACATCAAGATGAACACAAACCATGCCGCGTTTTGGTCCGCCTTTCCTTCAACAGAAGAAAACCGTGTCAATCCTGTCATCTCAGATTTTGAAATGATGCTTTACAGCCAAAGCAAGACAAGCGTTTGTGTAAGTTTATCGATAGCCTAGCATAGCATTATGTCCAGCTAGCAGCAGGAAGCTTGGTCACGAAAATCACAAAAGCAATCAAATTAAATCGTTTACCTTTGATGAGCTTCGGATGTTTTCACTCACGAGACTCCCAGTTAGACAGCAAATGTTCCTTTTGTTCCATAAAGATAATTTTTGAGCCGAATACCTCCGTTTGTTGTCCACGTTTTGTTGAGAAATCCATCGGAAATTGCGGTCACGACAACGGCGAGAAAAAAAATCCAAATTAGATCTAGAATCGACAGAAACATGGCAAACGTTTTTTATAATCAATCCTCAAGGTGTTTTTCAAATATCTATTCGATAATATATCAACCGGGACAATTGGCTTTTCAGTAGGAGCGAGAGGAACAGTAGTCGCCTTTGTCTATTACGCACAAATCACTCTGAGAGCCACCACCTGACCACTGACGCAATGTTGTCGTTCACGCTCATTTTTCAAAATAAAAGCCTGAAACTATGTCTAGTGGCTGTAGACACATTAGGGAAGCCATAGAAAAAGGAATCTGGTTGATATCCCTTTCAATGGGCAATAGGGATGCATAGAAAGACAGGGGTTTCAAAATAAGGGTTGCTTCCTGATTGGATTTTTCTCAGGCTTTCGCCTGCGCTATCAGTTCTGTTATACTCACAGACAATATTTTTACAGTTTTGGAAACTTTAGAGTGTTTTCTATCCTAAGCTGTCAATTATATGCCTATTCTAGCATCTTGTCCTGAGAAATAGCCCGTTTACTTCGGGAACGTTATTTTTAAATAGTGCCCCCTAGTTTCAAGAGGTTAATTCAGTCTCATCTGAAAGTTGTAAATTCTTGGTTATCTTCACGAACCCTGACTAACAAGTTGAATCAGCAATACAAAATTGTGTTTAATTATTTATTTAGTAAATACCTAACTAATCACACAGAATTACATATACACAGAATGAATTATACCTTAATTACAAATTACATCATAAAGGAAAACGTCCCTGGCAGCCGGAACAGATAAGACAGCTGGTTACACAAAAGAAAAGGGCTGGGTTTGAGTGAAAGAGCGGGAAGACTGAGGGAAAAAAGGGAGAAGCTGTGCTATCGTAAATACAGTATCTTATGCATTCTAAATTACCGCCCATTTGTAAAAGGAAAATGCAATACATATTTACTCTGAGCTGTGCTTCGGTAGGTTAGTGGTAGATGGAAGGCCGTGTTGCCCAACCGAGTCCTTTGAAGAATGTCTCTGGTGGTAAATTGAATACGCTGTAGTAACGTTGTTGTGTGGTAGACGGGATACTCTGTCTGTTCTTTCCTAGCCCCCGTTTGCAGCTGCTGTTGCTAACTCAATGGCTAGGAGGTATCACTTCCGTAGTGAATAAGAGGTCAAAGTTCATACCATTCGCAACCAAAGCTCATGCTGAGGTTGGCTTAGTTCTGTAGTTGACATGTTAGTCCTTTTAATGCAGAGGCTGCAGACCTCACGTACATGGAACAGGAGGTTACATTTTCATCAAGGCTTTATATAGTGGAGCGAGAAGGGTGTGTTTGAAAAGTTTTATAACCCATGTCTCTTCACAGGGGCGGGCCACTGATTGAGCAGAGCCCTAACCTTATGAAAACCCAAATCTCTCTGATGTGTAGACTTTCCACTGTAGAGTCTGTCATCCTATCATTGATAAGAATGTCTCTGATGACAACCGAACTGACATCATATTCATTAAGTACCACCGCATATGTTCAGTTGGTCGGATTACCAGAATATAGCTAATTTCCCCCCACCTTCTGATGTTCCCAGAATCTCTATGTTAACCAAGGGGTTTTCAAATGTCACATCAGTAGGGTAGAGAGAGGAAACAGGGGGAAAGAGTTATTTATGACTGTCATAAACCTACCCCCCAGGCCAACGTCATGACACCAAATACAATGACATTTCTCTGTAAACAAATGAATGCATGCTTATAGAGAAGGGCACTCAACATGTACTGCACTGACTGATGATTGGTTGAAATAAATTGATAATAAGAAGATTTTGGGAGCTGTACTGTTAGATTTCAGTGCAGCCTTTGATATTATTGACCATAACCTGTTGTTGAAAAAATGTATGCATTATGGCTTTTCAACCTCTGCCATATCGTGAATTCGGAGCTATCTATCTAATAGAACTCAAAGGATTTTATTTAATGGAAGCTTCTATAATGTCAAACATGTAAAGTGTGGTGTACCGCAGAGCAGCTCTCTAGGCCCTCTACTATTTTCTATTTCTACCAATGACCTGCCACTGGCATTAAACACAGCATGTGTGTCCATGTATGCTGATGATTAAACATATATGCATCAGCAACCACAGCTAATGAAGTCACTGAAACCCTTAACACAGAGTTGCAGTCTTTTTTTGGAATTAGTGGCCAGTAATAAACTGGTCCTGAACTCTAAAACTACGAGCATTGTATTTGATACAAATCATTCTCTAAGTTCTAGATCTCAGCTGAATGTGGCAATGAATGGTGTGGCTGTTGAACAAGTTGAGGAGACTAAATTACTTGGTTTTACCTTAGATTGTAAACTGTCATGGCCAAAACATATAGAAAAAATATATAAATAACATATAAAAAGCAAGTTCTGCAGGCTCCAGTTTGGTCTTATCTTGATTATTGTCCAGTCTTATGGTCAAGTGCAGCAGGGAAATACTTCATTAAGCTGCAGCTGGCCCAGAACAGAGCGGCACATCTTGCTGTTCATTGTAATCAGATGGGTGATAATAATACTATGCATGCCAGTCTTTCTTGCCTAAGAGTTGAGGAGAGACTGACTGCATCACTTCTTATAAGAAACATTAATGTGTTGCTCAAATGAACAGCAAACCTGCTTTAAAAAAAACAGATAAAGCAACACCTCATGGCACAACGCCTCTCTCCTATTTGACCTAGAGAGTTTGTGTGTATGTATTGATATGTAGGCTATGTATGCCTTTTTAAATTAATTTTTTAAATTGATGTAGTTCTGTCCTTGAGCTGTTCTTGTCTATTAATGTTCTATATTGTTTCATGTTTTGTGTGGACCCCAGGAAGAGTAGCTGCTGCTATTGCAACAGCTTATGGGGATCCTAATAAAATACCAAAAGCTGAAAATGTGTAATTAAACTTATCCATTCATCTGATATCGTCATGTGGTTCTGTTAACAGATAGCTTAGAGGCCAAGCTGTCCAGGATCGACCTTGCCAACACCCTGAGAGAGCAGGTCCAGGACCTGTTCAACAGGAAGTATGGGGAGGCACTTGGCATAAAATACCCGGTCCAGGTGCCTTACAAGAGGATCAAGAGCAACCCGGGCTCGGTGATCATCGAGGGCCTGCCCCCTGGCATCCCTTTCAGGAAACCATGTACCTTTGGCTCGCAAAACCTGGAGAGGATCTTGGCGGTGGCTGACAAGATCTGCTTCACCATCACCAGGTAGGTAGTTCTCCTTCACCTTTTCATGGTATTGTGAAAATAAGGCACACGGCAGGGCTACTCAACTACCAACCCTCAGTGGACAAAATACTGCTATTTTTCTTTTCTCCCTGGTAGTTGGTTTACTGATGTTAAGATTCCATCTTTGTCTCTTGCAGACCTTTCCAAGGACTCATCCCTAAACCAGGTAACACTATATTAATGGCATATTCAATTCATATTTATGAATTTCCAATTATAGAGCATGATTGGATAGGAAATATCCTGTGTCAGGCCCAACTGTTTGTTTTATATTACTAGTGTAGTAATATTAAAATTACATTTGTCTCCCTCTTAGCACCTCGTCGGATCACTTTATTGAAGAAGGCCTACGCCTCAATAAGTGGTGAGCACTCTAATTGTGTTGCCTGTTTATTTTGATGCTGTGTTACGTTCCTCAGCAAGAAAAACAAAAATGTCACTCAAACAGAAGGATCTGACCAACAACCACAACTAAACAGGTGGGGTTTTAGGAGGGGTTCTGAAAGACACTCATGGGGATGTCCACTAAAAGTTGACGAGCATCAGCAACTGGAACTTAAGACAGCCACCATGAGCACCCACTAAATTTGCCCAAGAAGAGGCAAACAAAATAAAATCCACTCCAAACTTAAACACAGGAATCAAATCAAAAAGATGGTGCAAAACAAAATCAGGGAAATCAGATAAAGGATTGTTTGTCTAGAAATCAAAAAACGAAGGGCCAACTAAAGGTGTTAACCATCCGCATCGACCAAGACAACTAGAGTTCTGGGGCAGCCACTCTTAAATAGCACCTGGGCCAGCACAGGTGAAACACCTTCCCACTAACCAGATGGCAACCTGCACAGGTGTAACACATACTGACCAATGATGTGACACCAATCGGTGCGCCCTACGTGCTAACGAGCTGTACGTGCTAAAGTCCAAAATATAAATGGAAAAACCAAAGCCTGTAACAGCTGTAAGAATACCTGGTTTGAAACTGTCATGATTGCATCCATTAAATAGGAGCATGCAGATGCCCAGAGCAAGAAAAAAAAAAGTATACTTATCACCACATATATGTATTTATTTTATAAACATGTCTATACGCATATATTGCATTTGGATTACAGATACAGTGTTATTTGGGTTGTTCATTTGATTAGATCTGACATTCTTGATTTCTTGTTTCTAGTTTTTGATTATTTATTATTTGTGTAGTTGTTTGACATTTCCTGCACTGTTAGGCCCTAGTTGCATAAGTATTCACACCTTTGAGTCAATACTTTGTAGAATCACCTTTGGCTGCGATTACAGCTGTGAGTCTTTTTGAATAAGTCTCTAAGACCTTTCCACAACTGGATTGTGCAACATTTGACGATTTATTATTTAAAAAATTCTTCAAGCTCTGTCAAATTGGTTGTTTATCATTGCTAGACAACCATGTTCAAGTCTTGCCATAGATTTTCAAGTAGATTTACAGTACCAGTCAAAAGTTTGGACACACCTACTCATTCATGGGTTTTTCTTTTTACTATTTTCTACATTGTAGAATAGTAGTGAAGATATCAATACTATGAAATAACACATATGGAATCATGTAGTAACCAAAAAAGTGTTAACCTGTTATGGCTGCAATCCCCCTATCGGGATAAGTGTCATCAACAACCGCTGAATAGCATAGCGCTACATACAATAAATATTACTATAAATATTTATATTCATGAAATCACAAGTGCAATATAGGAAAACACAGCTTAGCCTTTTGTTAATCCACCTGTCGTGTCAGATTTTGAAATTATGCTTTACAGCGAAAGCAATCCAAGCGTAAGTTTATCGATCGCACGATAAAACATTAAGTACACTTAGCATCAGGTAGCTCGGTCATGAAAATCAGAAAAGCAAAAATCAAATTAATCGTTTACCTTTGATGATCTTCGGATGTTTCCACTCACGAGACTCACAGTTACACAACAAATGTTCCGTTTGTTCCATAAAGATGATTTTTATATCCAAAATACCTCTGTTTGTTTGTCGTGTTATGTTCAGAAATCCACAGGAAAGAGCGGTCACGACAAAGCAGACGAAAATTCCAAATAGTTTCCATTATGTCCACAGAAACATGTCAAACGTTTTTTATAATCAATCCTCAGGTTGTTTTTAAAATATATAATCGATAATATATCAACCGCAAATGTCTTTCACAATAGGAGAGGGGAAAACAATGGCTGTCCAAATTCTGTTGCGCAAGGAAAACTCATGTGACCACTTGACGCGATGTTATCGTTCTGGCTCATTTTTCAAAATAAAAGCCTGAAACTTTGTCTGAAGACTGTTGACACTTTGAGGAAGCGATAGGAAAAGGAATCTGGTTCATATCCCTTTAAATGGAGAAAAGGGGGGCTATGGAACATGGAGTTTTCAAAATAGAAGCCACTTCCTGCTTTGATTTCCCTCAGGGTTTCGCCTGCAATATCAGTTCTGTTATACTCAGAGACAATATTTTGACCGTTTTGGAAACTTTAGAGTGTTTTCTATCCAATACTAATAATAATATGCATATATTAGCAACTGAAACTGAGGAGCTGGCCGTTTACAATGGGCACCTTTTCATCCAAGCTACTCAATACTGCCCCTGCAGCAAAATGGAGTTAAACAAATCAAAATATATTTGAGATTCTTCAAAGTAGCCACCCTTTGCCTCGATGACAGCTTTGCACACTCTTGGCATTCTCTCAACCAGCTTCATGGGGAATGCTTTTCCAACAGTCTTGAAGAAGTTCCTACATATGTTGAGCACTTGTTGGCTGCTTTTCCTTCACTCTGTGGTCCAACTCATCCCGAACCATCTCAATTGGGTTGAGGTTGGGTGATTGTGGAGGTCGGGTCATTTGATGCAGCACTCCATCACTTTCCTAATAGCCCTTACACAGCCTGGAGGTGTGTTTAGGGTCATTGTCCTGTTGAAAAACAAATGATAGTCCCACTAAGCGCAAACCAGATGGGATGCTGTATCGCTGCAGAGTACTGTGGTAGGCATGCTGGTTATGTGTACCTTGAATTCTAAATAAATCACAGTCAGTGTCACCAGCAACGTATCCCCACACCATCACACCTCCTCCATGCTTCATGGTGGGAACCACATATGCAGAGATCATCCGTTCACCTACTATGTGTCTCACAAAGACACAGCGGTTGGAACCAAAAATCTCAAATTTGGACTCATCAGTCCAAAGGACAGATTTCCACCGTCTAATGTCCATTGCTCGTGTTTCTTGGCCCGAGCAAGTCTCTTCTTATTATTGGTGTCCTCTAGTAGTGGTTTCTTTGCAGCAATTCTACCATTAAGATCTGATTCACGCAGTCTCCTCTGAACAGTTGATGTTGAGATGTGTCTGTTACTTGAACTCTGAAGAATTTATTTGGGCTGCAATCTGAGGTGCAGTTAACTCAAATGAACTTATCCTCTGAAGCAGTGGAAACTCTGGGTCTTCCTTTCCTGTGGCGGTCCTCATGAGAGACAGTTTCATCATTGATGGTTTTTGCAACTGCACTTGAAGAAACTTTCAAAGTTCTTGAAATGTTTCGCATTGACTGACCTTCATGTCTTCAAGTAATTATGGACTGTCGTTTCTCTTTGTTTATTTGAGCTGGTCTTGCCATAAATGGTCTTGGTCTTTTACCAAATAGAGCTATCTTCTGTATACCACCCCTACCTTGTCACAACACAACTGATTAGATCAAATGCATTAAGAAGGAAAGAAATTCCACAAATTAACGTTTAACAAGGCACACCTGTTAATTGAAATGCATTCACCTCATGAAGCTGGTTGAGAGAATTCCAAGAGTGTGCAAAGCTGTCATCAAAGCAAAGGGTGGCTACTTTGAAGAATCTCAAATATAAAATATATTTTAATTTAACACTTATTTGGTTACTACATTATTCCATATGTGTTATTTCATGGTTTTGATGTCTTTGCTATTATTCTACAATGTAGAAAATAGTAAAAATAATGAAAAACCCTTGAATGAGTAGGTGTGTCCAAACTTTTGACTGGTACTGTAAGTCAAAACTGTAAGTTGGCCACTCATGAACATTCACTGTCTTCTTCGTAAGCCTCTCCAGTGTAGATTTGGCCTTGTGTTTTAGGTTATTGTCCTGCTGAAAGGTCAATTAATCTCCCAGTGTTTGGTGGAAAGTAGACTGAACCTGGTTTTCCCCTAGGATTTTGCCTGTGCTTATCTCCGTTCTGTTTCTTTTTTGTCCTGAAAAAAACTCCCTAGTCCTTTACGATTACAAGCATACCCATAACATGATGCAGCCACCACTATGCTTGAAAATATGGAGAGTGGTTCTTAGTAATGTGTTGTATTGGATTTGCCACGAACGTAACACTTTGGATTCAGGAAAAAAGTGTATTGCTTTGCCACATTATTTGCAATATTACTTTAGTGCATTGTTGCAAACAGGATGCATGTTTTGGAATATTTGTATTCTGTACAGGCTTTCTTCTTTTTACTCTGTCAATTAGGTTAGTATTGTGGAGTAACTACAATGTTGTTGATCCATCCTCAGTTTTATCCTATCATAGTCATTAAACGTTGTAACTGTTTTAAAGTCCCCATTGGCTTCATGGTGAATGCATGCTTTTTACATTTTTACCTATCTAGCAATAGCTGCCCTTCTTAGCACGGCATTGGAAAACCTCCCTGGACTTTGTGGTTGAATCTGTGTTTGAAATTCACTGCTCGACTCAGGGACCTTACAGATAATTGTATGTGTGGGGTACAGAGATGAGGTAGTCATTCGAGAATCATGTTAAACACTATTTTTGCACACAGAGTGAGTCCATGCAACTTATTATGTGACTTGTTAAGCAAATGTTTACTCCTGAACTTATTTAGGCTTGCCATAACAAGGGGGTTGAATACTTATTGACTCAAGACATTTCAGCTATCAGTGGTGGAAAAAGTACCCAATTGTTATACTTCAGTAAAAGTAAAGGTACCTTAATAGAAAATGACTCGAGTAAAAGTGAAAATCACACAGTAAAATACTAGCTGAGTAAAAGTCTAAAAGTATTTGGTTTTAAATATACCTAAGTATCAAAAGTAATTGGAATTGCTCAAATATACTTACGTATCAAAAGTAAAAGTACAAGTATAAATCATTTCACATTCCTTATATTAAGCAAACCAGACGGCATGATTTTCTTGTTATTTTAATTTACGGATAGCCAGGGGCACAGTCCAACACTCAGACATCAATCGTTTGTGTTTAGTGAGTCCGCCAGATGAGAGGCTGTAGGGTTGACCAGGGATGTTCTCTTGATAAGTGTGTGAATTGGACCATTTCCTTGTCCTGATAAGCATTCTAAATTAAACAACTACTTTTGGATGTAAGGGAAAATGTATGGAGTTAAAAGTACATTATTTTCTTTAGGAATGATGGGGAGTAAAAGTTATCTAAAGTATAAAAAGTAAATTACAGATACCCAAACAAACTACTTAAGTAGTACTTTAAAGTATTTTTACTTAAGTATTTTACACCACTGTCAGCTATTAATTTCTAATTAATTAGTACAAAAATTGAAAACATCATTCCACTTTGACATTATGGGGTATTATGTGTAGGCCAATGCCCATAAATCTCAATTTATTCCATTGTAAACTAGGCTGTAACACCACAAAATGTGGAAAAAGTCAAGGAGTGTAAATAATTTCTGAAGGCACTGTAACATCTGCTAAACTGTCCCCACCAATTCTGTTTGACTCCTCTCCTCCTGAACCGACAGATGACGAGGAGGTCAACCGCATGGGGGAGAAAGTGATCCTCCGTGAGCAAGTGAAAGAACTCTTCAACCAGAAATATGGTCAGTGTATATCCTCCATTTGTACAATTTGCTTTATCTATATAAGCCTTACTAAAAAAATTGAGTTAAAGTATAAACTTCTAGTGATTTATTCCTGAAGGGGTAAATCCCAATTTACACATAAATTAAATATTCACTTTATCTCCCATTAATTAAATATTCACTTTATCTCCCATTGACATCAATGCAATGCAATGCAAACTTAGTTAAAATTCTAATTTATTGGGAGTTCAAATCTGGCCCAAACTGACTGAATAGCTTAATGTTCAGGTGACGCTCTGGGCCTGGACCGCTCCGTCATAGTCCCATACAAGCTGATCCGTGCCAGTCCCGACTCTGTTGAAGTTATTGGCCTTCCGGATGATATTCCCTTCCGAAATCCCAACACTTACGACATAGTCCGCCTGGAAAAGATCCTTCAAGCCCGAAATGATATCACCATCAACATCAAGAGCCAGCTACAGTGAGTGTCTTTGTCAGTGTAATAATTGTATGAATCTGGAGTTTGTAGAAAATATTGACATTTTTATAGAAAGACTCACTCTTGGGCAAAAGCCAGGCTCCCTTCTCTGTCCATCTACAGAATTGAAATGCATATTTAATACATTTTCTTTTCTACAGGCCTTTTGCGGAAATATGCACCCAAACATGCAACACAGGTAAGGATTGTTATACAGTAGCCAATTTCTTTTTTTGTTTTAAGTAATGCATTCCATAAGGACACATGTGTTTTAGAAGTGCTTCCAAAACGGTTATGTTGTTTTTGTGGTTTAAGAAGGGAAAGAGGTTTCTACCAATCGACGCAAGCGCAAAAGAGTCCTGGAGAGCAGCCGAGTGTCCTTACCCTCTGAGTCAGGGGTATCAACCAATCAGATTCCAGTGATGGTATGTGGTACTAATAAAGCTATTATATAACAGTTTGTTGTACAGTATTTAGTGGTTATTGTAGCCTGGCGGGTAGGAGCGTTGGGCCAGTAACCGAAAGGTTGCTGGATCAAATCTCCGAGCTGATAAAGGTAAAAATCTGTCGTTCTGCCCCTGAGCAAGGCAGTTAACCCACTGTTCCACGGGCGCCGAAGACGTGGATGTCGATTAAGGCCGCCCTCCACACCTCTTTGATTTAGAGGGGTTGTGTTAAATGTGGACACATTTCAGTTGAATTAATTCAGTTGTACAACTGACTAGGTGTCCCCCTTTCCCTTTCATTATCAAAAATACATAACGGAAATGCTCTGATTTGATACTTTGATACAGTTGACTTTATTTATACATTCATATTATATTTGTAGGTTTTAAAGGCATTTGTAAAAGGCACTAATAAGGTTGTGTAATTGATGGGCCATCATTTGCTTCTGCAACGGCATAACTGATCTCCCTCATGCTCTCTCTTAATTTATCCTCCTTTTGCTTTGTCTCCGTCTACATTTAGCAATGGCCCATGTACATGGTGGACTACAGTGGAGTGAATGGGCAAGTACCTGGGAAGGTGAAATACTAGAAGAGAAGAAAACAGATACTCTGCTACAGGAAGAGGACATAATGAGAGGACTTTATCAAACCAATACTTATAATCGTATTACCAAGTTTCAGCTTTGCCCGAGTGCTAATGCTTAAAAACTTTACTGACTGAAAATATAGGTTTGGATATGTTTTTAAATGGTGGCTTGGGTGGAAATGTGAGGAGGAACAATTTAATCTGTGCATAATTTGTTACAAGATAAGTGCTTTCTTTCATTTTGTTTCCTTCAATGATTTATATACACTAGATGACAGGCAGGGAGTGCTGCTTTGAAGCCACTGCGCCTCCATTTTATTACTCCTCCACCGTTGTAAAAAAAAATATTTTGGAAGCTCTATAAATGCATTTATTAATGTCTGCATTCATTCTAGCCATGTTTATTCTATTATAGACAACTTAATGCATACTTTTAAATGATATTATGTGCGCTAAACAAAATACAGAAAGACATTGTTACTGTCCCCACTACAACAACAAAATAAATACTTAAATACATGTAATTTTGTCCTTGAAACATTTTAATTTAAATACTGAATACCAATGAAGGACTGCTTCTTCTGAGGAGTGCCAATATGGCCGATTTGTGGCTTCAAAGCCTCTCATTGGCCAATACTTAGCATCAGAAATCTAGTGTTTATATACAGTTGTTCATCCCCACAAGCACTGATGGTATTTTCTTGATACACCTTTTTCAAAATGCTCTACAAAAGAAAAGTGATTCCAACCGACTGGGGTTATGTTATGGCACTAAGCTTATGGAATTTACAATCATTGAAGTATTCACCATTTTAGGTTATTTTTGTCTGATCTATCATGTTATGGGGTGTAACTACAGCACAAATGTCTTGGATCAATCTGGCTTTACAACATTCAGATATTTGTTTATGATTTATTTATTTATTTATTTTGAAGATTAAAAACAAACATCATGTGCAGGGATGTAAATTACAATGTTCAGTAATCTAAGTACTGAATCAAATGTCTCTACAACACTAACTACTACTGTATGTAACTCAAAGTATATCAACTGAAATATGTTCACCTTCAGGTGTGCGTACCGGTATACTCCGTGGTAGGAATAACCCAAGGTGATAGCACTATATCTAAGACAAATTTTCATATTTTGTAAAACTCCTCATGGCTTTTCTTTTGCTGAGTACTTGTACGTGGAGTTGAGATTTTCTCAGCTAGGCTTTTATGTTTGTAGCACATCTGTGCTAAGTAAAAAATATCTTAAAGTCAACATGAATGTAACGTGTGTTAAAGAAAGAATGGTCTGTGTTATCCTGTAACAGCTATCTCTGGATTCACCAGTATTTATATGCTGTACCTTAATGCCATTTAGGCCTTTGAAATAAAATGTGTTGCCTTGCACTTTTATAGGACTGCAGTGACTTTGTGTGTGATGAATGCAAGTGTACAAAAAAAATTTCAATAGAAAGTTTAAACCTACTACTTTCGTATTATTGTTTCCTTCACAATGTCATGGTATCATGGAGAAATTAAAAGTATATAATCATTGAGGTTTGAAAGGGCAACAGAGTTACTACTCCAGTGCCGTCAAAAACATAATTTGTTTTATATATATTTCAACACTGAGGTTGAAATAATACTGTGAAATTATGATAATGCACTTTTAGTGTTAAGTGCTGTTTGAAAAGGCCACATGAAATGTCTGCCTGTTTTGGTGGGATGGAATTTTGGCCTGTGTAGTGACATCACCAGGCAGTAAATTAGTTAATAGACCAATAAGAAAGAGAGTTCCAAAGCTTTCTGCCAATGACAGCTAGTTGTCAGTTTTCCCCTCACCACTCTCAGCAGTCCTAGCTAAATTGTTGCTTGAGAAATTGCTATTTGTGTTTGTTTTTGACCATTTTAATTGAAAACAATCACAGTAAGGTACTTAATTGTTACCCAGAAATTATTTGATATTGAGGTAAAAACGGCTGCATTGGAGCTTTAAAAATACAATGATGTGCGCATGTCGTCATTTGCCAAGCAACGATTGTTCCGACTGTTTGGTTTATCTGTGGTTTGCGTAGCTAGCCAGTTTGAGTTTGTTGGAATGCAATGATTTGTAAGCTAGCATAGCTCAATATATTTCCGCATCTAAAGATTTATTGCTTCGCAAGGTTTGCCAAAATGCTTTTAAACAATTTGCTTGAGTGTTTGCCGCCTGACCTCGAATCAGTCTTGTAAAAATGGGTCATTTTAATAATCCAAGCAAGCTAACTTTAGCTACATCTTGCAAATTGAAGATGTTTTGCTAGCTAGCTAACTTAGTTAGGTTTGATCGCTACAATTTATTGATAGGGTAGCTGCAGGGTGTCCTGTAGTTTGGCAAAGTGTTAAAACGTGTTTTGTCATCTGACTTAGCTTCTTAGCCTAGCTTGCTACGTTAGCTGAATTAGCTAGCATCAGCTTTTTCTATCGTTTACTGAATTTGACGTATCGCTACTATCTGTAAAATATGGCTACTGCCTCTAGCTCATGTGTGGGGATAAATGGGTCTAGGAATGGACCCTCTCTCTCTACACCGACATTGGTAGCACCTGGACAATCTCAGCCTATGGTCGTTGTATGGGAATGGCAGGATGATCTTGGCTTCTGGCGACCATATAGCGGCCAGGTGAGCGGCTATATCGAACAATACTTCTCTCCGCGGGGACACAGAGGTGGGGGTCCGGGCTCCACCAGCATCAGCCTAGGACAATCCGATCCCAGTTTGTCGCCTTATCTCATAGACATACCAAGCTTGAACCAGTTCCGCCAAGATACAGGTAAGGGAATTAAGCCACTGGCACTGTGTGTGTGTGTGATGTAGCTAGCTAACAGTAGCTAGTTATTACATTTACAAATTAACTGAAGCTTTCGAGCTTTGTTGTATCCTAGCTAGCGCATCGTTAGTTAATTTACGTTAGCTAGCTGTTGTAGTTAGCCTCCAAAAACCAAAGATAATAGCATTGCTTATCTTGCTAACATCTATAGCGAACAGTCTTGTTGTTTTCCAGCGATGTCAATGTTTTCTTTGGGTAACTAGTTGGGTAGCTGGCTAACTCGAAAACGAACGTGACAGACAGGATAGTAGGCAGTGATACAGCCAAGTCTCTTGGTTGGAAAGTGGGGCGGATTGGACAAGTCCAAATGTCCTTTGACACCTGCAGCCTGTGATACAAACTTGTCCAGGAAAAGGGAGAAAAACAGCAGGAAGTCTTCTCAATAGCACAGGATGTGGAGTGTAATGCTTAGCTGACATTATGAAGGCACACCACTCGGTACTAGACTATAATACACAGTTAGACATTCACTGACATGTGACGTCTACTGCAAAATGTTCTGTGCAAGGCACCTTTACCTCTAAGTATGAATTCACTGTGTTATCTTTCCAGGGAAAACGCGGTCTGTACGCCGTCAATTGTTTGCCCAGTCCTCAGGCTTGGGTAGCGGAGTATATTGGGAGTGGGCAAATGACGAAGGAGGATGGACTCCGTACGAGACTCGCACTTCTATTCTACTAGAACACAGCTACCTGGCACGGCAGGCCACTGCGGATATGGCCTCACATGGCTATAACTACATAGTGGACCTCACAGCGCTGGCCCAGGTCAACAAGGCCACAGGCTTCAGGCGGCAGGTCCGACGGCAGGGTAACTTCCCCTACCCGCTGGCGTCTGGCGCCTCCGTCATCCACTCGGGCCCGGCTTGCTCCTGCCACCAGTGTCTGAGCCACAGCTGCACTGGCCCCATGCCCAGCCGTTCACGCCACTCCTTCTCCTCTGGGCAGCTGAGCCGGCCCAGCTTCCAGGGCCCCAGCAGGGCGGCTGGAGCTCACCCCACCTCGGTGTACTCGCCCTACCCCAGGAGGCCTCTTTCTGTGGGGGGAATGGCGTGGGGTGGTCCCTGGCCCCCGACACCCTCCGCAAGTCAGTTCCCTGGACCTCCACTGTCTTACCCTACCAGTGGCAATGGCTTAAGGTATGTTGGCTTTGTTTGAACAGTCATTGTTGTCTAATTTAGCAGCTTATCAATTTATACTACCCACTTGAGTAACTCTATGCGCTGATTTTTTTACATTTAATTTTTATTTTATTTAACCTGGTAGGCCAGTTGAGAGCAAGTTCTCATTTACAACTGCGACCTGGCCAAGATAAAGCAAAGCAGTGCGACTGAACAACAACACAGAGTTACACATGGAATAAACAAACATACAGTCAATAACACAATAGAAAAGTCTATATACAGTGTGTGCAAATGAGAAGATTAGAGAGGTAAGGCAATAAATAGACAATTTAGCAATTATACACTGGACTGATGTGCAGAAGCTGAATGTCCAAGTGGAGATACGGGTGCAAAGGAGCAAAAAAAAAAAAATAAGAGTATGGGGATGAGGTAGTTGGATGGGCTGTTTACAGATGGACTATGTTCTGGTGCAGTGATCTGTGAGCTGTTCTGACAGCTGGTGCTTAAAGTTAGAGAGGGAGATATGGGTCTCCAGCAATTTAAAAAAAAAATTTTTTTGCAATTCTTTCATTGGTCATTGGCAGCAGAGAACTGGAAGGAAAGGCAGCCAAAGGAAGAATTGGCTTTGGGGATGACCAGTGAAATATACTTTCTGGAGCGTGTGCTGCTATGGTGACCAGTGAGCTGAGAATAGGCGGGGTTTTACCTAGCAAAGACTTATAGATGACCTGGAGCCATTGGGTTTGGTGGTGAATATGAAGCGAGGGCCAGCCAACGATAGCATGCAGGTCACAGTGGTGGGTATTATATGGGGCTTTGGTGGCAAAACGAATGGCCCTGTGATAGACTACATCCAATTTGCTGAGTAGAGTGTTGGAGGCTATTTTGTAAATTGCATTGTCGAAGTCAAGGATCGGTAGGATAGTCTGTTTTACGAGGGTAGGTTTGGCAGCATGAGTGAAGGATGCTTTGTTGCGAAACAGGAAGGCAATTCTAGATTTAATTTTGGATTGGAGATGCTTTTTTAATTTTATTTCACCTTTATTTAACCAGGTAGGCTAGTTGAGAACAAGTTCTCATTTGCAACTGCGACCTGGCCAAGATAAAGCATAGCAGTGTGAGCAGACAACACAGAGTTACACATGGAATAAACAATTAACAAGTCAATAACACAGTAGAAAACAAAGGGGGGAGTCTATATACAATGTGTGCAAAAGGCATGAGGAGGTAGGCGAATAATTACAATTTTGCAGATTAACACTGGAGTGATAAATGATCAGATGGTCATGTACAGGTTGAGATATTGGTGTGCAAAAGAGCAGAAAAGTAAATAAATAAAAACAGTATGGGGATGAGGTAGGTGAAAATGGGTGGGCTATTTACCAATAGACTATGTACAGCTGCAGCGATCGGTTAGCTGCTCAGATAGCTGATGTTTGAAGTTGGTGAGGGAGATAAAAGTCTCCAACTTCAGCGATTTTTGCAATTCGTTCCAGTCACAGGCAGCAGAGTACTGGAACGAAAGGCGGCCAAATGAGGTGTTGGCTTTAGGGATGATCAGTGAGATACACCTGCTGGAGCGCGTGCTACGGATGGGTGTTGCCATCGTGACCAGTGAACTGAGATAAGGCGGAGCTTTACCTAGCATGGACTTGTAGATGACCTGGAGCCAGTGGGTCTGGCGACGAATATGTAACGAGGGCCAGCCGACTAGAGCATACAAGTCGCAGTGGTGGGTGGTATAAGGTGCTTTAGTGACAAAACGGATGGCACTGTGATAGACTGCATCCAGTTTGCTGAGTAGAGTGTTGGAAGCCATTTTGTAGATGACATCGCCGAAGTCGAGGATCGGTAGGATAGTCAGTTTTACTAGGGTAAGCTTGGCGGCGTGAGTGAAGGAGGCTTTGTTGCGGAATAGAAAGCCGACTCTTGATTTGATTTTCGATTGGAGATGTTTGATATGAGTCTGGAAGGAGAGTTTGCAGTCTAGCCAGACACCTAGGTACTTATAGATGTCCACATATTCAAGGTCGGAACCATCCAGGGTGGTGATGCTAGTCGGGCATGCGGGTGCAGGCAGCGATCGGTTGAAAAGCATGCATTTGGTTTTACTAGCGTTTAAGAGCAGTTGGAGGCCACGGAAGGAGTGTTGTATGGCATTGAAGCTTGTTTGGAGGTTAGATAGCACAGTGTCCAGGACGGGCCGGAAGTATATAGAATGGTGTCGTCTGCGTAGAGGTGGATCAGGGAATCGCCCGCAGCAAGAGCAACATCATTGATATATACAGAGAAAAGAGTCGGCCCGAGAGTTGAACCCTGTGGCACCCCCATAGAGACTGCCAGAGGACCGGACAGCATGCCCTCCGATTTGACACACTGAACTCTGTCTGCAAAGTAATTGGTGAACCAGGCAAGGCAGTCATCCGAAAAACCGAGGCTACTGAGTCTGCCGACAAGAATATGGTGATTGACAGAGTCGAAAGCCTTGGCAAGGTCAATGAAGACGGCTGCACATGCTTAATGTGAGTCTGGAAGGAGAGTTTACAATCTAACCAGACAATTTTATTTGAAGTTGTCCACATATTCTATTCATAAGTCAGAACCATCCAGAGTAGTGATGCTGGGCGGGCAGGTGCGGGCAGCGATCGGTTGACGAGCACTAATTAAACATAGCCTACTGTTAGGGGCTCTGACATTGAGGATGCGTCTACATAGGCAGTCCAATTCTGATAATTTGCCCAATTAGTGGCAAAGATCAGAATTGGACTGTTTGCGTAAATGCATACTTAAACCAAATTGTTTTGAATAGATTTATTTCTGTTTTAAAATTTTATGTTGAGCTATTTGCATTATTAGCACTTGCTGCAACAAACTGTTTTCCTTACACAACTTGCCGTCCGGCTTGTTCTATGTATGTTGTGAATTGCTTTAACATGCACGGGCTCTCTGCTAATTACCCTACAGGTTTTTTTTTCTTGTTCTTCCCCTGCAGAATGTAAGAATATCGTGGTGGGCTGCCACTACGTTGAGACATTAACTTTGGAGTTCCTTAACGGAGTTACTCCATCATATGGTGCTGTTTTGTTTTCTGCTTGGATATTAAACCGGCTAGGTAATATTGTAGTTGGCATAATTTAAAACCCATTAAATCAAAACCATTACCTGGTTGCTGTTTTTTTATTTTATTTTGTCTGTCTGTTTTTCCCACATGGGTCTTCACTGTTTTTTGCAGAGGTACTGGGTAATTTATCCCTCACCAGGTTCCTATTCCTCCAAGTGGAGGATTCCCCCTCCTGCCCCATCGCCTCATGCTGAGGAACGAAAGCGGGGAGGGGCACAGCGTGTGGTGGAGAAACAGCCTGCAATCGTCACCGCCATAGGGACGTGGCGCCAGAGGTCTGCACACCCTTCCTCTGCCACTTCTGCTGATCTCACAGGGAAAAGTGGGAGGAGTGTGTGTGGAGTACCCATGGGTGTTGTCCACAATGCTTAAGGGGTACTGACTCCAATTCCGTTGCCGGCCTCCATCTTTCAGGGGCTTTCTTGTCACCACAGTGGCCGACCCACTGAAGAAAACCCTGCGGCTGGAGATCTCCTCACTCCTGGACAAGGGTGCCATCCACTTTCAAAGGGACGGCTTACGAATTCATGGTTCTTCCCTTCGGTCTCTCTTTGGCACCCCACACTTTCCAAGTGCATGGATGCTGTCCTTGCACCTCTCACATCCTGAGGGTTGTTGATCGTCAATTACCTGGACGATTGGCTGGTTTGTGCCGCAATGAGGACCCAGGTCTTGTCAGACAGACATGCTCCTGACCCACATCGGTGGGCTGGGCATTACTGCAAACAACAAGAGTTGTCTGACGCACACCCAGAGGGTGGCCTTCATTGGCATGGAACTGGACTCAGTCCTCTTGAGAGCACGCCTGTCCACCAGAAGGGTTCAGGCGATCAAGACCACTTTCGACAGGTGCCTGTGGTATCCGCCCTAACCTGCCAACTCCTGTTGGGCTTGCTGATGGCGGGCCTCATTGCTGATTCCCCTGGGCCTGCTCCATCTCTGGCCTCTTCAATGGTGGTTCAACTCCCATTGGCTGCACCCGAAGCGCCACCGCCAGCTGCGAGTGACCACGCAGTGCCTCAGGGCATTGAGGTGGCGATGTCATTCTTTACTCTGAGGTGGGGTGGAGATTCTGAGATTGTGCCACCGTTCAGCACAGACGTCTCCCAGATTGGCTGGGGGGGTGTGACCAAGGGCAGGTCTGCTGTCGACTACCCCCTTGGAGCGGCAGGCACATCTATACACTAGAGCTATGAGCTGTACTGCTGGCCCTTCAGTCTTTCCTTGTACATCTCAAGTGAAGACATGTCCGTTCTCACCAGGACAACACCCATAGTGGTGGCTTACACGGGAGCTCCTTCTCTGGGCTCAGGAACATCTAGCATCTCTACGTGCACGTACCTGGCATCCTGAATGAGTGCGGGCCAGCCACCATGGGACTGGAGCCTACATCCCCAGGTGGCGCAGCACTACTGAGAGGAGTGCCCCTCGCTGAAATCTGTGCCGCAGCCAGCTGGGCTTCATCTTGCACCTTTGCTATGTGGCACCTCCCTCTGCGGTTGATTCGGCGGTCCTGGGTGTCGCTTCCCCTTCCGGGGACATCTTCCCGGGACACCCCTTCCACATTGACGCCCCCTGTGTGTCATCCCGGGCTAGGACTTTGCCCCTGGCTGGCCATGTCCCTCTAGCACCAACTATATCTGTTACGGGTATACAGTGGGGCAAAAAAAGTATTTAGTCAGCCACCAATTGTGCAAGTTCTCCCACTTAAATATGAGGCCTGTCATTTTCATCATAGGTACACTTCAACTATGACAGACAAAATGAGAAAAAAAATCCAGAGAATCACATTGAAGGATTTTTAATGAATTTATTTGCAAATTATGGTGGAAAATAAACTTTCGTTGTTGACCAAATACTTATCTCAATACTTATACCCTTTGTTGGCAATGACAAAGGTGAAGACTTACAGAAAACATTTGACAAGGTTTTCACACACTGTTGCTGGTATTTTGGCCCATTCCTCCATGCAGATCTCCTCTAGAGCAGTGATGTTTTGGGGTTGTTGCTGGGCAACACGGACTTTCAACTCCCTCCAAAGATTTTCTATGGGGTTGATCTTGAGACTGGCTAGGCCACTCCAGGACCTTAATGCTTCTTACGAAGCCATTCCTTTGTTGCCCGGGCAGTGTGTTTCGGATCATTGTCATGCTGAAAGACCCAGCCACGTTTCATCTTCAATGCCCTTGCTGATGGAAGGAGGTTTTCACTCAATCTCACGATACATGGCCCCATTCATTCTTTCCTTTACACGGATCAGTCGTCCTGGTCCCTTTGCAGAAAAACAGCCCCAAAGAATGATTTTCCACCCCCATGCTTCACAGTAGGTATGGTGTTCTTTGGATGCAACTCAGCATTCTTTGTTCTCCAAACATGACGAGTTGAGTTTTTACCAAAAAGTTATATTTTGGTTTCATATGACATTCTCCCAATCTTCTGGATCATCCAAATGCTCTCTAGCAAACTTCAGACGGGCCTGGACATGTACTGGCTTAAGCAGGGGACACGTCTGGCACTGCAGGATTAGAGTCCCTGGCGGTGTAGTGTGTTACTGATGGTAGGCTTTGTTACTTTGGTCCCAGCTCCAGCTCTCTGCAGGTCATTCACTAGGTCCCCCTGTGTGGTTCTGGGATTTTTGCTCACTGTTCTTGTGATCATTTTGACCCCACGGGGTGAGATCTTGCGTGGAGCCCCAGATCGAGGGAGATTATCAGTGGTCTTGTATGTCTTCCATTTCCTAATAATTCCTCCCACAGTTGATTTCTTCAAACCAAGCTGCTTACCTATTGCAGATTCAGTCTTCCCAGCCTGGTGCAGGTCTACAATTTTGTTTCTGGTGTCCTTTGACAGCTCTTTGGTCTTGGTCATAGTGGAGTTTGGAGTGTGACTGTTTGAGGTTGTGGACAGGTGTCTTTTATACTGATAAGTTCAAACAGGTGCCATTAATACAGGTAGTGGAGGACAGAGGAGCCTCTTAAAGAAGTTACAGGTCTGTGAGAGCCAGAAATCTTGCTTGTTTGTAGGTGACCAAATACTTATTTTTCCACCATAATTTGCAAATAAATTCATTAAAAATCCTACAATGTGATTTTCTGGATATAGTGAAACAACCTTTTTTGTATGTAACCACAGTTATGTGAGCTATATGGATCACTCCAATTCTCCACGGTGCTAGAGGTGCCTCAAAGATGTAGAGAACGTCTGTCGCGGCAATGGGGTGTACATATAGGGGCAGACCCCAGCCGTGACACAGGTGTACACTGGTGTAAATCTGTAAATCCTCACCTCGGATGTACACTACTGTTCAAAAGTTTCGGGTCCCTTAATTCTTGTTTTTGAAATAAAAGCAAACATTTTTTGTCCATTTTAAAATAACATCAAATTGATCAGAAATACAGTGTAGATAGACATTGATACTGTTGTAAATGACTGTAGCTGGAAACTGCTACTATTTAATGTATTATCTACATGGGCGTATAGAGACCAATTATCAGCAACCATCACTCCTGTCTTCCAATGGCTTGTTGTGTGAGCTAATCCAAGTTTATAATTTTAAGTAGTACACGGCATTGTACGAGATCTTCAGCTCCCTGACAATTTCTCGCATGGAATAGCTTTCGTTTCTCAGAACAAGAATAGACTGACGATTTTCAGATACTCAACTAATCTAAAGAAGGCCAGCTTTATTGCTTCTTTAATCGGAACAACAGTTTTCAGCTGTGCTGACATGATTGCAAAATGGTTATGAAATTATCAATTTGCCTTTTTTTAAATGATAAACATGGATTAGCTAACACAACGTACCATTGGAACACAGGAGTGATGGTTGCTGATAATGGGCCTCTGTAGATATTCCATAAAAAAACATCAGTTTCCTTCAACGGTAACAATGTCTACACTGTATTTCTGATCAATTTGATATTTTAATGGTCAAATGTGCTTTGATTTCAAAAACAAGGACATTTCTAAGTGACCCCAAACTTTTGAATGGTAGTGTATATATTTTAAGTAGCTCTCATGTAGAAAAGGTTGGAGACCCCTGATCTAGTGTGTTCAAACTTTCAGAGAACCGACCACATCAGTTTCTCACTTGTTTGCAGAAGCAATGGTGTATGGATTCATTAATGTCTGTTTTCCTGTTTCCTCTGCTGCAGTGTCCCCGCCATCCCTCTGCAACGGAATGGATCCACCAGTGTGAGCTCAGCCCTTGCAGGTAAAGCAGTCCCAAGCAATTCATCCAAATGTCCACCATGGTGGTACTACCTGTATTTTCAGTTACTATCAATGTGAATTGTAGTGGTTTGGATCAAGCATTGTTTTTCTTGGTGGTGATGGCAGAACTGTCTGCTCCATGAATTTTATACCTTGGTTTGAAAGTAACAGTAAAGAGTGTTGCGTGTCTACACTGACACGTTATCTTCTGAGTGTGTCTGTTCGGGGGCAAAACTTCAGCCAAATATGTGGCCTATAGCAAGCTAAAGTCTTAACAAAGACGGCTGATACACCAGAAATGGTCTACACATTCGACTGGACTGTTCAGCAACCGTGGTTTAGTAAGCTTATCTCATAGACTTGACAGATTTTAGAGGCACACCTTTTTGTTTATCTGTTATTAAAGCAGCGCTACAATTTTTTTTTGTGTGTGATTTCATGGCAGTGACCATAGCTCCTGTCGGTGGTGGGAAAGTAATTTGTGTGTCTCTGGACAGCTGGCCTATCGCTGTACATAATCTCCACAGACCAGGCCCTGTTTTGCTCTGGTCGTTTGCCCTCCCACGATGGCGTTTGTTTTCCAATGTAGTCTTGTGTTTGGGGTTTTGATTTTGATTTGATTTAGTGAAAAGGGGTTACTTTATTTTGTATTTTACCCCCTTCTCCCCAATTTTGATATTGTCTTATCGCAGCAACTCCCCTATGGGCTTGGGAGGTGAAATTTGAGTCATGCGTCCTCCGAAACATGACCTGCCAAACTGCTTAACACCTGCTCGCCTAACCCGGAAGCCAGCCGCAGCGATGTGTCGGAGGAAACACTGTTCACCTGACGACCTAGGTCAGCCTGCAGGCGCCCGGCCTGCCAGGAGTCGCTAGAGCGCGATGAGTCATGTAAAGCCCCCCCCCCCCTGCCTATGGGACTCCCGATCACTGCCGGTTGTGATACTACCCGGGATCAAACCCGGGTCTGTAGTGACGCCTCAGTGCCTTAGACTGCTGCGCCACTCAGGAGGCCCAGATCACTTTTTTTAAAATTTTCGTTACTCCTAGAGTGGTGGTGGTGGTTTCATCCAAACTTTTTTTTTTTTGCTGGTTATTTAGGAATGTCCAGAATCTCATTGTGTAAAAAGCTAAACTGCTAGCTAAAACCTTTTTTTTTTTTGAGAGGACTATGCCGTTGAGCCAGCAGATAGGCTAGCAATGGATACTGACAGCAATTCAGCTTCTTTTGTTAGTGACTGTTCAAAAGGTTGATGAGCCATGATCTGTGAGGAACACATTTGTGCTGAAATGTTTTGTGGAGGGTTAATGTGATGTTAATTTGACAGTTTCTGAAGATTTTGCTTTGGCATATTTTTATTTTATTTTTTTACATTTCATGAAATTACTCCAATATAAAAATTACACAATACCATGTAGTATTGAGGCAGAACCGAACAATAGCCCTTTTTAAAAGGAAATCAATTACAGAGCTGCAATAAATGCACTTCATCATATCAGCCCACATTTTACTAGGCAAACACATGTTATTTACTATATAAATCCTGATGACTTATTATTCCTGAATCTGACGTTATCTAGCCATACCAAGCTGGAAGCACCTACCAAACTTCCCAATATAATGCCCTCTTGTCCATGAGTAAGTCACCCCCCCCTTAGTCACTCACTGCTTTATCCACCATGTCTCATCTGTTTGGTTTCTCCTCCCCTGACTGACCCCACCCCCTCTGCATGTCTCCCCGGGGCCCTCTCACTCCAGGCATGGCCTCCATTTTGATGTCAGCAGTGGGACTCGGCGTGCGCTTCACGAGTGCCCCCCTCCCGCACCCCTCCTCCGTTCCTCCTCCCCCCAGCAGCACCAGCAGGCCCGCAGGCTCCAAAACTCACAGCAGCAGCTCGGTTAGGAGGGCAAAGAGGCAGCACAGGACAGGTAGCTACGCCACCTTCCCCCACCAACTCCCCATTGGCTTGCATCCAGCTCTGTGCTTCGTCACATCCAATGCTTTCCATCGTTGTTATCCCAAATCCCTAAGTTAGAATATTTGGCTTGTTATGCATGTTGATATTTTTTATGTGCCTTGTGGTTAAAAACGAATGCCTGCCTTGTGAAACCTTGGAGATGTCCAAGCCAGTAATTCCTATTCTCACTCAGTTTTAGGATCTCACTATTCAATACACAATTCTTAGAATCAATGGGAGTGGTGGGGGGAAACTGAAATCTACTGGGTTTGACTTTACTTAAAGGTGGTTTGCCAAAAAACATAGACATTGCACGGTGTCCCTATCACTCCCATTGACTTTCAGCTTTTTGTCGTGGCTGTTTAAAGAAACCTGAACCATCGATTTACATTTTCTCCTGGTGCACACTACTTTCAGGGTAAGGAACCTTCTATCAATAAATTGTAAAAATATCAAACTTATCCTTTTAAAATCAAATATTGTGTTCTTAACCTGAATCAAAGGCACTGTTTTTAGATTTTCTGCAGGCTTGTATAGCTTTTTATTTTTCCTTTTACGTGTGCTCTCTTCTATCGCATTCCAATGCTCACTTTCACTGTAAGAATCATTTGCTAATCTGACTCAATCATTCCTATCCTATCCATAAATCAGTGAGTTGTAATTGTTGCTTGGCAGTCGACAGTGTTCATTAGCTAACAGTGGTGTGAACTAGGCCCTAATCTTGCTGTTTGGTTACAAAGGTTGCAGCTCAAAACAGAACCCCTAAACTCAATGCTGAGTTGCTGACATACCTTGTAGCTGTTCCAGAACAGACTGATACTCACACATCATCTAACAATGAAGCTTCATCCCAAATGGCTCCCTATTCCCCATAGTGCACTGATTTTGAACAGAGCCCTATGTTGTGAATAGGGTGTTATTTGGGACACATCAGCCCCTAACTAAGGAAGAGTATGCTTTTGGTACATTGGTGGACATAAGTGTCAATCTCTAACCCTCTCCTCTCCCATTCATCCACAACTGTCATGCATTAATACTGTGTGCCTCAATCTGTCAACTCATGTTACATCTTTGAGCAGTGCTTTTGTATGGTACAGATTTGCCAACGAAGCCGGCCAAAAGTTTGAGCTGCAGTGAAGTGTAGGCTACATCTGCAGGATGAGTCGGTGAATTGCCAGTGTGTTAACTATATGCTATAAAATTGCAATTTTTTTTTGGGGGGGGTGAACATAATGTGTTCAATAGCAAACTGCAAAACAACTAGGCTACCACTAGTTTCCACTGAAATGGTTTAAAAAAGCAATACTAAAGAAACGTTTTTTATTTAATTTCTTATTATAATCCCTCCTGTGTTGTCGTATGTCCTGTCTGTAAATTGAGGGCCTGAGTGTGTTTTTTTTCTGTCTGGTGGGCGTCTCTCCAACCCTGTTCATTGTCCGCTGTCCCCCCCCCAGCCCAGAAACCAGAGGATGTCATTCACCGCTACATGGAGGAAGTGGCCTCTGCTCAAGACGAGGTACGCATTTCAATGTCAAAGATCCCCTCCTCCCTCGCCTCTTTCTATTGGTGTGGGGTGAAGTTGCCCCTAGATGCTTATCTTTGGTCATTTTAGCATGTTCCCCACTAATGGTTAAGGTTAGGTTTCCACTAGATCTGTACCTAGGAAAACTTCTCCCTGCCCTCTTTACTCAACACTCACGGAAGAAGGGCTCTTGCAGGAGAATCAGTCATGTTTCCTCGTTCTGGTACACTGAATCACGGTAGGCATGAAATAAACTATATGTAAACAAAAGCAGGTATAGTTCATCTCAGATCTTTTGAAACCATTTTGTGAAGATGATTCATTCATATGACACAGGTGATTTAAAAAATATATTTTTTTTTTTATACTAAACCACTTTGTATTGAAGAAACATTTTATTTTGCAGAGAAAGTGCAATATGCAAGTTGAAAGAAATATGATTGCTCTAAAATGAACACAGGTTATTTCTAAAGTAGTTTGAACAAGCCAACTGCGGTTTAATAAACAATACTCCACCCATATCACCAAGTCATCCCAACCTCAATTTATAGACTCATGATATAATATCATATACAGATCCTGTCATTCTTTTTATCATGTAATTACATGTACAGCATAACCTGGGGTGAAAGTAGGTATGGTCTGGTACAGATTCTCAGCAAATGAACTAAGATGCTATTACACCCTCATGTATTACTACTACGTGAAAAATGTGCGAATGGACTCCAAAATGCGGTGTGGTTTGTTGAGCACAGAATTGTTTGCCAAGGCAGCGATGACTGACTGAGGTGAGCAGGGACAGCAGTGGAGGCATCAATCATTTAAGGCTTCAAGTGAAGACCGAATGACAATCGCTGAATGTCATTAGGCCTACACTTTTTGATGTTTTATAACCATGTCTCTTTCCATTTATCAAATGGAGGTTGCACAGTGAAATGTTTGGATGCTTGAGTTATTTGAGTGGATGAACGTGCACAGGTAGCCTACATGAGTCTTTTGAAGTGCTTTGTTTGACAAACTGATGACAACATGACTGGTTTATGCCACATTTAAATTAACTCTTAAATGGCAAATCTTTTACTTTTAGGACCATAAATGTATTGCCCGTGCAAATGTGTGTACAGACATCTGTGTAACGGGAAGAAATTAAATCTATTTTCACACCTTTAATATATTGTCCCTGTGGTTTTAGGACTGCATGATCTGTATGGACCGGCTGTCGTGTCCGTCGGATTACGCCGTGGCGTCCGAGGGAGCACAATCCATCCCACCCGGCGCTGTGGGAAAGTTCACCAAGTGTGGACACACCTTGCACATGCTCTGCATGCTTGCCATGTACAACAATGGAACCAAGGTGGGCGCCACAGAGATCCTAATGATGACTTTCAAATGTAATTCAATGGCTTGATGTCTTGAGCCCACATATTGTCCTGAAAAGACATTAACGTAAAGTAAGACTTAAGAAACTATAAAGGCATGTACTTGCTTTTTATTTATTTTACCAGTTAAGTTGACTGAACACGTTCTCATTTATAGCAATGACAATTTTTACAAAAAAAATTAAGACTTAATAGTTACAGTAATGAAGCATTATAACAAGCATTTCGCTACACTCGCATTAACATCTGCTAACCATGTGTATGTGACAAATAAAATTAGATTTGATAACTGCAGGCTAAAAGTTAAGTGTTACCCACAACATATCATAAAGATTATCCCATATGGTGAAATCAGGCTAACATTTTAGTTTATGGTGATATTCTTATACACTCAAGAAAATTGTGAACTCCAACAAACAGTGAGTCACATGGCTGTGGCTTGCTATATAAAGCAGACAGGCATCGAGGCATTCAGTTACTGTTCGGTTGAACTTTAGAATGGGCAAAACAAGTGACCTAAGCGACTTTGATCATGGTATGATCGTTGGTGTCAGGTGTGCTGGTTCCAGTATCTCAAACGACCAACCTCCTGAGCTTTTCACGCACGACAGTGTCTAGGGTTTACCAAGAATGGTGAGACAAACATTCCGTCAGCGGCAGTCCTGTGGGTGAAAACAGCTCATTGAGGAGAGGGGTTGAAGGCGAGTGGCAAGAATCGTGCGAACTAACAGGCAGTCCACAAACAGGCAACTAAGTGGTGTGCAGAACGGCATCTCGGAACGCACAACTCGTTGGTCCTTGTCACGGATGGGCTATTGCAGTAGATGACCACAATGGTTTGCACTCCTTCCAGCTAAAAACAAAAAGCGGCTCCAGTGGACATGTGATCACCAACACTGGACTACTGAACAGTGGAAAAACATTGCCTGTACCGATGAATCCCGGTTCCTGTTCCGTCATGCTGATGGCAGTCAGGATTTGGCATAAGCAGCAAGAGTTCATGGGCCCCATCCTGCCTAGTGTCAACGGTACAGGCTGGTGGTGTGATGCTATGAGTAATGTTTTCCTGGCACATGTTAGGGCCCTTGATATAAATTGTGAAACATTTGAATGCCATATCTAGTAGAGCCAAAGCCACGACGAATTCAAGTTGTTCTGGAGGAAATGGTTGTTCAGACCTGGTACTAGATTGGTGTACCTTATCAGTTGAGTGTAACCATTTTTAAAGAAAATCTGCGATTCTGTCTCCTTCCAGGATGGCAGCCTCCAGTGCCCGTCATGCAAGACAATCTATGGGGAGAAGACTGGGACTCAGCCCAAGGGCAAGATGGAGATCTATAGTATCGCACAGTCCCTCCCCGGCCACCCAGACTGTGGAACTATCCAGATAATTTACAGCATTCCCCCTGGGATACAGGTAGAGACACACACCACTCACTCATTAACACACTGACTGAGGTGGGCATATCTTAGTCCGGGCAGGTGTGCATGCAGGCTTTTGCTCCACCGAAGCAGTAACAAAAACGAGGCTTGCCACTATCCTAAGGTTCTTTCTGACTGAAACCATACCATTCAGATGTCTTTCAGACAAGGTGACTGAAAATGTTATGGTGTTTGATGCAAGAAACCACTTTACAAAATAAAATGCATTATTATTCCCATACCACTTATTACAGCGAATGACACAAATTATGCTACCCTCTGCCTATTGGCTACTTAGCTTATTCAAGCCGGTCTCAAAATACAACACTACCCCTTTATGACAAAAAAAGCTCTTTTCCAATATGTCCAGAAATGTACATGCTTTGTACTCTTGTTGGAAGCAATCACTCCCCTATTGCTGACTACAAATTTAGCTATAACTGGGCTAATAACTAACTAGCAAAGGATATGAACAAAATATGCATACGTGGCTACATGCAGCTCTTGCTTTGATCTCAAAACAACTGCATATACTCACGACCACAGCTGTATAAACAGTCCAGTTCAAAGTAAATGGCACAGATCCATATATGCCAATGGTCTTTCTGTATATAGGCCCACTGCAGCTCTTATTGTTTATGCCGCACTGGTTGTAGATTATGGGCTGAGTTGTGGGCAATAGAATCCTACTCCAATGCGTTGTGCCTACAACAGAATCTCTTGTAGTTTTTGTTTCGGTATGTTGCATTTAATGTGGCTATTGCGTTGATTCCATCACAATTGTCACGGTAAAGGGAAGCGTTGATGGTGTTAATAGGGAAACTCTAGAACATCAATGTTCTAATCTCGTGTTTCTCTCTGTTCTCCCCGGGGCTACTGCATGCACATTGACTGTAAATTGCTCTGGATAAATGACGAAATATTATTTCTCTCTCCAGGGTCCAGAGCACCCTAACCCGGGGCAGCCATACACCTGTAGAGGCTTCCCTCGCTTCTGCTTCCTCCCAGACAACGACAAGGGCCGAAAGGTAAGCAGCTAACACAGCCTCTATAGCAGAACGGACAGACTCTCTGCAAACAGAATCAAATACAAAAATAAGCGTTTCTTAAGACCACATAGTTCCTCTGTTTCAGGCCGCTTTCTTTCATTTGGTCTCTTATGAACATAGCCCCCTGACTCTGCTCTGCTTACGCAATCCTTGTATGTGATAAAAAATAGTCTGAAGTCTGATTATGCAGTTTCAGTAAAAATGCTGAGTGAGAGATTTAATAATGACATGTCTTCCTTGAAGTAGTGTGCCAATTCCTCAATACCATATTCATTTGATTTGCTACTCATTGCAACCAAATCTGCTACTCCAAATTGTTTTGTTGACTTAATTTATTGAATGCTTATTTACTGTACACTGAGGTAAATGTTATGCTGGGTATATTGATAATGCATCCCAATACATTTGCAAAGTAAATCAATTTCCATATCTGATCTCTCACTGTCAATGTGAAATCAAATGCACATACCTCTACTGTAACAGATAAAAAATACAGATTAACTTAAAGGAAAGTTCTTTATTTTCTAACTGAATGTCTTAGTAATATGTTGACAATTTGAGGGGTATAATATATCCTCACTTTGTATAAATTCCTCTGTCTGTTGTCTATTGCTAGCAGCACCATTTCACCAAGTCATATTCTTGGGATGTGTAAAATGTACATGGGCCTAATCACCTTCATTCGCTAACTCACACTTTTGCCAAATAGCTTCAGCCGGTTGTGCGACCTTTGCAAAGTTTGCTGTTGGATATCTATGGAGATCGTCAAATTACAATATTTTCTAGTTGTTCATCTTTTAGTTCTCATTAAATTTGTAAGAATGTACAATCAATAGGGGTACTTTTGACATTTATTTTTAATGATCTATTGTCACGCCCTGGTCTTAGTATTTTGTGTTTTCTTTATTTATTTGGCCAGGCCAGGGTGTGACATGGGTTTATTTTGTGTTGTGTTTATGTATGCGGGTTTTTTGTAGGTTTCGGGATTGTGGCTTAGTAGGGTTGTCTAGCATAGTCTATGGTTGCCAGAGGCGGTTCTCAATCAGAGGCAGGTGATTCTCGTTGTCTGATTGGGAACCATATTTAGGCAGCCATATTCTTTGAGTGTTTCGTGGGTGATTGTTCCTGTCTCTGTGTTTGTCACCAGATAGGCTGTATAGGTTTTCACGTTCTGTTTCTTGTTTTTGTATTATCGTGTTTATTCGTTTATTAAACATGTATCTAAATTATCACGCTGCATTTTGGTCCGACTCTCTTTCACCCGAAGAAAACCGTAACATCTATTCTTAATCTAAACACTACCCATATTTCAGAGCACATGTTAAGGTTTCAAATGACACCAAGACTGGCTTTGTAGCATCTATAATTGTAGGGTCTTAAATAAGACCACGGTAATGCCAAAATGTCCCAGTTCAATCAATTTCTTAATTGTTTTGCATACAGACTTCAAAGGTATGCCAAATATCCTTTCCCCAAAGGACGTTTCCATGGATTTGATTTCAGGAAGATCCAAAACATAAATGTGTGGAGCATGTCATCTCTAATTTCATTTTTATTTCACATCAGGTGCTTGAACTGCTGAAGGTAGCGTGGACGCGGCGCCTCATCTTCACAGTGGGCACGTCTAGCACCACGGGTGAGCCCGACACGGTGGTGTGGAATGAGATCCACCACAAGACTGAGATGATGTCCAACGTGTCAGGCCACGGCTACCCGGACCCCAACTATCTGGAAAATGTGCTGTCCGAGCTGTCCTCCCAGGGGGTGACCGACGACTGCCTGGTCAAACAGGAGGGCCCCAGCCAGGGAGGAGCGTCAAACTCTGGACTGTGAAACTGACCCTGAATCAGTTTCCTCATAATGTCACTACTTCAACAGAGAGAACATATTCACATTCCCACTTGGATGTTTTTTTTTTTTTAATCTTATTAAATATTCAATGCGAAGCAGATATGTCAGTGCAGTGTGCAGAATACTGCACATTCTGATAATGTGGGGTTTGTCGTGGACTTTATTTGCTGTAGTAGCGTTCCACCAGCTCTTGGTTTAGTCACCTGTTCCCTATATAGTAAACTACTTTTGACCAGGGTTCTGGTCAAACGTACTGCACTACATAGGGAATAGGGTGCCATTTTAGACACATCCCTTTTCTTGAAAAAAGTTATGTGCTTTTTTTTTTTTTTTTTTTTTTTTTTTTGGGGGGGGAGCAGCCTGATGTGTCGCACCTCTTGGCATGCTCCATGAAAGGTGGCAGCTCTTGCGTGGGAACACAGACGTCGGTAGCACTTTAGTTTTGACAGTGCATTTAATTAACACTTATAGTAATTACCAGGTTAATATGTGTGATTGTTTTTCAAATTGGTATATTATGCAAATACTTTAGTGATATTTCTCTTGAAAAGCAATGTAGGCCTACTTAGGCAAATCACTGTATACACAAACACATTAAATACTATACAAAATGGTAGCAAAGTGAGTACCTGCTTGATTGTGTTATAATGGGAGGGGGGAGAGAACTGTTTAATTGGTAATTTTCATATTTGTCAGTAATGAAAGCACTGTAAAGGAACAGATGTCTGTAAATGCCAGTTCATTAAGAAGCATAACATGGAACAGAAACTTCTCACTTTGCCTTTGGTTCAGCATAATATAAATATTTAAATGCATTAACCATTTGTAATATTTTTAGTTTGACCTAATTTGATGGGAAACACGTGGATGTGTAATGCACTCATGCTTAATGCAGACTAAGCTGGGCCTGTATTCACAAAGTAGCAGTGCTGATATTGATCAGGTCCTCCCTGGCCTATAATCTTATTCATTATCTAAGGCAAAACTCATCCAAGATCACCCCTCCTACTCTGATGCTTTATGAATATGGACCCTGATGCTTTGCTACACCCACTTAGAGCTACAGAGAAGTATGGAGACCTCCTTAAAGTTTAACTTTGGAAGCGTTTGTGCGTCTTGGAAAGCTTACAGGGACTCTTGACCTGAGGCCTATACTACGTACATTGTTTTGAGGAGTTGGCAAGGTAACTTTGGTCAGGTACCACGAAAGTGGCTCATCTTTGAGCCAGGTACATTTTTAAATGGCAACGAGTCCTTTTAGAACTAACCAGCTCCAGGGCAGGCTGTGTTCACATTGCCCTAAAAAAAGTGAACTGGGCTGTGGAATTCAAGCGAACTGAACTTTGACCAGCTCTTGATGGTCTGTTTGATTCTCTTCAGGGGCTCTTGAGGGGTCTGAGATCCTTTTGGAGAATTGCCTGGAAGTGGGAGGGGGGACCAAGTGTGAAAACACCCTTAGAAAACCTTGAGTAGATCTCACTTAAAAAGAGGAAGGGAAGTGCTAAGATTTCACTTCAATTGTAGTATAGGCCTACCCCCTCAGCTTTGCACTAGAATATTTAAAAACAGAACGACTACCACAGGTCAATTCACTTTCTCTGACAATCTGGACAAAATAGCATAGCCATCAAGAGCAGTCTGGATTTTTCTTTTTCGGCATGTTTAGGGTTTATTAACCTGGATCGTTCAATTCCACAGCACTGCTGTCCAACATCCAGTTAGGTGACATTTTACTCAGTATTCAGGTGTATGCAAGCATTTTGAAAATGTTCTCCGCAATAAAGAACTGATAAATGAATTCCATGTTACTCGTTTGTAGTGTTGTTTAGCATAATTTAAGTATATTTGGTTCTTATTCTTTAGCAATTGATTGAAAATAATTTCTTACTTTTTGAGTTGTTAGGAAAGGAGTTCGTGCCAAGGCTACATTCTAAATCCCATCCCTAGAGTCCAGCAACTGGGTCAGGTTCTGGTAAGTGATGATTGCGCAGAGGTGTGAGTGATATGCAAGCAATCAGTGAGAGGTGGACTCGTTGCCTCTGCCTGGGGGCTGTCTTATGTTTGTTTGAATACTTTTCTTTTTGACCATGCTTTTGCATTTTACGTTTTGTATATATTATTTAGTTCACCATCAACTGAACTTCAATTAACTGCTTCATCTGGCCCGACTCAAAATTCCGGATAGAGGACACCCTGCTAAAGCCAAGCTGTCTTCCTAGACACTAGTTCGGGTGCGCAGATGCTGTCACTCCTGGACACCATCGGCGTGTCAACAGCAGCCTCGCTAATAGCGATACTCGGCACTTGCATCCAACATCTGGTCCGCTTACTTTTCATGTTAAATTCAGACTGGTTATGGAACAGTTAATTAATCAGACATAGCGAGTATACATATTCGTAGGATGCCTAGTATGTTTATGCCGCGTTCAAAACAACTGGAAACTCGGGAAAAAAACGAGCTCCGACTGGGAAAAATGTATTTGATCGGTATTCCAACTCGGGAACTCCTGCCTCTTTCTAGAGCTCCGACCTGAAGATCACGGACGTCATGATTTGAACTCATATTTTTCCCGAGTTCTTAGTAATTTTGAACGCGGCATTAGTAACAGAGGGCACACATGATCACCATGACATATCCCTAGGTATTGTGATCCCGAATAACCTCATATGTCACTATTGCGGCAGGTATTGTGTTTCGAACATGCAAACTATGTGAATCTGGTTTTCTCTGAAATGAAACTGTAGTATTTGGTGCTACTTCTTCTGTAGAGGGCAGCATTGTATCAAAGACATAAATATACCAGCAATGAGAGCATTCATGAATTCCCTCCCTTACATCAAAGATACCACATGCTGCTCGAGCAGATAATCATGGATACCTTTCCATGTATCGTCGTTGCCGCTACACGTTTGCAAAAATACATAGACCGTTGCTGAATACCGGTATCACCAGAATTTCTTCCCGTTTGGCTGAAGACGGTAACAGAGAAACCCGGAGGTAGTGCAGTCATTTTTTAAAAATCATTAGAGAATCTGTATGTGCTTCTTCTCACTTCAAATGAATCATGAAATAGGCTGTTTCTGTGGTGTTTTTTTCAATCTGTCAGTCTTTTTCTGTCACCTCCATTCTTGTTGTGCTAATTAATTGACGCTCCCTCCTTGCTGCCACCCTATCATCATAGCCCCAAACTTTCGAGATAAACATTTATACTAGGGTTGCAAAATTCCTTGAAATGTAAATAAATTCCCTGGTTTTCCCAGAAATCCTGGTTGGAGGCATCAGGGAATTCTCCAACCGGATTTCGGGAAAACCAGGGAATTTATTGAAAATTCCAGGAATTTTTAATCCCTAATTAATACGAATCGGTTTTCTTTCCACGGCCGTGTTATGCATGAGGAGTAAGTGGTTATAAAGAGACACAGCAGCACAAATCACGCTGGCAGCGGCCATGTGGTTATCTACTTCAGCATGAGCAATTCAAATCCTTGCTTGGGCTGGGGGAAGGAGACTTCATTACAACTGTAGTACTGACCGGACTGCAAATTACTATATTTAGACTATTTCACTGGCTGGGTTGCCATGGGTGAACCACCTCATTGATGATTGGATAGTGGAAGTTCTATTTGAAAGAAAGTCGTTTCTATTTGAAACAGTTGCAGTGAATATTGGACGTTGTAAAGGAACGTACCATCACTAAATGTTGCTAGTTATACAAAAAGATGGCCTCAATCTTCGTTAAGATGTCAGCAACTCCAGTTATGTTTAATGACAATTATTTTCACCTGGGGTTCTAAATGTGTGAGTGATTAGTAATTAAATACAATATCACAATGAAGTAACATAATAAACTGTTATAACAGTAAATAAATCACGTTGCTACTGACAGATATAAATGCACTAATGCTTTATAAGGAAACAGTAACTGGAAAGCTCCACAAGGTGGCAGGGCAGAGCTATACAATGAACAGGCCAGATGGCCATCATGGCAACTTCAGAAGAGGCAGTTTTAGCAGTACAAGCTAGCAATTCTCCATCGTCACCAGTTTATAGATTATAGCTAATGAACTAGGTGGGTAATGTACATAAGCACAGGAAGGCCAAAAAGATCATCAAGGACAACAACCACCCGAACCACTGTCTGTTCACCCCGATACCATCCAGAAGGCGAGGTCAGTACAGGTGCATCAAAGCTGGGACTGAGAGACTGAAAAATAGATTCTATCTCAAGGCTATCATACTTTTAAACAGCCATCACTAACACAGAGAGGCTGCTGCCTACATACAGACTTGAAATCATTGGACACTTTAATAAATAGATCACTAGTCACTTTAATAATGTCACTTTAATAATCTTTACATATCTTGTATTACTCATCCCATATGTTTATACTGTATTTTTATACCATCTATTGCATCTTGCCTATACCGCTCGGTCATCGCACATCCATATATTTATATGTATATATTCTTATTCCATCCCTTTACTTAGATTTGTGTGTATTTAGGTAGTTAAATTTCTTGTTAGATATTACTGCACTGTCGGAATTAGAAGCACAAGCATTTCGCTACACTCGCAATAACATCTGCTAACATTGTGTATGTGACCAATAACATTTCATTTGATTTAAAGGCTATGAAATTGGTACCTTGGGTGTCCACAGTTATAATTAAGCAGTAAGGCCTGAGGGGGTGTGGTATATGGCCAATATACCAAGGCTAAGGGTTGTTCTTGGGCACATTGCAATGCGGAGTGCCTAGATATAGCCCTTAGCCATGGTATATTGGCCATATACCACAAACCTCAGAGGTGACTTATTACTATTATATAAACAGGTTACCAATGTAATTAGAACAGTAAAACATGTATTTTGTGTCATACCTGTGGTGTACTGTCTGATATACCATGACTTTTCTGTCTAGCCATCAGCATTCAGGACTTGAATGACCAGGTTTATTATAAAGAACATGGCCTACACTTTCTCTATACTGTATTATAAACCAGTTGCTTGGCATGATGACACCACGTGGGAATCAAATAGCTAGCAAAAATACCACAATGTATTACTAAAGTAGAAACAACATAACACAAAATACAACAAGGAAATATGCGTTATGATAAGGTACTTACTATTAGATGAACACTCGTGTACAAAGTTATCTTAAGGAAACAACAAAAGCAATGTGGGCACCAGGGGGAAATGCACTGCTGCACTGAACAAGTTCAGGCAGGTTCTGACTAGAGAATATGCATATGTCCGCCAGAAACAGGTGAGTAAAGTAGAAACCAGAATGGCAGGGAATATTGTATAGCTGACTCAAATACGTATTTGTAGTTAAACATAGTCGCTGCAGAATTCTGAGGGGCTGTATATGGTTAACTCAACCAACGCAATAGCTGGTCAGGTATAGGTAAGGGCTGGGATAAACAATTCCTCTGTGTGGGGAGGACTTGTTCCGAAACACGGCTGCGCCATCAGTAACAGTGTTAGGAAGTCTGGGATTGAGTGGGAGGAGTCCACACTGTCTGCATGGGCGTCGCTGTCTCCTGCCTGCCTTAGGCAGCAGCTGGGGAGGAACAGAGGATGAAGGTGCCCGATGACGGCACTGCTGGCTGGTCTTGAAGCTGGGCTCTGGTACCGCTACTATGACGTTGCAGAAAGTGGGCCCACCTACTGCAGCACTGGAGTCCTCAAGACATGGAGGAACCCGGAGGTAGTGCAGTGGTGCATCTTGGAGGAACCCGGAGGTAGTGCAGTGATGTATCTTGGAGGAACCCGGAGGTAGTGCAGTGTTGCATCTTGGAGGAACCCGGAGGTAGTGCAGTGATGCATCTTGGAGGAGGCTGGCGCTCAGGGCTTGAGTCAGGGAGGTGGTCGGTAGGGCCCTGGACAGCCTATGCCAGTGCAGTGCACACTGCGCCAGGACTCTGGTGAGTAGGAGTGATTTAAGTGGGTTGTTTGAGCCTATCAGAAGGGCGGGACTGGCCCTTTGAAAGGTTTGGAGCCGGAGTCCTCTCAGGTGCATATATCGATGCTTCAGAGCAGCAGCTGGACAAGACTGCTCAGCTAGATATGGTTTGTCTGCTGTAAAAGCCTTAGAGATGGTGTGTCGAAGGCTGCTGCTATTTGGAAAGTCACAGTTGAGTCCTTGAGCTGGACGATGTCCTGCTGTGTTTGTAGGACCAACTTCTCTTGTGATCCATATAGACATAGTTGGTGGGCCACCTCCAGTAAAATGACAGTTCTCTCTGAACCACCATCTAGTAGGGCTAAGGTGTCAGCTGACTTTGTGTTGTTCCAGAGTCGGACTGGGACGACCTTAAGCAGGACAGTCAGGATCACCACAGGCTAGACAGGATTTCTTAAGCGTGCAATACTCTGTCTTGTGGTCTCTTCCACACCACCAGCAGTAGTTTTTGTCCTAGACCCATGTAGCCCGTTGAGCAGGGTTCAACTCAATGAAGTCTGCACAGGAGTTTAGGAAGTGCTCCTCAGAACCACAGTAAGGGCAGAAAGGCTTGTACTTACTCCTCCTGAGTGTGGAAGTAGAACCGGAGTCATGAAATGAAGAACTGCATGTTGGTGGAGGAACACTCTGTGTCTCCTGTTCGCTGTTGAGGTAGATGGTAGCCATCTTGGGTTTCTGTGGCTTACTTGATCTCTGCTCTCTGAAGTCCACTCGTGGGGAGTCTGGCTGGCTAGCCTCTGTAGCTCACCGGGAGACTTGAGATTCGGTAGTGTGTGTAGATTTGGTCTGTGCCACTGCAGATGATTCCCCGGGATATACAGTGATCAGTGAAACTGTCTCTGTAGCTGGAGGGCAGCTTGGTGAGCATTGTGTCAACGTGGGAACTACACCTTAGTTCAGCCCTGGAAGCCCCACTAGTGTGTTAACGTAACGGCTGAGGCAAAATCTTCAAACCCCTGGGCGTCGCCGAGCTTGACAGCAGGAGAGTTCAGGATAGCCTTTAGTTGTCCCTGGACCAGTTGTCTGGGTTGACCGTACCTCTGCTTAATACAGGATCTGTGTCCCGTCCTCGGGATGGATGAACTAACGTAGGCTAATGTGATTAGCATGAGGTTGTAAGAAACCCCCAAAATTCCCAGGACATAGACATATCTGATATAGGCAGAAAGTTTACATTCTTGTTAATCTAACTGCACTGTTCAATTTACAGTGGCTATTACAGTGAAAGAATAACATGCTATTGTTTGAGGTAAGTGCACAATTATGAACTTGAACATGTATGAATAAACCAATTAGGCACATTTGGGCAGGTTTGTTATAACATTTTGAATAGATATGCAATAGTTCATTGGATCAGTCAAACACTTTGCACATACACTGCTGCCATCTAGTGGCCAATGTCTAAATTGCGCCTGGGCTAGATTAATTCATTTTGGCCTTTCTCTTGCATTTCAAAGATGATGATACAAAGAAAAAAACATGCATTTTTTTGTATTATCTTTTACCAGATCTAATGTGTTATATTCTCATACATTAGTTTCACATTTCCACAAACTTCAAAGTGTTTCTGTTCCAATGGTGTCAATAATATGCATATCCTTGCTTCAGGATCATGAGCCACAGGCAGTTAGATTTGGGTATGTCATTTTAGGCGAAACTTGAAAAAAAGGGGTGGATCCTTAAGAGGTTGTGAACCTGCATGGATTTGGTATATTGTGTTGGGCCATTCCCATACCGTTTGGCCATCTGGTAGGCACTGTGCAGCTGAAGGTGATCTAGCACCACCTGGTATTTGTATTCCTCTGTTAGGTGCCTATGTGGGTCAAGTACACTGTTCAGCCCCTTCTTTAACATGACAGTCACTCTCCTTGCCAGAGCTAAAGATGGTGAGTTTAGGCTTGGGTATACTGAGTATGACGCAATGGCCATCTCTATCATGCTGGGTGCAGCAGGAGGCAATGGATAGGGAGACAGTGGCACAGGCTATGGTGCAGGAGTGTGTGGCTTTGGAGCTAGTTATGGCCCAGGTTGAGGGACCGGTTGTGGTCTGGGTTGTGGAGCTGGTTGTTGTCTGAGTTGTGGAGCTGGCTGTGGCCCGTACTGAGGTGACTGGGCAGGCTTCGCTGGGTGTAGGTGCTGTGGTCCAGGACATGGAGGTGTCTGGGAAGGCTGAGTTGGACCTAGTCCTAGACCTGGTGGTGGCCTAATCAGTGATGCTGGCCGGACGGGCTGGATTGGCTGGGGCTCTGGCTGAGGAGCTGGAACTAGTTGTCAACTCAACTTGTGCAGCAGTAAGATTTCTCACTGGGGAGTGAATTGGGCTGACTCCCGGTATTAGTGTTTGGGCTTGGATGGGGATAGGCTACAGGTGAGGCTGCTGTATTGAGCGGTATTGACATGGGCTGCTGAGATATGTGTAGTGGGGGTAGGGCACTCGTGCTGTATTTGCCCATAACAACAGAGTTCCTTCATCTGCTTGCTCATGTCCATAATGCATGTCTCCATGCATCACCATCTCTTGTCCTTGTGTTCTTTCTTCTGGACCTGGGGAGTTGAATAGTTGATGCAGGTCCCCTGACTGGGGAGTGATGCATCTGTTGTAGTCATGTAGGATGGCTCCATCACTGCTGGTGGAACATGGTGCTGTGGACTGAAGCTCAACACATAGTCCTCCAGATGTGTCGGGCCCTGCTGGGATGGGAACACTGTGTTGGCTGTTGTTGTCCATCATAATAACTGGAGTATGCAGCTGATGTACTAATTCAGCTACTCGAAGGACCACTTGTAAAGGAGTGTACATTATTTACATTTTGCTAGTCATACAAAATCTGGCCTCATTCTTCGGGAAGAAAGATGTCAGCAACTGCAGTTCCAGTTATGATGTTTACTGACAATTACAGTATACACAGTGTGTGTGTGTGGTTTTCTGAAATTACATAATAAAGAGGAATGATTAGTAATTAAAATACAATATCTGGATATAGCAGTTAACAATATTACAATGAAGTAACATAATAAACTGTAATACAATGAACAGGCCAATTGGCTACAAAGGCCTCCTTTGGTTCCATTGTCACACTGACACAAAAGGTCACACACACATACACACACACAACCAGTAGCTGGTAGCACAGTTCTCCCACGTAGCTCACAGGCAGGCAACGCCATCCATTAGGGCATCCAGCCGGTTGGAGAGCAGAATCCTCCTGCGTGAGTGTGCCGCCATGCAGCCAATTTTCTTACTTTTTAACTTTGCATTGTTGGGAAAGTAAGCATTTTAAGGTGAAGTCTACACCTGTTGTATTCGGCACATGTGACAAATACAATTCAATTTGGTTTGTAATACTGTATATGCAACATAAATACATTCAGAGTATATTGCCCCTCTGATCAGGCTTCATAAGCCTTGTTCACACTGGCAGTTTGAAGTTTTCCTGCAGTCTGAAGAGACAGAGAGCACATGGAATCAGATATCTTCAAGTCAGATTCAAACCATATTCAAAGGTGGTTTGAAATCAGATACAAATCTGATTCCTGGCCATGTGACTTGTGTCTCAATGGTCAAATCAGATTTATTTTGCCTCAAGTGTTTTTTAGACTTATCTGGCATATCTTGTCGTTGCTATCTACTCACTCAACAATTTACAGTACAATATTTACACGTGTCGGGGGAAGGGGGATTTGGAGGGCAAAGTGTTTTAAATTGTGCAGTATAAATCAATAATAAATAAAAGTCTAGTAGCAGCAGTCGATGTGTGTATATCATGAATTTACAGTATGTATGTATGTATGTATGTATGTATGTGTGTGTGTGTGTGTGTGCTAAGGTGCAGAGAGTCAGTGCAGATGGTGAGTCCTCTTAAAGTGTTCAGCATTCTGATGGCTTGTGGGTAGAGACTGTCTCTGAGCCTGGTGGTCCAAGACCCAATGCTTGAATACTGTCTGCCTGACGACAAGGGAGTGAATAGTTTGTGGCTGGGGTGTGTAGGGTCCTTGATGATGTTGCGGGTCTTCCTCAGGCACCGCTTTGAGTAGATGTTCTGTATGGGTGGGGGCATGGCCCCGGTGATGGGCTGGGCCGTCTTTATGGGCCTTGTGGTCATGCTCAATTAAATTCTATATGACAGTAGTTCTCAAAACCTCTCCTCGGGGACCCCCAGACGTTTCACAATTGTGTTATAGCCCTGAACTAACTCACCTGATTCTCAGAGTCAAGGGTTTGATTATTAGTTGACTATTTGAATCAGGTGTGCTAGCTGTGGAATAGTTCAAATACATGCAATGGCTGGGGGTCCCTGAGGAGAGGTTTGAGAACCCCTGCCCTATGAGTCTCCAGCTCCTCCAATATATATAGAGATGCATATAGAGACAGGATCCTCTCAGGTTCTGCATTCCCATTCAAATGTTCACAAGTCTGAGATGAGAACCTTGCTGACTCTATCTTATTAGGAAACATCTATGCTGTTTGTTGTCTGTAGTTAAAATGAAAAGCTGGGATGATGGTAACTTCACCGGGCCCTGAGGCACATACAGTATCTGCCTAAGATGGGATCTCAGCGCTGACTCCAGGTTTTCCCCTCCCCTAATTAAAGAATCCTATAATGTCCTCTGTCTCTCTATATTTCAATGTGTTATTATTATTATTTTAATAGATATGAAAGAGGAATGGTTTGTTTTTATCCCGTTTCATATACTGTAAGAGGACATTACTGAAACGTCATGTCAAAAACACGTCAGAGGATAAATTGTGCTCTCCATTCATGGGAAATTGTTATACATTTTTAAAATAATTGTATAATATACAATAATTAATTCAATAGCAGAAATATTTACTGCATTTACAACACTGATGTCTTAAAGCTACAGTCTTTGATTCGAAAAACAGCTATTCAGCTGCCACTTATTTAGATATGCAGCTGAGGGATGGGGCTAGATACATGTACCCCTCATCTGTCATAGACAGTCCAGGACCTCCACATGATAGTTGTTACCATGTTTTGAAGCTAATGTACCAGTTGTAACCATGTTATGAAGCAGATGTACAAATCCTAGACTTTAGCTTTAATGTCAATTACCATCCATTTCAAGCAGTTGTGATGAGTAGTCTGCACTGTATACAAAGACAGTGAGAGCTCTGGCATAGAGATCCTAGCTGGAGACCACAAAATCACACACTAATGTCCCAGTCTCTCTTTCTATATTTTATGAGTGTCACGCCCTGACCATAGAGAGCTGTTTATTCTCTGTTGGTTGGGGGCGTGATAGTGACTAGGGTGGGTCATCTAGATGATTCATGTTTTATGTTGGCCTGGTATGGTTCACAATCAGAGACTGCTGTTTATCATTGTCTCTGATTAGGGATCATATTTTGGCAGCCATTTCCTCATTGTTCTTTGTGGGATCTTGTCTACAGATAGTTGCCTGTGTGCACACCAGTAGCTTCACGGTTCGTTTGTGCTTGTTTGTTTTGTTTGGTGAGTTTCTATTCATTAAAATATGTGGAACTCTATGCACGCTGCACCTTGGTCCAATCATTATAACGAGCGTGACAATGAGCCCAATAATGTAGAGCTTTTGCCTGTCTTTTTCTGTCTTAAATGTTCATATCTAGATCAATTTGCCTCTTGAAAATCTAAAAAATCGATGGTAAAAAGACTAGAAGGGCCTAGAAGGCATCCAGGGTCATAAATAAGGCCGACGAATGACTCCCATAAATATATGAGGACTGCCATTGTTAAGAAGCCTCAGCATTCTGTCGAGTCATATTTTTATGTCAAGTCAACAAACCCAGGGACCTTCCCACATGACTAAGCATTCTCGCTGGCTGGGCCACTTAGGCATTATCCATCAGTGTCATGTTTCATCTGTATAAGTGTTGACTCACTACTCAACCAAATAGGCAAGCAGTGTTCACAACTCTCCCAGGCTAGCTACAACAGCCTGTCTCGAGCACAAAATGGAATCAATGTTTGCCACCACTATCAGCTCATTACTACAGTCAGATGCATTTGGTCTTGGCTGTTCATTTGAGTGCGGCTGAGCAGAATTCATTCAATTTGCACAGTAGAGAGTGTGACATTTACACATAATGTGAAAGCCTTGTGTATAGTTTACGGTTTACCTGAGTTTCTGTAATATGTCTCAGATTTCCCCAAATACTACATTTGGTCGTTTGAATCCTGGATGCTGATTGGTTGATAGGTGTTGGTTATTCACGATAATCCATGGTTAATGTCTGGAAAGCCTACCTGACCAGGGATCATATACTATAATTTCAAATACTTTATCTGGGCTTGTTTGAGTTTTTCTGGGCAATGGACCAACACAATAGTCACAAAAGTGCAAACCTCACCCATCTGGAAACTGGCCCCTTGAGTTTCCTTAAGTTTTCTGTTTCTTACTATAGTATACTGTAAATGCTTTGTCCTTCTTTTTTTCTGTCTTTCTGATCCACCATAGTGGTAATAAGTAGGTCGATCCCAAATACAAAGCCTCATCTCCAATGAGTGGCCCCAGAAGAGTAATAAGCTAGACCTTCCTCTGTTTTGAGCCATCCATCAAAAGACCCTTGGCATCTTCAAATTGTACAGAAACCTTCCTTTCTCAGACATCCTTGGCAGGGGCATTAACTTGTCTTTCTGCTTTAATGGGTAAAATAGGGAGCCAGAGCAGGACCTTTGGAGGGGCGAGCAGGGAGGTGAAATATTGTGATAAATGTCCGTTTGCTGTGATGATAGCCGGTGCCCCAATTATGGTTTAATAAAAATAGAACTTCTGTAACTACAGAATGAATACCACAACTGGTCATATGTTTGCGATTGGCTTTAAGCTTTTGAGAATATGTGCGAATCAGACGTGAGTTCAAATGGCATTTGAATGTTTCATTTTTTATAGGTCTAATTTAGCTGCGATTGATTGAGCTTGATTGAGGTCTGATGCTCATCCACTAATAAATTAGCATCGGACCTATGCTTTGCATTTCAAATAACTGTTTCAATTTGATTTTACCCTTCTCTCTTTTTTTTCTTTTTCTGGTGAAGTTGAATGTAAAATAACTAGACAGAATCTGAATGCATTAGGTGCTCATAATAGAAATAGTCAATCTGTTTTATGTTTTCCCCTTATTTCCAAATGATCAAACAAAATGGATGAATGGACAGATGGCTGGTGGATAGAAACATTATTTAGATAGCTGCACTGCACTGATGAATAGCACATTAGAGTGTCTAGCTGGTGGCTGCGGAATGAGATTTGATTGCCTCAGAAGACATACATTAAAAACATGATTAAAACCATCATCAAACATGATGGAGTAACCCACATCAGACTCACAAGCAATATGACTCGGACTGCATCAAAACATGGTAGTTAAAAATTCTCATTAATGATGGCAGAAATTCCTGTCTGCAGTTTGTAGCATTATGGTTTCTCAGTCATAGTGTGTGTCCAAAATGGGACCACATTCCCTATATATTACATATTCCCGTTATAGTGCACTACTTTTGACCAGGGCCCATAGGGTAGTTGTGGAATACATATTGAATAATAATAATAAAAATAATAATTTATTAATTTTCTATTGTGCTTTTCATAGAATCTCAAAATGCATGAATAGTGTGCAATTTGGGAGTTAGTCATATTGCTGATGGCAGTTCCCGTCTGAGGCTTTCAGCGTTATGTAATGGCAATCTCTTGCGAAAAAGTGCAACAATCTGTATGCAAATATAGCAAATATGCTAATACAGGAAGCTTTAGGGTTTCCACTCATTAAAAATAGGCATGGTGCATCAGTGAGTCAAACACAAGTCAAATCGACTGCCATCCACATAGACTAGGGCAGGTTAGGAAACTAGATTATGCTGCAGCCTGATTTTTGTTGGAGTGGATGGTCCGGGGGCCGGAACATACTTATAATAATATGTACACTGCAAATTGACCACAACTAAGCCCAAAAAGAGATTGTATTTGAAAATAACAATTATTTCATACCTTGAGACACGATCACATGGGTATTGTTTTTTTGTTTGTGGGAATACTTGAACAGAGTTCCTAAATTAAAAAATCCTGGTGATTTAAACATTTTTTTTTTTATCCCAAACTTAAATCTTTGTGGGGCAAAAGAAATCACTCGCAAGGTGGTTTTGGCATGCTGGCAGCCTTTTGCCAACCCCTGAAGTAGGGGTTGGCAAAAGTCTTCCCTGAAAGTACAATTTAATGTTGTTGTTGGCAATCACAAATGCTGTTGCATCAATACATCTCAGGAAATAATGTAGCAGACAGGGCCATTTCTAGCGTTTTGGGAGCCCTAAGTGAGATTTGGTTGGGGGGCCTCCCACCTCGCGGGCAAAGCATTTTAATGGCACCCCTCTTGGTGGTAGAGGGAAATGTCCTTTTGTAATAATTCCTTATTTATTTTATGGTTGGGGATAAGGCATCGTGGTTAGGTTACTAACGGGCTTGAGTCAATGATCCACTTCTGTCTTGATGTCTGCCCAACTCTGAATAACCCTGCCTAATCAGTCACTTAACCCTCTGCACCTTTTACTTTTTGCTCATAATATTAAAGATAATAACTCTGGCTCTATACTACTATATAGCTAGGTCATCTCTTCAGTGAGATGTGTGCCTGCCATTTTGAAGCCCCAGTTGTCTAACATCCATAAATAGAATGATACAACCATACAAAACAGCATATTTTGGACAAAATGTGGTATATAGCCTGATATTACACCCTTGGTTTCTCCTGCTCTGATGTGGCCATGACCTTTCCTGCAGATGCCGTCTTGGTTCTCTATCCACACAGCAAAGGAGAAGAGACATATTTAGACTCCCTGCCAATAGTCAGTGCTGCTGCCAAGAGACAGCAAATCAACAGTGGACACTGAGCCGGGACCGTTGCATCTCCAGGCAAAGGGACTGTGAGTCTCTTCAGCTCAACCACACACAGGGTCACACTGGGACAGAGACGACATGGCCGACAAGCTTCAACCGGGGACCCGAAAATATTCTGCTCCTCAGGGCCCGTTTGGCTTTTTTAATTTTACCACGCAAAGACAAGATTTGTCCTCCTATTTCCATTAGAGGAAGGAAAATATTATTAATAAAAGATCAGTCATTAATCAAACATGCCGCACTCTTTGCATTCTCACATGGTTATTGAGTCGACAGAGCAGAGCGCTGGTGTGTGTATTTGCGTTTTCACTTTGTTCTTTTCCGAATTAACAAGCTTTCTGAATTTAAACAGAGTAATTGACTTCTGGTCTCCTGGTAAAACCGGTCCATAATTGATGACGTGGTTGGTTGTGGACATCCCCCATGTACTGTATCTGAGTGAAAATCTATTCAGTTGAAGTTCTATATCGTAGAGTGGGTTGCTGGTTGAATTGTGTGATTTATTCCACACAGTCGACTGGAACAGGTACAGGTGGCCGGCGGGGGGGAATCCAATCAGGCCTGGTGAGGAGGAACTCTGACTCTCCTCATTTCTCATCAGGCTCCTTTATTTACCCGCATTTTACTCACGGGTGGAACGCTACTTGTATTTGAGCGGTTCATTAAGGGGAAGCCCACAGTGACAAACGAGTTGCCCAACATTTTTGCTCATTTGGTTGTTAGGAGGGTATTGATTTCAGAACCTCATCTCTCTGTACCGGGACACGCAGCATTGAATCAGCGGTGAATGATATCGTTAGGCCATTTATCATCACAAACACCTTGGTTGCACGTGCGTTAACCTAACCGTGCACAAATACATAGCTTTCCCACTCATAATGCAGAGTACTTGGATTCTCAAGGATGTTAATGTATTTTTGTGTTTCTTTTTCCCCTAATGGAATTTTACATGGCTCTTTCCCTAAACGTCAGTTGCTTGTCATGTTTCATTTTTTGTATGGACCCCAGAAAGAAAAGCTGCTGCTTTCACAACAGCTAATGGGGATCCTAATAAAATACCACTATCCCCTTTAATATGAAAAAAAAAATACAGAAGCCATTCATCATGATGGGAAGTAGTGGTAGAATATGACCTCCTATGGATGAACTGACTTCTATCTCTTATTAGAGATCTCTTATTCTATCTATTCTATTCTATCTACTATTCTATATCTTATTGTTTTTATGGAGATCAAGAGGAAGTATACAGTGGCTTCCCTGACAACAAAAAAACATGTGTTTTCGGATATGTGAAAATCTCACTTTCACCTGGAATTGCAAGTTCAAATGTGAAAGTTTTAACATATAAAACTGCAAATTTGATTTTTATATGTGATTGGTTTTCACATGTGAACTTGCAATTCCACATATGAAAGGGAGATTTTCATGTGGAGATGTGAACCTACAAATTAGTAGGTTAACAATAACTTGCAATTCCACATTTGATATGTGAAACTGCAATTCACAAGTGAGGTGAAAACATTAGGTGAAAACATTATTTTCCTCACATGTGAACTCTAAATTGAATACATGTTGAAAACATGTTTTCACATGTGAAACTGTAAATTTGACATGTTTTGGGCTTGTCCCAAAAGGCACCCTATTCCCCATATAGTGCACTACTTTTGACCAGCGCCCTATGGTGGGAGATACAGTAATTATGATTCCTATTTAGACTGGAAGTAACTTCCTGTGCACGCTCTCTCCAAACAATTATGATGACTCAAGCCCAATAAAGAAGTAAACTCATTTTGCGAAACCATGAACCATTCCAATACGTCTGCACTCTATTTAATTATCTGAATTCAAAGAATTAGGTGAGCGATGTCTACGGCAACTCCAATGTCTCCACATTGAGAAACTAATGTCGCCATGGTTACAGAGACCAGAGCTCTTAAACAGCCACTCAATATTTTCCCTCTAGAGAAGCTCACAATCCTCCCTAACAACTGGTAAGCCTATCCCATAACATTCGTTGCAATGCTCATTACCTCAATTTGATTCAGGGTGAGAACAGTCTCTGACAAGTGACAACTGTAGGCGTGTGTGTCAAAACAAAAGAAGTTAGGAAAAATGCTATTTGCATGCAATGGAAGCTTCAAAGCGATTGTTCCAATATTCAGTATGTGCAATTTCATCACAAGGATGAGATAATGTGATATGATTCCACCTAATAAGGTATTGTTTATTGCATTGAAACTGATATACATATTATGTGCATCCCATATGGCATTGGCCGTTTCAGATTTAAATGTTCTGCAGAAGCATTGTTGGAGTCAAATTAATTTCAATTGGAGAGTGCTATACTTGTCAGTTTGAAATGAAAATTACATGTTGGGAGGATTTTTTTTTAAAAACGTGTCATTTCAAATCAAATGTTCTTGGTCACATACACATATTTAGCAGATGTTATTTGGGGTGTAGCGAAATGCTTGTAAAATAATTTTTCACCTAGTTGGCTCGTAACTTCAAACCAGCAACCTTTGGATTACTGGTCCAACCCTCTTAAACCCTGGGAATTGTCTTGAGACTGTCTTTGTCTATAGATGATGGGTACGTACACACTAGGATAGCACCATAGAAATCTCAAATGCAAAGACTATCTCCCATGCCTGACAAGTGCCATTGTTCATCTAATGTGATTGGGGCTGTTTGCATTGCATATGACCTGTAACATTAGCTATTTATGGTCAATTGAGACTCCTTCAGTCTTTTCTCCTCAGTCTTTGCTTTCCAGATTGATACGAGGGACTTTTCTGTGTCTGAAGGGTACTTTATACATGGTTTTCCACATGCAATTGCCTGTACTTCAGTGTCAGAATCATTCTTCCTCTGCACTTGGGTTGAGTACCCTCTAAATGTAGATTCAGATAATGAAACTCAATCTCTGAAGCTCTACAACATTAGAGAGCTGTCTGTTGTTGTGGGACGCGAGATACTTGAAATACTTGGTGCAAACCTCATTTTGAGCACTGCAATGCTCTCTGAGACATGTTTATGTGAACGCAGGTAAGTTAAGGTTAAGAAGTCACAAATCCAACATAATTGGCTACATAGGCAGCAATGAAAGGGAAATGCTTTAAGGACTCGTGACTCATGAAATAAAATTGAATTAGAGAGGAGCAGCACTTATGGAAGCGTTTTTATGCAAATTAAAATGATCATGAAATATTTTTTGATGCCTACTCGTTCCAAGGTTGAGGTTTAAATGCTTATTACAATCAATTTAAACTAAATATTGAGGCAGTCCCACTTGAGTAAGGGCATAACTTTGGTTGTCATTCACTGGATTTTGCTTTGATCATTTGATGTTAATTTTTCCCCACCAAAGATGGAGTTCTATGATTGCTGTAAACTACAGCTCAGAGGGCCACGGGTTTAATCCCAGTGCTAAGCACTTGTTTTATCATTTTAGTTTTTCTGTTTTAATACTATCCTTGCCCTTAAAAGATGCACTGGGTGATTTATGGAAGGTTTTAACCATTTTTTGAAAAACGGATGAGTCTAGACATCTGTGCAACTGGCGATTGAAAATCAGCACCTAGTAACCCAAAATTTAAAAAACAGTTCTAAATGCATTTACCTGGCTTCCTAATATTCATGCCCGCTATGGGAGCACCCTACTACGGCCCTTTATCAATGGGGGACGACCTGGTGTGGTATCAAATGGCTCTTTAAGTCAAAAATAAGTGTTTGTATTCACCCCTTGTCTTTACCACATGGCGCCATTTAACCCCCCACTAAAAAGCCTCCCATCCTCCCATACCACACTTCCTACCTCAACAAACACAAATGCATTGGTGAGAGAACATGTCTTGTGCTATATTCTATTCTATATTCTATTTTATGTTACTACTTTAGATAACATGGTACAAAGTGCCCGGGTCATGTTGTTAAGGAAAGGATATACAATATTAATATATGCGTGCATTACCACAACTTTACAACCTTACAATAACTAAAAGCAGACATGAGAGAAAACATTGGTGAATCATTTTAACAACCAATGTTTGCAGATGCATATAGACACCATAAAGTGACCATGTGCCATGTGACACGATGGACATGTCCCCCTTTTCTAGTCTCCCGTGGGTAAAATAGAAAAATCTAAGTTTTGGGACATCACTTACCCTACAGGGAAACTGCACTGGTAGAAAATCATACAAGCAGGCATTTGATGTGGCTTTCCTTTTTATTTATGATGCATGTCATACTTTTCATATGTTCGTAAAGGCTTCCGGTTATAAAATAGGAAGCTTTTCTTCCTCCGATATTTGCATAGCCTCAACGTACATGCATCACGGATTGACATTTGATATGCATAGCCAGCCCCCATGGAGCATGTATTTCATGTCACCTATGTGGCAAAATGTGTCAAACTCAAAGAACTTACAAGTTAGAAATACTGTATTTGGGCTTATACCTCTTGTTTGATGAAATGCCAATTATATTTAACCCTTGGTGAATTTGAGGGTAGTAGACTTGGTATTGCTGGTATTTGTCTCTTGTGGTTTCGAATAATAAGTTGTCATGTTCCCAGCATTAAATGGAATGCTGCATTCACAGCTAGCAACACTAATGTTAGTACCATCAAGTATACTCCACTGCCTCAGTGGCTTCAATCTAGGCACTTTAGTTTGGAGTGTTCCGCTATGGAGGTGTCGTCAGACCAGAAATTGTGCCCTCTTTGAACTTGCGCTCTTGACATGGTTCACAGACCTTTGCAATTGTGGCATGAACCTCAGAATACTTCAAATATATTTTTTCCTGAAGTACACACACATGAATGTCAATGGTAAGAAAGCTGTTAAAGTTGGAGAGTAGGTTAGGCGAGGTAGGGAATTCATTGATTCATAACAAGGTCAAATACATTGCTTTAGTGAGGTTAAGGCAACTCTGTGGAGCAAGCGAAGACAGTTAGGATATTCAAGCTCTTGAATATCATATTTGCTATCAATTCCTCTGCTGTCAAACATTTCACTTTGCCTAAATTATTTTAGATTCTCGCTACATGGCCGATGTGTTTGGTATGATGAGTCTAGGGGAGTATGTATTTTCCATAAGACATAACTGGTCATTACTCACCCTGCTGTGCATGGAAATCCCAATGCATATATCCTATAATTCATTCTTTAACCTGAGTTATCATTATTAGCTTCCTAGTTGAAGTATGAGTTTTAGGACTGGAGGATCTAAATAGTGTAGACTTTATTTTGCTACCACAGGGCAAGGAAAGCTACTGAATGTGCCTTTTAAAATCTCAAAGGACCAAGACCAATAGGTGCACTGGTAACGCTAATAACTTTTATGAATCGGCATTAACAAAATATTGGTTCATGGTATACATTAAAAAAAACATTATTTGTATAAACATTCATAAACATAAGCATTACAATTTATAAGCATGAATAACTTATAATCATTTCTAAAGCATTTCTAAGCTTTTAAAATTATTTATTCATGTAAGTTCTGATCAAGTGTAAGTGGACGCACATAGAAGCCCAATTCAAGTGAGTTGTTTTGGAGTTTGTGACCCCATCACCAGCTAGAAACTAGAGATTACTATACTAGGAATGCTCTCCAATGAGCCAATGCGCACCACAAACAACTAAAGTCACTGAATCTCGGGAGACTGGCGTCACATCTGTCCCTGTCTAAACACATTATGCTGCGACAGCAGAGTTTCATCTCCTTCGAGCCTTGTCGCGCCTCACTCTGACAGCTCCAAGACCTTGACTCAGATCCTGTCATCATATCCTGTCTTGAGGCCCCCGGCTCCTTCAGCACAATTTCAAGTCCACCTACGTCTTGAGGGTCAAAGAAACCATATCTCAATTTTTTTTTCCCTCAGTCTGTCATTCTTTCTCTCCTGTAGCCTCCGAGAAGTATGGACAGCGCAGACTTCCCCTTTCTCCCTCAGTATGTCTGTTTGTCTGTGTCTGTCTGTCTGTCTGTCAGTCTCAGTCTCTCTTACTCACTTACTCTCTCCCTCTCCCTGTCCCTCTAGGCTGGTGGGAGAAGACTGGTTTACCCATTCCCCTCAGCACGACACTTCAACAGAGCACTGCCCACTTTAGCTTTGATATCGAATCCCTCAGTCCTTGGAACTCCATGTCCCCAGAGAGTGGCTAATAAGGCACAACACTGGGTAAGCAAAGAGGGGTAGAAAGAACGCTAAAAGCTTACATAAATTAGACCTACATCAGCTTTAACTGACACACAAGCAATGCTTCAGAAAGAAGAGCAAGGCCTGTAATTCATATGTGAGTTTTGGGAAGAGAAGGAAGTTTGAATAGATGTTGGATTGGATTTCAAACATCTCTGCAAACAGATTCGGCCTGGGAGCCTAGACAATTGGTCTCCCTCCAAATATAGGCGCATTGAACTTATTATTACACATATTTACCATAGCGATGTTGGAATGAATTACAACACAGGGCTGGGACCAGCGGTAACAACCATTTAGATATGTTTGCAATCGCTCATCAAATCATTTGCTGCTCTTCTCCAGACAAAGATGGAATTTCTACTTAGCCTGTTTGAATGGCGGTAGTTAGATTAAAAATATTTTAAAATCAGTTGGTAGAGCATGGCTCAGTTGGTAGAATAATAGTGAAGACATCAATACTATGAAATAACACATGGAATGATATAGCAACCAAAAAAAGGTTAAACAAATCTAAATATATTTATATTTGAGATTCTTCAAAGTAGCCACCCTTTGCCTTGATGACAGCTTTGCACACTCTTGGCATTCTCTCAACCAGCTTCACCTGGAATGCTTTTCCAACAGTCTTGAAGGAGTTACCACATATGCTGATTTATTTAACACTTTTTTTGATTACCATATGATTCCTTATGTGTTTTGAAGTCTTGTAGAATATAGATAATAGTACAAATAAAGCAAATCCCTTGAATGAGTAGGTGTGTCCAAACTTTTGACTGGTACCGTATATAAACAAAATATTTGATATAATTTTACTTTTGGCCTTACTGCTATTAACCCATAAAAACAAATTGAGTAATAGATTCACCACATGGAACAACAGATAGTCCCCAAAAATTATCAAAAGGAAGTTTGTTCTGAAGTGTCTCTCCTATATCTGAGAAATATAAGAAAGATCAGGAAACATTATATATATATATTTTCACATGAATTTAAACCCATATTTGTGGCATTAAACAGTCTCTGTATATACTTACATAAATGTTTTTAATTAGTACCGGGGGACCTTCAAACAAGTCTTATGAGACAAGACAACCATCATGTACATACATGTTCGTGAGTCTCACTTTTGCACAGACAGGTCATATTAGTGTGTAGCCCGAACGGTTCGGACGTTACAGACAGAAAATGGATGAACCATTCACAGACAGTTGCTTTAAGGGTTCTGAACTGATTTGAGTAACAGGTTGACTACCACACTTGCGTTGCAAAATACATTTAGAAATCTATGTTTTTAAATTATTGCACCCACACTGTCCGCGCGCCAATGAGAGTCTGCGTTGCCAAGACCTAAAATAGAAAACAGTTCTATTTCTGACGCAGATCACGCTGCACGTCCTGCCTCTCCCATCTCCTCATTGGTTTATAGAAGCAGGTACCCACATGCCATCTCATCATTGGTTATACCCACGTGGGTGACTGAAAGACGAACGAGGTCAGTGGCGGAAAAGCACCTCATTTATGAAAGTTGCCAATCACAATATAAAGTCAAGAGAAGAAAAAGCCTGGAAGGAAGACAGATGACTAGAAACGATTTGGTTGACCGTTTTATGTATGGATTAATTGTTGGAGTAGAGGACCTTGGTCATTTCAGGTAAAATAACAACTCAATATTTATATCCCAGGACAATTTAGCTAGCAACAGCACGCTAGCTAAATAGGACAAATTAGCTAGCAAGTGCAAGTTAGCTAGCCAAATTGCCATACATTTTTAATGCTTTTCGACCTGTCCCCAAATTAATGTATTTGGTTCAGAGTTTGTTTTGTAATTTTAATCTGCGTGTCGTGATCGCGTTTGGTGTGTGGGGACAAAATACATTTATACGCGATGGCGCACGATGGCGCACGAGCGCAGCCGGTTTGGCTTCCGTGTTAGAATGATTGAAAAAACTAAGTTAGAAATGTTAAGGCTGTGTACTCTACTAAGGACATGGACCAATTTAATGGGATACTCAGCGAAATGACATAGATACAGAAAGTAAACAGCCTAGTGGGTCAATTTCCGCTGTTTTGGTGCACAGGCTACCACGCTCTAACAGCGTGAAGCGAACCAGTGCACATACACAGATACTGTGTGTGACTGTGTGAGAGAAAAGTCATGCGTCTCTCTCATTTCAATATCTGCGGTGCTGCTCGTGGCAAAGTTATTTTACTGAGTCTACCTTTAATCATGGAATTAGAATGAGTTGGAGAGGGGTCACCTTGAGATTGTCTCTATATTCAAGCAATTAATATTAGAACTTTATGACTGCATTCATTATTGCACATGCATAATTCTATTTTATATCCTCCTCGTCTGCTGTTTCCACTGGGTTTGATATGTCATCTCTGAAATGGTCTGGCTCAACCGACAGTTTGCTCTGTCCTGTACTTGCTATCTATCCTGGATTAAAGTACTTTTTTATGGACAGACATGGGGGACCATGAATCAGTGCCTTTAGAAAGTATTAACACCCCTTGACTTTTTCCACATGTTGTTGTGTTACAGCCTGAATTTAAAATGGATTCAATTGAGATTTTTTGTCACTGGCCTTTTCCCTGACCTTTTTATCTTTTTATGAACAATACAAAACATACAAACATCAACTACATCACACCTGCCCAGACCCACTAGCACACACCCCAATCTCCAGCGCCCGCATCATTTCTGCCACATGGCCTGAAACTGCACCATTTTGTTTCTCTCCATAGCCCATGCACTTTCAATATTTAAATAATAAAGCAGTAGATTGGGGTGCTCCCTCTGCTGTTTCCTGAAGTCCAAAATCATCTCCAGGGAGTACAGGAGAGGGCTCAGAACGCACCCTTGTGGGGCCCCAGTGTTGAGGATCAGCGGCGTGGAGATGTTGTTACCTACCCTCACCACCTGGGGGCGGCCCGTCAGGACGTCCAGTACCCAGTTGCACAGGGCGGGGTCGAGACCCAGGGTCTCGAGCTTGATGACGAGTTTGGAGGGTACTCTGGTGTTAAATGCTGAGCTGTAGTCGATGAACAGCATTCTCACATAGGTATTCTTCTTGTGCAGATGGGTTAGGGCAGTGTGCAGTGTGGTTGCGATTGCGTCGTCTGTGGACCTATTGGGGCGGTAAGCAAATTGGAGTGGGTCTAGGGTGTCAGGTAGGGTGGAGGTGATATGGTCCTTGACTATTCTCTCAAAGCACTTCATGATGACGGAAGTGAGTGCTACGGGGCGGTAGTCGTTTAGCTCAGTTTCCTTAGCTTTCTTGGGAACAGGAACAATGGTGGCCCTCTTGAAGCATGTGGGAACAGCAGACTGGGATAAGGATTGATTGAATATGTGTGTAAACACACCAGCCAGCTGGTCTGCACATGCTCTGAGGACGTGGCTGGGGATGCCGTCTGGGCCTGCAGCCTTGCGAGGGTTAACACGTTTAAATGTTTTACTCACGTCGGCTGCAGTGAAGGAGAGTCCGCAGGTTTTGGTAGCGGGCTGTGTCAGTGGCACTGTATTGTCCTCAAAGCGAGCAAAGAAGTTATGTAGTCTGTCTGGGAGCAAGACATCCTGGTCAGCGACAGGGCTGGTTTTTCTTTTTGTAATCTGTGATTGACTGTAGACCCTGCCACATACCTCTTGTGTCTGAGCCGTTGAATTGCGACTCTACTTTGTCTCTATACTGACGCTTAGCTTGTTTGATTGCCTTGCGAAAGGGAATATCTACACTGTTTGTATTCGGTCATGTTTCCGGTCACCTTGCCCTGGTTAAAAGCAGTGGTTCGCGCTTTCAGTTTAGCACGAAGGCTGCCATCAATCAACGGTTTCTGGTTTGGAAAAGTTTTAATAGACGCTGTGGGTACGACATCGCCGATGCACTTTATAATGAACTCGCTCAACGAATCAGTGTATTCGTCAATGTTGTTGTTGGACGCAATGCGGAACATATCCCAATCCACGTGATAGAAGCAGTCTTGAAGCGTGGAATCAGATTGGTCGGACCTGCGTTGAACAGACCTGAGCGCGGGAGCTTCTTGTTTTAGTTTCTGTCTGTATGTTGGAAGCAACAAAATGGAGTCGTGGTCAGCTTTTCCGAGATGAGGGATGAGAAGAGAATCATCCAACCCATTGGGTATCTCACTACACCCCCATATGCCATGTCTTGAAATATGCAGACAGATGATCAAAAGTAATTTTACATTGTAATACTTCTGACAGCAAACTTTCTAGTACCGCCCACAACTTTCATTCTCAGAAAGCATGGATTATTGAGTCATTGTTAGTTTTGAATTTTGAATTTTGTCTCGTGTATAATGCATTCTATATGTTATTTTAAACGGGATTAAGCATACAATACTGATGCCTGTTAAGTTTTGGTCCTGTCTATTTTTTTCTGCAAGCGGTTCAATTGCCAGTGCAAAATTGACGGGGGAGAGGGGACATCCATGTCTTGTGCCCCTATCTAAAGCAATTTCATCAGATAATGTGTTATTTGTGTATATTTTTGCTTTAGGGCATTTATACAACATTTTTATTAAATATATTATTTCAGCTGGAAAGTTGTAAGATTCCAACTTTTTGAATAGCAAAGGCCATTCAAGATGGTCTAAATCCTTTTCGGCATCAGCAACCATTATTGATAAATCTATATCTAGTTTTTTTGCATATTGTATTAAACTTAAACTGAATATTCTTGTATTTGTTTCTCAGTGTCTATTTTTAATAAAATCCTGTTTAATTGATATGTATCAAGTCTAGTAAGAATTTTTCCATTCTATTGCTTATAAACGTCATTATTATTTTATTGTCACAATTTATTAAACTTCACGGCAGTGTGAATACCTTCTGAAGACACTGTAAATTGCTTGCAAGCAGTGTGGGGGAAAACTCGGAATCTGCGGCTTTCGCCCCGAGTCGCTAGTATATTTCAACTGTATGGTAGCTGTAGTTGGTATTGCGTCTTTTAGAAGGTTGGTTGATCTTGTCAAGATAATATAACTCCACTGTCTTTCCCCATATATGTGACCAAGCCATATATCCAAAGCTGACAGGAAAATATGCACATTCCTTCATTTATTCTTGAAGCCAAAATTGTGGTTGTTTTTATAATCAGTGTGTGCCCCCTTTCATCCATTGTCCAGTACTATTTCAGGGACCCCTAGAGACAGAATAAACCCAGACTGCTTTGTCTGCTACTGGGTCATCACACAGTTGAAATTCATAAGAGGCCAAGAGCCAATGCATTATTCTACCCTCACTCACCCCCTAAATTACAACATAGCGGTGTTGGATTTTGTATAATTGCGGGAAACCGAGCCCCATTGTGGGGGAAGGAGTGCTACCCTTTAACCAGAGTTTAGCAGACGGGTTAGACTTACTAAAACAGCTGCTCCCGTCATAGCCCAGACTAAGCCATTAACACTCCGAGATGTGTGCAGTGAATGAAATTAACTTATTGATCCTCGCTTTGATGAAGCTATTAACCACAAAACCGAGGAGTGAAGAAAATGAGGGAGAAAGCGAAAGGAGGGAGGGAGGGAGATGAAGAGCAAATAGGAGGTCTACACACTATAAGTGGCCGGGCATTTATAAATGCGTCATGGGCTTTTAGAAATGGAACTTTGCTTCTTGGCAAAGTAGTGGGCTGCTGCAGTTGGAGTTGGCAGCCACTCTCTTTAAGAGGTCAGTCTCCCCTGAGCAAGGCCTCTTCCTGAGAGCTTCTCCTGGATTTCTAAGCTCTTATTAAACTGTTACTGGCCCTCCTTCTTGAGTGCATCCATCATTTACTCTCACTCCTCAGGTAATGGAACCCTCTGTAGACATTGCGAGCCAAGTGACTGGCGCTCTGCGTCATCCTTCTGAATAAGTAGATTTGCTGTGAAGGCGGTAGTTTGTTTTTCTACCCACTTTCCTTGTGCCAGTGGAATTGAATGCTCTGTAAAAATGTTACCTTCCGGGCCTTGATTTGATCTGTTTGCTGATGTGCAATATGACATGAAAATTGAGTCCGGATGAAGATACTTGAAATTAGACCTCAGCACGCACACGCACCCACACGCACGCACGCACGCACACACACACACACACACACACACACACTCACTTAACATACCTCAAGCCAGTAGCTTACAGGTAATTGAGTGGATAAGAGGATTGATGTTATTTTAATGTTGCCATCTGGCGAATCCAAAGACTTCAGGAGAGCGTTTGGAAATGCCACCAGACAGCCTGGTGGACTCAACATTATGTGCAGGTGTCAAGACTAATCTCTGTGTATATGTAACTAATCTGGATTCAAGTGGTGCCATGCTTCAGCATACCAACCAATTTACCTTTTATTTTTTGCCTTATCCAGGAAGACAAATTGTGCCTTTTGATTTACAAGAAGTGCCTACAGATTGACTATAAAGAGTGAACAAAAAAAACAAATTACTGATACTATAAACAACTGGAATGGCAGTGCAGCTAGAGCAATACATTACATGTTCAGGAGCCAATAGGCAAATATTTGAGAGGTATTTCTATCTCACAATGATGTTCACCAGAGTAATGAACTGCATACCCCAATGATTTTATTCATTAATCTAGATATAATCACCAGAGAGCAAACATACTGATGTGCCGCTAAACGTATTGAGATTGAAGAGTTGTATTTAGGGTTACACATAAAGTGAGTCCCAAATGGCTCCCAATATAGTTCACTACTTTTGACGAGAGCCCTATGGGCCCTTGTCAAATGTAGTGCACTTTAAAGGGAATAGGGTGCCATTTGGGATGCATTTTTAATGAAGAGACCTCTGTTCCCTCTAGACTAATGCCAAACTATGCTCAGCGTTTACCTCTGCCATTAATAATGCTTCCACTCCAGTATAGCTGGGTCCATGGGACTTGGTCAACCTTTCATAAAGCCCAACCTTTCATAAAGCCAATCAAATTAATTTTGTCCTTAGAGCAGATCTGGCCTGGGAACACTTTTGAGTAAGTAGAATGGCAATGAGCCATTTGAAGACTGCCACAAGCATTTACACACAGTATTCATTGTCTTTCCTCTGACAGGTATCTTCACGCTACTACACTTCAGATTCAATGCTTGCAAGTTCTGTGGTAGAGATGCAATTGTTGTGAAATTGTACAAGAATGACCAGAGTGTAATGTTCTCAAATGAAGTGTATGCCCCTGGCAATTCATGAAAAAAAGAAAACACACTCAGACATAATTTACAAACAAAGCATTTGTGTTCAGTGAGTCCGCCAGATCAGAGAAAGTAGAGAAGACTCTTGTTCTCTTGATAAGTGCGTGAATTGGAATATTTTCCTGTCTTGCTAAGCATTCAAAATGTAATGAGTACCTTTGAGTGTTAAGGAAAATATATGGAGTAAAGAGTACATTATTTCATTTAGGAATGTAGTGAAATAAACATAAAAGTTGTCCAAAATATAAATATTAAAGTAAAGTACAGATACACAAAAAAATGACTTAAGTAGTACTTCATAGTATTTTTATTTGTATTTAAGTACTTTACACCACTGCTCATAAGATTATGATTTTGCTGGTGGTTATGAGTATAAATCTAATGCAGTTGTCCTTGAGCTGGAGATGGGAGGTGTGGTCTACATGCGTCAAACTGCATGATGCACATAATTGTAACTACTTCAGTGGCTTCCTGCTCTTCACCATGTACTTCACCACCTTCACCATTGGTGCAAAAAAACGTGGGGAAAAAACTAAAACAAACCAAATTAACTTTTTTATTGGACAATGACAAGTCCCTGTAGTCCCTTAATGTTCCAGAATGAATGTGAACAGTGTCAAACTCTAACTTTGCCCATGTTTTAGATTGAAATGACAATGTTTACAACCAACATTCCGGTAAATAAATGGATAGCAAATAATTTAATTAGTAGCTAGGTTTCCATCCAATTGTTTACAGATTTTCATGCAAATATTGTCATCTGCAGTGGTATGTTTTCACCAAATGGACTTGTTGCGGATAAAAATCAGTGCTTGTTGACATAGTGCAGACAAAATGTAGTTTTCTGCTTAAGTTTTCATGTACCGAATAAAAATCTTAAATTTTTCCATTGGCATTTTTAATACTAGTTTGGTCACAAAAAGTGTTCTGTTAAATAGCAAATATGACTACTTTGGTCTTGGCACCTGCGCTCGTGCCAAAAGTTTGCATATACAGTGAGGGTAGGCTATGCTTGTTGGCTATTTACATGATGAGATTATTGGATAAGAGCAAGAATATTTTTATTTGTCAAACGGCAGTCAAGCATCGATCATCATGTCCCCATGACCCACCCATGGCTGCGCCCCTGCCCAGTGATGTGAAAACCATAGATTGCGGCCAAATGAATTTATTTAAATTGTCTGATTTCCTTATATGAACTGTAACTCAGTAAAATCGTTAAAATTGTTGCATGTTGCGTTTATATTTTTGTTCAGTATATAGCAAATCAAATCAAATCAAATTGTATTTGTCACATACACATGGTTAGCAGATGTTAATGCGAGTGTAGCGAAATGCTTGTGCTTCTAGTTCCAACAATGCAGTAATAACCAACAAGTAATCTAACTAACAATTCCAAAACTACTGTCTTATATACAGTGTAAGGGGATAAAGAATATGTACATAAGGATATATGAATGAGTGATGGTACAGAGCAGCATAGGCAAGATACAGTAGATGGTATCGAGTACAGTATATACATATGAGATGAGTATGTAAACAAAGTGGCATAGTTAAAGTGGCTAGTGATACATGTATTACATAAGGATACAGTCGATGATATAGAGTACAGTATATACGTATGCATATGAGATGAATAATGTAGGGTAAGTAACATTATATAAGGTAGCATTGTTTAAAGTGGCTAGTGATATATTTACATCATTTCCCATCAATTCCCATTATTAAAGTGGCTGGAGTTGTGTCAGTGTGTTGGCAGCAGCCACTCAATGTTAGTGGTGGCTGTTTAACAGTCTGATGGCCTTGAGATAGAAGCTGTTTTTCAGTCTCTCGGTCCCAGCTTTGATGCACCTGTACTGACCTCGCCTTCTGGATGATAGCGGGGTGAACAGGCAGTGGCTCGGGTGGTTGATGTCCTTGATGATCTTTATGGCCTTCCTGTAACATCGGGTGGTGTAGGTGTCCTGGAGGGCAGGTAGTTTGCCCCCGGTGATGCGTTGTGCAGACCTCACTACCCTCTGGAGAGCCTTACGGTTGAGGGCGGAGCAGTTGCCGTACCAGGCGGTGATACAGCCCACCAGGATGCTCTCGATTGTGCATCTGTAGAAGTTTGTGAGTGCTTTTGGTGACAAGCCAAATTTCTTCAGCCTCCTGAGGTTGAAGAGGCGCTGCTGCGCCTTCTTCACGATGCTGTCTGTGTGAGTGGACCAATTCAGTTTGTCTGTGATGTGTATGCCGAGGAACTTAAAACTTGCTACCCTCTCCACTACTGTTCCATCGATGTGGATAGGGGGGTGTTCCCTCTGCTGTTTCCTGAAGTCCACAATCATCTCCTTAGTTTTGTTGACGTTGAGTGTGAGGTTATTTTCCTGACACCACACTCCGAGGGCCCTCACCTCCTCCCTGTAGGCCGTCTCGTCGTTGTTGGTAATCAAGCCTACCACTGTTGTGTCGTCCGCAAACTTGATGATTGAGTTGGAGGCGTGCGTGGCCACGCAGTCGTGGGTGAACAGGGAGTACAGGAGAGGGCTCAGAACGCACCCTTGTGGGGCCCCAGTGTTGAGATCAGCGGGGAGGAGATGTTGTTGCCTACCCTCACCACCTGGGGGCGGCCCGTCAGGAAGTCCAGTACCCAGTTGCACAGGGCGGGGTCGAGACCCAGGGTCTCGAGCTTGATGACGAGCTTGGAGGGTACTATGGTGTTGAATGTCGAGCTGTAGTCAATGAACAGCATTCTCACATAGGTATTCCTCTTGTCCAGATGGGTTAGGGCAGTGTGCAGTGTGGTTGAGATTGCATCGTCTGTGGACCTATTTGGGCGGTAAGCAAATTGGAGTGGGTCTAGGGTGTCAGGTAGGGTGGAGGTGATATGGTCCTAATGTGATCTAATGATCTAATGTAAAAATGTAGCCTATCATAAGTGCAGGAAGAGAGACAAAGCCAATTAACAGTTTACCACAACAGTATGACTTAAAATAATTTGAAGCTACAGGAAGTACTCTGGAGGTCATACAGTGTCTTGCGAAAGTATTCGGCCCCCTTGAACTTTGCGACCTTTTGCAACATTTCAGGCTTCAAACATAAAGATATAAAACTGTATTTTTTTGTGAAGAATCAACAACAAGTGGGACACAATCATGAAGTGGAACGACATTTATTGGATATTTCAAACTTTTTTAACAAATCAAAAACTGAAAAATTGGGCGTGCAAAATTATTCAGCCCCTTTACTTTCAGTGCAGCAAACTCTCTCCAGAAGTTCAGTGAGGATCTCTGAATGATCCAATGTTGACCTAAATGACTAATGATGATAAATACAATCCACCTGTGTGTAATCAAGTCTCCGTATAAATGCACCTGCACTGTGATAGTCTCAGAGGTCCGTTAAAAGCTCAGAGAGCATCATGAAGAACAAGGAACACACCAGGCAGGTCCGAGATACTGTTGGGGAAGAAGTTTAAAGCTGGATTTGGATACAAAAAGATTTCCCAAGCTTTAAACATCCCAAGGAGCACTGTGCAAGTGATAATATTGAAATGGAAGGAGTATCAGACCACTGCAAATCTACCAAGACCTGGCCGTCCCTCTAAACTTTCAGCTCATACAAGGAGAAGACTGATCAGAGATGCAGCCAAGAGGCCCATGATCACTCTGGATGAACTGCAGAGATCTACAGCTGAGGTGGGAGACTCTGTCCATAGGACAACAATCAGTCGTATATTGCACAAATCTGGCCTTTATGGAAGAGTGGCAAGAAGAAAGCCATTTCTTAAAGATATCCATAAAAAGTGTCGTTTAAAGTTTGCCACAAGCCACCTGGGAGACACACCAAACATGTGGAAGAAGGTGCTCTGGTCAGATGAAACCTCAATTGAACTTTTTGGCAACAATGCAAAACGTTATGTTTGGCGTAAAAGCAACACAGCTCATCACCCTGAACACACCATCCCCACTGTCAAACATGGTGGTGGCAGCATCATAGTTTGGGCCTGCTTTTCTTCAGCAGGGACAGGGAAGATGGTTAAAATTGATGGGAAGATGGATGGACCAAATACAGGACCATTCTGGAAGAAAACCTGATGGAGTTTGCAAAAGACCTGAGACTGGGACGGAGATTTGTCTTCCAACAAGACAATGATCCAAAACATAAAGCAAAATCTACAATGGAATGGTTCAAAAATAAACATATCCAGGTGTTAGAATGGCCAAGTCAAAGTCCAGACCTGAATCCAATCGAGAATCTGTGGAAAGAACTGAAAACTGCTGTTCACAAATGCTCTCCATCCAACCTCACTGAGCTCGAGCTGTTTTGCAAGGAGGAATGGGAAAAAATGTCAGTCTCTCGATGTGCAAAACTGATAGAGACATACCCCAAGCGACTTACAGCTGTAATCGCAGCAAAAGGTGGCGCTACAAGGTATTAACTTAAGGGGGCTGAATAATTTTGCATGCCCAATTTTTCAGTTTTTGATATGTTAAAAAAGTTTGAAATATCAAATAAATGTCATTCCACTTCATGATTGTGTCCCACTTGTTGTTGATTCTTCACAAAAAAATACAGTTTTATATCTTTATGTTTGAAGCCTGAAATGTGGCAAAAGGTCGCAAAGTTCAAGGGGGCCGAATACTTTCGCAAGGCACTGTAAGTAACACAGAGACAATCCCTCCCCTGAGTGAATGTATTAGCACTCCTTTACTTTCAACCTTCCATGGGATCGTATGCCTCAATCAATTTGTCTTCTCCAACGATCATACATAGGTCACTTCGTTTAAAGAAATGTCAACGTTTATGTAGGCTCCCACAGAATCCAATGCGGCCTCCGACCACCCTATAATTTAGTCTTGGGCTGAACCTCCCTGAACTCTAGCGTGGTTGAGCGATAATACCATGAGACCTGGCAAATATAGCCTACTCAAGTAATGAGATGCATTGTTCGATGTCAGGATGATAAATTCAAATGTCAAGACTCCTCATGATCCTGAAATGTCATACTACTTATTGCCCACATTCCCAGTTCAACTCAAGAGACCGTAATCTATCTTTGGAATAGTTCTGGAACGGTTCCGGAGCCTATCCAATGGATTACACAAAGCGAAACGGAAGGTATATTTGTCTTATTACGAGGAAGAGAGACAAAAGTAAAAGTCATCATTACAAAGAAGCAACTTGTTCACAGACGGTGATGAAAACCCTACACTTCAAAGATCTGAGCACATCACAAGAAAATATTCCTCTCTCAGATAATCCATCTTTCTTCCTTTTATGCCCCTGTGGACATTGGGGAGGCGTTACTGTATTTGTATCAGCTTAATCAATGATAACGGCTAGGAGTTATTTCTCTTAATGATAAGCCAAGCCTGTTATATATACTGCCAGATGAAATATGAAGTTCCTAGAAGAGCTAAACAAACTTGTGCTGAAATCTACAGTGATGAATGTTCACCAAGGAACATTACCCGCTCAAAACAAATTGCATTTAGATCAGGACCCTGCAGCATGATGAATTAATTCAGGCTAACTGTGAATCGTGCTGTTTTAATGGAGAGGGGCCATATATTATCCGCCTCTCTGCCTTTTGGGTCGGAAAGACCTTGTATAATGCTTACCGCCTCACACAACAATTTTTCCCCTGTTTCTTTCAGGATATTTGGGGTTTTGCTTTAAGGGTTTTTGAGTGGGACTGCAGACTGAAGGTAGAATTACAAATACAGTGAACGTATACAATATTGCACAGGACCTACATCAAGTCCTTTGTGCTGTTTTCAATGATCCAACAATACATTGGAATGTTTAAGCTTTGTTTAATACATTAGGCCACAAAGTGACAAATAAAATATCAGGGTGTCTTCCATGATTTTAATATAAAACACTTCCATCCTTGATGTTCTGAAACCTGAAAATGATCCTTTATAATTTTTTCAGGCTACGGTTTCCCTCATCTGAGAAATCACTTCTGGTGAGATATATTCAGATCAGCTCTAGACAAGGTTGAGTGATGGAAGCAATCCCTGTGATGTGTACTGTTGATAGAGCGGATGCCAGACTGCAGGCAGCAAAGATAAACAAATAGAGCAGTCGCAGGGGAGAAGGGAAAGCTTGGCTTCCCACCACTACTCGACAGTGAGACGGTAGTACCCATCATTTGGAATTAAATAACATCAGTCAAGAGCCGCTCGCATGGACAAACCTACACCTCGGCATGCACGGCATCATGCTACGTTCTACACAGTTACATGCCTCGTTTCATGAAATATTCCTCATTTCAAACTGACAGGTAATCATTCAGACCGAACTGGATGTTCTGGGGTATTCATATTGCCAGCTTTCTTGCTTCCATCACAATATATTGAATTTTCAATCTCACAAGCTAGATTTTTAAAAATGACGTTGCCAAAAGTAACTTAGTCCCTGTTCCATCACAAGATACCTTTGTCTCGGGGCCTCGCTGACAACAGATAGTTGTCAACAAGTTAATTAAACTTGGCACAGTGCATAATTTGCTTAAATATTTTCCATAAATAGGTCTGAGGCGGTTCTTGATTTGGGCCCGCCAAAGTCCCCCTCGTCTTTCCATGATCCTGTCAACTGTCGACAAGATTGCATTCATGTCCTGTCAACACTCGCGGACAAGTGCCACCAGGCCATACGTTAGTTCCTAATTAACACATGGCGACGAGGAAAATGAGAATCGGAGAGGACAGGAGGGAAGGTCTTTAGCGAATAATTAGACGTGTTATTAATATGCAAACAAGGTGACGGGACGAGGTAATCAGCAGTATGTTTAATGATGTGTAATGATGCTGCGAACCTGTCAGCCAATGTGACAAATACTTGTTAGCAGACAATGGCATTGTTTGAATCAACTTGAAGGGTCTTATTTGGTGACTAATGGTTTCCAAATGAATAACCATGATGGTAAATTGAGCATTATTAAAGCTCCCATACTGAGCTCAATGACGACAGACTTATTTTCAGACATCATTGCTGTGAACTAGCTTCATGATTTCCAGGCAAACATCCATTTAATTGGGTATTAATTTGCTCAGAGGCTGTTGTTGTAGATTGTGTCTGAGCTGTATGTCTAGTCATTTATTTGTGTTGGATTACATGCAGGAATGTTCAATTCATGTGCTGCTACTTGGAGCCTGCTGCCCTACTCAGGGCCGTAGCTACATATGAGGACACCGGTAATAAAAAATATATATATATACAGTATATTATTTTTGGTGGAACTCAGTAGGGGTCTCAATTTACTTTACTATTGAGACTAGAATACACAAGGTGCAATTTCGAAACTTGGCTGTGCATCACTGACATTCAGTCTATTAGCCCATGTCAGTTAACATTTTTTAGATAATTAAATTTGTCTTGTTAATCTAGCCATCTATCTAAACTTGTATGGCTGAATTACCGACCGGGCACGCAGGGTACGTGCCCAGGGGGCCCCCATTGATTTCGTTAGTCACTCTCACTCAGATATCATATTAACATGACATAAGTAATGGCAAAATGTGAAGAATTGCAGGAAATGTTCTTCTAAAACTGCAGCCACTTCTCCCCACTCCATGGCAAAATTACTAGAATTGGAGGAAATTAGCTGTAAAACTGCAACATAAACAAAGTTCTGTAAACTAAATGTATTTGTTTACCTGTTGTTAAAGTCCAAGTGCAGTCAAAAACACGATTTGTTTGTATTTTATATATATATTTACACACTATGAGGTTGAAATAATACAGGGAAATTGTGAAAAGGATGATAATGCCCTTTTAGCGTAAGAGCTGTTTGAAATGGCTGCCTGAAATTTCAGCCTGTTTTGGTGGGATGGAGTTTTGGTCTGCCTGGTGAGATCACTCGGCAGTAAATTAGTTAACCAATAACAGAGTTCCAAAACTCTCTGCCAATAACAGTTAGTTTTTCCCTCCCCACTTAGACCCCTCCCAGATAGTTGCTCTTTGCTAAGAAGCTATTTTTTTAACCATTTTAACAGTAAGGTACTTAATTGTTACCCAGAAATGATTTGATTTTGAGATAAAAATGGCTGCATAAAAAAAAACTTTTTCTGGCCTCCCGGGTGGCGCAGTGGTCTAGGGCACCAGAGTCTCTGGGTTCGAGCCCAGGTCCATGGGGCGATGCACAATTGGCCGAGCATCGTCCGGGTTTGGGAGGGTTTGGCCTGTAGGGATATCATTGTCTCATCGTGCACTAGCGACTCCTGTGGCGTGCCGGGCGCAGTGCACGCTAGCCAGGTGCACAGTGTTTCCTCCGACACATTGGTGCGGCTGGCTTCCGGGTTGGATGCGCGCTGTGTTAAGAAGCAGTGCGGGAGCCTGTACGGGAGTTGTAACGATGAGACAAGATAGTAACTACTAACAATTGGATACCACGAAAAGGGGGTAAAATTCAAAAAATGTATATATATATATATATATATTTAAAAAACTTTTTCTCTGTACGTATTAGATGATAGTTTTTAATCCCGGTGCTGAGTTAATGTGTAGCTGCTAATTGTATAGCTAATAGACTATGAGTTTGTAGATCAACTGAGGTGAATGAAGCTACAGTAGCCAATGTGATAATGGCTGAGGTCATTTTTGCTTGTTTTTGCTGTTCTCCAAATAGCATTTTAGAGTTTTTAAATTGTATAGAAATGAAGTAAATGAGCATTAACTTTCTTAATATTTCTTGGCTGAGCAAAATATAAACACAAATACAAAAAATGGATCATCACTGGACACTTAGAGTGGCCAATAATGAATTTGGCAAAAGATCTGGATCCTTTGGCACTACCGCTAATAGGCATTGATTTGTGCATTGGTGATTTAATTCCTATCAAAGGTGATTCATTTTTGGCAGCCCTGGTGCCCCCTGAAGTTACTACTCTGCTATCGTGCCAATGACTACTGTGAGCCATCATCAGAGCATTATGACAAATTAAGGTGGATGGAAATATGAAAAGCGGGGAGACAATGCTAAGAAGACTGGATCCTTTTGGCATCAGATTTTAAAAAAGGTAAAGATCATCCAAAGAAAAAAAATGTAGATCTCTTTCATTTGTCTATCCATGGTGAGTTTCTGAGGTTTTCTGTGCTGTTATCACTTTTGTCTATTCAAAACATGGCAATTTGGACTTATTTGCAACAATCCTCTACCATTACAGTATGTATTCCCCCAGTATTTGCATAATTTAAAAGCCACCTCTTCATCTAAGCAAATCCGTGTCCGAATACCCATACTAGCGTACTACATACTTAAACTGCATACTATGTACTCATAGTCACATATTATTTAGCACACACTGTTTAGTAAAAAAGTATGCCACATCCGCAACGCAGAAGTGGCTACTGACTGGCTGAGTAGGTGGGGAGGGGCCGAACTGGATTTTTCCAAATTCAACAGACATGCATCACATTAACCAGCCTGATAATAGCTCCTTTCCAATTTGATTAATTTCTCTAAGCTCTGAATAGAATATAAATGGAGTTATAGTCCTACGCAAGCCGGTTATAGACAGACTATCACATTCGACCTAAACCATAGCCCATATAGCACATTTATCCTATTTAAAAAGGACTGAAGACAGAAACTGATAATTTGGTTCCATTTCAACATATTTACAGTATCAGTGAAACCAAAGTGCTGTAACATATATACATTAAATCAAATAGCTATTGTACAGAGAAACGTGGACAGTCCGGTGCATCGGAAATTCAGAACTGCTAGACATCAACATAATAAACTAAAGCACTGATTATTGGGAACGAGATCAAGCTAAGGCTGGATCCAAAAATAAAAAAATTAAATAGGTAGCCTAGCCAACAAAACTTAAACAAATCTATGTTAAAATCAAAAGGTCTGTTAAACATGACATCAATAACGCAGCCACATCCCGAGTCCCTGGTGCCACCTCAGAAGCTTTGCTATTCGGCATCTTCCCAATTAAGGAGCCTAGTTTTGTTGTTTGGCTACTTGAAGAGATCTAGGGCCTATCATTTTCAGCCCACCTCTTCCAGTTCATTGTGGAAATGTGTGCATTGAATTCTACTAGATGAAAAGCAGCAATTAGTGTAACATCCTGGCACAATACTCGAATTTAGAAAAATTCCAATACTATGAAATATTATATTTTCGCATACTGAGAATGCATCATGCGCTATTGCGTTGTTTCCCACTACTTGTGGATTGTGGTTTCCCATCCCCATATCTAATTGATCAGCTGTTGTCAAAGCCGAATTGAGTATGACATCAGGGAATTTAAAGTACCTCTACGGGATCGGTGTCCCTCCACCGAGACGGTTGAGCTAACGTGCGCTAATGTGATTAGCATGATGTTTGTACGTAACAGCAAACTTTCCAGGACATAGACATGTCTTATATGAACAGAAAGCTTAAAATATTGTTAATCTAGCTGAAGTGTCCCATTTACAGTAGAAAAATACCATGCTATTGTTTGAGAAGAGTGCACAACAAAAAACTTTTATCACAGCAACTGGTTTGATACATTCACCTCTGAAGGTAAATAATGTACTTACATTCAGAAATCTTGCTCGGATTTGTCATTCTAAGGTTCAAAGGGATAAAATGTAGCATAGTTTTGTTTGATAAAATCCATTTTTATATTCAAATGTAGGAACTGGGTTCTACAGTTTGAACCCCTGCTGTGTCTGTAATAGTAATTATAGTAGTCTAGTAGTGTCTATGTACAGTAAATAGGGCAGCAGCATCGAAGGTGCATGGTTGAGTGACCGGGTGGTTGCCGGCTAGTGACAGTGACGAAGTTCAGGGCAGGGTACTGGGTGGTGGCCAGCATGGGTGCACTCCGAATCAAGTCAGGCCGTCTTGACCCCGCAACAGAGTTTGATCTTTGTCAGAATAGCTGTCTCTTACCGCCTTTCAACAAAAAGAAGGTGGAAGTGTATTTTACTCTGAGTAGATTGCCACGCGAGAGCTGGTCACTGCTCCTCCAAAGTAGTCTTGTGGGAAAAGTGTACGCCACTTTATCTCTTGGTCAGAGTTCAGTTTATGACACTGTTCAATCTGATATCCTTCCAGCTTACGAGTTGGTACCAGAGCCATATCGACAACAGTTTGATAGATTGAAAAAAATTAAGTTATGTTAAATTCGCAAGGGAAGCATTTATTTTGATCAGGGGGGTGCTTCTCAAATCAAATCAAATTTATTTATATAGCCCTTCGTACATCAGCTGATATCTCAAAGTGCTGTACAGAAACCCAGCCTAAAACCCCAAACAACAAGCAATGCAGGTGTAGAAGCACGGTGGCTAGGAAAAACTCCCTAGAAAGGCCAAAACCAAGGAAGAAACCTAGAGAGGAACCAGGCTATGTGGGGTGGCCAATCCTCTTCTGACTGTGCCGGGTGGAGATTATAACAGAACATGGCCAAGATGTTCAAATGTTCATAAATGACCAGCATGGTCAAATAATAATAATCACAGGCAGAACAGTTGAAACTGGAGCAGCAGCACGGCCAGGTGGACTGGGGACAGCAAGGAGTCATCATGTCAGGTAGTCCTGAGGCATGGTCCTAGTGCTCAGGTCCTCCGAGAGAGAGAAAGAAAGAGAGAAAGAGAGAATTAGAGAGAGCATACTTAAAGTCACACAGGACACCGGATAGGACAGAAGTACTCCAGATATAACAAACTGACCCTAGCCCCCCGACACATAAACTACTGCAGCCTAAATACCGGAGGCTGAGACAGGAGGGGTCAGGAGACACTGTGGCTCCATCCGAGGATACCCCCGGACAGGGCCAAACAGGAAGGATATAACCCCACCCACTTTGCCTAAGCACAGCCACACACCACAAGATGCTTCTCAAGAGGTCATGGATATTGAGGGTTTAAAGACACTCCTACTATACGAGCAGTTAAATTACCTTCACGAAAGGGTTGCTACCTACATTAATGAGCACAAGGATCTCACTCTTGAGAAAGCTGCATTTCTTGCAGTTGAGTTTGTTCACACATAACTACCTTCAAAAGAAAGGCACCACATCCCAATATAAACAATAATAATCCAGAGAAGCAACCTCCCTCTACAAGGTTTCAGTCTTTTTGTTACGACTTCTAGGAGTAGTGGGTGCGGAGTCAGGCGCAGAGAGCAGAGGCTAAAGGACAACTGTATTTATTCCGGTGACAGAAAGGTCACGCCAAAACACCAGGCGCGTACAATGCCCGGCCCAAAAACAGGACACAAACAGTCCGGAGAAAATACAAAAATAACACATCCACAAAACGAACAGAGAAACAAGCCTGCACAAAAGCAGGCGGGCATAACCGGCTTAAATAGCCCTAACCAAAACCCAAACAAGAAACAGGTGTAACCAATAAGACAAAACCAACAGAAAAGGAAAAGTGGATCGGTGGCAGCTAGTAGACCGGTGACGACAACCGCCGAGCGCCGCCCGAACAGGAAGAGGAGCCACCTTCAGTGGAAGTCGTGACAGTACCCCCCATGATGCATGGCTCCCGTAGCGCGCCGACACCGGCCTCGAGGGCGACCCGGAGGGCGAGGCGCAGGGCTATCCGGATGGAGGCGATGGAAATCCCTCAGCAGTGACGGATCCAAGATGTCCCCCACCGGTAGCCAGCACCTCTCCTCCGGACCGTACCCCTCCCAGTCCATGAGATACTGCAGGCCCCTCACCCGGCGTCTAGAGTCCAGAACAGCACGTACTGTGTACACCAGGGACCCATCGATGTCCAGAGGGGGCGGAAGGACCTCCGGCACCTCACCTTCCTGCAGGGGACCAGCTACCACCGACCTGAGGAGAGACACATGAAACAAGGGGTTAATACGATAGTAAGAAGGGAGTTGTAACCGATAACATACCTCGTTTATCCTCCTCAGGACTTTAAATGGCCCCACACACTGCGGCCCCAGCTTCCGGCAGGGCAGGCAGAGGGGCAGGTTCCGGGTCGAGAGCCAGACCCTGTCCCCCGGTGCAAACACAGGGGCCCCACTGCGGTGGCGGTCAGCGCTCCTCTTCTGCCGTTCACCAGCTAGCTCCAGGTCTCCTTCAAGCGCCGCACCCACTCCTCCACCGCAGGAGCCTCGGTCTGACTCTGATGCCATGGTGCCAGGACCGGCTGGTAGCCCAACACGCATTGAAACGGTGACATGTTCGTGGAGGAGTGGCAGAGTGAGTTCTGAAACACCTCCGCCCATGGGACGTACCTCGCCCATTCTCCTGGCCGGTCCTGGATATATGACCGTAGAAACCTCTCTCCACCTGCCCATTACTCTCTGGATGATAACCCGAGGTCAGGCTGATCGAGACCCCCAGACGCTCCATAAACGCCCTCCAAACTCGAGACGTGAACTGGGGACCCCGATCAGAAACGATGTCCTCAGGCACCCCGCCGTGCCGGAAGACGTGGGTAAACAGGGCCTCCACAGTCTGTAGGGCCTTAGGGAGACCGGGCAATGGGAGAAGACGACAGGACTTAGAAAACCGATCCACCATGACCAGGATCGTAGTGTTCCCCTGATACGGGGGAAGATCGGTAAGGAAGTCCACCAACAGATGAGACCACGGCCGTTGTGGAACGGGGAGGGGCTGTAACTTCCCTCTAGGCAGGTGCCTAGGAGCCTTACTCTGTGAGCACACTGAACGGGAGGAGACATAGAACCTCACGTCCTTAGCTAAGGTGGGCCACCAGTACTTCCCCCTAAGACCCCGCACTGTCCTCGCAATACCAGGATGACCCGAAGAGGGTAGCGTATGAGCCCACTGAATCAATTGATCACGAACACCAAGCAGCATGTCCACGTACTTAAGACCCGTTGGACACTGTGGAGGCGCAGGTTCCAAATGTAACGCCCACTCGATGTCCGCGTCCACCTCCCATACCACCGGTGCCACCAGCCATGAAGCTGGAAGGATGGGAGTAGGATCGATGGACCGATCCTCGGTGTCATAGAGACGGGACAGCGCGTCGGCCTTCGTGTTGAGGGAACCTGGTCTATTAGAGATAGTGAACCTAAATCTGGTGAAAAACATGGCCCATCTTGCCTGACGAGGATTCAGTCTCCTCGCTGCCTGGATATACTCCAGATTACCGATACACCTACCTGAACACTCCTCTGACCACCCCTGGAGAGTCCCCTGTTTCCATGAAATCCTAGGATTGTGACTAGCCAGCCAGGGAACCCCCAGCACCACTGGAAACGCAGGCGAATCGATTAGGAAGAGACTAATCCGCTCCCCATGATCCCCCTGCGTTACCATGTCCAGTGGGACCGTGGCCTCCCTGACCAGCCCTGACCCTAACGGTCGGCTATCTAAGGAATGCACGGGGAAGGTTAGATCTATTGGCACCAACGGAATCCCTAACCTACGGGCGAGTCCGAGATCCATAAAGTTCCCAGCTGCGCCCAAATCGACTAGCGCCTTATGCTGGAGAGAGGGAGAAAACTCAGGAAAAGAGATTAATAAAAACATGTGAGCAACAGGGAGCTCTGGGTGAGTTTGGACTCACCTGGGGTGACCGAGAAGTGTTCTGCCTGCCCTCTTGACTCCCAGACGAGCTCCTCCAGCACCGGTCGGAAGTATGTCCTCTCCGACTACAGCTAGTGCAGGAGGAGCCTCCTACTCCGGTTCCCCCGATGCGGCCCCCCCTAACTCCATAGGTATGGGAGCGGGAGGGCCAGGAGGTGGAACTGACAGGGCCCTCTCTGAACGCTCGCGGGCAGCCAGCAGATTGTCCAGTTGGATCAACATGTCTATGAGCTCATTGAGGGAGAGAGTGGCGTCGCGACAATCTAGCTCCCTGCGGACATCCTCCCGGAGGCTACACCGGTAGTGGTCCATCAGGGCCCTGTCATTCCACCCCGCTCCAGTGGCCAAGGTCCCGAACTCCAGGGCAAAGTCCTGCTCGCTCCTGCCTAAGGTGGAACCGGCGGGTGAACTCTGGGTAGTGGTCCCTTGCAGAGTCTGGGCTACTCCAGGGCTCTGACCGTCAGGCAGGAGACAAGGACGCTCACACTCTCCTCACCTGGCTGCCGCTCCATCGCACTCCCTTGGGGGCGCGAGACAAAGTGCGCTGGGGCCGGACGCCGCCGGAGGAGTGGGTTGACTCGTCGAAGGAGGAGCTGGAGGCGAGGTAGGGAGACCACTCCTCTCCCATCGGTCCATTCTCTCCATCACTTGGTCCATTGCTGACCCGATATGATGGAGCATGGCCGCATGATGGAGGACGCGCTCCTCCATACATGAGAGGGGGGTTGCCGCTGCTCCTGCTGACTCCTTGGGTGGTGCGGGCTTCTGTTACGACTTCTAGAAGTAGTTGATGCGGGCATAACCGGCTTAAATAGCCCTAACCAAAACCCAGACAAGACACAGGCGTAACCAATAAGACAAAACCAACAGAAAAGGAAAAGGGTATCGGTGGCAGCTATTAAACCGGTGACGATGACCACCGAGCACCGCCCAAACAGGAAGAGGAACCACCTTCGGTGGAAGTCGTAACACTTTTCCCCCAGTTTGTCATTACTGCCATGAGAATATTTGCCATATTTGTCTCTGTGTCCTAAGTTGAAACCCCAAAAAATGAGTGAGGAAAAAGCGGTTTCTTCTTGTGGGAGCCCATTACGCCTCTGGTTGGGAGTGGTTTATCTCCTAAACAAGATTTTGGATCAGATTTGTATGAACCTTTTTTTCCTTATGGTTTCGTGTCTCTGCAGAAGTTATGATGCTGTTAAGCAGCCTGTGAAGATACTGCGGGACACTTGGGCAGCCCAGTCCCTCATTTTGGAGGGTGTTTTCCCTTTGTCTGACACTTCTGCAACTGATTACAGTGTGTTAGTCCAAGGCGTGGAGAAGGGCTACATGGGAGTTCCTTTGTATAAAGTGGAACTCAAGTGTGATCTTGTTCTTGGTACCGTGGTCTTCTCATTCATTTCGAATTTACTGATGGGAAGGTTGGGGCCTAGAATAGATGAACCTGATGGGTTATCAGAGAAATACCAGATTGTTCCCAGCGTGTGCTGTTACACATCTAAGGTGATTGCAGAGAGCAAGTCTAGTGTTGAGGAGGATGTCAGCGATCCCACCATGTTTGATCTGTCTGGGCCGTTTACATGTGGTCCACTTCAGTAAACCTCCTGAGTTGACCTCTCCTTTGAAAACCCCAAAGGTGAGCGAGTTGGTAGGACCTCTGGAAGAAGAGAGGGTCCCCACAGTTGACACTTTGATGTCTAGGAAGCAGATGATTGCTAAACATGCTTCCCTCTCCCCTGTTTTTGTTGAGAGGAGGAGTTTGATTAAGTTTATGACAGAGATGGTGTTCTGATGAGGAAATGGCATTCCCACGCCACTTCTGGCCCAGTGTATCTCAAATTGTCATTCCAGTTACACTCCGATAACATTTAATGAGGTTGACTCACGATGATAGTATGGCAGGCCATCTTGGGGTGAAGAAGATGTATGACCGTATCTTGAGAACTTCTTCTGGCCTCGTCTGAAACAGGATGTTGTGGCTTACTGTAAATCCTGATGTGTTTTCCAGCTGACAGTTTAACCGAACATACTGTGTCGGTTTCACCTATGCAGCTTATATCTGCTTTTGGCAATCCTTTCAGCAGGGTTCTGGTGGACTGTGTGGGTCCTTTGCCCAAAGCAAAGAGTGGTACCAAATTTCTCTTAACCATCATTTGTGCTGCCACTCATTTCCCTGAGGACATTCCACTGATGACCATCATGGCTCCCAGTATTGTTACGGCTCTTGTGAAATTATTTTCAATGGTTGGGGTTCTGCGTAGAGTGCAATCAAACCAAAATAAAATGTAATTTCATGTTACCCATTTCCCTTCTAGTGCCTACCACTACAATTCTCAAGGCGCTCTTGAGACTTTGAAGTCTTTGTTGAGAGCTTACTGCTTTGATTTACAGAAATATTGTGATGAGGGTGTTACTATAGTGCTATTTGCAGCACGGGAGGTTGTTCAGGAGTCTCAGTTTCCGTCCGAAAAAGCTTGTGTTCCGACATTATGTCAGAGGTCCATGGACATTGCTTAGAGAGAGGTTGTTACAGGGCAACACCTCAAACTTTAAAACAAATATGTTGGAGCACGTAAGCCTATCTCAATACAGATTTCACCGCGCCTGTGAGTTTGCCTGTGAGAATATGGAGAAGGCGCAAACTAAAATAAAAGTCTTGTATGATCGAAAGGCCAAAGTTTCACTTTTGATGTGGATGAACAAGTTCTGGTTTTGTTGCCCGTTCTGGGTCACCGATGCAAGCTCACTTTTAAGGCCCTTACCCGGTAGAGAAAGAAAATGTAATTGGGATTAGCTCATCGCAACACCAGAGCGCAGAAAGAAAACCAGGCTGTGTCATGTCAACATGTTCACCCATTGCGATCAGTCGGAGAAGCCTTTCGGAGCCAGTATTCCGTGACCACTGCCGTGACTCTAGTCTTCCTTGAGAGCACGAGGAAAACCAAATGTGCCTGTGGTGCCGTTGAGTAACTCAAAGATTCTGGAAAACCTTGATGGCTATTTTGCACACTTGTCTTCAGAGGAAAAAAGCAACATAGCTGCACTGCTTTAAGAATATTTGGGTGTATTTTCAGATGTGCCAACTCAGACAAATGTACTAGAGCATGATATTGACGTTGGGGAATCTGCCCCATTGAAATAGCATGCCTGTCGAGTAAATCCTGAAAAGAGAGAGAAACTCTGTAATGGGGTGGATTTCATGCTTATACCTTTTTTACATTAAAAAAAATGTATTTTACCTTTATTTATACAGGTTTTTTCTCACTGAGACCAAGAGAGACCTGGTCCAATAGCATCAGAGCGAACAACGTTTCAGACAAAACAACTTACATACACTAACGCAACATTAAACAAAACTATAAACACACATACAGTACAACAAAAACATTGTACATTAAAAAGACAAACGTCTTGACTAAAAACAGCTGGCCTAAAAATAATTACACTCTTCTATGATATATACATCGATCAAGTGTTTAAACTCCACCAACGAAACTAGATCATCACATTTTAAAATGTTAAGGAGAGAACTCCAGGACCACGGAGCTAAGTAACTAAAACTATTTCTACCATGTCCTGTTCTAATTTTTGGTACTGTTAGAAGCAAATCAAAATGGGACTGTAATTGATATTTATTTACTGACCTGACTAAAAAAGAACAGAGATAAAATGGCATTTTACCCAATATGGCCTTATAAATCAGTGTATACCAGTGTTTAAGCCTACGCAAGGTGAATGACGACCAGCCAAAAACACTGTAAAGATCAAAATTATGTGTTAGACGTTTCTGATTTGAAATTAACCTGAGGGCTGCATGATACACTGAATCAAGTGCTCTCAGGGTAGTGGCCGAGTCCTGCATATATATAACATCACTAAAATCTAAAACCGACAGTAATGTAACATGCCTGGCATTTGAAAATACCATGCATTTTGTTTTACCTGAATTTAGAATCAGCTTTAAATCATACAGATTCTGTTGTATGATATTAAATGCTCTTTGGGCATTTTCAAAAACTAAAGATAAACTACTACCACTTGAATAAAGAACAGTATCATCTGCATAAAAATGAACACCCGCTGTTTCAATAAGATCCCCAATGTTGTTGATATACAAAATGAACAACAGTGGGCCCAAAATGGAACCTTGCGGAACACCTGAGCAAACCTCTATGAACTCAGATTTACAACCATCCGCCATTACACATTGTGTACGATTTGATAGGTAATTTATAAACCAATCTAGAGCAGGACCAGTAATTCCACAACATTTTAACCTTTGCAGTAACACAGCATGGTCCACGATGTCAAAAGCCTTCGACAAATCAATAAAAACAGACACACAATGTAATTTCTTATCAAGAGCACAGTAGATGTCATTTAAAACCTTCAATGTTGCTGAAACAGTGCTGTGGCCAGACCTAAAACCTGATTACATTCCATTTAAGATGTTGTTTTCTTGGAAGTAGACCTTTAGCTGCCTACTAACTAAGGACTCCAGTACCTTTGACAGTACAGACCATTTTGATATGGGTCGATAGTTGTCAAGTAGAGAAGGATCTCCACCTTTTAGGAGAGGCAGTACAAAAGCAGATTTCCATAATTTGGGGATTTCCTTAACATCAAGCGTGAGGTTAAAAATACATGTTAAGGGGGAGTAATGATGTCTGCAGCTAGGTGTAGGAGGCGGGGGTCTAGTTCATCAGGGCCAGGGGATTTTTAAAATACATTTCTTTCAGGGCTTTACACACTTCTGAAACAGAGAAGGATGACAATGAGAACCTGGTGAAGGAGTGCACAGGGGTGTCAGGTAAATTCAGGGGGCTCAATTATACCTTTGATCTTTTCAAATAAACTGCCTGCATCTAAAAAAATGCATATTCAAGGCTTTCAGAATGGAGATTCTCTCAGTTACAATCTGTGTATCGATCAACAATTGTTTGTGAAGCTGTGTATCTTGTTTGCACTCCAAACCCTTCACTACTTGCCAAAATTTGGATGGATTATTTAAATTTTGTGAAGTAGATTTCAGGTAGTGGTCTGCTTTCAATTTACGGGTCGTAGCCACACCCATACTTCCAAGATGTTTAAAAGCCTTCCAATCATCTGCCAAACCAGTCCCTCTTGCTTTAGGCCACATAGCATTTAGTTCCCTTATGATTTTTGTACGTTTCTTAGTAAACCAAGGGTTCTCTCTGCCCTTAATCCTGATTTTTTTTAAAGGAGCATGCCCATTGAATACATCCTGGAATGCGTTGTGGAAATAAGAAAAGGCTAGTTCAACATCAGGGATTCATTCCATTCTATTCCGTTCAATGCTAGATACATCATGTAAAAAACCTTGAATATCAAACTGCTTCCAGTTTCTTTTCGTAATAACACGTAGAGATTTCAGAGCTAGATGTTAGCCAGTCCTGATTCAGATCACCCATCAGGACAAACTCAGAATTGACATTCTGTGATAACAATTTAAAAATACAATCCAGAGAGCCAACAGCAGCAGATGGAGGTCTATAACAACAAGATACAACAATATTTAAAGATAAGCCAAGGTTTAGGTTCAGAGACACATATTCAAATTGCTTAGGTTTAGTAACAAGTCAGAATGACCACCGAGAACTTGTCTTTTACATATACAGATTTACGATCTGTACTAAACACATTGTAATCATTTATGCCAATATTTTTGTCAGTAATATATTTTTTAAGCCAGGTTTCAGAAAGCATAAATACATCAGGGTCGGCAGTTTTTATCCATATATTCACAAAATCAAGCTTCGGCATAATACTTTTTACATTTGCAAAATATGCAAAAACACTACACCTAACACTGTATCCAAACTGGTCGCGCGCGTACACTATGGTAAGCAAATTAATTTTGTCCCCCCACACCAAACACGATCACGACACGCAGGTTGAAATATCAAAATAAACTCTGAACCAATTATATTAATTTGGGTACAGGTCAAAAAACATTAAACATTTATGGCAATTTAGCTAGCTAGCTTGCAGTTGCTAGCTAATTTGTCCAAATTAGCTAGCTTGTTGTTGCTAGCTAATTTGTCCTGGGATATAAATGTTGAGTTGTTATTTTACCTGAAATGCACAAGGTCCTCTCCTCTACAATTAATCCACACATAAAATGGTCAACAGAATTGTTTCTAGTCATCTCTCCTCCTTCCATGCTTTTTCTTCTTCGGACCTTATATGGTGATTGGCATCTAATAGTATTACCATGACGCAGCCCGACCTCAGTTCGTCTTTCAATCACCCATGTGGGTATAACCAATGAGGAGATGGCACGTGGGTATCTGCTTCTATAAACCTATGTGGAGATGGGAGATGCAGGACTTGCAGCACGTTCAGAGCCACCAATAGAAGCAACTTCTATTTTAGCGCCTGGCAACGCAGATGTTCATTGGCGCGCCAGAGCAGTGTGGGTGCAATGATTGAATAACATGTATGTGTACATTTATTTTGCAACGCTCTCGCACAAGACGCGAGCGTTGTGTTCAGCATGTGAGGCGAATGTCTCTGCGTTTTTGTTCAGATTTCGCAAACTCAATGCTGTTACTAAGCCAAGCTCATACCCTTTGCCCAGGGTCGACGATTGTGTGGACTGTGTCAGTGCTGCTAAGTATGTTAGCAAATTCAATCTGATTAAGTGATATTGGCAGGTACCTTTAACTGAACACCCCAAAGAGCTGTCTGCTTTTATTACTTCTGATGGGGTGTTTACCAACCTTCGTCTTCCGTTCTGTTTGTGAAATGCAGGGGCCACATTCCAAATGCTTATGCACATTGTTCTACATGGACTGGAAAATGCTGAGGTATATTTACCATGTCACTGATGCATCGTGAAACAGTGTTGTTTAATGAAGGCATTGTCTGTATTGTTTTTTGGGCCTTTTCCCCCCAGCATTGTCCCAGCCATATCTGCGGCAGCAAGAAGAATTAAGTCCTCCACAATAGTATGGGGCTTTCCTGTCCTAGCCACTCCGTAGCTCACCATATAAGCCCATATTAATGCTATCTGTTGCTTTTATACATTTCTTACTACTCGAAAGTCACCTTTATTCTTGCTCAAATTGTCAATTTTAATTTCTAAATGTCTTCGTAAGAGTGAAGGTTTCCCACGTGAGAGTAATGGTTAATGTGGTTGGATGTTAATTATTTGACTAGGCTACCTGTATTTGACATTGTGTTGTTATTTCTGCTGAACACTAGATGGTTTCATTTTATTTTTGGCAGTGAAACGAGACTACTCAGGCGAGAAAAAAACCTCACTCAAATGTATAGCCCTGTTGGAAAATATAAATGTACTGTTTGAAAATGCGAACAGAACATTTGAAAAATATATATGTGAATCAGAGTTTTACTTGGCTTACCCCCAGTTTGGGAATACCTGCTCTATGTAATCACAGATAAGGTCTACACATTTGAAGATTCTGCTTGCGTTTAAAATACTTCTTATGCAAAATGGAAGCCGTATTCCATCTGCAATTATTTTGATGTAGGGTTCAGATGTCAGTGTCAATTCAAATGAAATAATATTCAAAAGAGTATTTGGAAACCACTAATTCAGTATCAACTTCATAAAGGAAATGTGCTGGACAAGGTAGGGATGACTACCCACAGAGCACAGATGTCAGTTCAACATCTAGTTTCGATATCCATTTGATTTAGAGGTCAACTAATGTCAATTCAAAGTGAAATCAACGAAACAAATGACATTCTAATTAGATTTATGGTAAAGGTTTAGTGAAAAACTGTATTTGATTGACATTCTGTAACGTCTAGGTTTCCTTACATGGGCTCTGATTAAATAACAAATCTGTGAAAGACCCAGAATTAGTACTCGTGTTGTAACATTCGTTACAATGAAAGCATTAAGTGAAACATTGCCACCTAAATAAATATGAAACACTTATGAAATTATTAAATTATGAAAAAAATGTGTTGATGTACATAAGCAACAAAAAATAATTAAATGAACTGAGCCAACAGTCTAGAAAGCAAATCCTTAAATCAGAACCTATTGTTGAGTCTTTCAATGGAAGACCAAGTCCAAGTTTAGCCCTACTGCCACCAGATGGCGCTATTTTCCCTATGTTGTTTGTCATCTGACGTCCTGCAGTAATTTGGCCAGCAGGTGATACACTCGTGTCCCCAGACTGGTTCGTACATAAAACATCCTCCAGTCAGGCTGTAAAAGTGTTGGTTTCCACTTTAACTCGATTTAATGGGGCGCCAACCTAAAAAAACAGGGAAATCATGTGTACTGTCTTAATCAACACAATTTTTCACCACCATGCTAGAGTGGCTAATGCTATTTTTGGATGTTGTGCACCACATTCAACCAGGGGTAAACAACCGACTGCTGCAACCTAATTGGCTGAATGAAGTGCGCAACATCCAGAAGTAGCATTATCCATTCAAAAATGGTGGTGTAAAAGTGTGTTTTATTAGGACATTATGCATATTTACCCCAAGTGTATCACGGGCTTGGCAGATATCAGATGACAAACAACTTAAGAAACAATAGCCCCATCTGTCGGCAGTAGGGCTAAATTTGGACTTTGTCTTCCATTCAAAGACTCAACAATAGGTTCTGGTAGGACTAAGGTTTTTACATTTTATGATTTTCTTTCTGGACTGTTCGCTCAGCTGATTTAATAATTTTTTGGAGCTTATGTTGAAACGCTATGTTTTTGCTATCAATACACTGTTATTGCAAGTTATTTCTGACAAGTTTGTGGTTTATGAAATTGTGTTAGTGTTCCCCTCCAGTTTATTGTCCTGCATGTTGTCATTAGGACACATTTAGCAGGGTTATATTCTAAATTCTATTTTGAAGAAGAGTTTGGTTAAGCATTGCTTCTCTGTCAGATCAGTTGCAATTGTCTTCATAGAATTACTAACTATTCTCTGTGTTCATTGTGGACTTGTGGAATCAACGAACACCAATAAATTACTATTTCTCGGGATGATTTGGGGAAAATTCTCTCTTCAAGGGCAACTCATTGTCAGGATTGTTAGGTTGTGTAAAGAAAGCTCCAAGGTTTGAAATGTACTATTTTGGATAGAATAATACATCACAGAGGCAGGTTCAGAGAGGACTCTGTTCTCGTACAGCAGTGATTACTCTTTCCCTCGACTGACAAACCACCTTCATCAGACTCTGAATCAGGAGCGGACACCATCAGTCAAAGACTCTTGAGGGAGATTATCAGAAAGCTTATGGGTGTGCCTCTACAGTCGAACTCTACCTCAGTATTCATAGTCCAGAGTGTGATGGAGTGCAAATGAGAATGCAAAAGCGCCCGTTATTGGAGTCATGAAGTCAAATAGTTTTGGAGCACATTTTATTTAAAAAAAACATTGCTGAGAAATGTCCTGTCGCCATGCTTTGTAACTGAGTTTTGTCTAATGCAACTAAAGGACATTTCGTCATTTCGTTTCTTCAAGATAATAATGATTAATGATGTATCTATCATAAGTCTCTAGCTCAGGGCTCCCAACCCTGTTCCTGGAGAGCTACCGTCCTATAGGGTTTTAGTAAAACAACATATGCAATATGAAGCTTTACCACTTTCTCTGTAATGTGAGTAGTATTTTGATTCCTATAACAATGTTCTTACATTTTTTATGAATATTGAAAAATAGAAACATGAATATAGAAAATAGAAAATGTTTGATTTGCCTGATTTGTCAATATATTGTCATACACAATGTCTTTGTTTTGTTCCAGTTTCGTGAGGTTTTGTCCCTCATGCTCAAAAGCTTACTTCCATCATGATTCATTGTAGGAGGAACAGTGTATGGAATAGTCAAGGTTTGTCCAGGGCCCTGTTTCAGAAAGCAGGTTTACAAACTCTGAGTTTAAACCTGAACTCTGGGTTGACTGACTCTGAGCTGTCAAACTCAGAGTTTTCAGTTTCAAAACAGGGGCGGCAGGGTAGCCTAGTGGTTAGAGCGTTGGACTTTTAACCGAAAGGTTGCAAGTTCAAACCCCCGAGCTGACAAGGTACAAAGGCTGTCATTGAAAATAAGAATTTGTTCTTAACTGACTTGCCTGGTTAAATAAAGGTAAAACAAAGGCGAAGGTAAAACAAAGGCTGCGTTGTTGCCCTCCTATGGCCTCCTCCATGTCTCCTGATGTACTGGCCTGTCTCCTGGTAGCGCCTCCATGCTCTGGACTCAACTCTATGCTGACAGTCACAGCAAACCTTCTTGCCACAGCTCGCATTGAGGTGCCATCCTGGATGAGCTGCAATACCTGAGCCACTTGTGTGGGTTGTAGACTCCGTCTCATGCTACCACTAGAGTGAAAGCACCGCCAGCATTCAAAAGTGACCAAAACATCAGTCAGGAAGCATAGGAACTGAGAAGTGGTCTGTGGTCCCCACCTGCAGAACCACTTCTTTATTGGGGGTGTCTTGCTAATTGCCTATAATTTCCACCTGTTGCCAATTGCACAACAGCATGTGAAATGTATCGTCAATCAGTGTTAAGTGGTCCTAAGTGGACAGTTTGATTTCACAGAAGTGTGATTGACTTGGAGTTACATTGTGTTGTTTAAGTGTTCCCTTTATTTTTTTGAGTAGTGTGTATATATATATTATATATATATTATATTATTATATATATTTATATATATATAAAAATTGGGCATTTATTTTTTTACTATATATAAACTCAGCAAAAAAAGACAGTCTTTCAAAGATAATTCGTAAAAATTCAAATAACTTCACAGAACTTCATTGTAAAGGGTTTAAACACTGTTTCCCATGCTTGTTCAGTGAACCATAAACAATTAATGAACATGCACCTGTGGAACGCACGTTAAGACACTAACAGCTTACAGACGGTAGGCAATTAAGGTCACAGTTATGAAACCTAAGGACACTAAAGAGGCCTTTCTACTGACTCAAAAAACACCAAAAGAAAGATGCCCAGGGTCCCTGCTCATTTGCGTGAACGTGCCTTAGGTAAGACAGCGCTACAGGGAGACAGGACGGATAGCTGATCCTCCTCACAGTGGCAGTCCACGTGTAACAACACCTGCACAGGATCGGTACAGGATCGGTACATCCGAACATCACACCTGTGGGACAGGTACAGGATGGCAACAACAACTGCCCGAGTTACACCAGGAACGCACAATCCCTCCATCAGTGCTCAGAATGTCCGCAATAGGCTGAGAGAGGCTGGACTGTGGGCTTCTAGGCCTGTTGTAAGGCAGGTCCTCACTAGAAATCACCGGCAACAACGTTGCCTATGGGCAAAAGCCCACCGTCGCTCGACCAGACAGGACCGGCAAAAAGTGCTCTTCACTGACAAGTTGCGGTTTTGTCTCACCAGGGGTGATGGTCAGATTCGCATTTATCGCCGAAGAAATGAGCGTTACACCAAGGCCTGTACACTGGAGCAGGATTGATTTGGAGGTGGAGGGTCTGTCATGGTCTGGGGTGGTTTGTCACAGCATCAGTAGACTGAGCTTGTCATTGCAGGCAATCTCAACACTGTGCGTTACAGGGAAGACATCCTCCTCCCTCATGTGGTACCCTTCCTGCAGGCTCATCCTGACATGACCCTCCAGCATGACAATGCCACCAGCAATACTGCTAGTCCTGTGCGTGATTTCCTGCAAGACAGGAATGTCAGTGTTCTGCCATGGCCAGGAATGTCAGTGTTCTGCCATTCCCCCCCCCTTTTTTTGTTCAGGGACACATTATTCCATTTCTGTTAGTCACATGTCTGTGGAACTTGTTCAGTTTATGTCCCAGATGTTGAATCTTATGTTCATACAAATATTTACACGTTAAGTTTGCTGAAAATAAACACAGTTGAGTGAGAGGACGTTTCTTTATTTGCTGAGTTTATATATATATATATATATATATATATATATATACACATATATATATATTTTGTGAGTGTGTGTGCGTGCTTGTTTAATATTTATGCAGGTGCAACCCAACAGGCACAAAACATACTTAGCAGCAACTGAAGATGAAATATAAAAATATACTTCAAACATGTAAGGTATAATTTCATTACAAGCAATTGTGATGTTGTTTAGCCTACCCTATCTAATGAAACAGCATTCAGTGGCTACATTCAACATGTGATATATTTAAGTAGTTATTGAAATTGTCTAAGTAAAAAATGTTTACTCTTTCAGCCATCCCAACACAGCCAGTATTTAATATTGTCTATTTGAAAGTAACACCTTATTGCCTTTATACATGCAAGTCTCCAAATTTTTTGCTTACTTGACCTCCATTGTAGCCAATAGAAAAAAAGCTGAGGCCCGAAAAAAGTTGGCTGAAGAGATGGCCCTCAGTCAAAACAGTGGCTGACCTATTGCTGAAGACATCTCTGGAGGAAGCTCATCTGACCCAACCATCCCCCAGGACACAAGGGCCTACATAAGAGGTTAGTTAAATTAATGATATATGTACATTCATCCTTTTGCCAGTGTTACCTCAGTGATGCCTGCACATCCATCTTAGACACAACTTGGCACGATGATTTTCTTGTAGTGGTATAATTCTTTGTAATTGACTGCTGTTACTTTATCAGATACTTAGTTGTCCTACAGACATCATAATCTATTTTAAGGTGACTCAGAGTTATATATTTGAAAAATTGTGATGTGGCCTGCACACTTTGTCGTAAAATCAAATTAGGTGGGGCACTTTTCTGGGTAAAGTTTTTAATTTAACTGTCTAATTTTCTTCATCTTCTACCAGTTACTGATGGTGTAATCTGTCTGGTGGAGCCTTCTGCCATAACAGACCTTCATGCAGTTGTAAGTACTCTTAATACTCCACAGATGTTTCATAATGGGTTGGAGTAGAACACCAACATTTTTCATACAGGAGGATGATGAAGACACCTTGTCAGCTGCCACCGAGAGGGAAGACACAGAGAGGCCTATTGAGGTTTACACCTTAAAAATCACATCTAAAAGTTGATGATAGTGTTGTACCATAATAAAACTTGCACCTTCTTTTTCTCTAACAGAGCAATGCTGGAAATTACAATGAGGAAGAGGGTCCATCCACCACCACAGCACAACTTGGTGATAAGATGTTGTTCAGGATTGGCCCATGACTTACAATGAAACTAAGTACACCTGGCACTGTGAAATTATATGTCATTTTTTGTTTGTTCCTATAGCTCCGTGTGAAACAGCTGTACAAGGTGTACTTACAGAAACAAATTTAAAAATGTAATTTAGAAATTGACCGCATAAGGCTGCAGATGCAAAATATAGAAATACAACTCCTGGAACATCAGGTGAGGTGTGCCCACAGGTAGAACATCAGTTAAAGGTGAGTGAGGTGCCCACAGGTAGAACATCAGTTAAAGGTGAGTGAGGTGCCCACAGGTAGAACATCAGTTAAAGGTGAGTAAGGTGCCCACAGGTAGAACATCAGTTAAAGGTGAGTAAGGTGCCCACAGGTAGAACATCAGTTAAAGGTGAGTGAGGTGCCCACAGGTAGAACATCAGTTAAAGGTGAGTAAGGTGCCCACAGGTAGAACATCAGTTAAAGGTGAGTGAGGTGCCCACAGGTAGAACATCAGTTAAAGGTGAGTAAGGTGCCCACAGGTAGAACATCAGTTAAAGGTGAGTGAGGTGCCCACAGGTAGAACATCAGTTAAAGGTGAGTGAGGTGCCCACAGGTAGAACATCAGTTAAAGGTGGGTGAGGTGCCCACAGGTAGAACATCAGTTAAAGGTGAGTGAGGTGCCCACAGGTAGAACATCAGTTAAAGGTGAGTGAGGTGCCCACAGGTAGAACATCAGTTAAAGGTGGGTGAGGTGCCCACAGGTAGAACATCAGTTAAAGGTGAATGAGGTGCCAACAGGTAGAACATCAGTTAAAGGTGAGTGAGGTGCCCACAGGTAGAACATCAGTTAAAGGTGAGTGAGGTGCCCACAGGTAGAACATCAGTTAAAGGTGGGTGAGGTGCCCACAGGTCGAACATCAGTTAAAGTTGAGTGAGGTGCCCACAGGTAGAACATCAGTTAAAGTTGAGTGAGGTGCCCACAGGTAGAACTTCAGTTGAAGGTGGGTGAGGTGCCCACAGGTAGAACATCAGTTAAAGGTGGATGAGGTGCCCACAGGTGGATGATTTTACATGTTTGAACAACATAAAAATATTAACTACTGTAGTACATTTGTACTTGCAGGAAATAAAGAAGACTTCATAAAAAGAAAGGTATATTCCCTTTATTTGACCGTGGAGGCGATGGGTCAATCATAAATTATGGTAGTATATTGTGTCTCTCACTGCTCTTCCATCTCGTGCACCTGAGGGGTGATCAGCATCGTTCATAATTGAGTAGGACATTATTCTCCTCTAATTGTGACAATGTTGTAGAGAATCAGACATGCCACAATAATGTCACAAGCCCTTTCTGGGGTGACCCTGAGCCTACGAAGGCACTGGAACCGGGCCTTGAGCATCCCAATTGTCCTCTCTGCCCTGGCTCGTGCAGTGAGCCAAGTTAAAACATTTCTCCGGGTCGGGATTAGGGTAAAGGGTCAGCAAATAGGGCTGGCAGGGGTACCCTTTGTCACCGAGCAGGTAACCATCGAACTCTCCTATGATAAAACGAGGATACAGTTTACATTTTCAGTTGCAATAAGAGGAAACAAAATATTGATTATAATAATATATATATATATAAATATAGCTATATCCTAAACTCACCACGGGCAAATCTAGCGCTCAGTGTACATTCACGAAAAATGTGCGAGTCATGCACAGACCCAGGCCACATTGCTTCCACGTTGCTGAAGATGTGGGCTGCATCACATATTATTTTCACAGTGCAGAACAGTAATTAGCTGCAGTAACTGTAGTGAAGCATCTTAGGGAAGTAGTGAAGTATCTTTCATTTGGAATTATAAAGGCTACTATTTTGGCCTACCTGCACATTATTAATGCTGTGGAAAGACTTCCTATTAACATAATCACCATCATTCCTGAAGGAGCTGTGATAGGAATATGAGTGCCATCTATGCAGCCAATCACACCTGGAAACCTTAAACTATATAAAATTAACTGATTAGTGCTTCAAGTCTCGAAGCATCTTACTAAATTAATTAATTATTGCTTAGACTGATACCTGCAATTCTTCTTTGATGAGTCTTGTGGGTCTGTGACTTGGGACCACACAAAAGTGTACAGTAAACGTTTCAATGCAAGAGTCACATTTCTGACAGCCCGGCAGACAGTTAGTTGCCTTGGAAATATGCTGTTATTTAAACTCCTGTTGGCAAAAAAATTAAGTGCAACACATAAGAATTGAGAGCATGTCTACGATGTGTCATATGAACGATATGAGGGCTGAGAATATTGTTCTGATGAAAGATTGATTGTGCAGAAAAAATGGAAATGCTAAAACAGATAATCATCAGGGAATGATTAAACATCCAAGCAGGGTCTGATCACCCTCTTCCTGACTGAGATTTCTGTGGAGTATTTGTGCTTCAATATCAACTGGCTCTTTGAGAAAAGGACATGCCATGTCTGACAGTTCCTTCAGTCTGCAGGTGTCAGCTAAAGAGGAGGAGAAACTCAGGGATAGTTGAAGAAAACCTGCCAGCGAGCAGGTTAGCTTCACAGAGTATGTTTCCATAGTAACTGACTCAGAGTTAAGCTGAACTGGCTTTGTGAAACCGAAAACACAGAGTTTCCTTCAATTCTGAGTCAACTAACTCTGAGTTTTCACAAATCACTTTCTGAAACAGGGCCCAGGTTCCTTCTTGTTATCCTACAAGGGTGTATTCACTACGAACCAAACAGAAGCAAATTTCCAAAAAGGGGAGGTACTAACCCTGAATTTATCTATTAAGAAACGCTCATTTTTGTTACAAAACATTTTCAGTTGCAAAACGTTTTGCAACGGTGTGATTACTCTTAAATTCAGAAAGGATATTGACACTCCACCTGAGCAAGTCTGAAAACTAATGACTAGGATTGCTATGCTTCCTGGGAAAAGAGCAGGAATATGCATTTGTAGGCTACAGTCTTTGAATGGTGCAACTGTTGTCTGCATCCAAAGATGATCCAATTTGAATAAACGCTTGAAGGTAAGGATGACAGCAGTGGTGTAGTCTACGGCGATACGGATATCACTTATTATTGATATCTACATAGCGCATTGATGTGAATCACCCAGCTGTTCTCTCATTTAGCTATTTGCGCCTTACGGATTGTGGTTGTTGTGGATGGCTGTTCACAAATCTAAATGTGTATTTGAACCCAATAATGGTTGGATTAAAGAAGTGTAAGAAGTTTGTTGCCTATCAATCATTGTTTTTTAAACAAATGGACAGCCTTTGACACATGCGCTCTTGTAACAGCTGCATTGTGCGGATCACTGTGGGGCTTTTATTGGGCAATCTAATTCATGCTGATTAAAAAAATGTATCCATAGGCCTAATGGACACCTGCTCAAACTCACACACTTTTGATAGACTTAAAGGGGCAATCTGTAGTTGCTACATCAATTTTTGGACATAAATTACATATCCATTGATTCTTGAAGAACATGAATCAAATGCATTTTCATTGGTCACATACACATGGTTAGCAGATGTTATTGAGAGTGTAGCGAAATGCTTGTGCTTCTAGTTCCGCGAGTGCCGTTATATCTAACAAGTAATCTAACAAATTCACAGCGACTACCTTATACACACAAAATAAAGCAATGGAATAAGAGTATGTACTTATAAATATATGGATGTGCGATGCCCGTGCAGCATAGGCACAAGATGCAATAGATGGTACAAAGTACAGTATATACATTTGAGATGAGTAATGTAGGATATGTAAACATTATTAAAGTGTCTGGTGATACCATTATTAAATCCATTTATTAAAATGGCCAGTGATTTGAGTCTGTATGTTGGCAGCAGCCTTTATGTTAGTGATGGCTGTTTAACAGTCTGATGGCCTTGAGATAGAAGCGGAGTGAACAGGCAGTGGCTCGGGGGGTTGTTGTCCTTGATGATCTTTTTGGTCTTACTGTGACATCGGGTGCTGTAGGTGTCCTGGAGGGCAGGTAGTTTGCCCCTGGTGATGCGTTGTGCAGACCCTCTGGAGAGCCTTGCGGTTGAGGGTGGTGCAATTGCCATACCATGCGGTGATATAGCCAGACAGGATGCTCTCGATTGTGCATCTGTAGAAGTTTGTGAGGGTTCTAGGTGACAAGCCACATTACGTTAGCCTCCTGAGGTTGAAGAGGCTCGGTTACACCTTCACCACGCTGTCTGTGTGGGTGGACCATTTCAGGTTGTTCGTGATGTGTACGCTGAGGAACTTAACTTTCCACCTTCTCCACTACTGTCCCGTCTTTGCTTCCGTCCCTCTCCTCGCCCCTACCTGGGCTCGAACCAGGGACCTTCTGCACACATCAACAACAGCCACCCTTGAAGCATCGTTACCCATCGCTCCACAAAAGCCACGGCCCTTGCAGAGCAAGAGAAACAACTACGTCAAGGTCTCAGAGCGAGTGACGTCACCAATTAAAATGCTATTAGCGCACAACCTGCTAACTAGCTAGCTATTTCACACTAGTTACACTTGAATCTGTAGCTCTGTCTATTAATCTGAGGGTGGTTACATTTCTCCAGGCCCATCCCTCAGCTTTTTACCAAAACAGAGGCGGGGTGTCTGTTTTGTTATGGTTTCCTCTGTGAATTTGCCATTTTAAACAGCTGCATATTATCATGAAATCAAAGTGTTTGGGATTTGACTGCTCCAGTAACTGGAGCAAAAAACCCAGTAATAGTAATCTACTCTACAGTCTGTGGGATGTTTTGCTTTGAGTCCCATATTGACGGCTTTGTTGCCTTCAACACACTGGGGATGAGGTGATAATGAAAGAAAAAGAAAGAACTAACTTGAAAGATACCTCAAATACATTTTAATTTAGCTTTTGAACCTTTCTAAGTTGAGTGTTAGCCAATAGGCCAACAGTAAATGCTTGATAGTTACATTGTGTTACTTTAAGTCCACACAGGCTTACATTTCCGATTTTATTTCACGTTGAGATTCTGCTGAAAATCGAACCCCAAGTTAGAGTACAGTGGTATTTTCATAGATAATGGCGTCATCATTATTAGGTCATTGTAGTTAGCCGCTAATTAGCCATCATATTATTAGGGCCTAAAAATAAAAAGAGAAGATGAGGAAACGGTATGTTTTGTTGAAAACCACCTTTGTCATTTTTTAAATAACTCTGGGTATCAAATAAAAAGGGGTGAATAGATAAATGGAACAATAGCCACCCCAGTAAACAAATCTTCAAACTTCAGTGGATATCAAAGCTGTGTGAATGTCATTGGCAATCCACATGGGTTCTGACCTATAGAATCACTGCACCGGCTGATGCGCTATCTGGAATGCTTGTTGCATTTTGTTAGTATGAGCCCTAAATGGCAACAGAACAAAAATGTATTGTTTTCAATGATCTGTCTTTAAGTAACATGACTTTTTAATAAGTCTGAGTCCATGCCCATTATGTGGTACATATACCTGCTTGAAATATGTTAATAGTCTTTTCTAAGGTGTCCTAAAATAATGTTCCCTGTGGTTCTTTATAATATCCCTCCAGGACTGATAAAACATTTATTCAGCTAAACATAGTGTCTATAAATATACTTAAGACTGGTAGGTACTAAAAGAAGTACTGACTCGATACTTATGTCACTCTTGATTCATTTGAGAAACTTAGTTCCTTGTTTAGGCATTTTCCCAAGGTGATATGTACCCCTGCTGAGTTGGACAGGAATCCTCTTCAGCACCAGCATTCTACTCAAAATGTGTCCATTTGGGAACGGTTACTTTTTCCCGTAAGACATTTCTTGTATCTTTAGTAATTCCGACTGAGCAATAGTTCCTTTAAGTTATTTTGGTAGCAGTTTTTATGGCCTACTTTATCTACTTACTTCATTCATGGTAGAAAGAAAACTGTGAGAAATACATACAGTATGCATTGGGACTACAGTTCAATGTCAAGGGTCAGGTCTCCCAGACAGAGTAAGCCTAGTCCTGGACTATAAAGTGCTTTCAATGGAGAATCTCCATTAAGAAAGCTCTTCAGTCCAGGACTAGGCTTAATCATTTTGGGGGGAAACTAGCCCTATATGCCCATTATAAGGTATTGATATTTACAGATTACCCAGGCCTCCACAATGTGGTATTGTTAACTGTAAAATTGTATTTTATGTCCAAACTCACATTACGATAATGGGTCATATGATATAACAGATTGAGATTCATTGCTTATATTCAATGACCTCAAACCGGTAAAGTACATTAACAAAGATGTAACCTTGTGATCAGAATGGACCAACTCAAGGTAATTTAGAAGGACAACCTCAGGTATTTCCACTAACCAAAAATACATTATCAACCGTGTTAGGTGACAGTCATGATATTACATTGACGTCAGTTCTACATTATCTGACCAATGGAGATATGTTAAATTTGATATCTTAAACAGCTGAATGCAGCTCATTTTGTACAGTAGGAATTTGTATAATGCATTTGAAAATGATATTGTCCATTCTGTCATCAAACCTGGCTGGGACAACACAAGATGCTGAGGAGCAGTTGGTACACTGTCTGTCATAATGATTTGTTTTTCATCCTCACCTCTAATTACTTTGCTTGGAGTCTAAACTCACTTAATTGAATCCATGTAACTCTGCATCCCATGGCATAATTGGTAAATCATTTTCTTGTCATCCAATACCATGCCCTGGAGACATATACAAATGTGAAGAACTTCACTGCTTTGGTGGTGGTACAATACATAGCCACGTCAACAAATCAGCATAGCTATAAGCACACGTGCTGCAATACATTGGATATGCATGGGCTGGCATATCGATGAATTATTCATTTTCTGGGCTCCCGGGTGCAGGAGATTACACGTGCGCCGACACACATGTGCACACACATAAACATGGACAGACAAAATACACACGGGTATGCATGCATGCACACGCGCGCGCGCGCACACACACACACACACACACACACACACACTGCCTTTTATAGAAAGTTGTAATCGTCCCTTGACTATCAGTGAAATGCTTACTTTCAGGTCCTTTTCAAACAATGCAGAGATAGAGATAAAGATGAAAAAATAAAACATTTAAATAGTGACATGAGGAATAAATACACAGTGAATAACAAGTAAAAATAACATGGCTTATATAGGGAGAACCAGTACTGAGTCGATGTACAGGGGTACGAGGTAATTGAGGTAGCTACAGTATGTACATTTAGGTAGGGGTAAAGTGACTAAGCAACAGGATAGATAATAGACTGAGCTATTGCAGCAGCGTACAGTATGTGGAGAGTGTGAAAGTGTGTGTCTGTGGTGTCAGTATGCATGCGCATGTTATGTGGGTGTAAGTAGTGTGTGTGTTGGGATGTCAGTGTATGTATGTGTCTGTACATGGTTCTATAAAATGATTTAATTTAACATGGTGCACAACCTCACAGATGTATTATGAGAGCTCCAAAGCTCTGACAGCTTATTCCAACCACTTACCAATCACCAGCACTGGTGGCTTCTCTAATTCTCCACAACATCATTACCCAGTGGATTCCAGAAGCGTTGTTTCTGGTAGCCAGTTTCTGCGTCTCAAATAGCACCCTATTCCCTGTATAGTGCACTATGTTTGACCCAGAGCCTCATTGGGTCATATAGGGAATAGGGTGCCATTTGGGAATCGGAGGTTTTACTTATTTTTGTTAACAACAAGATCTCGCTCACGGACAGGTCATTCTCCTCCACTAACGAACGATGCCAGTGCAAATGGAGAGCTCTGAACATTAGCTATAGTTTTTCATCAACTCCTTTACTGCTGAAATGTGGTGTTAGGTCCTATGGAACTGAGTAGATTTCAATAAATCATTATGTTTAGCGCACTGGAATTAAGGATTAATAGGCACCTTTAAGAAAAGTAGGCACAAACTTTAAGAAAACACACATACACAAACACACACACACACACACACACACACACACACACACACACACACACACACACACACTGTCACACCCTGACCTTAGAGAGCCTTTTTATATCTCTATTTGGTTTGGTCAGGGTGTGATTTGGGGTGGGCATTCTATGTTTTGTTATCTATGATTTTGTATTTCTATGTTTTGGCTAGGTATGGTTCTCAATCAGGGACAGCTGTCTATCGTTGTGTCTGATTGGGAACCATACTTAGGTAGCCCTTTTTCCCTCCTTTCTTTGTGGGAAGTTGACTTTGTTTAGGGCACATAGCCTTTAGCTTCACGGTTTGTTTGTATTGTTAATTGTCAGCGTCATCTTAAATAAAGAATATGTACATTCACCACGCTGCACCTTGGTCCTCCTCCTTCAACAGCCGTGACACACACGCATGTTTTGTTCTTCTATCCCCGTGGAGACCTAAAATTGATATCCATTCATTCTATTTTCCCTACACTTTACCCCAACCTTAACCAGAAAACCCTAATCCAAACGCTAAACCTAACAACTAACCACTTACCCTAACCCTAAACTTAACCCTTTAGCTTAAAATAGTCTTTGTCTTCATGGGGACATGGGAGAATTTTCCTTGTTTTGCTATCCTTTTGGGGATTTTAGGTCCCACAGGGATAAACCCCCCACAGAAGTAACCATCTGTTTGACCAGCAAAGCTCATGCTTATTCCTAATTTTAGAATGGAAAATGGTTGAAAAATGTATCTATGCCTTCATTTCTCAAAAATATAGAATCTTAGCTTTCATTTGACACCAAATTGGAAATGCTCCTATTAGATGCCTTAGCATTAGTGAACCTACATTCTGCCACAACAAACTGGACAACAACTCCACCATGATTATCAGATTATTTACAGCATTGCAATTAAATGATTGCACAGTGTATTAGGCAAATAAGTGGAAAGATACACAGCAAAAGAACAAGTAGGGATTTTAAGCTGCCCGTTTCAATAAGAAATATTCATAGGATATGTTTTGCCATAGACCAACAACATACCTTCTGAGATTCAGTTAGTGGATTTTCATATAAAATTATTACACCAATGTTGGGTGTGTCTAACTGACACAGCAGCCCGCTATACTTCTTGTCACCACCTCAAGGCAACAGCATGAAGCCTTATCCTGATTAATTTAGGGAAGTAAGCTGTAGACAAACATTTTAACATTCAATTGGAAATGGAATGAGAGAGGCTCTGTATCAAGTATTCTGCAAGAATTCCTAATGTTAAATCCCCTTAATTTACTATGAGTACAAATTAAATCACAAATGTATTTCCAGATGTAATGCAATGGGCATCTCATGGGAGGGGGGACTTCAAAGTCAGAGTAAATAGTGAATGTTAGATCGAAAAAATTACTCATGAATTACCTCTTTTTCTGCAGTCATTCCCACTGCCATTGCATTGATTGTTAACAGGTAAGTGCATGCATAGTAAACATTCTTCCCTATAAGTTAGCCAAGAACATGGAGAATCGTACAGCACCAAATGCTACAACTTATTTGAGTTACTTACGGAAGTTAGCATTCAGGATTATTGATAAACTTGTGTGTGTGTGGTGGGGGGGAAAGGGGGGGGTTTGCCCTGTCAGACCTGTGGGTTCTTGACCTGTCAGTCTTAGGGATAGAACCGTCACAACTCATGGCTTTCAATATGATTAATGTCCAATGCATAATGGTAATTGACTCCTTTCAAACTTTCATTGTCTGTGCTGGAAAAACTGAACTCTCTGGAGATAGAGTGAAGGTGAAACTTGTGAATTGCAAAACATCAGGGTTGTAGTGAAACTGATACTATTGGCTAGTCCGGCAAACATAAGCAGTGAACGATTTTCTATTGGTTCTAGATTTTTTTTAAGCCACACCCATGTAAAACCAGCTGAAAATGTAATGGACAGTATTTTCAACAATCCACTGTGGCCCAGCACATCTGTTTTCTCCAGCCTTAACTTGACTGAAAGTTCTCCTTTTCATGTTCATATTGAAACAAGATAAAGCTGTGACTTGGCAAAAGCAAAATCAATTATAGTCGTAAAGATCTCCAGCAACATGTTGGGACAACAAAATGTAGCCAAAAAGTTCCTTAAACAAATAATTAGGATTACCATTTGTTTTGCCCTATGATCGTGTCCAGATTAGGACACGCATTTTCTACCCAGGCATTACTGGATCTAAGTGGAGCACAATACATTAGGGGCATTCCAGAAAATATGTTACACATTTCTAACTTTAATCAGTTATTTCTCAATAATCATTTTGGATACAGACATCAAAGGTATGCCACACATCCTTCCCCCAAAGGACCTTTTTATGGATTTCATTTCTTGAAGAAACATCCAAAACATCAGAAATATATTTGGACTGATCTCATGTGGGGTAGCCTAGTGGTTAGAGCGTTGGACTAGTAGCCGGAAGGTTGCAAGTTCAAACCCTCGAGCTGACAAGGTATAAATCTGTCGTTCTGCCCCTGAACAGGCAGTTAACCCACTAGGCCATCATTGAAAATAAGAATTAGTTCTTAACTGACTTGCCTGGTTAAATAAAGGTTAACTTAAAAATGCCCATTAGTGGATCAGCCTCCTCTTGTCCCTGGAGAAGTAGACTCCATCAGTCACACTGGGCAATTGCCTTTTTTTGTGAATAAATTAGGTAACGTTACTTCATTTCTTAAGATTAAAATAATTATGGCTGCAATTAAAGGCAACCCTGCATCAGCAAGAAGTCTAGGCAGTCACGTGGGGAGTACAGTTTACACGGCTGTTATTTAGACAGGTGGAGAGATCTTAAAACAAAGACAAGCAATGAAATAGAAGACTAAGCGAAAACAATGCATACACTAACTGGCCTGCTACGCTTGATGCCTAACTGAGTGTGAGATACTCACGAGCAATATCCTTAGTAAAATAATTATTGTTTTTCACTTTAAAATGTATGTCTAAAATGTATGTCTAAAACCAATGATTGCAAAGTTAAACAAACCAACTCTATGCACTAGGACTACTTTTAACAATTTCCACGGAAATTTTTACAAAAACACAATTACTTGAAGAACAGATGCAGATGCTAAGTTTGGTAACAGAATGATGGTTTGTGCTGTTTGTGCTGTCATTCTGTTACCAAACATTGCATCTGCACCCAAATATTGAGCTCAGCTATCATGTACCTTTCCTATTTTTACCCATTTTGACAATGGACCATCAAAGAGTCGATTAAAAAATGAATATGAATTCAAAAAACTGAGATACTATAAGAGCTGTCTCCACATAAAACACTGAAGCTCCCTTTTCTTTGCGTTTTGCTGCAAAAACAAGTCGATATGCGTCCAAAGTGACAAATCTCACTCCAGTTCCCTCCCTCTCTCTTTCCTCCCCTGTCTCTGTGCAAGTTACTTGACTTTCAGCAGCCGAAGTGAGAGTTAATGATTCATGGAAATGAGAGCAGACAGAGTGCAGGGGGGCGTTTAGCCAGCCACTGATAAAGAATGACAGTGTGCCTTGGCGTCCATTGGCCACCCAATTGATACAAATAATCATGATATAGTTCTGTCAGGTAAGCCTACTTTTCTGTTAACATTTAATTGAGAAGGTTTTTGGGGAAAGTCTTTGTCTACCCACATATGGCATATATTGTGTTACATTTGGCTTTTTAAACCAATAGCGACTAACCAGGGGTGGGATTATGTCAATGTGCCTTTGATTGGATAGTAGCCGGGAGCTTTATGTTTATGAAACACATTAAGAAATGCATGTACTTTCAGAAATGATTGTCGAGCTATTAGTAGGTGAGCTGCGAGCTACTGGTAGCTAATTATCTACCTGTTGGAGACCCTTGATATAGACAACTGGGTGCCATTTGGGACCGAGGTCAGCGTCCAGGGGTTGGATGCTGTGCCATATGCACAATCTCCACCCTCCAGGGGAATCTTCTGGTTATAGGCCTCATTAATTCAACGTGAAGCAGTCACGGTAGTCACGTAGCTCCGACACAGTAGTGTATGCTTTGGCTACATCTCTCCTGGTAACACGACCAGATGGTGCCCTTTTCAAAGAGATACCAAAGGTGGCAAGGAAAGGTGTTAGACTCTGTTGCACACAGGATATATGCTTTTTGTTGCTTGGCCGCTTGCCTTGCATGGAAAGCAGTGAAGACTCACTGTATATGCGGGTAATGACATTCAGAGTACAGGAATCGAAGGCTGTGGTCAAAGCTTATCTGTGTGAGGTTCATGTTTGTGTCCCAGCATCCACCTTTGCACGCCTCACAGGGTCAAGCTGAGCTATTTGATTTGGTTTCTCAGTTAGGAAATTGAACATTGAGAGAAAGATGAGAGAATGTCGAAAGTTCCAGGAAGGGAAGTACAGTCATTGGCTATAGAAGAGGTGTGGAGAAATTTCCCCCATTCAGCATCTCTTTCTCTTGGAGAAACACACTGTTCTGTTCCCTTGGGACTAGCCTTGACTGTGCATGCCAGGAGTGTACAATTAAGCATTACCCTTGCCATCTTAATAAGATGCATGAGGAAAAGTGGTACTCAGCACAACAACAACCAAAAAAACACAATGTCAGTGAAGTCAAAGTACAAGAGAATGTCCATCATAAAAGATAATGGGGTCACAAGCAATAACAATGCTTCCTCAAGTGTTTACTCCTGTTGTCTCGAATTACAGACTAGTGTCCTGCACACTTGCATACTGAATATTTATGTACTGTATGGTATGAAAATCCTTCAAACAAAAGGATAACCAAGGGGACGCACACATATGCACGTGTGCGTGCACACACACTTGAGAAGCACGTTGTTTAGGCTTGTAGCTTTGGTATTTGGAGGCTAAATGACAGTTGACATGATTACTGCTATGTAGCTTCACATCACTGAATTTAAATCAGAACCATTTGAATTGATCCAGCAAATTCCCTGAGGGCAAAGTTGTGTGGTCTTTGAAAGTCTAAAGACTGCCTCCGTCAGAAGGGAAGACAGATCATGACAGGCCAACATTCAAGACATAATTTGTCTATCAGCCATTCAGATTGATGATAGTGCAAACATGTCTGACACAGGCCACTCTCGACAGGACCATGGACTGAGTGCTGGGAAGGCAATCCATCATGATTACGAACTTCTCAATGGAAAATCAGGTAATTGTGATGGATGGCTGGGCTTCTTGGTTTCCAATTTAAATCCTTATTCTACAAGCGGCAACAGTTAGAAACGTCTGAATATTTTCAGCGAGATCACTTTGATCAGCCTTTGAACATAAAGGAACAATAATCAGCTTTAAAAAAGGGTTTCTAAAAGATGAATCTATGTTTTGACTATAATTTAGAATTTGTGAATAGCAGATAATATCAGGATGTTTTTTAGGGGATAGCCTTGCAGTTGAAGCTTTGGTGGGGCATCATTCTATGTGAAACTATTAGAAAACACAGAGAGCATTTGAATTAGTTTTACATACAAGGCAAAGCTCATTTTAATATGAATAAATCCTTACAATTTGTGACCCATGAATAATGTTATTTCTTCTGTTCAAATCTAGTGTTCTTACCTCTTGCCATAAATCTGACTATCGTGCAGACATAAAACATAAAACAGCACCTCATAAAATATACAACGTAGTCTATGTCATTTTTTAAAGCAAGAGTTAACTTTCATTATGGTTTATGAGATTTATTAAGCATGTTACCGAAAGATCACTGGCACAAATCAAAATTATTATTTTGTTTCTCCTTCGGTGGCTAGTATAAATCTGTTAGGGTGAAAATGGATTCTCTACATAAGAGCCATGACATTGGGCAGTGGCACATACTGGATCTTAGTCTTTGACCAGAATTGATATTTTCAGACTTCCATGCAGGCTGTTTCCAAATGAAGAAAGATATTTTCTGTTAAAAATAATAAATATTGTCATTTACAAATATTACGGGGACCTCCTATTTTTGAGACCCGGTTTGAGAAAGGCTATTTCTGAATTAGCCTAGTTTACGTTAGTGGTACATGCTTTCGCACCCCTACCTAAAAGGCTCTGCATGGTCAATCTGACGACTGTAGTGGCCATACAGCATTTAATGTGATACAGCCTCTGCAGAAGTTAGGGCATTCATACTTCTTGCGCTTTTCTGAGCAGAGAAAAGCTCTTGTGAAGGACGTTGTCAAAGGAAGTGAGTTTGTGTTTATACAGGACCTCCTGTCCCCACCTACCATCAAGCAATCATGTCAATGCAGAGCTATACCTTATTCTAAAATGGCCTGATCAAGAAAGGTCTGATTGGTGGAGTGCTGCAGAGATGGTTTTCCACACAATACGTCATAATGACAAAGAAAAATGTAAAAAAAACTAAACATTTTTGCTAATTTATAAAAAATAAAAAACAGAAATACCTTATTTACATAAGCATTCAGACCCTTTGCTATGAGACTCGAAATTGAGCTCAGGTGCATTCTGTTCCCATTGATCATCCTTTAGATGTTTCTACATCTTGCTTGGGTACACCTGTGGTAAATTCAATTGATTGGACATGATTTAGAAAGGCACACACTTGTCTATATAAGGTCCTACAGTTGACAGTGCATGTCAGATCAAAAACTCAGCCATGCAGTCAAAGGAATTATCCGTAGAGCTCCTGGACAGGATTGTTTCGAGGCACTGATCTGTGGAAGGTTACCAAAAAATGTCTGCAGCATTGAAGTTCCCCAAGAACAAAGTGGCCTCTATCATTCCTTAAATGGAAGAAGTTTGGAACCACCGAGACTCTTCCTAGAGCTGACTGCCTGGCCAACTGAGCAATCGTGGAAGAAGGACTTTGGTCAGGAAGGTGACCAGGAACCTGATTGTCACTCTGACAGAGCTCCACAGTTCCTCTGTGGAGATGGGAGAACCATCCAGAAGGACAACCATATTTGCAGTACTCCACCAATCAGGCCTTTATGGTAAAGTCGACAGACGGAAGCCACTCCTCAGTAAAAGGCACATGACGGCACACTTGGAGTTTGCCAAAAGGCACTTAATAAAGACTCTCAGACCATGAGAAACAAGATTCTCTAGTCTGATGAAACCAAGATTGAACTCTTGGGCCTGAATACCAAGCATCGCGTCTGGAGGACACCTGGCAACATCCCTAAGGTGAAGAATGATGGAGGCAGCATCATGCTGTGGGGATGTTTTTCAGCGGCAGAGATTAGTCCGGATCGAAGGAAAGATGAATGTACAGAGAGACCCTTGATGAAAACCTGCTCCAGAGCGCTCAGACTGGGGCGAAGGTTCACCTTCCAACAGGACAACGACCCTAAGCACACAGCCAAGACTACGCCGGAGTGGCTTCGGAATAAGTCTCTGAATGTCCTTGAGTGGCCAGCCAAATTAAATCAATTTTTATTGGTCAGATACACATGTATAGCAGATGTTAATGCGAGTGTAGCGAAATACTTGTGTTTCTAGTTCCGACAGTTCAGTAATATATCTAACAAGTAATCTAACAATTCCACAATACCTACCTAATACACACAAATCTAAAGGGATGGAATAAGAATATGTACATATAAATATATGGATGAGCGATGACCGAGCGGCATAGGCAAGACGCAATAGATGGTATGAGATACAGTATATACACTACCATTCAAAAGTTTGGGGTCACTTAGAAATGTCCTTGTTTTTGAAAGAAAAGCACATTTTTGGTCCATTAAAATAACATCAAATTGATCAGAAATACAGTGGGGACATTGTTAATGTTGTAAATGACTATTGTATATGGAAACAGCAGATTTTTTATGGAATATCTACATAGGCGTACAGAGGCCCATTATCAGCAATCATCACACCTGTGTTCCAATGTCACGTTGTGTTAGCTAATCCAAGTTTATCATTTTAAAAGGCTAATTGATCATTAAAAAAACCTTTTTCAATTATGTTAGCACAGCTGAAAACTGTTGTTCTGATTAAAGCAGCAATAAAAATGGCCTTCTTTAGACTAGTTGAGTATCTGGAGCATCAGTATTTGTGGGTTCGATTACAGGCTCAAAATGGCCAGAAACAAAGTACTTTCTTCTGAAACTCGTCAGACTTTTCTTGTTCTGAGAAATGAAGGCTATTCCATGCAAGAAATTGCTAAGAAACTGAAGATCTCATACAACGCTGTGTACTACTCCCCTTCACAGAAACGGGCTATAACCAGAATAGAAAGAGGAGTGTGCATTTCTTTCAAAAACAAGGATATTTCTAAGTGACCCTAAACTTTTGAACAGTAGTGTACATATGAGATGAGTAATGTAAGGTATGTAAACATTACTAAAGTGGCATTATTTAAAGTGCCTCGTGATCCATGGCTCGGTGGTGAGAAGCCAAATTTCTTCAGCCTCCTGCGGTTATAAAGCAGCGTTGTTGCGCCTTCTTCACCACACTGTCTGTGTGGGTGGACCATTTCAGTTTGTCTGTGATGTGTACGCAGAGATACTTATTAAAACTTTTCACCTTCTCCACTACTGTCCCATCGATATGGATAGGGGGGTGCTCCCTCTGCTGATTCCTGAAGTCCACAATCATTTATTTTGTTGATGTTGAGTAAGAGGTTGTTTTACTGACACCACACTCCAAGTGCCCTCACCCCCTCCCTGTAGGATGTCTCGTCATTGTTGGTAATCAAGCCCACTACTGTTGTGTCATTTGCAAACTTGGTGATTGAGTTGGATGCATGTGTGGCCACGCAGTCATATGCGAACAGGGAGTACCGGAGTGGGCTGAGCAACCACCCTTGTGTGGCCCCAGTGTTGAGGATCAGCGAAGTGGAGATGTTGTTTCCTACCTTCACCATCTTGGGGCGGCCCGTCAGAATGTGCCGGATCCAGTTGCACAGGGCAGGGTTGTGACCCAGGGCCTCAAGTTTAATGATGAGCTTGGAGGGTACTATGGTGTTGAATGCTGAGCTGTAGTCAATTAACAGCATTTTTACATAGGTATTCCGCTTGTTCAGATGGGATAGGGTAGTGTGCAGTATGATGGCGATTGCGTCGTCTGTGGACCTGTTGGAGCGGTATGCAAACTGAAGTGGGTCTAGGGTGGCGGGAAAGGTGGGGGTGATATAATCCTTGACTAGTCTCTCAAAAATTAGGTGCCTTTTGTCAAACTCCATGCTGCAGAGCCCAGACTTGAAACCGATCAAACATCTCTGGAGAGACCTGAAAATAGCTGTGCAGCAATGCTCCACATCCAACTTTACAGAGCTTGAGAGGATCTGCAGAGAAGAATGGGAGAAACCCTGCAAATACTGGTGTGCCAAGATTGTAGCGTCATACCCAAGAAGACTCGAGGCTGTAATCGCTGCCAAAGGTGCTTCAACAAAGTACTGAGTACAGGGGCTGAATACTTATGTAAATGTAATATTTAATTATTATTAAATGTTGCTAAAATTTTGAAAACCTGTTTTTGCTTCGTCATTATGGGGTATTGTGTGTAGATTGATGAGGGGGTGAAAACAATTTAATCCATTTTAGAATAAGGCTGTAACGTAACAAATGTGGAAAAAGTCAGGGTCTGAATACTTTCTGAATGCACTTTATACAGTATATCCACAATAATGATGCTTGTTCATGATTTCGACTGGCTGAGAAAAGCTGACTGCCTGTCCGTCTCATCCTGACTCCTGACACCTTCATAACTATGGGACAGCTTGAGATCGAATTTGAATATTGAAACAATGTTGCAAATGTCGGCGAGACAGAGAGCAATGTTTATACAAATCTCCTCTGTTGAAAACAAAATATTAATCTAAAAGAAATGTGAGATAATATCTAGATGCTTTTTATAGTTGATATCAAGTTCATAAATTGCCTGGCTGGGCTGATAGCGCAGATAGTGGATTGCGCAGTCAGATGGAACAGTGTAAATAGGCAGTTTAACCTTATAGATTTAGCCGGTGGTAGACACCGGCTGGAATGCATTTTTAACCAATCAGCATTCAGGATTAGACCCACCCATTGTATAAATTTGGACAATGCCATTGATGACATCACACCAGCAGATCTGAGAGTAGAAACGATTGACCAGTCTTTCAGACATTGCCAAGATGCTCCTGTACTGCCCCCATCTGAGTGATTGAAGCGGAGAGAACAGGGCATGGCTGAGGTCCCTGATGAAGCTTAGGAAGTCAGTTTTATCTTTCTGAGATGGCGTTTCATGGGATTCTCAAGACATAATATGCACAGTTTTATCTACTCCAGGAAATGAGCTCAGTGCTGCCCTCTCTCATTGAGAATGTCAAGTTGAATGCAGCCCGGGGGTACTGCACAGGTAGCACCTAAATTATGCTTCTTCTGTATGCGTTTTTAAAAATTGGTTCAAGGACATACAGTTGAAATCGGAGGTTTACATACACCTTAGCCAAACATATTTAAACTCAGTTTTTCACAATTCCTGAGTTTTAATCCATGTAAAAATCCCTGTTTTAGGTCAGTTAGGATCACCACTTTATTTTAAGAATGTGAAATGTCAGAATATAAGGGGAAAGAATGATTCATTTCCGCTTTTATTTCTTTCATCACACTCCCAGTGGGTCAGAATTTAACATACACTCAATTAGTATTTGGTAGCATTGCCTTTAAACTGTTGAACTTGGGTCAAACGTTTTGGGTAGCCTTCCACAAGCATCCCTCAATAAATTGGGTGAATTTTGGCCCATTCCTCCTGACAGAGCTGGTGTAACTGAGTCAGGTTTGTAGGCCTCCTGGCTCGCACACGCTTTTTCAGTTCTCCCCGCAAATTTTCCATGGGATTGAGGTGAGGGCTTTGTGATGGCCACTTCAAAACCTTGACTTTTTAAGCCATTTTGCAACTTTGGACGTATGCTTGGGGTCATTGTCCATTTGGAAGACCAATTTGCGACCAAGTTTTAACTTCCTGACTGATGTCAATATATCCACACAATTTTCCTACCTCATGATGCCATCTATTTTGTGAAGTGCACCAGTCCCTCCTGCAGCAAAGCACTCCCACAACATGATGCTGCCACCCCTGTGCTTCACGGTTGGGATTGTGTTCTTCAGCTTGCAAGCCTCCCCCTTTTTCCTCCAAACATAACGATGGTCATTATGGCCAAACAGTTTTATTTTTTGTCTCATCAGACCAGAGTACATTTCTCCAAAAAGTATGACCTTTGTCCCCATGTGCAGTTGCAAACCGTAGTCTGGCTTTTTAATGATGGCTTCGGAGCAGTGGCTTCTTCCTTGCTGTGCGGCCTTTCAGGTTATGTCGATACAGAACTCGTTTTACTGTGGATATAGATACTTTTGTACCTGTTTCCTTCAGCATCTTCACAAGGTCCTTTGCTGTTATTCTGGGATTGATTTGCACTTTTAGCAAAGTACTTTCATCTCTAGGAGGCAGAACGCTTCTCCTTCCTGAGCGGTATGACGGATGCGTGGTCCCATGGTTTTTAAACTTGCGTACTATTGTTTGTACCATCAGGCGTTTGGAAATTGCTCCCAGGATGAACCAGACTTGTGGAAGTCTACAATTTTTTGTAGAGGTTTTATTTTGATTTTCCCATTATGTCAAGCAAAGAGGCACCGAGTTTGAAATACAGCCACAGCCACAGGAACACCTCCAATTGACTCAAATTATGTCAATTAGCCTATCAGAAGCTTCTAAAGCCATGACATAATTTTCTGGAATTTTCTAAGCTGTTTAAAAGCACAGTCAACTTAGTGTATGTAAACTTCTGACCCAATGGAATTGTGATACAGTGAATTATAAGTTAAATAATCTGTTTGTAAACAAAGAAATTTGTGGAGTGGTTAAAAAACGAGTTTTACTGAATCCAACCTAAGTGTATGTAAACTTCCGACTTCAACTGTACATCTGTGGTAATAGAATACATTTTTGGTACTATGATTGTCTTCTAATTGTATTTTATTTACACAAATATTGACCAGAAAGAATGGCATTTTCCCATTGCCTATAATGGGGGATCCTGATTTGGGGAAAAAGGAGCCTGCAGTAAGTACCCTGGCTTTTCAGTTAGAAAAGTAAAAAAATACATTTATGGTCATTCAGTGTATTCTGTTTATTCCGAAACCACACATACACCATCTTCATAATGACACAACTCAGTTTTTTATCATTCAACAAACACAACTAGCATGATTGCTGCTCCATCTGAGAACCATTATAACTGAACAATCAAAAATAACATTTGCCTCTTATTGAGAATCTGCTTGGGAAAAACAAATTTCCAGACGCATCATCTTCCATCTTGCATTGTTTTTATATTGCCTAAGATGGCTATGGCTCTATTAAATCCGTAGCGCTAAAGATCCGCTTTATAGCGTGATTGAACATTAAAGGCAATGTTCCCGCAGTCGCCAAGACTGCATTAACGCAGATCTTTGGCGATACGGATTGAATCCAGCCCTAGGAGTAGACCTTGAAGTGACTTCATATTTGTTCATTCTTTCCCTGAAATGGAGACAAAGTCGTCTTGGGGTTTGGGGCTTGGGGCTTGGCAGAGTCCCAGCTGCTTGTCCTTTCCCTGGCAGAGTTGTGATGGTACAGCAGCCTCTGTGCTCTGAGCGCCTGCCGGGTAATGCTTTGAATGTTAATGAAATGTGTCATTGCGTGTTTTCCCAGTAATTAATTGTTCGCATCACATATTTGAAAGGCCACCAGGAACGGGTCCCAGTTGCATGCGCAATGCGCTCCCTTTTACCTCCCCCCTTTGCTTCAAGGCCAAGAAAGAGAATGTTCATTGTGCAGCGCGGAACATCAGGATGTTCGCTCTGCCAAACACTGTAGGTGGGTGTTATGAGTACTAAAAGCACACACTGGCCTTAGATTTGTTAATTTATTTAACAAGGAAAATGACTGCCTACCACGGCCAAACCTTAACCCGACGATGCTGGACCAATCGTGCGCCGCCCTATGGGACTCCCAATCCCGGCCGGTTGTGATACAGTTGTAATTAATTAGTATTATAGCATCACATAGCTGCAAATTTAGAAACGTATGCGCCTGTTGGCTACACAATACCATGCACATCCATTAACATATAGACCAGGGTTTCCCAAACTCGGTCCTGGGTCCCCCTAACCCCCCAGGAGTTTGGGAAACCCTGATATATATTTTTATTTATTTAATCTTGATTGAACTAGGCAAGTGATACAGACCGGGGTTATTCAAATCTGAGCCTGGAGGGCTGGGGTACTGCTGGTTTTCAACCTGATCATTTACTTGCACCTACCTAGGGTGTATTCATTAGGAACCAAACAAACCAAATAGAAGCAAACTGAACGGAACTGGGAGAAACCCATCTGAATTTTTCCAATAGAAACTTTTGTTTTCATTGCAATACGATTTCCGTATGGAGTAAACGGTTTCTGTTGCAAAATGTTTTAGACTAATGATTACACACCTGGTGTCCCAGGTCTAAATCGGTCCTGGTAAGGGGGAAATCATTCAAATCAGAAGTGGAATTGGCTTTAAGGTCCAGATTTGAATTAGCCTGATTGCTCCTGTAATTCACTCTGGATAAGAGTGTCTACTAAATGACAAAAATGTAAATGTACAAGTAATGTAGACTGAATAAAGAAAAGGTTAAATAAGCCTACAGTAGTTTATTATGCTGTTATGCTCCTTTGGTATTATACTGTTTCAGGTTGAAATACTTTTTTGCTATAGATGACCTTTGAGATCCAACAATTAAGTTAAATACTTGTCAGACAATACCATAGAACACTGTATTCATATACATGTATTCTGTGAAGGACCACTCAAGCAGTACTTTCAGGTCATGCAGATTTACTGTATCTGTCGACCAAAACGATATTGTAAGTAAGTAGTCAGGTGGGAAAGGACGTGAGCAGGCAGACAAAAATAGGATTTGTCATGTAATTACCATCAATCCCTTGAAACAACACAAGCGTTTGCTTTGCTCTAGCAAAAAGCCAGCAATATCAATTTGAAATATAATATGCTTTTTAAGGCTCAAAGAAAATCGATAACACTTTGAGATAACACAATTACATGACAGAGGACAAGATTGGGGATCTGGCCTGTTTAAAACGCAGGCCAAGATAATTGTGTCATAGCGATCAATAGCTATTTTCAAATGTAGTTATTTTTAAGTGTTTAGGCCTTATGATGAGTGGGTTGAATAACTGTCCACAAGCCATGATAACCCATTGAAATGCATTATTATTATTCAGTAATGTGTTTCTTGTGAGGAAATATATAATTGAGACATTTGTGAGTTCCTTTTTACTGCTGTACTATACAGTGGGCCACGTAATCAGGGGAAAAAACTTTGATATTAAATGTGAGGGCTCATCGAAGATAATGTCTCACTTTGAATTTGTTGCATCATAACAGGGAGGCTTAGGCCTTTGTTTCCCAGTTGTATTATTAACCCTGAACCAGAGCAAAGGATTCCAAGCTACAGGGTTTCTATTTATGTAATTTCTATATGAACCCTACAGGTCACAATGGTCATCATCATCATCATCGCTATTCAATCTGGTCTCAAGTATTATTTTGTACATAAATCCGAGACACTCCATTTAGTGTGATATGTTAAGTATGGTATGGTTACATAAGACAGATGGTTACTTAAAGTAAAAATGAAAGGTGGGTGGTTGGTAGGGGAGGATGGGTGAGTGTTTAATGCGAACGCCTAGCAACCCAGAGGTTGCAAGTTAAAATCCCATCATGGACAACTTTAGCATTAGTTAATTAGTACCTTTTCAACTACTTACTCCTTTTTAGCTACTTTGTAACTACTGTACTTAGCATGTTAGCTAACCCTTCACCCTAACCCTAACCTTAACCCTTTTAGCTAGCCCTTCCACTAACCTTAACCCTTTTAGCTAGCCCTTCCACTAACCTTAACCCTTTTAGCTAACCCTTCCACTAACCCTAACTTTATCCCTTAACCTTACTCCTAACCCTAACCCCTAACCCCTAGTCTAGCTAACGTTAGCAAATTCGTAACATATCAGACATTTTTGCAAAGTCGTAACATATTGTATTCGCAACATATAAGATAAAATAAATTCGTAACATATAAGAATTGTAAATTTTAACATATCATACGAAATGGAGTGACTCAGATTTACGTCCAGAATAATATGAAATGCTCTGAGACCAGGTTGCGTTATACGGTCCAATGTTCAGATGCTTCACTCTTCTTGAATGTTCTTGACTGTTCTTGTCTCATGGCACATGAAGGCTGTTAGTGCTTTCTAGAATTATTGGAGTATGTAGAAGTATGCAACCCTTTTACATGCATAGTTGTAATTATATAGATATTGCTTTGTAATAACATGCGTATGTCATGTTATTTCTGTTATAAGTTCCACTAACGTTTGAGAGTACAATCACAGTACAAGAGAAGATACTGCACATGATAACCTAATTACCAACCACAATATGGGCCATATGCTCTGCAACTCTATTTGCACCCCAGGTAGGACAACGCTGTCTAGTCTATTGAATATATGACTCCTTTGAACAAATTCACTGCTTACTTTTGCTCTCTGGGAACGACTTCAGTTCTCTGGATTTGTTATGTAATTAACCTGCGAGTTGTGTTCTCACAATCACACTCTCCTGCAGCTGGATTAAGTACCCTTTACATCATTCACTCGACTCGAAAGCTTTGATCAAATAGCACTGGAGTGACATTTTATTTTATTTAGCTAGGCAAGTCAGTTAAGAACAAATTCTTATTTACAATGACGACCTACACTGGCCAAACCCAGTGCAACCACCGATGGGACTCCCAATCACGGCCGGTTGTGATACAGCCTAGATTCGAACCAGGGTGTCTGTAGTGCAGCCTCAAGCGTCACTCGGGAGAATGCGTCACTCAGGAGACATAGCCAGCGTCCTAACTGCTGCCTTATACCCTACATAATACACTACTTTTGACGAAAAGTATTTTATTATGTCGGGAATAGAGTGACATTAGGGATGTAACCAGAGGGTAAACCTAGTTTAATTCAAGTACCTTTTGACAGCACCCCTTTTGATTTGAATGAAACCGTCCATACATATTTGCCCATTTTAAGTGACTTTTTGGACCTGAATGCCAAAACATTCAAAAGATAAAGGACCTCAAAGGTGAACTATTTTGCATACTCCACTATACCATGAGACATCCATGTCTTCATCACTGGAAGAGATAAAGGGTGGAGATTGATATAATTTAAAAGCTTAAAAACAGGGTTTTCAGACTAGTGTCTATAATGTCTTAAAATATTTTTTAGCTATATCAAAATGTTCCTTTTTTTATAAATTATCTAAAAACTCTGATTTTTTTTCATATTAGCTTAGACCCTATTTTACATCATCCAAGTATTTTGTGTTGTGCCTGCCTTCATTTGAGACTCAACATCCTCTTGAATACAAGGTGGTTGTCATGTTTTGGCTGATAAAAGTATTAATTAAAATCAGAATAAAATAGAAATTGGTCAGCACACCAGAGAATGTTAACATGAATGAGAATATCTGTTGTTTTAAATTATAGTGTCAATCTTCTGTAGGAAACCTATAGAAATATAGATAATAGAATAGACATGACCTGTTAAGTTGACATTCAACGGTGGGTGGCCCGGCATTCATCTTTGTGGTAGTAATTGGAATTAAAACGTTTAAATTAATAAAAATGTCAATGGTGTACCAGCTAAATTGCAGTGGTCTGAAAGGATGAATTCTATTTCTATGATTGAAATCACACCCACCCTGTATTTAAGATTATGACGTGGCTCAACCGATGGCGGGCACAACACAAAAACCTCAGGTTGTGTAAAGTTGGGTCATATGTGAATATGAAAATAAAAAATAATTAAATAGTTTGACAACCCTGTTTCTAAGCTTTTAAATAATATCAAACTCAACCGTTTATCTTTTCCAGTGATAAAGACATGGAGGTCTCATAGTATGATGGGGTATGCAAAATGGGTCAACTTTGAGCACCTTTATCTCCTGAATGTTTTGGCATTCAGGTCCAAAAAGTAATTTTCCGACCTCTTCTTCCCTTTTTGATTTAAACAAAAGTTTGGTTTAAATCAAAAGGTATGCTGTCAAAGAAGGGATTGAATTCAAATGGATTTACCCCATAACCTTCTGAATACAATCCTCACCCAGGGCCACTCAGTCGTCATGTTTCATTATTGCCATTGCCATCCTGCGCCTTTGAGTTTTTCTAGGAAATTGCATTCCAAATGGCACTACTTATGGTTTCCTTATGGGTCTGGAATAGGGTGCCATTTGGAATGCAGCAAAGTAATCTCTGGATGCCTATTGAGTACAGGTCCTCACAATATGTACACACAATGTGTCTCTTTTTATTCTCAAAATGTCAGTAACCTTGGATGGCATTGAAGTACAGTATGCTTGAGAATGTCCCTCCTTTGAAATGTTTCTACACTGATGGAATTTTGGTATCATACAGTGCCTTCAGAAAGTATTCACATGCCTTGACATTTTCAACATTTTGTTGGGTTACAGTCTGAATTAGAATTTTTGGGGGTGGTTGCCTGTTTTGCATGTTATTTTGCCATTAATACCTGTCACTAATCAGTTGCGCCATGATTGGGTAATGTTCTCTAGTTGCGCCGTGATTGGCTGTGTTCTGTCACTCATGGGAACACTACGTCACCGCCACATCTAAGGGTAGAAATAAAAAAATTCAAGCCCTTGGGTGCTGCCATAGAGTTACATTAGAAGTGCCCATCTAAGAAGGCTCAAGATCATTGCTTTTTAATCCTTGTCATATGAAGATACATAATGAAGAGAAAATATAGATGAAACGTATCGGTGCTCATCGGCCATTGGACATAAACATGACACAACAAGTTGGAAATCACAAATTCAACAATGAGTGGTTTGGAAGGAATTGGGGGATAAGTCTGGATTTAAGGGTCTCTTTTTCAAATTTTAAATGATGAACATTCAGCATCGGCCATGCTGTCAATCCAGCATCATTTCTGCCGTGCTCAAAACAACTGTTAACTCGGAACTGGGAAATCTGACTTCAGTGAGTTCAAGACAACTGGAAACTCTGAAAAAAATGAGCTCAGACTGGGAAAATAAGTTTGGAATTGTAGGTTGGGAACTCTGGTCACTTTTTCTAGAGCCACGACCTGAAGATCGCTGACGTCATCATGATTTAACCTTGTTTTTTCAGAGTTCCCAGTTGTCTTGAAAGTGCCATAAATTCAGAGAATGCGGCCCACCATTACACACCTGTCACCATCGTTACGCGCATCAGCGCTTCATGAGACTCACCTGGACTCTATTACTTTATTGATTGCCTCCCCTATATCGGTCACTTTCTCAGTTTCTTCCCCGTGTCTGCATTAATGTCGTTATGTTTTCTCCTGTCCAGACGCTGTCCTTGTTTGTTTCTGGTCTGTTATCCATTAAATGTTCATTCCCTGTACATCTCCCAGCATCTGTCCTAACAGTAAATTGGGTTGAATGAACTGTTTCGCTGCCAGACAAGGCTCCACTGATAGCCAGGTGTAGTAGTGGTAACGTAATTGGACTGCTGTTGGGACCCCTTTATGTAGGCCCTAACAGTTTGTGGGCACCGTTGGTCACCAAAAAAGTTCTGGGACACTGCAAAGTCCATGGAGAATAAGAACACCTCCTCCCAGCTGCCCACTGCACTGAAGATAGGAAACACTGTCACCACTGATAAATCCACCATAATTGAGAATTTCAATAAGCATTTTTCTACGGCTGGCCATGCTTTCCACCTAGCTACTCCTACCCCGGTCAACAGCACTGCACCCCCAACAGCAACTCGCCCAAGCCTTCCCCATTTCTCCTTCTCCCAAATCCATTCAGCTGATGTTCTGAAAGAGCTGCAAAATCTGGACCCCTACAAATCAGCCGGGCTAGACAATCTGGACCCTTTCTTTCTAAAATTATCTGCCAAAATTGTTGCCACCCCTATTACTAGCCTGTTCAACCTCTCTTTCGTGTCGTCTGAGATTCCCAAAGATTGGAAAGCAGCTGCGATCATCCCCCTCTTCAAAGGGGGGGACACTCTTGACCCAAACTGCTACAGACCTATATCTATCCTACCGTGCCTTTCTAAGGTCTTCGAAAGCCAAGTCAACAAACAGATTACCGACCATTTCGAATCTCACCATACCTTCTCTGCTATGCAATCTGGTTTCAGAGCTGGTCATGGGTGCACCTCTGTCAATCACCACATCCTCATCGGCAGACTCGACAGCCTTGGTTTCTCAAATGATTGCCTCGCCTGGTTCACCAACTACTTCTCTGATAGAGTTCAGTGTGTCAAATCGGAGGGTCTGCTGTCCGGACCTCTGGCAGTCTCTATGGGTGTGCCACAGGGTTCAATTCTTGGACCGACTCTCTTCTCTGTATACATCAATGAGGTCGCTTTTGCTGCTGGTGAGTCTCTGATCCACCTCTACGCAGACGACACCATTCTGTATACTTCCGGCCCTTCTTTGGACACTGTGTTAACAACCCTCCAGGCAAGCTTCAATGCCATACAACTCTCCTTCCGTGGCCTCCAATTGCTCTTAAATACAAGTAAAACTAAATGCATGCTCTTCAACCGATCGCTACCTGCACCTACCCGCCTGTCCAACATCACTACTCTGGACGGCTCTGACTTAGAATACGTGGACAACTACAAATACTTAGGTGTCTGGTTAGACTGTAAACTCTCCTTCCAGACCCATATCAAACATCTCCAATCCAAAGTTAAATGTAGAATTGGCTTCCTATTTCGCAACAAAGCATCCTTCACTCATGCTGCCAAACATACCCTTGTAAAACTGACCATCCTACCAATCCTCGACTTTGGCGATGTCATTTACAAAATAGCCTCCAATACCCTACTCAACAAATTGGATGCAGTCTATCACAGTGCAATCCGTTTTGTCACCAAAGCCCCATATACTACCCACCATTGCGACCTGTACGCTCTCGTTGGCTGGCCCTCGCTTCATACTCGTCGCCAAACCCACTGGCTCCATGTCATCCACAAGACCCTGCTAGGTAAAGTCCCCCTTATCTCAGCTCGCTGGTCACCATAGCATCTCCCACCTGTAGCACACGCTCCAGCAGGTATATCTCTCTAGTCCCCCCAAAACCAATTCTTTCTTTGGCCGCCTCTCCTTCCAGTTCTCTGCTGCCAATGACTGGAATGAACTACAAAAATCTCTGAAACTGGAAACACTTATCTCCCTCACTAGCTTTAAGCACCAACTGTCAGAGCAGCTCACAGATTACTGCACCTGTACATAGCCCACCTATAATTTAGCCCAAACAACTACCTCTTTCCCAACTGTATTTAATTTTAATTTATTTATTTATTTTGCTCCTTTGCACCCTATTATTTTTATTTCTACTTTGCACATTCTTCCATTGCAAAACTACCATTCCAGTGTTTTACTTGCTATATTGTATTTACTTTGCCACCATGGCCTTTTTTGCCTTTACCCCCCTTCTCACCTCATTTGCTCACATTGTATATAGACTTGTTTATACTGTATTATTGACTGTATGTTTGTTTTACTCCATGTGTAACTCTGTGTCGTTGTATCTGTCGAACTGCTTTGCTTTATCTTGGCCAGGTCGCAATTGTAAATGAGAACTTGTTCTCAACTTGCCTACCTGGTTAAATAAAGGTTAAATAAATAAATAAAACCGTTATAATGCATTTAACGTGTTGTTTAGTGTTGTGTTGTGTAGTGGCTTTGCTGGCATGCACCCCTCCCCCAAAAAATGTTTTCCCCACCAAGATTTACATGCTAAAATCGCCACTGAATAGAGCAAAGCACAGGCAAAATCCTAGAGGAAAACGTGGCTCAGTCTCAACAGACACTGGGAGACAAATTCACCTTTCAGTAGAACAATAACCAAAAACACAAGGTAAAAAATACACTTGAGTTGCTTACCAAGACGACATTGAATGTTCCTGAGTGGCCTAGTTACAGTTTTGACTTCAAATGTCATGAAAATCTATGGCAAGAGTTGAAAATGGCTGTCTAGCAATGATCAACAACCATCTTGACAGAGCTTGAAGAATTTGTGAAAGAATAATGTGCAAGTATTGTACAATCTAGGTGTACAAAGCTCTTAGCGACTTACCCATAAATAATCACAACTGTAATTGCTGCTAAAGGTGATTCTAACATGTATTGACTCGGGTGTGAATACTTACGTAAATTAGATATTTTTGTATTTCATTTTCAATAAATTTCTAAACAAAAATGTTCACTTCATCATCATGGGGTAGATATACAGTTTACGGGTGAGAAAAAAATCGATTTCATCCATTTTGAATTCAGGCTGTAACACAACATAATGAGTGGAATAAGTCAAGAGTTGTGAATACTTTCATAAGGCACTGTATGTCAATCTCTGCAGTAAAGTCATACTACACACATAATATTGTTTTCAAACACCCAATTTTGCTCAAGGACTAAGTTTACAGACAATAATGTAATGGCATTGCTCAATAAAATCCACAAATAGTTTTTTAAAACAAAAACTCAGTTTAATGGTTAATTTAATGTCGTTACACTGTGTAGAATAACACCTTTTATTTGCTTGTTATAAAAGTGCTACCTGTTGAATATCTGTACAAAATAATGCTGGAAAAGTTCCTGGTTGAAAACAAGTCCTGCACTCATTAGCTGAATACCCACAGGATGTGTTTCTTGACAGATTCTTGACATGACAAATTTGGTGCTACATTTTAGATGATAGTGAGTTGTTGTCAGATGTGTGCGTACTGGTAGCGAAGTCAGGTGCAGGAGAGCAGAGATTTGTGAACGTGTGCACACTTTATTTAGGTCACAAGAATTATGTTTAACAATAAACATCTTCGTGAAAAATAACACAGAAAAAACAAGACAGTCTGGGGCGTCAACAAAACACACATAACACAAACAATCATACTGTCATGACTGTCCTGCTCGGCTCAGGTTACCAATGACCACAATCCTGCAGAGAGATTTCATCCCCACGAGAGGAGAAGGGATCACAAGGGAGAGGAAGATGTGGGGGTTTTATGACCCCTCACGCCCATGGTAAATCTTAGGCCACAGACAAAATTCCTTTGTCCTCTCACTATGGAGAACTAGCATCAGAACATTAAACATGAAATAAAGGGACTTTGGAACAATGGTTTCCGTCAGCCACAATGGTGGTCATGACGATAGGTGGACTATGAAAATGTATGTCATTTTTGTTTTGTTATTAAAGGTTAATAGATTACTTTATTACGAAAACATTGTAACGTTAAGAGTTTTCCTAGTATATGTTTGATGTTTATACATTGTACGTTGTGTGGAAAATGTCCAAATCAAAGAGAATTATTTGGTAAAGATGAAATGTGAAGTTAGTTGTCTAAAATTGGATTTGAGTAAAATCTAGACCTTGCCTCTTAACTTGGTACGCCCAGAGAATTGTACTAAAGGCGGTTACGCCCACTTCTGACCCAAGGGTATAAAACCTGTGAGTGAAGAATTAATATATCAGACTAAGTGACCCAAGCTGCAGCCAAGGTCTAAAAAGTCAACGAACTCAAAACGCAACACAAGTTTGAAGACAAAGAAATATTTTTTCTACCCAAGCTACGGATGAGTAGCTGTGTCTAAGCGGGTGAATTCAAGCCGGACCACCTAGCCTCCACTCTCCATCGAATCGTCGTATCTACACTGTTTCATTCCTACGCTGTGAGCTCTGAGCTACAGAGCTGTCTGTCCCCAGAAGACCTCTTCCAGAGCAAGGGCGAGGAAACAGACCACTAAGCCAAAAGGACACTGACATCATGAGGACAACCAGAGAGGTGCGCCGGTCCACGCAGAGCTTCCCATCAAATTTGATTGGTCGCATACACGTGAGGAGCAGATGTTATTGCGGGTGTAGCAAAATGCTTGTGCTTCTAGTTCCGATAGTGCAGTAATATCTAACAAGTAATATCTAACAAATTACAAACATATACCCAATACGCACAAATCTAAGCAGGAATTAATTAAGACTATATACATTGGCGAGCGATGTCAGAGCGGAATGGACTAAGATGGTCTCAGGGTCCAAGCTGAATTTCTTCAGCCGCCTTCACCACACTGTGTGAAAGGACCATTTCAGATTGTCAGTGATGTGCACGCAAAGGAACTTGAAGCTTCCGACCCTCTCCACTGCGATCCCGTCGATGTGGATGAGGGCGTGCTCTCTCTGCTGCCTCCTGTAGTTGAAGTTGAGGTTATTTTCCTGGCACCACTCTGCCAGGGCTTTCAACTCCTCCAGGTAGGCTGTATCAGTGTTAGTAATAAGGTCTACCAATGTTGTGTCGTTAGCAAATGTTATGATTGTGTTGGAGACATGTTGTCATGGGTGAACATGGAGCACAGGAGGGGGCTGCTCACGCTGTGGGGACGTGTTGTCATGGGTGAACAGGGAGTACAGGAGGGGGCTGCTCACACTGTGGGGCCCCTGTGTTGAGGATCAGCTTGGCAGAGGTGTTGTTGCCTACTTTCACCTCTTGGGGTCAGCCTGTCAGAAAGTCCAGGACCTAGTTGCACAGGGAGGGGTTCAGACCCAGGGCACCTGAGCTTAGTGATGAGCTGTAGTCGATGAACAGCATTCTTACATAGGTATTTCTCTTGTCCAGGTGGGATAGGCCAGTGTGCAGTGCGATGGCAATTACGTTGTCCGTGGATCTGTTGGGGTGATGTGCGAATTGTAGTGGGTGTTAGGTAGGGTGGATGTGATATGATCCTTAACTAGCCTCTCAAAGCACTTCATGATGACAGAAGTGAGTGCTAAGGGACGATAGTCATTTAGTTCCGTTACCTTCGCTTTCTTGGGTACAATGGTAGTCATCAAGAAAGAGGAGACAACAGACTGGGATATGTAGAGATTGAATATGTCCGTAAACACTCCAACCAGCTGGTCTGCACATGCTCTGAGGCGCGGCTAGGGATGCATCCTTGCCATTGTTAACACGCTTAAATTACTTCAGCCACAGAGATACAGGGAAATAATTTCTTGTTCAATATCAACAGACTTAGAGATGTTACATTTCATGGTTATTAACTGCAGTATATCTTGAGAGGGGCTTGTTGACACAGATGCATTATTGCAACACAATCTGCTGATCTAGTCATTGCACCAATGTTTTTATCTGATGTTTTCATTTCAGGTCACTGTTGTCTATTATCTGCATATCAGTGTGGAGAGTGTTGTGTCTATGGTTACGCCTTATGCCTTTGAGGTAATGTACAAAAGAACAAAACATGACTTGTAAATTGATCCCTGAGGGAGATGAGTTGATAGGGACATGAACCCAACATGGAATAACAATGAGGTTGTCAAAGTCATAACCAAACAGCTGACAGACGCAACAAAAGCCATGTTCGATGCTGAAACTCTTGAATATCTTGGGCAAATACCTAGAATATGGTGCTCACACCTGGATATTTATTTATAACGTAGCAAAGATCAGATGTTAAAAAATCCATTCCTTCAAGCTATTTTGATCCCAATGGAATTTGACTCTTATCTCAACAAGATATTCTAATCCACTTCAACACCATTACAGTTAGTTTTGGGTAAAACAGGCAGGCAAAACCAATTTATAATCAAAATCACCTGTTCCATCATCCATGGCTTGATAGTGGATGCTTCCCAAATGGTAACATTTTCCCTATAAAGTGCATTACTTTGACCAGAGCCCTATGGGTCCTTGTCAGAATTAGTGCACTATAAAAGGCATGTGGTGCCAGTTGTGACACAGACAGTGAGACAGTGTCTGCTCTGAATGTTGAACCTGTGTTCGGTCTCCCATTGCCGCATCACCGACTCCCCAGATATATTATTAGGTCTAAATATATGGAGATCCATACAAAAAGTAAAGGTATGTTTCATATTATTCACAAAACGAGCATACATGAGCATGTGTCGGCATAGATATATTTCAACACGACCAAAGGAGATCTTCTTGTGCACAGTAGCGGGGTGGTAGGGTAGCCTAGTGGTTAGAGCGTTGGACTAGTAACCGGAAGGTTGAGAGTTCAAACCCCCGAGCTGACAAGGTACAAATCTGTCATTCTGCCCCTGAGCAGGCAGTTAACCCACTGTTCCTAGGCCGTCATTGAAAATAAGAATTTGTTCTTAACTGACTTGCCTGGTTAAATAAAGGTTAAATAAAGGTAAAATAAAAAAATTTAAAAAAAGTGGAAAGGGACACAGCTATGAGAGAGCATTGCAGTCTTTGGTTAGGCTTGATGGAAAAGTTCCAAAGTGACACAGATTTTAAGCCTTGAGACAATTGAGACATGGATTGTGTATGTGTGCCATTCAGAGGGTGAATGGGCAAGACAAAAGATTGAAGTGCCTTTGAACGAGGTATGGTACTAGGTGCCAGGCACAACAGTTTGTGTCAAGACCTGTAACGCTGCTGGATTTTTCACACTCTACAGTTTCCCATGTGTATCAAGAATGGTCCACCACCCAAAGGACATACAGCCAACTTGACACAACTGTGTGAAGCATTGGACTCTAACAGTGGAACGCTTTTGACACCATGTAGAGTCCATGTCTCAACAAATTGAGGCTGTTCTGAGGGCAAAAGGGAGGGGTGCAACTCAATATTAGGAAGGTGTTCTTAATGTTTGGTATACTCAGTGTATACTTTTAGTTTTCCAAAACACAGTGTTCACCTTTTGAGGAATCTGTGATTAATATGCACTTAGACAGCAGAGGTATCCAATTAAGTATCTTAATCATATCAGACAGAGGTAATGGCACAGGAGCTGGAGACATGAGGCAATTTTAGCCCTTATTACGGCTGGTAGCTGAGCATTAGCAGTGCACGGTTGTTTGCCGTGCTTAGTTTACTAGAGACCAGAATTTTGGAATGTTTTAAAAATGTCATCAGAAGGCATAGTACCTTAGGATAACATAATTACAGGTAACCTAAATTTGATACTACATAGGCTAAGGTCAGGTGCACAACCTATTAGGGACATTTTTACTCTTTACATATTTTTTATGAACCTTTACCAGTTCAATGTAGATGCAAATGTGGGATTGTTTTGTATATTATTTTTCTTAAATATTGTAATAAAATATGGAAATTAGGCAATATAGGCCTACATGTGCTTGTACCGCCAATTTACTTTTCTAGACACAAGATCAAGACAGCATATTTTGGGGCTGCTTAATTTGAAAAAGACACTCTAGGACTATTCACAGTGTGTGGATAAACACACTATTCATCTTTCTATCAAAAATACACAACGTTCATTTTTGAGAAATGAATACAGGATATTTAAATATATATATTCATATTCAAGATATCAATTGCTTCAGTAAAAGTCCAAATAATACATCTCAGAACAAGCACACAAAATGTAGTGAATGCACATGCTTCTGAAGCCAAGATAATAATTAATAATACATTTAATTTGTTTAGTGCTTTAATTAGAGTTATCTCAAAGCTCTACTGAGGAAAAATAATCTATATACAATAAAAATAGCATGCATTTACAATCAAGGCAGATAAAATAGTAATAGTGGGTTAGGTGATAAATACATTTTAGATTGGGACTAGGACGATGATATATCCATATCCATCAACCACAACAACCGTTATGGATGTGTGAGATATCCTAATGCTGAAGGTTGGTGTGAATGTAAAATTAGCACAGAATGTTGAGTTACTGTACTTGCCTATTTCCACAAGAAATACGAATATACAGTTGAAGTCGGAAGTTTACATACACCTTAGCAAAATACACTTAATCTCAGTTTTTCACAATTCCTGACATTTAATCCAAGTAAAAAGTCACTGTTTTAGGTCAGTTAGGATCACCACTTTAGTTTAAGAATGTGAAATGTCATAATAATAGTAGAGAGAATGATTTATTTCAGCTTTCATTTCTTTCATCACATTCCCAGGGGGTCAGAAGTTTACTGCACTGTTGAAGCTAGAAACACAAGCATTTCGCTGCACGTGCGATAATGTCTGCAAATCTGTGTACAAGACCGATAAACTATGTTGATTTGAGATGTATTCACTGTAAGACTTGGCATTTTGTATGTTAATTTGCTCTCTAACAAACCAAACCTATAACTGGCATATGAACCAAAAAGAGGACATGTTTGTTATGAAGCGATAGAGGAGAGGATAAGGGAAACAAGATCTTAGCTAATGGAACAACTCACTATCGTCTAAAATGTAGCACCTAATTTGCCATGTCAAGAATCTGTCAAGAAACACATCCTGTGGGTATTCAGCTAATGAGTGCAGGACTTGTTTTCAACCAGGAACAGACATCTGAACTTTTCCATCATTATTTTGTACAGATATTCAACAGGTAACACTTTTATAACAAGCAATTAAAAGGTGTTATTCTACACAGTGTAACGAGACATTAAATGAACCATTAAACTGAGTTTTTGTTTAATAAAAAAAACTATTTGTGGATTTTATTGAGCAATGCCATTACATCATTGTCTGTAAACTTAGTCCTTGAGCAAAATTAGGTGTTTGAAATCAATATTATGTGTGTAGTATGACTTTACTGCAGAGATTGACATACAGTGCCTTATGAAAGTATTCACAACCCTTGACATATTCCACTTATTTGTTGTGTTACAGTCTGGATTCAAAATGGATTAAATCAATTTTTTTAATCACCCATATACATATATGAAGTTGGAATTTTACATACACCTTAGCCAAATACATTTAATCTCAGTTTTTCACAATTCCTACCATTTAATCCAAGTGAAAATTCCCTGTTTTAGGTCAGTTAGGATCACCACTTTATTTTAAGAATGTGAAATGTCAGAATAATAGTAGAGAGAATGATTTATTTGAGCTTTTATTTATTTCATCACATTCTCAGTGGGTCAGAAGTTAGTATACTCAATTAGTATTTGGTAGCATTGCCTTGAAATTGTTGAACTTGGGTCAAACAGTTTGGGTAGCCCTCCACAAGCTTCCCACAATAAGTTGGGTGAATTTTGGCCCATTCCTCCTGACAGAGCTGGTGTAACTGAGTCAGGTTTGTCATCCTCCTTGCTCGCACACGCTTTTTCAGTTCTATCCACAAATTTTGTATAGGATTGAGGTCAGGGCTTTGTGATGGCCACTTCAATACCTTGACTTTGTTGTTCTTAAGCCCATTTGAAGACCCATTTGTGATCAAGCTTTAACTTCCTGACCGATTTCTTGAAATGTTGCTTCAATTTATCCACATCATTTTCCTCCCTCATGAAGCCATCTATTTTGTGAAGTGCACCAGTCCCTCCTGCAGCAAAGCACCCTCACAACATGATGCTGCCACCCCTATGCTTCACGGATGGGATGGTGTTTTTTGTCTTGCAAGCCTCCCCCTTTTTCCTCCAAACATAACGATGGTCATTATGGCCAAACAGTTCTATTTTTGGTTCATCAGACCAGAAGACATTTCTCCAAAAAGTACAATCTTTGTCCCCATTGGCAGTTACAAACCGTAGTCTGGCTTTTTTATGGCAGTTTTGGAGTAGCGGCCTTTCAGGTTATGTTGATATAGGACTCGTTTTACTGTGGATATAGATACTTTTGTACCTGTTTCCTCCAGCATCTTCACAAAGTCCTTTGCTGTTGTTCTGGGATTGATTAGCACTTTTCACACCAAAGTACGTTCATCTCTAGGAGACAGAAGGCGTCTCTTTAGAGTTATGACAGCTGAGTGGTCCCATGGTGTTTATACAATACTATTGTTTGTACAGATGAATGTGGTACCTTCAGGCATTTGGAAATTGCTCCCAAGGATGAACCAGACTTGTGGAAGTCAACTTTTTTTTTTTGGCTAATTTTCTTTTGATTTTCTCATGATGTCAAGCAAAGAGGCACTGAGTTTGAAGGTAGGCCTTGAAATACATCCACAGGTACACCTCCAATTGACTCAAATTATGTCAATTAGCCTATCAGAAGCTTCTAAAGCCATGACATCATTTTCTGGAATTTTCCAAGCTGTTGAAAGGTACAGTCAACTTAGTGTATGTAAACCTCTGACCCAATGGAATTGTGATACAGTGAATGATAAGTGAAATAAGCTGTCTGTAAACAATTGTTGGAAAAATGACAAGTAGATGTCCTAACTTGCCAAATCTATAGTTTGTTAACAAGAAATAGGTGTAGTGGTTGAAAAACAAGTTTTAATGACTCCAACCAAAGTGTATGTAAACTTCCGACTTCAACTGTATATGGTCAAAATATACAAATCATAAACTCTTATCAAATAACTATTTTCTTCAACATCGCCTTCACCGGAGGACAACTTATTGTAACGTTAAGAATACTCAGTCTTTAAACACTTGTTTTTCCTTGTTGTTCACCCTCCTAACTATGAAAAACTCCTAGTTCCCTCCATGCATAAGTGGCAGTTGTCAGCCCTCTCTTTCACTTACAGAATCCCATCTGTCCAGAAAATCCTACATTTGACTATCAATATTGGCCATATAGCCCTCCACAATATAACAACGCATAAATAGTCTTTGGAAGCTGTTCAATCTCAATGATTCCTGCTCTAGTGTCTTAAAAATAAACACTTTCCCCTCTTATCAGATTACTTTATTAACCTAAATGTACTTCATGGAGACAAATGTATTGCCCAATTGCATTGTATGACAAATCGTTTTTAACTTGCAAATAACAAGTTAGAATAAGTACGATGAATCGAGCGCCACATGCAAAGTTCTTATCTCAAACAACTTTGAAGGTTACATAATCCCATAAATGTTGGTGTGCAGGGGAGACATTGCATTCAGTTTATACTTATAGGCCATTAGTAAAGTTAGAGGCCTCCATCCGTTGTGTACAGTACATTGCAAATCATATTACACCCTAGATGCCTTCGCTTTCAGAAGTTTAGCATTACAGAGCTAATGGTGTGCTATTAATCATTTTACATTAAAATGTCAGTTAACGCTAACAGAATTAAATGTAAATTCTACATGGAAAGGCCAAAATATTCCCACTGGTGTTCTGAAAACCACATGCAGGTTCTCATTTATAAGTGTGGGAGATTCAACGTTTTAATTCACAAGTTAAATTGCATGTCAAAATACCCCATCTGCAATTGAATGAAAAATGTATCTCCAGGTAACCAAGGAAACATTAAGGTATATTAATTCTCTAGTTTCACTTTTTTTTTTATCCAGGCACTGTATGTATGAAGAGTCTCAGAGCAGCATTGCTGGTTTAGGATCAGTGTTGCATTTTCAATCATAATTATGAAAAGATTACATGGACAAGGGGTACTGTACCTGATCCTAGATCTGCACCAGATATGTACAGCCCCAGAGCTCGACTTAATATGGTTCTGGGAAACCGGCCCTTAAGGTTTATTTATCTCATTTGAGTATGGGGCCTTACTTTACATGCCCATATCATAATTATATTGATATTACATGATTATACTTACATAATGTGTCCAGATGACATAGTAGCACATAGCCTCAACATTGCAAAAATTATAATTACATTATGACAGCTAATCATGTGGGGAGAATAACGTCCTCGAAATGTTCTTCTAAATATTGGCATGTTGACGAAATAGAAGAGAACTAACAGGCGTTATGGATGTTACATGAAATGGACAAGCTTTTTGGGGAGACTGAACATACTAGCAAAACACTGTGAGTTTGTAAGTCTTAGGTTAAAACATAAATAGTTATTTTGAAGCAAAGACTTGGGTGAACACAAAGACAATCATTTTGAAAATACTGTAATTTCCATTATTATTTTGGACAGAAAAAACAACCGTTATGGATTTTATACCTTTCGTTATTGATTTGATGGTCTGAAATATACATGTACATTCAAATATGAAAGCTTTCTTGATCAACAATATCAGAACACATTTGTTGCCATTTGGAATGTTTTTATATTTAATTTGTTTAGTGCTTTCGTTAGAGTTATTTCAATTATCTATATACAATAAAAACAGCATGCATTTAGAATCAAGGCAGGTAAAATAGCAATAGTGGGTTAGGTGATATACATTTTAGATTGGGACTAGGAATATGATATACACATCAATCACAACCATCCCGGGCACCATCCAATGTCTTGCCTCTCACCATTTGCTCAAATGAGAAGACATTCCAATGTTCTTAAGGATTTTCATTCTTATTGCAGTTAACTTTTTACAGTCCATAGTGGATTTCATATTTATTGCGACTCCCTTTGCAAACGACTGAGTCAGATCTATTGCTAGACACCCACAGTGGTTTATTGCCCGATTCAGAATACATAGCTGGAAATGGTGATTCCTCTCATAACACTTCATTGAATTGGAAAATCTTGGTTTTCATGAATGACAGCATTTTGATAAGAATTCAAATGATATTGAGGGAATATAGTTTCAACCTGGAAAATCTTGTGTTTTACTAGCTTCTCGTATTGTTTTGGCTTTGTCATCAATATGCTGTGCAGACATGTATAGCTTCAGCTGCACCTTTGGGGTATCGTTTAGTATCTTACTAGACATGAGGAAGTGTCAACTCATGTCTATTGCAAATTCTCTCTAGAGTGAAGCAAAACACATTCTGTTGACTTGATAGTGTATCTTATTTCTTTTGTACTGTAATTTTAGCACTAAATGATTTCAGTGTTTAAAAATAACTTCAGTGAACACAAATCCTTGAGATGATATGATGTATTTATCACCTATCCCACTATTGCTATTTTATCTGCCTTGATTCTAAATGCATGCTGTTTTTATTGTATATAGATAATTGAAATAACTCTAACGAAAGCGCTAAACAAATTAAATGTAAAAATGATTTCAGTGTTTAAAAATAACTTCAGTGAACATAAATCCTTGAGATGATCTGATTAGATGATTGATAACACTGGCAACCAATTATCACTCCTTTTAGTATTTGTGCCTCAGTGTCGTTGTGTTTTGCCCTTTCTGAGTTATTGAATACATCTTCCATAGTTGGTTTTCCAAAAATAATTGTGGATGATCTTCAAAGTCCTTGAAAGAAAAACACAAAACAATACACTACAATATATACAAAATGGAAAACACTGGAAAGTTAGTCTAATGCACACATATTCACAATCCCTGTGGCCTACTGTCCACCCATGTTTTGGGCCTACTTCTGTCCTACAAGATAGAGCCCCACAGTGTAAGTGTCATAATACCCATAAAACCTAGCAGTCAAACACGGAAATGGTTCCAATAATTTCCCCACCAAACAGTTAAAATAAGGTCTGTGCTTTGTGTCGGCTAACCCTGGAGTGACGTTTTGATAACCATGTAAGTCTCTCTGAGACAAGGTGACTTTTATCAATATATTCCTCTCTATAAATATGCAGAAAAACAAGATCCTTACACTAATCATATCTTCTCTGCAACATATACTGTATAGTAATTAATGAGAACAGCATACATGTACATAAGCAAGTGAAGTAAATATGCCAATTTAGTTTCAGCAGACCAGCTCTCTCTGGCTTTTCAAAGTGGATTCAGAGGATTAGACTTTAGAAGACCTACAGTAATAAAACTATAATTTGCATTATTTACACGTAGTGCCTTGTGCTTAGACCCAGAATAAATTATATGATTTAAGTCAAAACCTTGCATAGATAGATATTATACTTGCCTGTCATTGTCATTGCTAATTAACATATTATGTATTACCTGGTTGCTATAATCCTCACATATGTCATAAAAATTTTAATGAAAGCAACGCCTTGAATTCATAAATTGAGCTCTTCATATGGTATATAAATAAAAGGTTAAGATATGGTAGAGATGCAGACTGTTTTCCAACCAATTTCACATATTACTGTGCACTCTTTATAGTTAGACCCTTATAAATACACATGACACAAACACAAAGTGAGAGATACAAATCACCTCCAGATTTGCATAGAGATTATACAGCAGGTGCATGATAAAATGGATAACATACATGTATAGACCAATAGCCGACATTTTAACAACTCAGGTGAAACAGCTATTTGCACATCCCATATTCCACCTGCTAATATTACAGGGAAAGATGTTTGTCTCCATGGCCAATCATGATACTTTGCTTAAACCTTACACAAACTATAAAGCTTGAAAGCACAACCTGGGATATGGTCTACTGTCCAATGGACATTTGAATGTATGATATCATATATACCTATTGATTCTGATGTCTTAGTGCCTTGGCCATTGGGCCGAAACAAAAATGTCAGGTTGTGGAAGTTAAAGGGATAGTTCACCCAAATTACAAAATGACTTATTGGTTTCCATACCTGTAAGCAGTCTATCAATGGACAGGGTAAGACAGCAACACATACTCTTTACCCATTTATGTAGATTCCCCCATATGCACATGCATAACTATATATTATTTCAGGTCTTCGTGTATAGAGTGATTCTGTTTTTTCCACCAAAGTCAGTCCTTATTTGATAATTTGTAGACTTTTTATGAAAATATGACTTGGCTTAAATGTTACTCTTTGTTATTCTTTTTTCGGCAACGCTTTTTTAAACTATCCGAATTTCCTACACCTCAGCTAAAAAAAACTTGGTCTGCACTTAAATGTTCCTGTGCTTTCAAGATCAGAGTTAGCGTAATACAACTTTCATTTCTAAATACAGAGCCAAGCTCAACTACTGTCAAACTGATATAATAATTTCTGCAGATTACATAAGAGGATGTCAGTTAAATTATTCATTAACCTGTTGAACCAGATACAGTATTATCTTTACATTTACAGAATAGTTGTCACGCCCTGGTCAAAGTATTTTGTGTTTATCTTTATGTATTTGGTCAGGCCAGGGTGTGGCATGGGGTTTTTGTAATTGTGGTGTGTTTGTCTTGGGGTTTTGGTGGTGGTATTGGGATTGTAGCTTAGTGGGTTATCTAGCAAAGTCTATGGCTGTCTGGAGTGGTTCTCAATCAGAGGCAGGTGCTTATCGTTGTCTCTGATTGGGAACCATATTTAGGCAGCCATATTCTTTGAGTTTGTCGTGGGTGATTGTCCTTAGTGTCCTATGTGTACTCTCTGTTAGTTTGCACCAGATAGGCTGTTTCGGTTTCGTTTATTGTTTTTTGTAAGTTCGTGTTTCTTTGTTGTATTAAACATGGATCGCAATCGACACGCTGCAGTTTGGTCCGACTCTCCTTCATCACCACTAGAAAACCGTAACAATAGTGAATAAAATGTATTATACTTTCCTTATATTCTCTGCATCAGCAGTGCAATGAAAATGTCGGGGGGAAACTCTTATAACCTTTATAAAAGGGCTGTTTTTACCAATGACTTTGAAGGGATGTATCTCAATGGAATTGACCTCCCCTTTAATACATATCAATACAGTATCTAAAATTGACCTCCGACATGGTGCCTTTCTGTTTGGGTTGTTCTGCCTGGACTGCCTATTCAGAGTATTTTCTCGCTCTTGCTGCAGAAATCTATCCTCTATTCATCACACCCTACAACTCTCGCTCATTGTGTACACAGAAAAACAGTACAGAGATGTATTTTACCTCTGGTGGATCAATCCCGGGGGACCTACGGTACAATGATACTCCAGCCTTTTAAACATATTGCTTCAGGAAAGGCTGAAGAAATGCACTAGGCCCTTCAAACTCAACTCTGAACCTCGAAGCCAGTTCCACTGCATTTTTTTCATTGTTCCCCTATAGTCAGGGACTGATTTAGACCTGGGACACCAGGTGTGTGCAATTAATTATCAGGAAGAACAGAAAACCAGCAGGCTCTGGTTGAATACCCCTGCACTAAACCAATTTTGAATCTATTGCTGTCAATATATTTTTTACCAATCTAAAACACATTGCAAAGTTTTGCGCAAATGTACATTGTACTGTATGCCTTTAGTTTATAAGCTTGCCTTCATGTGTTCAAAATGAGTAATAAGCATGTATAAACCTTTATTTGTTATAATCAAGTATTCATCGTTGTCTTATCCACCTCAATCAGCCTGACTATGTGTATATATGTGGCCTCGCTACTTGTATAGCCTGTTATTTTTCACTGTTTTTTTACTGTTTTTATTTCTTTACTTACCTATTGTTCACCTAATACCTTTTTGCACTATTGGTTAGAGCCTGTAAGTAAGCATTTCACTGTAAGGTCTGTTGTATTCAGCGCACGTGACAAATAAACTTTGATTTGATTTGAGGTTTATAATATGTCTCTAAACAATATGGATCGTATGGATTCTTATGAGGCTGATGAGTCTAAGGAAAGTGAATGAGGAAACATGGTTGTCTGTAATCGTGAGTAAGAATGCTAGAATTGTCATTAAGGCCATGAATAAAGTATTTATCATGCCATGTAATCATGACAAATCTGTCAGTTGGAGAGAAACAGCCATTCAAATCACGAACATGTACTGTTCAGGATCCCTAGAGGGGGTTGTTTGTCAAGTAAGGCTACATTATGTAATGCCATTATGCCTTCAGAGAGAAGCTCTGGTGAATACCTGGAATTGTCCAAGACCCATGCCTAGTAGTTGTGGTTATGTTACAGAGCCACAATTGATTGGGATGTTGTTTACACAGTATTTTTTAGAGCTGTTGTCAATGGGGCAAAGAGATAAATGTGCCTTTTTACGCTCTTAACATTCTGAATTCTCACCGAACTATGAAATTTCGAAGACATTTGAAGGAAATGCAAGTATATTAGGGGAGTGCCTTTATTGTACGTCACCATGTTACTGAATGCATTTTAAGGTTAGTATAATGTTAAGAACTTAAGAACAAAGGAGTAATGTTAGGAACTCTAAAGGTGAACTACAGGATACAGAAACTCATGTTACTGCCTGCTGTGCGGGCCTGTCTATTGGCTTATTTCCGTTCATGCAATACTGTAGGTTCTCTTTACACAGCACATTATATTTTACATTTACATATCATATATACATAGAAGTAGGAGATCTTTAAGTGCTGGACCAGAATTTTAAGTGCTGGACCATACTGCCCTACAATGGCAAAATGCAGTAACTATGAATTTGGTCAAAAATATTGAATCTGTTGTAATGGCCAGGTACTGTCACGCCAGACAGAACATCATTACCCACACCTGTCACCATCGTTACGTGCATCAGCGCGTCATGGGACTCACCTGGACTCTATTATCCTTATTGACTGCCTCCCCTATATCTGTCACTTCCTCAGTTTCTTCCCCGTGTCTGCATTAATGTCGTTTTGTTCCCCCTGCCCAGACGCTTTCCTTGTTTTGTTTCATGTCCATTATTTATTCAATATTCACTCCCTGTACTTGCTTCTCGTCTCCCAGCGTCTGTCCTCACAGGTACAGTATATTATCTGATGTTGTATTTAGTTTCTTGACACAAGAACAAGCCAGTCGATCAGAATATATTATGAAGGACCAGACATGTCTGTCTTGACATTTTGCAGTTTAAAAAAGTAGATTTTGCAGTTTAAAAAAGTATGCTGTTACTGCACCTTGCCTTTGTACGGCAGAATACATGTAAAGGCAATTTGTTAATTCAGAGCTTTTAGCTGGAATAGCCTCTGCAATACTTATATACAAGAGTATACTCCATAATATGATACATTTACCATTAGTGATCAGTGGTAAACTTGTCACCTAAGCTTGCTTTGAGTATGGAACATATTTTAAAGGTCTCTATTCCATAAAACAGAAAATACTGCCCTGGTCAAAATTCAGATTCTCTCACAGCTTGAGAGACCATGACTGTGCCAAATTCAGAGTGAGCACAAACAACCCCCCTGCCCTGGCACCCACCCACTGTCTCCCTACAGTGCTTCTATCTCATTCTCTTTTTCCATGTATTCCAACCACGTGTACTGAATGCACCCGCTATATGGGGTCTAAACCAATGGTTTAAATAGCCCACAATCACAACCTAAACACAACAGGTGCAACTAATCAGACACAACTAAATGAAACAGAAAAGAGGTTCGGTGGCAGCTAGTAGGCCGGCCACAACGACCGCCGAGTGCCGCCCGAACAGGAAGAGGCACCATCTTTGTAGAGATTCGTGACAGTCAGGGGAAATGTATGGAGTAAAAAGCACATTATTTTCTTTGGGAATGTAAAAATATAAATAGTAAAGTACAGATACCCCCAAAAAACACTTGAGTGCTACTTTAAATTATTTTTACTGAAGTACTTTACACCACTGGTCTAAACGATTCGGTGCGCATGAAAACACACACTGTTGAGAGTGTCAAAGAAAACAAACAAATTAAGGAAAATTTGATTGAACATTAACATAAATCACAATGATGAGAACAAAATGTTCAATAGGATTGAAATACATTTTTGGAGAACCAGATTATTAACCATCTTGATATTACCTTTGCGTTTGTTTGGTTCCCAGCAACCTTTGAGAAAATGGGAGCATTCTGTGCGCTAGTGTTACAAATGCCTTGTCTTTCACAAGAAGCACACTGAGCAGAGCAATATAATTACATTTGCCTCTCGATCAACAATTGTCACGAGCACTGCTAACATGGAAGCATCCTGAAACACTAGAATCTCAAACTGTGTTCCCGAGAGCATTTCTGTTTGCTAATGTAGCTATGAAGCTTCCCTCTCTATTTATTGAATTTTATTGAGTACATTTTTTGTTGTTGCCCTTTTTCTCCCCAATATTGTGGAATCCAATTGGTAGTTACAGTCTTGGCCCATCGCTGCAACTCCCGTACAGACTCGGGAGAGGCGAAGGTCGAGAGCCGTGTCCCCCCCAAAACATGATCCCACCAAGCCACACTGCTTCTTTGACACACTGCTCGCTTAACCTGGAAGCCAGCTGCACCAATGTGTCGCTTCCCTCTCTTTAAACCAGTATAAAGTGTCCCTCTTTCCAACATATAGTGCTACGTGTACTGCTTGATATGTTTTGGGGTGTTTTTTTATACTCAGTATTCATCTGTCTTTTGTTCTTTTGTCAGATGCAACCCTTGTATAATCATGCCAATGATGCAGTGTGGGTGCCAACATTTCCTAGAAACCAAACCTAAAGAGAGTGGTCAGAGACAGTAGAGGTACCCAAACCAAACTGACTTACACACAGAAAGGTCTTGGTGGACTATTCCCCCTTGAATCAATAGACGCCACTGTGGCTAAGGGTATGCATTGCAAAGGACACTATTCCCTATATAGTGCATCGAAAAATGACACCCTATCCCCTACAGGGGGCTCTTTTGACAAGAGCTGTGGTAGAAAGTAGTGCACTATGAAGGGAAAAGGTTGCCTGACAACTCATCCTGAATTGAATTCTTCTGCCCTATCGATCGTTCCATACATCTGTCTAAACCTACCATCCTAGAAGTCGTTTGTGCTGATGTCAAAAATACGTGATTCATGATTTGTGTAGGCCAGGTCTGGTCCAACCCATCAGTTTCCGGAACCCATCAAAATGCTTTGAATGTGTTTGCAATTGAGAAGTCATCGAGGAGAAAGAAAATCCAGTCTCATCGTGGAGAAGAAACATTAGTGGGCATGGCGTTTGGCCAGAGCAAAGTGGATGGGCAGCCAGGCAAGGGAATAGAATACCATTTGAGACACAATATGATCTCTGTGAGCTGGTTTGTTTCCAACTCTTTGACCGTGTTCGAGAGCATCGAAACCTTGATGTATCATAGGTAAATTGTGTCTGACTGACTGATCTACAAATAGTATTGAGTAATTGATGATGTAAGGTGATTTGTAGATCAGTCAGTCTCGACTCGCCTTTAAAGTCGCCTGCAATGTAGAATGTGCCCATTGTCTTCATGAGTCACGGCCCAGACTACAGACTGCAGGGGGTGCTTGGAAACAATGGGGAGTGTCACTACTACCCAGCAGGGCAAACCTGATCCTGATGCAGTGCACAGTTAATCCACACATTCCCCAGATTCCATTATATCAGGAGATTGAAAACACAGAGGAACTACCCATTTCAAGGGATTTATGATCAGAACTGGAGCCTCTAAAATTTTAAATAGACGTATTTTCCATATTTACTTCAGCAATAGTGGCCCCAAAAAACCCACACTGTATTTGATAAGGCTATGAAAGGCAAATAACTCACTCAGTATTCCTCTGTGTGTGCGTGCGTGTATGTAACAAGTGTAGTGTCAACAGAAGATATTAAACATATCCCGATTTCACATGGGTACATCAAAAGGTCACATTAAAATCTCAAACAAATTGTCTAAAACAGGCTAATTCAAATCTGGACCTTGAAGCCAGTTCTGCTGCTGAATTCCATTCTTGTCCTCTAATGAAGGAGTAATTTAGACCTGGGACACCAGGTGCGCACAATTCATTATCATGTAGAACAGAAAAACAGCAGTACTCTGGACCTCCCGGCTTGGATTTGAATACCTCTGGTCTAAAATGTGAATAATTAACTTAAAATATTATATTATTTTCATTTTATAGCTAATAAGTGGCCTACTTCTAATTTCATTTGATACTAGCAACCCAATTCTCTCCCCTGAAAATACTGGAATATCTTTTTCATGGATTATCTGCGAAAAGTAGCAATGGACCTAATTCCTGCTGAAATAGTTTGAAGTATACCATCAGTTT